>NC_050447.1:68971255-69612603 GCF_903995425.1 Onychomys torridus | reverse complement strand
ATTCCTGGCTGAGACTTGGGTATTAGGTCTTGAATAAGGAAGTGAATGTTATAGAAGTCACTAGTGACCATCTTGTGACCACACAAAGGAACCAACAATAGAAAGAAGCTGTGGAGAGCAGAGAGTGAATGGTGGTGACCAAGGTCTTGATCACAACATTGTTTTACTCAGTCAAACCAAACCGAAGTCCCACCACACATCTCTGAGCAATGAGACACAACCGACGAAACCCACGTACTGTTCCAGCCAACTTGAATGCTGTTGCCTACAGTCAAACACATCTTAACAGACACAGTGCAACAAGTGAAGAAGTTTATATTCTTCACTATTGTTCTGTATATATAAACAAGAAATATTATTTTATACCTAAGTTGAGAAACAAAATTAGAAGTGATGGCTCCATAATGAATGTCATTGCTATTAATCTTTACTAAAAAATAGTGGCAGATAGATGGCTGGTCTTGTTAAAGAAAGAGCAGGGAAAAATGTTAAATACATCTTATATACTTCATGAAAATGCTCAACCACTTAAAAATGTAAAAGAAACGAGGCAAGCAGGGATGGGGTGTGAATTTTGGAATGAGTCTATAAGATTGGAGGTAAATGGTAAAGATTGGATGCTATGAAAATGACAATGGGGAGGGGAATAGAGGAAGTCATGGATTCAAACCATCTGTAAGGTCATCCAACTTTCCATTCCTCCTTAGATGTCTCAGTATTAGAAATCTATTCCTAGCCAGGGAGATGGCTCAAGAGTCAAGGTATGCAAGCATGATAAGGTCCATGACTTTGAGTCCCAGAATCTATAAGGGTGGAAAGAGAAGGAGAAAATGAGCTACACAAAAACTGTCCTTTGAACTCCATACACATGCCCTGGCATGTATGTGCCCCTTGACAGACAGACAGACAGACAGACAGACAGACACACACACACACACACACACACACACACACACACACACAATAACAATAAATAATTTAAAAAATCTATTCCTAATAGAAGAAATGTGTATGTGAGCTACTGACACCAATTTCCACTCCTTCAGAGATGAAGAAGGTATGCTTCTCACATAGCCTTACAGGAATATCAATGTGAAATTAATATTAACTTGCAATGGCTTATAAAAAAATAACGTCAAAAGATATTTTCTCTGCGAAGCTACACAAGACAGGAATCAGAGCTTGCACTGCCGATGAAGAGAATGTATAATTCAGGAGGAAAAGCCGGGAGCCCCTTCCGAAACTCAGGAATGCCTCATCCATTCGAGGCCACTGACAGTCTGCCAGTTCCGTAGACAAGACTGACAGAAGCCTAGGACCCTTTGGCTCAGCAGGAAGTCTGCAGGGAAACTGGAAACAAGCCAAGCAAGCAGAGGGCCAACAGCCCAGACAAGCCACCTTCTGAGGAGAAAAGAGATGGAAGTTTCCAGCATCCAGGTCCCAGGCTTGGTAAGGAAATAGTCCTTTAAATGACACATTAAGACACCGAATAATCTAACTGGGGTTTGATTACTCATTTGGCAGAATCCTTGGGTTTTTCTTCCTGGCCCCCATCTCTCTCGCTCACACTAATGAGAAAATAATTATTTTTGTGAAATTGAACAATTCAAATGGTTAATTCCACTTTGTTCTGTTTATGCAGGTAGGCCTCAAGGGAAGAACAATGGGTGAGGAAGTCTTGATGGCCTTCTACAACTCGAGAACACAAACGGCCACAGACTGCATCAAAAGAAGTGAATAGCAGAGTCAGGAAAAGAAAGCGGCCATCCCTAGTGTCTAACAGTTATTCTAGAGGGGGAAAAGGTTATAGAATTCATTCCACCCAAATTACTCTGTGTGTGTGTGCGTGTGTGTGTGTGTGTGTGTGTGTGTGTGTGTGTGTGTGTGTGTGTATGGGTATGTGTGTGTGTGCTCACACCCACCCGCATACCCCACCTGTGCTCACATTTACCTGTGTGTAGGTATGCGCACCCAAGCATGTACATGTGGAGGCCAGAGGAGGGCTGGGAATAAATTCAAGTCCTCAAGCTCACCAGCATGCACTTTTGCCCACAAAACCTTCTCCTTCATCCTCCTCCCTGGAGACTACTTTTGACTTATCATTTTATAATTTCCCTCTACTCATCAGCAATAACTCTGGAATATGCTTTTACATTGTCAGGGTCCAATCAGAACTAGAAACCCTAAAGTAAGGTTTTTTGTTGTTGTTGTTGTTGTTGTTTTTTTTTTTTTAAGGCGGGTAGTAAAATTAAATTAAAAGAATGAAAAACACAATTTAATTTATTGTGTCGTGCATTATTGGTAGAATTATTTTGGATCTAGCTTCTGGCCATACCTAAATTTAATAAGCAGGCCTTTCATGTCTTCATCCAAGCTGTTTTCTTTCCATATTGGAAAGACTATGTTCTGAGCCAGCCTACAGAAAGGCCTTAGGATTTCCTTTCAACTTTATGCCAGGTTCAGGAGCTGCTGGCTATGAATACTCAGCCAATCAGGTAGCCATTTCGTTGTGGTATTAGTTAGGTTCTACTTTTCTATGGCATCTACAAGGATACACATTAACTCATTCGAGAACCATTTATTGAAGACCTGTCATGTGTTAGGTCCTGCACATACTAGAATAAATGACACACTGCTCTGGCTTCGATAAAGTACAGTCTAATACCCAGGCCAGTACATAAATACTTACAACACAACACGACAGGCCTGGGCTCTCAGAGCCCACCTCTGTCAAAATTTGGCAGCAAATCCATGACAGTGGTGTGGCGTGATAGCACACTAAGGAAAGCAAAAGTATGACCTTTCCCCCCTTCTGACTCGGAGTGTCTGGTTCCCTTTTCTTAAGGTCCCACCCTCATCTCTTTGAGACGTTTTAGCATATGTCCAGAACCAATTCTTTCCTTAGCATTACAGATTTAAATGTCTTAACTCCTAAACAGTCTCTGTTTATTAAAACCAATTTAAGTTGTTTATCAAAATTGTATTGTAAGGGCTGCGGCTAGATCTCAGTGGCAGGACACCTACGTGTCTCTTATATGTGATGCCCCAGATTCAATCCCAGCATTAAAATTTAAATTGAAAATTAAAAAAAAAAAAAAAAAAGCAGAACTGTAAGTATCTTTAACCCCAGCACTCAAAAGGCTGACACAGAAGGACTGAGAATTGGAGGCCAGGCCTGGCTACATGGCAAGCCAATGTTATTAACCACTACCACTCACAAAGAACTCTTCCATCCCTAAAGGTTATCTGTGGATGCTGACACAGTATTCCTCACAACCAATGTGAAAGGAAGACCTTCCCAGCATCCGCGAGCAGCGGAGTGCAGGGACTTGCAACCTTTTCCACATTACAGGGCAATGAGGAAACGCTCGGGTCACGTGTAGAAAGGCGGAGGGCGGGATAACACCAGCAACAAAGTCAGCTACGAGGCAGCACATGGTTTGTCAACTAACAACTGCTTTGGTCAGGAATATTCTTTGAGAATGTGTAGAATGCATAAAATGGTCTTTTCTCCAAGTTCAGGGAGATGCCTGATTACAGCTCACAACAGAAAAGTTTTTTTTGCTTAGCGCTGTTTCCCTCAAGGTTTCCAGTGAGAAAATAAAGCACTTGCTTCTGAAATTGCATCTGTTCTTCATCCATTAGGCTTGAAATGGTATCTCTGAATAAGACTCAGTTCTATTGGTAGAAATATGTTGACGGGCAAATGTATCAAGAGCATTGAGCTTGCTCAGTGGGGCCTACCTGAGTGACACCACAATCCCTCACAGCATGGGGGCCAAGAAGAGTGCTGTGTGCACTTGCTGGATACTAAGGTGGGGTTTCTGTGATCATTTAACCAGTCACTTCTTTCAGAGGGTGTGCTTGAACGCAGATAAAGCGCTGCCTGACTAGAAGAGATGGAGACGAGCCCTCGGTGGGTCTCACTGGCAACTCGACAAGAACTTTTCTAGGAGTTTTTTACTAGGAAGAGAGACTCGTGAGCAAGGGGGAGAAGCTGTTTTATAGAGCAAAAACAAGGACGCCTGTCATCCATCCACGGAGACTCTTCAAACCCTACCTCACAGTTTACTCACTCATACTAAAGTCATACATTTGAGGTTCTAATGTGTTCAAAATCACCAGGTAGCTCCCAAGAGACTTTCTGGGAACTTCAGGTGTACAAATGTCTCCAATTCAACTCCAGGCAACAGAGACAGACTCCTCAAGTAAGAAATATACCTTCTCTTGTCATTTCAGTGTTAAATAGAAATCCTTTTGAAGAGCATTATCATGAGAAATACCTAAGGGCTTAAATTATCTGGTAATTAACACAATGGTATGCAAATTGTGGTAACTAAACAAATAATAAAACAGATGGACACCCCCACACACAAAAAGCCAAACAAAATGTTAATTATAAAGTAAATAAACATTAGCTCTCCCTTCAAACAAGTTTACACATGATGTGTCCTAGAGGGAATGCAGATAAAAATGCTCCTGATTTATCCTCAGAGCAGGGGCAGAGTGTGTTGAAGTCTTTTCTGCCTCTGGAGGCCAAATCACTCATACATATACACACACACACACACACTCACACTCACACACACCACGTATAGATACACACACATAAGCACACATGCACTCTACACAACACACACATATATACACACACTATATACACATAAGATGAATACCAACACACACATACACATGCATAAACACACAAACTAAACACATACACCACATATAGATACACACATGAGCACACATGCCCACACAACATACACATATACACATGTGCATACATACCACATACGCACATACACACTACACACACAGACACACACCAACATACACACACATCCACATGCACAAACATACATACAAACTACACACACACACACACACACACACACACACCCTTGGGAAGCTCTTTCTCCATATTTGCAAGGGGACATTAGCAAAAGAAGCCTTTGTCTTTCCCACGGTAAAAGTCCTCTTTACTGAAGCCACCTGAAGAAATTCAGTTATACCTTCAACCAACAGAAGCCAAGCACATCTATTTCTAGGAGTTAGCAAAGTATTCATCCTCTGAACACCTTCCCCACATGAAGATGATGCTCCAGGGTGGGAAGAAAGGCAACAGCAAGGCAGGAACATTCTAGATTGTAACAGGAGAGGAGGGAGAGGAAGGTGGGCGGACGCCTTTCTACTCTATCAGAGGGAAGGTGGCAGCAAGCGGGCCTCCCTGCCTCCCACTGTTTTCTACATTTATAGATCAGATGATATGAAATGCGGTGTAGGGAGGGGAGCCAACAGCCGATGGGAGCGGATCACCACCCGCTCCTTCAGCAAACATGTCCTGAGCTCTAGCTAGGAAGATAATGAAAACCTAGGTTGTCTACAGAGATGTCAGCCCCCAGGCAGTTTCTTGGGTGATTGCAAGGTTAAGATACATTAGTGGGTTCTGGACAGACTTTCTAATGAAAAGGAAGGAGAAATAGGATTTACCCAAGAAAAGGGGTATAGGAGTAGGAAACAAAGGAACACACACACACACACACACACACACACACACACACACCTTGAAAAGCAGAGGGAATAGTCACTGCAAAAGGCTGGAGGTGACAGAAAGCTCAGTGCTTTGGGAATCGCAGGATTTAGAGTGGCTGAATTGTAAACAGATAAGGAATGAAGGAGGCTGGGTGGATATGGATATCGGTGGGTAGTGCCAAAACCAAGTGCTAGGTCATGAAGAACAACTAGACCAGGCATCTGACTTGGAGAAGATGGCAAGGAGGAGGCATTCAAATAACCAGGAGGGCCAAGAGATAAAACATCTTTGCATCTTCACATGAGAAAAAAGCAAAACAAAACAATGGAAGACTCCTCGGGACTTGGTCTTCTCCACCCCGAGTCCTTTTCATTACATCTCCAGTCAGTGAATGATACATTCCAAAAGTGGGTGGGAAGGGAGAGGAATGGGAAGAAGGGCTCCTCCTAACTTGGCAGGACCCCCTTCCATTTCCAGAGGCCCCTCTTGCACCACAGGTCTCTGGAACCCCCTCCCATTTGCCCCCCCACCACCATTCTGCTGTCTCTGGTGGCTGGAGACACAGCTGGGGGGTGGGGTGGATGATGCCACTGGGCTGGGGTGGTCTTCTCCTACTCTAAGATTAAAAGCCAGCGTGTGCCTTTGCAGTATCCTCCCTCTTATTTGCATGTCAAACTAGAGAAAGAACACGTTTCTTTCCCTCTGCTACCATATGGTTGTTTTCCCGTCTGAGTGATATGCTTAACATAGTAGCGCACAGGCTAAAGGAGTTGGGATGCTTTATTGCCAATTCTTTACTGTGTTAACAGGGTATGTCTTCCAAGGAGATTACTGATGCATGTGTGCTTTCATGTACCTTGACATCAGCAGATTCTGTAGCATCAGGGCCCTTCTTTGGGCCTTTTCTGCTGCTGGCATTTCCACATATGCCTAGCCACAAATGAGACTAAGAAGGAAAAATGTGTTGTTATAAGTCCATGTGTTTGCATGAAGGACTTGGGGGCCTTCTTCTGTGAGCAAGGAGGCAAACACCAGATTGGTTTCCTCATTGTGGTGGTTCCTGCTAATTGTTATCCAGACACATTCTAGAATCACTGGGGAGATAGGCCTCTGAGCATGCCTATGGGGGGTTATCTTGATTACATGAACTGAGGTCGGGAAAACCTTCCCACTGTGGACGGTACCACTCCCTAGGCAGGAGATCCTCGACTGTGTAAGATTGGAGAAAGTGAGCTGACCACTAGCATGTATGCATCCGTTACTCTGTTCCTGATTATGAGAATGATATAATCAGCTCCCTCAAGATCTTGCCACAATGACTTTCTCTTTATGGTAGACTGTGTGGTGGTTGAAATAAGATGTCTCCCACAGTCTTGGGCATTTGAATGCTCAGTCCCAAGTTGGCGGTACTATCTGGGTAAGTTTCAGAGGTGTAGCCTTGCTAAAAGAAGTATGTCTCTAGTTTTGAAGTCTCAAAAGCCATGTTCACTTTCTGCTCCTGTTTGAGGTTCAGTATGTGTATGAGTTCTTACCTTCTGCTCTAGACACCATGTATGTTGCTTGCTGTTATGATTCCCCAACATGATGGACTCTTATCCCACTAGAATCATAAGCCAAATAAACCCTTTCCCCCTAGGTTGCTTTTGTCAAGGTCTTTCACCACAGCAACAGGAAAAGGAACTAAGTCAGTGTGGTAGTTTGAATGAGAATTGCCCCAATGGACTCATGTTGGGAGGATTCGGGATGTGGTCTTGTTGTAGAAGCCTCAAAGCCCATACAAACCCCCTCCTCTCTGTCTGCCCCCACATGCCCATCCTCCAACCCCACCTCCCCTACCCCTATCTCTGTCTCTGCCTGCTCCCCCCCCCCTCTTTCTGCCTGCTGCCTGAGGATCAAAATGTAAAATTCTCAGCTACCTCTCCAGCACCATGCTTGTCTGCAGGCCACCATGTTTCCCACCATGATGATAATGGATGAAGCCTCTGAAACTGTAGGCCAGGCCCTGATTAAATGCCTTAGTCATGGCATCTTTTCACAAAAGTAGAACAGTAACTAAGACAGTCAGTCTTATAGAGTCAGGGTTTTCGGAAGGATCAGAGGTTCTGATGTAACAATCACATGTTAAGGATCTAGGTGTCCAAATCATCTTTCAAATCAAATTAGAAAGACTTTTGTTTGTTTGTTTGTTTGTTTTTTCAAGAGAGGGTTTCTCTGTATAGCTTTGGGGCCTGTCCTGGAACTCACTCTGTAGACCAGGCTGGTCTTGAACTCACAGAGATCCTCCTGCCTCTGCCTCCAGAGTGCTGGGATTAAAGGTGTGCACCAACACTGCCCAGTTCAATTTTCAGTAGTTTTTACACATGCCTAGTTTGTTGGTGCTCAGTGTCTTCCCAAATTTATGGAGCAAGAAAATTTATGTCTAAGGGAAACATGTCCAGCATCTGAGAAAAACATTAACACCAGCCTAATCTGTCCTGAAAAGTTACCCACCAGAAGGCACAATGCCAGAACCAGACACTCTTGGCATTTTAACTGAAAAATCATCATTGTGGTACAACAGAAAAGGTGTCTGTTTCAGAGAAACATGGTTCAAATTTCCACTCCATCATTTGTTTGTTGTATCAGTTGAAAGCTGTTACTTTATCCCCTTGGTCTATGCTCTCACTGATATCTATCAATCAATCTATCTATCTATCTTTCTATCTATCTATCTATCTATCTATCTATCTATCTATCTATATCTATATATATTGCTATAGAGTTCTGATGGGAATTCAACCAGCTGCCATGTGTAAAATAAACCAAGAACAATAGTGTCTAGTGAAGTGAGACATACCCATTAGCACAAGAAACTGCAAAAATTCTAAGGACTATGAAAGAGAGCAAAACATGTCTGTGGATGGATGATAGGTTAAGGGTCACTCAACAATGGCTTAATGTCACAGAGATGCTCAAACATCGCTAATAGGAGTCACTACATTATATACGTTTTACTACAAATCAAAAGGTCAGATTCCCAAGGGTGTTTTGGAAGGACGTTAAACTATCCACAAGGAAAGCCTGCAAGGATTGAATTGCTGTTCATTACTGAAATATGCATTTTAAGTAGTGAACTGTCCCTAATAAAATATTCCATGGAGTATCATTTCAATGTACCAAAAGAAACTCTGGTTTTTACCAGTTAGTGCATGTTTTAGACAGGAAAAAAAAGAAAAGAATTAATCATTCCGAGATAAAATGCCCCGTTTAATTCTACAGTTCATTGCTCCCATTTTCCACTTAGCTTTGGCACTAAAAATAAAATCAGTTTACCATGTAAACTATGTAGGCCTCGTTCTCACTGTCTACTGACACTCGCGGAATCAGAATGAGAGATGAACAGCAGAGTCCTTGGTCTGGCCTGGGAAAGGACCTAGGTCCTCTTCTCTTCTAATGGTGTGTCCATCCTTCCACCTGCCTTGGGGTGCATTTCCTGAGGTCAGGATCTCCCACACTGCGCCACAGGCTCAGAGGACGCTCAACAAACAACAGGTAAATAAATGCAACTTTTTGCTTGTAGTAGTTAGAATGAGGCCATACTGAAATGTTTGGTTCCCGGTGGGTGGACTATTGTGGTTGGAAAGAATTAGAAAATGTGTCTGTGTTGAGGAAGTGTGTCACTGGAGGTGGACTTTGAGGGTTCGGAAGCCCATGCCAGGTCCAGTCAGTTAGTCAGTCTGTCTGTCTGCCTTGTCTCTGTCTGTTTCTCTGTCTCTGTCTTTGTCTCTCCCCTCCCCCCATCTCTATCTGTCTGTAACTTGTGGATCATGTGAGCTCTCAGCTACTTCTTCACCACCATGCCTGCCTGCCCATGGCCACACTCCCTGTCAGGATGATCGTGGACTTACTCACTGAAACTGTAAGCAAGCTCCCAATTAAACATTTTCTTCTATAAGTTGCCTTGGTCTCTTCACAGCAATAGAGCAGAAACTGAGAAAATGCCTCATCTACTGCCACGAAGGAAGTCAGGAAAGTTCTGCACTAACATAAGTGTTCATTCTATGTAGTAAAACTACTATATGGTGTTATTTTATTTGTGCTGAAATGCAAGCCAGGGACAGCAGTCAGGCTTTTAATCCCAATCACATGGCAGGCAGAGTCTCTGTGTGGTCAAGGACACAGCTAAGCGTGAAAATGAGCCTTTAATCCCAGTACCAACCATAGAGACCTGGAGGTCAGTATAGACAGGCAATGATGAGGAAGTCATGAGGTTAGGTTTAGAGCCAATGAGAAGGCAGAACAGAAAGGCAATAAAAACACAAGTCAGGCAGGAGAAACTCTCTCTCTGGCTAGGCAACGGCAGCGAGGTGGTAAGACAAGGTAGTCGTGACTCTGATCTCTTTGGCTATTTACCTCTGTATTTGGCTCTGTGTTTCTTATTTACTAAGACTATTTAGAATTTCGTCTACACTACTAGCTCAGCAGGGCACTGCGTTTCCTGAGAAAGGAGGAAAGAGACTGACTACCTGCTTCACCTCTGCTGAATCACAGGATATGGCAGCTCTCAGTGGTACTGTCCTCTGTAAACCAATCCCAAGCCATTTCTGAACAGTCAATAAACTGGTGCATCCTGGACTCTCAGAATATAAACCTTGGGCACCCAAACCTTCCTCCTCCACCGCCCCCCCCAATCCTACCATCCTAGCTCTTACCTTTTATGGCTCCTTATATGCTACCGAATTTTTTTTTCATTTGCTCTCCACATCCACTGCCTCTTTACCCTCCAGTGGAAATCCTATGAAAGTGGAGACCAGCCTACCTGGCTCACTGTGGGATCCTATACCTCAGGGCAGCACAGTGATACAGGGCACCTGCCACATGAATGAATGAGTAAACAATGAGCCAAGACATGATTAAGACAAATCTTCATCTCCTGACTACACTGTCAGTGTGGCCAGATCCTACTCACTATCATGACCTTGAAATGCCCAGGTATGAAAGAAAGTTTTGTCACCTTGCCAAGATCTAAAAACACCTAAGAGGCAAGATTCTAGATATACCCATAATGGTTTATCTAGGTTATATTAGTTTCTAGGGTTGCAAGTAGGAGATTATCTGGATTCATGAATGTTGAAAGACCCATCTTACCTGTGAGTGGACTCATTCCCTGGGCAAGGGATCCTGGATTGTATCACATGAATAAAGCAAACCCAGAATGTATCCATTCATTATTCTTATTCTGACTAGGGAGGTGATATGACCAGTTGCTTTGAGATTCTGTTCCCTTGACTTCCTCATCATGATGGACTTTACCCTTGAACTCTGGGCCAGAATAAACCCTTTTATCATGAAGATGGTTTTGTTTTCAGAGAATTTTATCACAGAAACAACAACAACAATAATAATAATAAACAACAAAGACACTAGCCCATGTGATAATGAGGTACTTGCCTTGGCGGTCACTGACACTTGCCTTTTAGCAACAGAGAACTGTGAATGCTAATGGACCAACAGGAGGAAACTTCACCAGGCTCTAGGTATGTGGGTATGGAACATTTGCATCTGGGGAGAGAATTGTGGTGACATTCCTCCTGTATGAAGGAAAGGTGGTCTGAGCACCCTGGGGTGCCACGCAGAGCATCTACAAAGCGCAGAATCTGGTGGAGGAAAAGGCAATGTGCACACAATCCAGATGGGGACAGCAGCTCTTTGGTCCCTGTGACACACTGAGCAAGGCAGTAAGCTAAGCAACCTTGTATCTCCTGTGCCTTGTTGTCCCCACTGAACTGTCACTTCAAGGATGATTGGTGGAACCACAAGATGGTCAATCGGGGATTGTCATATGGCTGAAAACATCTGCCAAAAGAGCATGGGGAACATCTGTCTATTTGGAGGTGTCTCCTGACAAAGCAGATGGAGTTTTTAGGGGTTGTTTTGTCTTTCTTCTCCCAAATGAGTCATCACACATTCCGTTCTGTGCAGCTTGAGAGAAGACGGGTACAAGTGAGAAACGGGGGCCTAGGATGCGTGGTTCCTTACAGACAATGTAGAAAAAACTGCTTTCAATCAAGAGGCCCTGGAATTTTTCTTTCACAGAGGAACAGAACACTCTTATGAGTGAAATATAATTGTCTGAATCATCCTTAACTGCCAACTTGACACAACCTAGAGTCGCCGAAGAAGAGCATCTCAATTAAAGGATTGTCTATCAGACTGGCCTGTGGACACATCTGAGAGGATTGTCTTGATTGTTGATTGCTCTGAAAGGGCACAGGCCACTGTGCATGGTACCATTCCCCAGGCAGGTGGTGCTGGGATGCATAGAAAAGCTAGCTATGCAGGAGTCTGCAAGCAGTGTCTCTTCATGGTTTCTGCTTCAGGGTCCTGCTTGACTTCCTGCCCTTATTTCTCTTAATGATGAGCTGGAGCTTGTAAGCTAAATTAATCCCTTTCCTCTTCTAAGTTATTCTTGGTCAGAGTGTTTTATCAGAAGAACAGAAAGGAAACTAGAATACCAGTGTACCCTCAAACCTCAGTCATGTGCACGACTTTTGTCCCCATCACCTAAATTACCCTGAGAGACCAAGGGAAACCATCTGTTATCTTCTGCCTAAAAACAGGCTGTGCCATACCTAAAGAATTTCTTGTCATGACTTTGGGGGAATTGAGTGACTACAAAAGGTTAGAACAACCCCTGAGAAAAGTAATGTCTAATTTTTAAAGAATAACTAATTTTTAGGATTTGTTTTTATTTTATGTCTATGAGTATAAGGTCAGCGCCTTGGGATCTCCCAAGGGGAAAACCACAGATTCAGAGTCAATCCACCTTATGGACCAACAGGATTTCAGTTGGATCTCCTGAGGCTGGAGCTACAGACAGTTGTGAGCTGCCATGTGGGTGCTAGATTTTGAACCCAGGTCCTCTGAGAGAACAGCCAGAGCTCTTAACCACTGAGCCATCTCTCTGGCCCAAGAATAACTAATTTTTACACAGCCCTAGGGGCCAAGTTTCTAGGGCTGTTCTGAGTGGCCTTCTTAGCATTGTAATGATGTTGGCTGCTAACAAGCTCATTACACTCAATCGCTCTCTGTTGTATCTCTGCAATTGAACCTGACCTTCTCCAGCTCCGTCTTCCAAGGAGATGGGGAGAACCAGGCAGAAAGCTCAGCTATTTGAGAATCACAGTTGCCTTACCCTTCACTGCTACTTCCATCAAGCCTCTCTGGGGGCTACTAATGCATCCTTTCACTGCATTTTTTGATCTGCCCTGGAACCTTTCTGAAGCCTCTGCAGTTTCCCTAAGGATAGTGGCCAAAACTGAATATGACATTCCAGTGATGACTAATGGCAAAACTGGAAGAAGAAAATCACTCTCAGCCCCTTCATGCCTATCAGAGAAGGAACAAGTGACTCACCACAGGTGAGCGCCTTGGGGTCTCCCAAGGGGAAAACCACAGATGCAGAGGCAATCCACCTTTTAGACCAAGCAGGAGGTAGCACAAAGAAAGAATACACAGTGGGCTGTCAGAAGGTCTGGGATCCAGCATCCCAAGCTTTCAGGGTCTTATTTTCTTCATCTAAAATGGAAATAACACATCTGACTCATCTACACCAGAATTCTAGGTGGTTCAAATATAAGGGCTTCTTCACAGAATGAGAATATTCTCCAATGTTACGAATTTGGTTAAGATGAAATTGCCTTCTAAATATTTATGTCCATGCTTATAGACAAGTGCTATTCCTGGCTTTGGTCAGAGAAAGTACTTCTCCTTCTTCTCCCCTTTGGTAAAGATTTATTTATTTTTATTTATGCATATGTCTGCTTTGCCCATGTGTATTGTGTCTGTGTATCACATGCACACAGTGCCTGCACCGGCCACAAGAGGGCTTGGAACAGGAATTGCAGACAGTTGTGAGCTGCCATACATGTTCAGAGACCTGAACCTGAGTCTCTTACATGAGCAACAGTACCCTTAACCACTGAGCTATCTCTCCGCCCTGACAAGGTTCCTCTTGTAGTAGGCAAAGGTAATGCAGAGACTCAGAACTAGTGATGACAGAAAGTGACTGTTAAGTGGTCAGTCGTAAATGGGACATTGTTATCACCATGTCCAAAGCTCGGAGATAGCATGGAAGAGGAAGCAGGAAGAGCATAAGAGGAAGGGAAGGGGTGGTGAGGAACAGTCTTGAACTCTCGGTATCTGTGGTTACTGTGTAAGCTCACACAAGATTGGGTCCATCAACTTCCTGTCATGGAGGGATAAGGACCTCATGAGGGGAGAAGCCTCATATGGCCTCACTTCTTCCTGAGGATTTTTAGGCAGTTCTGATTGATGAGGAAGGGGGAGATTCCTGTGTTCTCATACTTATGTGAGTAACTTGTTGGGACACACACACACACACACACACACACCATAAAAGTAGAAGCAGAAGTAGTAGGGGAAAAGGGAGTCAAAGGGATTAAGGGAGGGAATGAGAGGGTAATAAGGAGCGACTGTAATCAAAATATAACATACATGTGAAAATGTCATAATGAAACCGTTATGTATATTTAATACACACCAATGAAAATGGTTTTAAAAAAATTTGGGCTGAGATTTTGAGATTTTAGTGCCCGATGCGCTTAGGATTGTAAAGACCTACAGAGGTCTTCTAATCTAAACTCGACCTAAAAGCGAGATAAAAGGCCATGCAAGTGTGACGCTCATATGACAGCCACGCCTCTCTGTTCAGCTGTGTTCTATTTCACATGCCATCAGCTACCAGACTCAACACTGTAACCTCTCCATGTTCATTCATGGCCCTGGGAGACACCAACAGACGCTGTGAGATATGACCGTATGCACAGGACAAACTCCAATGCCTTGGTGGTTGTTCCCTTCTGTGACACCCAGAGTCCCTGGCTTTGGATGATGCTACCAAGGAACATGGCTTAAGTGCAGAGAAGTGAAACCTTGTGAGGAAATCTGGAAACCTAGTTTTTCAGAATAACAACTCAGAAATGGTAAGAGCTCCTTTGTGGTACTCTCCACACGATGGTGTGAAGGCTGAAACAGAAGCGGACATAGAGAATGTAATGGCTTGTAACCAAGACCTTCCCACACAATAAGCTCTTCAGTTAACAGCCACACTGAGGCCTCTCACCTCACTCGTGTGCTATTCTGACAATCCAATCTCCATGTGGGGGAAACAGGAGCAATTTCAGGAGAGTGCCAACCTCGAGAGCATGTGTCCAGACCTCTCACTCTCTCCCTCATCTATTTTACTTTATGTTTACACGGAGATGTGTTTATTGTTGGCCCGGGCTTCCAATACCCTGGAACTGGATGTTTTCATGGCATCAAGTGCAGAATTTACTATATAAAGTTACAATGTCAGAAATCACAATAAAGCAAATTCAACACAAGGGCAGTATTTGGTTTGGGGTTGCTCTGTTTTGTTTTAGACTAGCAAAAACTCAGCATCTAATAGAAACATCCTATTTCTTTTAAGTGCTGATTGTATTTCTGTGTGCTCCCTAGATCTATAGCTTTTTACAGAACAAATTGAGTTAAGGGCTCGTGAGCTCAGGAAAGTTTACAGTATCCCTGGTAATGCTTATAATCCAACCTCTTCCAAGTAAACTATATAAATTGTCTTTGTTTTTCCTCCCCTCCTTTCCTAGAAAGAAACCAGCATAGAGCATTAGGTTTATTCTCTGTCCCTATTCAGAACACAAAGGCAACACCTGCTCATTCCAAACAGACTCAGATGAATGTGGGGCAAGAACTAGGACCAGAGGGACCTTACCACAGCACACCTAGTCAGTGTGACACTATAGCCCGACTGTCACTGCATTTCCTCCAGCAAAAGCTTCTGGAGGTTTACACCTCAGCTAAACATTCTGACAATGGCTGGTGAGAATATTCTCATACGATCTCAAATAAGCCACACATGGACCTTAAATCAAACATGTAAAATGGACCCTGACACTGAGCTGCCAGGGTTCTCACACAGTTTTCCACTTGGAGAAAAAAAGGGGGTTGTGAGTGGAAGCATCTTTCTTCATTCCTGGAAATGAGGCAGGGTAAAATAAGTAGATGATCAGTTGTGGGCTCTGATGGCCAGTGCCGAGGATGTCAGCATCCTGCAGTGAACACCTGTGCAGCTCATGAAGGTTTGCAACTGGACAGGAGCTACCAGTGAGCAGCAGAGCACAGTGGCTAAGAGCAGGGCCTTCAGCCAGACTGCCTGGAGCTGAACCCAGGCCTATCAGCCCCACCTGGGGGTGGGGGCCTGGGAAAGCCACATACCCTCTCAGACCTCTGTCTCCTCAGTTATTCAATGAGGAATAAGAGTATACCTACTCCTGGGGTTGTTCTAGAACCAAATGAATCTGTGTATTTGAGGAACTTGGAACATATTAACAGTGTGTGTGTGTGTGTGTGTGTGTGTGTGTGTGTGTGTGTGTGTGTTTGTCATATTCACAAGTAATTCTGCATGATAAATCCCAAGGAGGAAAAGACTAGATGTGAAAGAAACCTCTGGAAATATGTAAGAGAGGCAACTGCTTAAACTACATCTGAATTGCACATCAGTGATAGGGTCACTCATCCATTCTATCAAGGACGAGCTTCTCCAGGATGGCAATGATCTCATAGAATGGGGTGCCCAGAAGAAAGACAGGAGACAATTAACCCTGGGAACAATGGGCATGGCTACCGAACCACAGGCATGGATTCAAATCCCAGCTATGAGGCACAAAACAAAGAACGAAAGCCCAGCTTTCTTTAATGGCAGCAATGAGCTGACCTTTGTGGGGATGTGCCTCACACAGCTGCTGGTAAGGATGACACAAATCAACAGGACATAATAGCAATCCTAGAACGTGTTATTGCTATGGCTTAGATAAGTGTCCCCCAAAGATCCATCTGTTAAAGGTTTGGTGGCCAGCCCATGACACTGTCGGGAGATGACAGAGCCTTTAAGCAATGGGACACTTGAAAACCTTGCACTGTGTAGGCATACCCCTGAGGTAAATGTTGGGACCCCAGTTCCCCTTCTTCCTCTCTTTGCTTTGTATCAGCCATGAGGTGAACATCCAGCTCTACTACGAACTCTCCATCATGGCACACACTGCTTCCTACTGGCCCAAAGAAGTCAGAGTCAATGACCATGAATGCTGATAGTTCTCAGTCAAAACGAACCTCTCCTCCTCCTAAGTTAACTGCCATGGGTCTTTAGACATAGCACCAGAAAGGTGAGTAACCACTATATACTGCAAATATAATAATATCTGAGATGCTCAGCAGGGTTCCAGGCACAGAATGAGGAGCCATTAGTACTGAGTTTGCTACTATTATTACTAAAGTTATGTGTTGCTATACAGTTTAAGTCTCAGAAGGTAAGAGAAAGCCTGTTCTCTACACTTGGATTTTCTCATTCATTTATTCACAACTACTGTGGTAGGTGCTGGTGGCACTGTGGTAAAGGAGGACTAATGAGTGTCACTCTGTGAACCATACCCAGGACATGTATGTTGAACTGGGAAGGAGTCCAGAAAGACAGCTAAAGGGAGAATAATGTACAGAGGACCTAACTTAATGAATGGGCTTACCATTGCAAATATCATCTGGCCCCATCCAGACAGCCTGGCATTGGGACAGACCAAGAGTGTGTCCAGATCTCCAGATGGGCATCCTAAGAGCTTCTGAGCTGTTCTTGGACACAAAGTTAGGAAGACCCCAGCCAAGCCTTGAACCCAGGACTTCAGACTGCCACACTGACTCTTCCCTCCCCACCTAGACAGGCCAATGAGGACACACCCTGCGCTATTCCATTTCCCTCCCACGCATCCATCTCTGAGTAGCCATATCTTCCCTGAAAAGTTACCATTCAGGCCCCACCATGGACTCATAGGAGAGTAACTTTCCACACACATGCTCATCCTTCCATTCGGCACAAAATATGTGGGGTTTTTTTTGTTTGGTTTTTTTGTTTTTTTGTTTTTTTGTTTTTTTTTTACCTTTCTAGAGCTTTATTGGGAGAGAAAGAGAGAGAGAGAGAGAGAGAGAGAAGAGGGAGAAAGTGTGGAGAGAGCAAAATGTGGGTTTCTTAACAATCAGAACCATGAGAGATAGTTGGTAAAGTGCTAATCATGTAAGAATAAGACCTGAATTTGATCCTCAGAACCCACATAAAAGAGCCTGGCATAGTGGCATGCCATGTAATCCCAGATGTGGAGACAGGCAGACCCATGGGGCGTGCTGGTCAGCCAGTCTAGCTGAATCAGTGAGTTCCAGGCCAGTGAGAGACCCTATCTCAAAAAACCAAAACAACACAAATGAACACCATTACCACCACCACCACCACCACCACCACCACCACAACAACAACAACAAAGCAAACAAACAAAAGGCATCCTGAATAATGACATGCAAGGCTGTGCTCTGGCCTCCAAATGCAAGTGCATGTATAACACATGCACCCTCTACATACAATGATATGTGAACACACACACACACAAACACACACACACACACACACACACACACACACACACACACACACACATGCAATCAGAACTGCATACTGATATCAAGTAGAGATGGGTCACAGTGACTCTAAAACCCATCTGGGTTCTGTTCTTTGTGATCTACAAGAGAAACACATTGAACGTTAAAGGGCCTCATGAACAGAACATTTTGTCCCTGAAAGAAAAAAAAAAATCTCTGATCAGCCAGATGTACTCCCCTCTCTGCAGTAGATCCTGCAGGGTGCATGGATGTTGAGGGGCCTCTACAGGGTAACGATCACTTCTCAGAGAGAGAAGGAATTCTGAGGTCTATCCTTACAAACTCCAATCAAAGGCATTGTTGCTGAATAGAAACACAGATGGGAAGTGCTCCGTTGTGGGCCTGAAGAGTCTGTGGTTCCCTTCTGTTTCCACCTGACTTTAAAAACAGCCCAGTCCCATTTCTCAACATGCACTATTGAAAAAGGTACCACGCAAGAGTGAATGCACTGCTTAAAAGAAATCAACATGCCTGGCCTCCTGGGAACCCTGTCTTCTCAGTTGGAAAATGGAAAGGATTCCAATGCTTGGTTGCAGTGTGAAGAACAATAAGCATTTGATAAATTAATCTGATGATCCCTTTAATATGCAAAGCATACACATCTTTGATCATATGATCTCACATATGGGGATCTTTGTATATATAAAAGAGGCCAGCATGAAAGAATATATGGAGAGGGATATGTGTCAGAATATTCGATTTAGAGGTAACAGCAAATGAACACACCTGAAATTCTATCATCAGGGAGCAGGTGATTAATTGTAACAACTCATATCACAGCACAGCATGAAGATATCATTTGAAAGAATGAGTTGGAGACAGAAAAGACAAAGAGAATAGAATAACTATTATCAAGACAGGTGAAGGAGTTGGAGATGTAGCTCAACGGTAGAGTGTTTGTCTAGCAAGCACAAGGCCCTCAATTTGGTCTTCAGCACCATGTGGCGGTGGGTGCACGGGGAGATAGATCAATGAAATTGAAAATGGAAAAGTGAATGGGTAAGATTTAACCAAGTTAAAAGACCAGAAAAATCTAAAATTCAAGATCAAAGGTAGGATGGTGGGAAGCAAATAAAAATGAGTCTGCTTTGCTCCTAGAGGCCAAGGAGGCCTGGGAACTAAAGGTAGTGGGTCCCTATAGAGGTTGGGCAAGATCAGAGGACTGGACCCGTATGTACAAAGACTAGTTAGATTTTCAAGTCTCCTACTGAAGCAAGCCCAAGGAAGGGCCAGAGATTGCTCTCTGGAGAGATGAGATTAGCAGGCTCAGACATATCTGGGGAGAGGTAAAAATTGCTTCAGGGAAGACAGGTGACTGAACAAAAATCCCTCTGTAACTCAGCCTCCATCCCTAGCAAACGTGTACACACCAGTGTTTACAAAAGCTTGATTTGTAACTGCCCAGGCCTTGATGCCATCAGGATGCCCTCCAGTTGGTAAACAAATGACAGCACATTCACTGGGGAAGGATTAAACACTAAGGAAAAGTGAGCTAGCCCAGAAAAAAAACAGGGAAGTTAAGCGCATGCCACCCAGGGAAAGAAGTCTGTCTAGAAAGCCCATGTACTGCATGATGCCAACTACTGAGACTGGAGACAACAAAGAGTAGATCAAAGGATGGAGACAGAAGGGGGGACTGGAAGAGAAGACAGAGAACTGGCAGCTTTTAGAGCAGTAAACCCACTCTGTGGGGTACAGTAGAGGTGGATCCGTAACACCATGCAATAGTTCAAAACCACAGAATGCAGGACACCAAGAGTGAGCCCCAATGTGAACTATGGTCTTTACTCAACAGTATCAGCACTGGCTCATCAGCCCTCACACAAGTGGTACTTCTAACAGAAGAAATGGGGGATGAGACCACATGGGGACTCACTGCACTCTACACAACTATTTTGTAACCTAAAACTGCTTCAAAAATTATAGTAAGCTAAAGCATATGCATGTGTGCACACACATATGTATGCACACAAAATGAGCCATGAATATCCATATACCCCAATGGGTAAAATTAAGAGATTGCCAGTACCAAACACTCCTGGACAACTAAAATTCTCTACCATTATTACTAGAGGGAATAAAAATGGTATGTGTATTTTTGAAAACAGACACACAGTGGCCAAATTACCTGGCAAGTCTACTCCTAGATAGTGACTGAGAGAGGTGAAGGTGTGTGTCTTCACAAAGACTCAAACACAAATATTCGTGAAAGTGTTACTAGCTTAAGACTGGAAATACTCCCACTATTCACTCACAGGGGTGTGTACAAGCAGTTGGTGATGTGTTTCTGCAATGGAATACTCATGCATATTGAAGAATTACCACAGGAGCAAGAAAATGCTCAAAATCAGGCTGAGAACACAGCAGCAAAAAGGAGCACACTCTGTGTGGATCATGCCCGTGAGTTTCTATAACAGGCACAAAATGGTCTGCAGGGACAAATGTCCGATCCGTTGCTGGGACAGGCAGCAGCGAGATTTTATTTTTTAAGCTCAAGGAGATTTTATTAGAGTTTGAGAGCAAAACCATAACAGGCAAGATGTAAACCTCAGCAGCTGATGGGAGCTGTAGGAGAGGAAGAGAGACAGCCATGCCCTTTGTAAGCAAGCAGTCACATGCTGGAAGCGGGAGAGAGCTCCAGAGAGAGTGAGAAAGCCCAGAGTGTCCAGGGAAAGCATGCCTAGGCTTTGGCTAAGACCTGGAAGGAACAGATAGGAGAGAAAAAAGAAAGGGGAACAGTAGATGGGGAAAGGACGACAAGCCACCCTCGAAAATCTTTGGGCTTGTTGTTGCTACAGCAAGGAGCATCACTACTTGATGGAGACAGGGGGCTTGTTCATAAGCTCTTGGACTTCCATATCAGGCTCTCCCCTGCCTTTCCAAATACTCGTGAAAATGTTCCCTTCTTTAGCACTGCATAAATTGGAACAGCAGGTATGTGTCTGTTATACTGGGACTTGGGAGGTGAAGGCAAGAGGATCAGTACTTTAAGGCCATTTCAGCTACACAGAGATCTGGAGGCCAGTCTGGGCTACATGAGATCCTGTCTCAACTAACTAAACAAACCAAAAGACCCGTGTTCTCCCTTGACAAAGCCCCGAGGGAGGGCAGCCTTGCCATAGGAATCCTCAAGTAATGGGCAAAGCCCTCCAAACAAGACAAAACTAGAGCTCACTGCTCCCCATATCAACAATGCTCAGGAAGAACCTAGACCTCTGCCCCATGATGCTGACCCAACACCTACATCAACGTAGTTCCAAAGAGACACGGAGCTGAGGTTTTCTGGTAGACAAAAACTCAAGACCTATCCCTGACCCCACTCCCCTAGTGTCAAGGGAGACCATTCCTGACATCACACCTCCAGTCCTACTTAGTAGTGAAAAACAGCCACCCACCAGACATCCATGGAAGCCTCACAGGGAGCCAGGCATGACAAGATGGTGCCTACCCTTTCTCCTCCTGGGTAGAGATAGCAGACATCTGAGATTTAGCTAGACTGGCTGGCCAGTGAGCTGCAGGTACTTGCCTGTTGCCACCTCCCTAGTCCTAGAACTACAGGAGTGTGCCACTGCGCCCAGCTTTTTTACAGGAGTGTCTGGGATCTGAACTCAGGTTCTTATGCTTGTATGGCAGACACTTTCCCACTGAGCCATCTCCCAGCCCTAGAGTATGATTTTCAAAACATTTCCAGGAGGAGAAACTCAATAAATGAGTTCATGGAGTGTCACCACACCATTTCTTAAAATTACATGTGAGTCTACAATAATCTCAAAATGCAATGCTTAATTTTAAAAATCTGAATTAGTGTGGGTATTACTAAAAAAATTGCTCTCTTGTCTATGTACTAGTGGGTCTTTTGTGTTTTTGTTTGCTTGGAGGAGGTACAAAGTAGAGATAATAATAATAATAACCAGCTCATAAGATGACTGTGAGCTCCAACAGTCTACTAGACATAAAGTCTCTAAGCAGAGCTTATCAAAAAAATCTTAGCCAATCTTATTTCAGTCAACAATTCAGACACATTCACTGAATGCTTAATATATGACAAGACTCCATGGCTCCTTTTCAAATGAAACATTTCATTTTGGGAGGGAGTGCAGCATTGCACTAGGAGGAAGGACGGCCTGGGTTTAAAGGTCAGTGCTTCCATGGTTCTTCTGTATACCCCTACCCAACTGACATAGCCACTCTCCACTGCCTTGGCCTCAGTGGTAATAGGATTTGTATCACACACTTGTGGGATTGCACTATGCTTCCCCTCAGCTAAGCATCCCTGAGGCTCCATTGTCTCCAGGGTAGTACTAATAGAAGGGCCAATAGGGAAGTCTTCAGGTTGTGGATGTCATGTTCTCAAAGAAGATTGCGGTTCCCTAGATTTCTCTCTCTCTCTCTCTCTCTCTCTCTCTCTCTCTCTCTCTCTCTCTCTCTCTCTCTCTCTTTCCTGCTAAGTCAGTAATTAATAAGCAAATTATTATTGCTATGATGCTTACTGTTAATCGCCAACTTGACAGAAACCAGAACTACTCGGGGGAGCTAGGCCCCTGGGCATCGCTACGGGGGATTATCTTGATTGTGTTAACTGGTGAGAAACCAGCATGTAGTAAGTGGCATCATTCCCTAGCTGGGATCCTGGACCACGTTCATGGAGAACAGGAGCTGAGCAGCAGCAGGCATTCACCACGCTCTGCTTCCTGGTGGTGGATGTCCTACCACCAGCTGTTCTAAGCCCCTGCCACCCAGACGTCCCCACCATGAGGGACTGTACCCTCAACCACAAAATAAACCCTTACGTCCTGAAGTTGTCAGAGTATTTTATCACAGCAACAGGAAGAGAAGCTAAACCATTTTCAATTAACTGATAAGCTATGGCTGTAATTGTGTTGACTTGGGTACAACTTTCTTCCTTCAAGAATATTCCACGTCTTGAGAATAATCTCTCACTGTTTCCCCATGAATCCCTCTAAACACCGAGCATAATGGATCAAGTACACAATAAGTACTCACTAAAAAACAAACCAATCTGGCATCACTTACTGACACTGAATGTTATACATGCCTTATCCTGAGCACAGGGATCCCAGGAAAGTCCCCCACACCCCGGGATGGGGAATGAACAGGTGTGCCATCAGGATACCCTCTGTAAAGACAACTCAGAATAGTCAGCATTGAGGAGACGAAGAGAAAAACAGGCTTGAAGCAGTTAGAAACAATGAGCCAGAATGAACCAGAGTAACATGGCCAGATGTTGACAACAGTGTGAACAGAAGATGAGAAGGAACAGAACAGACGGCGCAATAGCATCCACATCCATTAAAAATGCAAATGTAGAGCTCACATGAACATACTGTGTATTTCAAGAGCCAGAAGGAGGCTGGGGAGGGGCTCAAGGTGGAGCCCTGGCCTAGCATGTGTGAAGGTCTGGATTACATCTCCAGTGCTACAAAACTTAAACATATAGAGGCTAGAACAAAGGATTTTGAATGACAAGCACTGCAAGAGACAATGTTCACCTGAATTAAACATTACATGACAGGTGACACTAAGTGGCAGAGCATTAGCCTGGTAGCACAAGGCCTTACGTTCATTCCCAAAACCACAAAACATTTCCACATGTATAGAAACATCACATATCACACCATAAACATGTACCTGCTTTGTGGGTTTATGTGTCAAGTAAGATAAGTTTGATTTTATCTGTTTCAACCCAAGCAAGAGTTAGCATCCTAGCTCTGCTTTCAGAATGCCTACACTAGGCTCAGCTGTCCCGAGCAACATGGCAGCATTCAGTGGGGTATGTGCCACCTTCAGAGGCCAGAAGCAGCCAGATTGTCGAGGCTAACATGTGCCTTTGGATAAATGTCACAGTGTGATGACTTAAAGATATGAATCTGGAAACAATATATCACAGCATTGAGACATACATGTTCTTTCTTTCCTCAGAACAAAAACTAAACACTACAGTATACTTTCCATAATCTTAAACATTTTCCTTCCTTTGCAAACATGAAACATTGACTGGGCTTCAGGCACCCAAGAAAGCACTCAATTAACTGAACAATATCCCCCGCTCCATAGAATTTTCTGTAAAACAATAACATATAAAGAAATTACATTAACTTTAAAAAAAATCCCAAAGCTGGTAAGGTGGTTCAAACCTGTAACTTCAACACTTTGGAGACTGAGCTAGGAAGTCAGTCACAAGTTCAAGGCCAGTTTGCAATACAGGGTGAATCCTAACCCAGCTTGTATTACCTAGTGAGTCCCTATCTCAAAACAAAACAAATTCATTCATTCATTCATTCATTCTCTCTCTCTCTCTCTCTCTCTCTCTCTCTCTCTCTCTCTCTCTCTCTCTCTCACACACACACACACACACACACACACACACACACACACACACCCCAAAATGGAAAATCGTGGGAGGATGACTGTTTTCAAAACTGTATGTGATTGATTATGACGGGTATCTATACAAGGAGAAAAAAGTCAAGAATGATGGGAAGGAGTACAAAGCAGAGCAGAGTCCCAAACCTGCAGCTATCTAAACCATAAATGTGTGGCCATAATTCAATCAACTCTCCATACTTGAGTCCAAAACCAATAAGGACCGATACAGGATAAGAAAGTAATTACTCCAACGTGACAGTAGTCTACCTCTCAGGCCTTGTTGAAGAGATAGAAGCTTTCAGTGGCAATTTTGAGTGGGCATTTCAAAGGACGTATAGACAAGGGGCGCGGATCCAATGATTGATTCTATATAATAAAATTAACAGTCTGAAAACACACGACTTCCTGCTTCATGTTGGAAGAGCACTGTTGGGACTTCCAGGATGCCATCCATGCAAAATAGTGGGTTAGTAAACACTATTTTGGGGCTGCCCATCTTTGTCATCCTGGTAAAGGAGAAACTCACAATCCCATGGAAGGCAGGTATCTCAGCAACTGAAAAACCAGTATGTGGTCCCAAGGTCAGAAAGCAGGTACAGATAGCAGGGAAAGTTATAAAATCTCTCCAAGATGACAACCAGTTCTAGAAGCAGCAATGGAAAATTGCCAAGCTCTGGATCACTTGATTTCTGGTTATACCAGTCACAGTTATACAGGGGGGCTCATTTTCCAGTGCCAATGAAAGCTAATGGCAACTCATGATCTGGAGGGGTAAAATGAAAGTACTGCAGTATGGGTAAGGTCCTAGTCAACCCCTGCACTAGGAAAAAAAACCACGCACAGCATAGTCAGTCTCCAGCTGGAGCTGAGGAGATGGTTCAGCAAGTAAGAGTGCTTACTGCAAAAGTATGAAGACCTGAGTTCAAATCCCCAACACGCATGTAAAAAGCCAGGCATGGCTACACACTTGTAACCCCAGGAGAGTGTGGAGTGAAGACAAGAGGACCACTGGGGCATTCCACCCATCACCCTAGCTTCAAGTTCAGTGAGAGACCCTGCCTCAAAGGAATATGGTGGAGAGTGACGGAGCAAGGAATAGATTGCCTCCTCTGGCTGCTGCTTACAGGCACCTCTACACACCTGTGTACCTACACCCACACATTTACACAGAAAGCAAGGAAAGAGGGGGGGAGGGAGGGAGGGAGGGAAGGAAGGGAGGGAGGGGAGGGAGGAGGGTGAGGGAAGGAATCGAAGGAAGGGAAGGAAGGAAGGGAAAGGAAAGGGAGGGAGGGAGGGAGGGAAGGGAAGGGAGGGAGGGAAGGAAGTGAAAGGAGGGAAGGAGAGGAAAGGGAGGGAGGGAGGGAGGAAGGAATGAAGGAAGGGAAGGAAGGAAGGGAGGGAAGGGAGGGAGGGAGGGAGGGAAAAGAAGGAGGAAAGGAAGGGAGGGAGGGAAGGATGAAGGAGGGAAGGAAATAAAGGAGGGAAGGAAGGCAAGGAAGGAAAGGAAGGGAAGTGAAGGAAGGAAAGAAAGGAAGGGAGGGGGAGGAGGGAGGAGGGAGGGAGGGAAGGAAAGGAGGGGAAGGAAAGGAGGGAGGGAGGGAGGAAGGAAGGCGAGGGAACGGAAGGGAGGGTAAGAAGGAGGAAAGGAAGGGGAGGGGAGGGAAGGAAGGGAAGGAGGGAAGGAGGAGGGGAGGGAGGGAGGATGAAGAGGGGAAGGGAGGAATGAAGGAGGGGAAGGAAGAAAGGAAGGAAGGAAGGAAAGAAGGAAGGGAGGGGGAGGGAGGGAAATGAAGGAGGGAAGGAAAGGAAGGAAGTGAAAGAACGAAGGAAGGAAGGAGAGGGAAAGGGGAACGGCAAGGAAGGAAGAACTGGAATGCATGGCAGGGTGATATATAACATAAGTGATGTCAACATGATCAATGGATATTTCAGAACGATGGGATTATGGGTGTTTTTCCTCATTTTGCTTATGTCTTTTCTTACTTTGTGTTCTATGAACAAACATTACTTCAGTCATTGTGAAAGAAAAATTCAGATAACAAAGAGCACACACTAATCTGTTAAAATCCTAATAACTATGTTCTGTGGGCATACTAGTAATGTTACTGCAAAGCTCACACACGACTTTAACTACTGACTAGGTGTGTCCTTGCACAGTCCACCATGTATGTTCCTTGCTTATGAAGTAGTCATGGAGAAGGGTTTAGCTGGTTTTTATACAATCCTTGAAAGCTGGGGACCAAAAAGGAAAGAATTTTGAGAAAACTATTCCAGCTGGAATCTAGCCACTACCACCCTAGCTCACCAACCCTGGCTCACCCACACACACACATTGCTTCACAAATGCCCCTGAAGTAGGAGCCATGTAATTCAGTTACTTAGAAGGATTCAGGAGGCAGATTCTTCTGATCCCCCTACTCTAGTTACTGAATCCTCATTCTTAGGATTTTTTTTTCTGTGAAAATTAGGTAAAAATAGCAGTTTCTTGAGAGGCTGTACTGGAGGATTTAATAAGCTAATTCATGAAAAGGATTTAAAACTATGGCAATACTATAATAATGACAAATACTAGCTACTATGGTTATTAACCAAAATAATTCAAGTTTTGTTTTTCCATAAATATTGAAACAGAGACTAGAGAGATGGTTTAATGGTTAGGAGTACTTGCTGCTCTCACAAAGGACCTGGGTTTGGTTCTCAGCACCCACATGATAGCTCAAAACCATCCAGACCTACAGTTCCAGGGGTTCTGACACCCTCTTCTGACCTGTGTAGGTACCAGGCATGTATGTGGTGCACACACATACACACAGGCAAAACACTCATACATATAAAACCAAATAAATATTTTTCAAATATTGAAACATTGTATAATAAGTGTACATTCGCCCATACCAATTGCCCTATGAGAAACACTTAACTTCATTTGGGGAGTAGACGTTCCTGGGGAAAGAAACCTGACTGGCTGATCAGAATTTTATGATTATGGAAAACTGGAATGTTGCAGATCCACAGCCAAATTATCTAAGGCTACCTTCAGCTGCAGTAGTAACCCTGCCTGGCTGATCCAGCATCCTTGCAACTATTATATGAAATCTTGAAGGAGTGTTTGTTTAGGAACCACTAGCTCCCACCATCCCAAAGGCTAAGAATGTCATCCGACAGCATCTGAAAGAGAACAGAGAGCTTTCCACTCCACTGTAACCCACCACCAACGTTCCCACCAATGCATCCGGAAAGTGCCTTGGCTTAGGCCTTTCCTTTCTTCTGTTACTATAAAAGCTCCCCAGCTGTTACCACATTGCAACACGGCCTTTGGGACAACATGAATTCACATCCTGGGGTCACAATCCCTCCTATTTGGCTCTAGAATAAATCATTTTCTTTAGTCTGTTCGAAGTACAACCTGTGTTTTACATCAACAATTGATTTATATTTCCTTGTCAATCTTTAACTATGTCTTACACATGCACTCACATACAAACACACAAAGACACCTATATATACAAACACATACACTCCCCCACACTCATGCATACTTGGACTCCTTCACTTAACTCTAGTTACAAAGAGGAGCACAGAACTTAAATGATTCCAATTAGAATGTCTTTGATGGAAGTAATTACTCCAACATATTTCTATGAAACCTCAATCGAGAGGCAAAAGCAATTCTTTTGCTTAAAGCTGTGAGTGATTTCCAGTCACTCCAGAGTGAATCTTCATTTTTGAAGATAGCTCAGGAGACCTCCACCACGAGGCCCTACTGTGTGCCTCCTCTCCCATGCTCTATTACACAAACTTTTTGCACAAAACCCTTTTGGGCCTTTTGACTTCCTATATGACACTCCTCCTCCATTCCTAAGCAACCCCTTAATCCTGCAGCATGGCCTTGAAATCTGTCTCAAACATGGCCTTCATTGAGAAGGCACCCAAGAGACTTTTAAGACAGTGACCTCTCATCTTGTTTCCATTGGAAAGGGATTCGCTAGGTGGTCCAGGGCCCTTTCATATGATTTTTAAAAATGAGTCCATTGTAAGTAGGATCACATATTCTAGCCCCAAATAGAAATAATCTAAAGATAACATTAATAAAATTCATGCCATCAGCCTCTGTTTGGGGCAACCAAAGTGCCCTTCAATCTGACCACACTTCTAACAGTCCTGCGCTTTATTTCCCTTTTATTCTTTTTGTAAAATAATCAAGACATGACCAGTTGGTACAGGAGATCAATTGCTAACAAAGCTAAGTGACAAATTTCAATGAGAGAAAATGTTCTCTTAGATCCAACAACTACACAACAAAAGTGCAGAAATGAGCCCCAGGTTTCAAAGCAAAAAAAGTCGTGTAGTTTTCAAATTCGTCTCCCAGAGTTCTGTGATGAGAATGTAATCAGGGTTTTCAATAACACTGCCTTATTTTTTAAGTGGCTTTTCATAGTCTGAGGTGATGGGGATGTCTGTGACATTACTACTATAGGATTGCTTCCATGGGCACCAGCTGCCCGTTTTCAGGAGCTATGCATCACCATTAGATGCCAGTTCAGAAGGCAGAAATTCTGGAAATGAATTCCCAAAAGTTGTTGGTGGTTTTGCTTACTTTTATAAAAGTTTCCTGGGGCCTTGAAGGTTACTAGAGATAAGCCTTAACTCAGTGCCCAGTGGGATGCATTATCATTAAACTGTAGGGGAAATAGATATTTGGTCTTCTGCTTCACCTACCTTTTTAGACCTGCCACTGATGAAGACACGGGGGCAGCTGTCCCCACATCTGGTAGTCAGGTCTAGAGATAGAGAGTGGCCATTCCTCCTACCCATATCCCCAAAATGGTGCTCAAAACCAGGTCTCTGATAGGGCCCATGTGCCCAAAATAGTCTGACTTGAGAAAGGGTTATGGTAAGAGAAAAAATAATATTTAGAATTAGCCAGTTTAAGTGGATTCAGTTTAATTGACCCCAATTTTTTTTCAGGAACACCGAAAGCATCCCAAAGAAAAGCCAGGTGAACATATCCCTCCATCAGGCCCGCTCAGGGTATTGACCCTGGCCTGTCTGGTCTGCTGTATGTTGGCCTCTAGACCCGCTGCAAATACTCTTCTGTGGATTCAGGGCAGGAGAGGTACTTCCATGTCATCATGGCCTAGCATGTCTTTCCCAGGGTTCTAGTCTGTGCCCATCTCAGCTGCCCCCAGAGCTACAGTGTCTTGGGTCATCAGAAGGCAGGTGACTACAGGAGTCTTTTCCCATGGCCATGGACAGCTTTTGGCACTGCCCTCCTGGCCTGTGGTCTTTACCATGGCTCTGGCTTGGGGAAGGGCAGACACTTCCTCCCTCACCCTCTTAGTGAAAAAAAAAAATGAGATAAAATTGTTTTTCATACAACAATACCAGCAACAAAAGTTTCTAAAGACTTCCATGCTGCCCCCCAACTGTGGAGCTTTTCTGTTTCTGGGTGTTTGGTAAGTGATATAGCTCCAGGGCTTCATAAGTCAGGTAACACCAATTGGGCTCAGAGCAGAGGACCAGCCTGTGCACCAAGAGAGGAAATATGCTACTTCTAGACCCTCAGGGGTAGACGCCCTTCCTCTCTGCAAACATCTCCCTCCTCCACCAGAAGAGCCAGCAGAAACCCAGCAGCCTTTTCCTGAGTGCACAGAACATTTCCCTGTACCGCCAGGCCACCATCCAATCTACAGCGTTAAAAGCTAACCCGAGACGACAGACATATGCATGTCAGTCAGCTACAGCAACCCTTCCTCTGCTCTGGAAGCTATTTCTGTCCTTCACTAAGTCCTCTCCATTGCCCTGGAAGGTACCTTGTTGCCTTTTTTTTTCTCCAGCCCAGATTTTTGAAGTACAAGGTCCTGACAACATCTCACAGAGGCATCGCCTGGAGGTCCAAGGCAAAGGGCCTAAGAAGAGCCAAGGAGGCTGACCATCAGAGGGAGAGCTTTCTATATTACTACTGCTTCCACTGAGCTCCCATTTTATTTCTGTCTTAATGATCTTAAGACCTTATTATCAAGGTAGCCTGGAGCATAAGAAACTCAAGCGATCATTGTTGCACAGTGATCAAGGCTGCACAAAGGAGGGAATTCAACTGTAGTCAGGCGGGAAGCAGTTGGTATAACGCTTTGTTTAAAATCACTATGTATATGTCAGCATCAGGGTGTGGGGGAGGGTGTGCATATCATAGCATGCATGTGAGGAGCAGAAGACAAACTCAGGTGTCAATCCTTGTCTTCCACCCTGTTTGAGACAGGGTCCCTGGCTGCTTTCTATATTTTTTTCTCTGTCTTCTGGCTGCTATGATGCTATATTCTGCCACGATGAACTGATCCCTCTGAAACTGTGAGCCAAACTAATTGAAGTTGTTCATGTCTTATATCTGGTTACAGTTACTCAAAAGCTGGACCTGATGGCACACACCTTTAACCCCAGAGCAGTGAGTTGAAGGTCAGTCTGGTCTACATAGTGAGTTATAGGTCAGCTATGGCTACATCATGAGACCCTGTCTATATAAAAGAAAAAAATCCTAATACATATCTTCATCCCTGAGGGGTTCTGCCTTATAACCTAGAGGAAGGAATATGACACAGAGAAGCCAAGAAGAATGCAGAAGCAGACAAGCCTTGCTGGGTTCTTCTACCCAGCCCATTAGCATGAGATGGCATCATTTTTAGCCACTCACATTTGAGCTGTCCATTAATTGAGGCTGTTCATGCCTCAATCGTTATTATGCAGTGATATCTCCATAAAAATGCCGAAGGTGGGCTGGAGAGAGAGTTCAGCCAGTAAAGCTCTTACCTCGCAAGCATGAAGACCTGCATTTGATTCCCAGAACACATTAAAAAAATAGTATGGTGGCACTGCTTGTAATCCCAGTGCTGGGTAGGCAAAGACAGACAGATCCATGGAACTCACTGGCCAGCCAATCTAGCCAATTTGGTGAGCTCCAGGCCAATGAGAGATCCTACCTCAAAAAAGAAAAAGAGTGGATTGCGGCTGAGGAATAGGACACACACATGAATCTGGGCATAGTCTCCCCCGCCCCCAAGCAAAAAAATAAACAAAATAATATATCCAACCACCAAAGGACAGGTTTCTGAGAGCTGGTGGCAGAACGCTTGGAAGTCCCCGGAGGAGACTTAATCAGGAGTCTGGAGGTCCCTCGCCACTTCTACACTTCGCCTACACAGACATCATCACTGACCTCCGTAACATCCCTTATAGCAAAGTGATAGGCATGCTTCCCTGTATTCTGTGAGCAACTCCAGAAATTAATGGCATTCTATTCTGTGTCTGGGGTAGTCTGGAAAGCACAGGTCAAGTATCTTGGGGCTTGTAACTTGCATCTAAAGGTCAAGTAAGGAGTCCTGATGGATGGAGAGCCTTTAATCTATGCAATCTGCCTTTGTCTGCAGGAAGACAATGTCATAACTGGGTTGGGTTGAGGCTGCTCAGCTGGGTTCCTGCTTGCTCTGCTTGCTCACTTACTGATGGGAGAAACACTCTGAGGTCACAGAAGGTCTGTGTGCAGTGTCATAGTGTGAAAGTAGAAGAAACACAGGACATTTTGCTTTTTCTGACATAGAGATAGCACCTTTTTATTCAAGTAGATCTCCCGAAGAAACCAGATTAAAACCAAAGATTGCTTTCTGGGCACCAAGTCACATTATCCATCCAGGTGGCCAAGAGATACAAGGCTGAGTCACCTTCCACTGCCCTGACTGCTCCTGCCATGGGGACCTGACTCTAATGTCAGCTGTCAGAACAACTCTGCCGTTCAATGGGGTAGAAACAGGAGCATCAGCTCTTTTTACTCAAGCCCTCCTTTCTTATATCTCACTTTATATTGTCATTGTCACTGTGATGCTAATCCACAGCATCAGATACAACAAACATATTTGACGCAAAGATCGCAGAAGAGGCATTTGCTGTCGAGACGTAGGAGAGAACCCCCTGGAATCAAGGGTTTATCTAGAGCAGGAGGTGGGCACAAATGTCAGCACTGAGATTCAGCTGAAAGCATTGTCTTGAGGAGAATATAGCTCCATGTGGTATAACATGAAGCACCAGGTTATCTACCATTTCCTCTTCCTCACCTGGCCACTCTGCAGTCCTATTCTGGAGTTGATTAAAACAGCTTTCCAAGGGGAGAGAGTCTGAGCATCTCAACCCAAAGTGGTGTCTTTGTCATTTCCTGTTACTATAATAAATCCCTTGGATGATCATCTTGTTAAGAGAAAAGGTTTATTTGGGGCTCACGGTTTTGGAGGTTTCAATGACCAATGGCTCTTCACTTGGGGCCTGTGAAGAGTCAGAACATCATGGTGGGGGATAATCAGAATAGAAAAAGTGAGAAAGAGGCAGAGTCCCATCACACCCTTCAAGGGCATTGCATCTAGTAACCTACCCCCTGTAGGCCCACCTCTCAATGGCACCAAACTGGGGACAAAGCCTTTAACACATGGGTCTTTGGGGGGAAATTCCAGATCCAAACTGTTGACACTATGGTGATTTTAAATCAATCATGTGAGGGACATTTCCAAATAGAAAAAAAGGGGTCTTTGTGTTTCAAACATGAAAACTCTTGGTGAACATCCAGCTAGATGTTGAGGGTTTTGGAATCTTTAGTGACCAAAGCTTCCCTGGAAGAAGAAGTGGGCCCCTGGGAGCCGATGCACTTCCTGTGCATTCTCTGTGTTCTAAGTCAAGATGCACCATGACTAGTCCACCGTTCCCGCCACGGCGCCTTCCCTGCCTGCTGGCATATCTTCCCCTCCCATGACGGACTGTGTCCCTCTGGAACTGTGAGCCAAATAAACCCCTTTTCCCTTAAGATGCTTTTGTTGGGGTATTTTATCACAGCCACAGAAAAGTGTCTAAGATGTGAGTAAATGGTACAGATCAGGACTTCCTCCTCATCCTGGCCTCCCCAAGAGCCAGTTGTTGAAGATGTTAGACGGTGGTCATCATTTGTCCAAAACTGCCATAATAGTAAAAGCATAAATGGCTTCCTTGCCAATCAAGTCCAATGGGAACTTTCTAGTCACTCTTTGTCTCAGAGTTGAACACTGCCCCTCCTCTTGAGCTCACTCTTGTGCCTAGGGTAGAGAACTGTCTGGCAACTTCTCTTCTGTTTATAGCACATTTTCTCAGGTTCTATGAGTCACCTTCCACCGTCATGGCTGAAACATCAGTGTCACCTACCGTCCTCTCCTGGGTAAACAGACATCTACAGGTTAGGTAAATACCACAGAAGAAGGGACAGAGGGCAGGAAGGGGTGCTATGGAAAGCTGTCTTCAAGATACTACACGGTGGTTGTCTCACCATCTCACAGCAGCTGCTGAAGGTGATCTACACAAATCAAGGCCCATCAACATCCCCTCACCAATGAGGGGAGGGACTCATGAAGCTCCGCCCCTCCCTGGGGAGCTATTGACAGTTAATGGCTGCTGAAGGATAGGGAGACATTCTCTTCAGTGATATAGCTACTGAGAAGTTGTAGAGGCTTCAGTAAATAACCCTCTATCCATATTCATATAGGCAACCTTAGTTAAACTCAGTGTGTCACACAAAACAGACAAGACAGATCTTGTCTGCCCTTGCCTGCACCACACATGATGAACTCCTTGCTGGTGGATGAGGACCCAGTGAGACAGTACTTGGAATTATAGCACCAACAAGGAGAATGACAATGACAAACAGCTGCTGCTGGCATTGCTAGCTGCCAGGCACAGACCCAAGTGCTTCACACAGTGTGTTCTATTTTCTTCTTTCACCCTGGGATTTCATCCATGAGACATCTGACACTCTGAGGTGAAATCACTTACCCAAATCTATGTACACTGGCATGACCCCATAGGGCCAATGCACTTAACCATTGGCCCACAAAGCCATGCACCTAAGAACTGGAGACAACATGTATTTGAGGAAGAAAGAAGAGAACTGAAGATTTTGTAAATGTGTATTCTGCAGCTTACAAATCTGTGTGTGTATATATAGATATTACATTTGCATACATATATTTTAAGTGTGTGTGTGTGTGTGTGTGTGTGTGTGTGTGTGGTGTGTGTGGTGTGCACACACATGCATGGCACAGTATGTATGGACATCAGAGAACAATTTTCCAGAGTCTGTTTTCTCAGTCTACCAAGTGGGTCCTAGGGATTGAAATCAGGTCATTAGGCTTGTCATCAAGTGCCTTTTCCCAATTGAGCCATATTGCCTACCCTATAGTTTCTATATGTTATTATATTTATTACATTTATTGAATAAACTAAATAGTTTCTAATTCCAATTTAATTTTGTTCTTTTTCTTGCTAGGGTTGAGAGTGCTGCTCAGTGATAGAGCAGATAGGTAGCATTTAGGAGGCCCTGGGCTCAACCCCCAGCACCAGGAAAGGGGAGAAGGAAGCAGAATCTTTCTGATTTGTAGCACGGTTTCTTTACAGTGGCCATTTTTCAGTTCCACGAAGTTGGATTTTATATGGAACACATAACTCGTGGTTCCTTCCAACCACTGCCTGGATGACAAACACCAATCCATCATGGAGAGTAAAATGCTAAAAAACTAAGAGAATTAAATCTCTCTACAAGAAAATAGCAAATACTTTAAACCACAAAATTCTGTCATCACTTCCATTTACTCTTCTGTATTTCTTTTGGTGAACCTTCTTCATTTTTTGCTAATCAAGCTCACTTTCCTAAAACTATGTTTTTAAATAAAAATGAGTTCTGGGCTTGAGTTTTCCTTTGTTTTAGAGGTAAGATTCTCTTTGTGTCTGGGTAGGCAAGCCCCATGACACCTTTAAACAACCTTCAAAGTTTTTTCTTGCCTTTAGATCCTTGGGACAACTCCAGAGTGTCAGGTACCTGCTGGAGAGCTGAGGATTCTGTCTGCAGTAGAGCTAGGGCCTGTACAGAGATGCAGGGATTCAGGGATGCAGAGATATAGGAATGCAGGGATATAGGGATTCAGGGAAGCAGAGATGTAGGGATGCAGTGGTGCAGGGATGCAGAGATATAAGGATGCAGTGATGCAGGGATGCAGAGATGTAGGAATTTAGAGATATAGGGATGCAGGAATGCAGGGAACAAGGATTCAGGGATGTAGGAATGCAAAGATGCTGAGCAAATGTGAATAGTGCAGTGAGAGATTTCTGGGGAACTACCTCCTCACTCAATGGCCCACAAGGGCTTCTGCTTTCCTCTCCTTACAAAGCCCACAACACCTCTCCAGAACATCTATCCTTCACAGGAAGGCATGTGGTGGTTTGTTAGAAGGTTCTCATATGGCCAACAGAAATCATCCTCACTAATGAAGGAATGAGACATGTGGGTAGAAAAATTTGCCTAGTTTAAAGTCCACTAGAGCTAGGCCTGTGTCACACACTTATAATTCCTTCACTTAGAAGGCTGAAGAAAGAGGACCACAAGCTTGAGGTCACACTGGGTGACATAGTGTGCTCCAATATGGAAGGAAGGGAAGAAGGAAAGAGGGGGAGAAACAGAGAAACCAACCAACCAGCTGGAAACAGCTGCCCATCTGGCCTGCACTGCTCAGTCCACAGACTTTCCCAAACTCCAAGTACAAGACCCCTAAAACAACCCTCAAAGTATCCCCCAACTGTGCACACACGTGCCCCAAGGATCTCCATCTTGTCTTGCACACACTTGGGTTATAGGCCGGCTGGCATGCTCTTCTAGCATTTATGTGAGTTCTGGAGATCCAAACACCAGTCCTCATGCTTGCACAGGAGACACTTCCCCACCTAACCAAATCCCAAGCTCCTGGAGAAGGATTTGAGGGAAGAAACAAAAAGAAAGAAAAAACCCTATATCACATATACCTTTAACCCCACAGCACCGACGGCTGAGGCAGGAAGATATCAAGTTCAACACCAGGCTGGACAACACTAAGATCGTGTCTCTATACAAGAACAACAGCTGTCCCAAAATAAAAAGAATCCAGAAAGCCTCAACTGCTATTAATGGGTAATGTTCACTGAACACACGCCAAGAGCCAAAAGCAGTCTTCATAGTTTGTGAGTATTAATTCATTTAAACCTTACACCAAGCTTCAGGGTATCTATCAGTCCCACAGTACAGACAGAGAAACTGAAGCTGGAGAAGTGAATGAATCCATTCAATGGGTAGCTGAGGGACCAGTGTTCCTCCGGCAGGTCTTAGAAACCACCCAGGACACCAGATTACCACCACTGATCCCTTATCACTAGCACACAAAAGCCAAGTGACAACCTCCCCCTCCTCCCATCTTCCTTGCCCTGCTTTAAGGGAAGAAGGGGAATGAAGTGACAGCCATGAACAGAGGCCAGGACATTATACCGAGATGCTGCATAACTCTTGAACTCCAGATATTTCTTTTCCCCTTTCTCTGAGATCAGAGGGATAACCAAGCTAAGAGTGGATGAGCATTTGCTCTGCCAGGGGGAGAGTGGTGACCAAAGAGACTGGACTGGGCTTTAAATAGCCACTCTCTTGTGGGGCTGTAGGCTAGAAGAGCCACCAGGTTGCTTCTACAAAATGTGAGTGACAATTTTTTAACTTCCAGCATCCTTTGGGTAGGTAACAGGGATCATGGAAGCTAAGGGCTCATCACAATACTCATTCTCGTTAGGATTTGAAATTCCTCCAGGGGCTCATGTGTTGAGGGCTTGGACTAAACATAGTCACAGTAATTGGTGGTGTTGAGAAATGTTTGGATCATACAGGCTTTGAACTCATTGATGGGATCATTCCACTGATGGGTTCATGACTCGATGGCCTATGGAGAGATGATAGATACTCAGATCCAACTGAAAGAACTTGGCCTATCTCAGCAACCCCTTGGGGGCTGTTGGCTTTGGGCACAAGCTCCATCTCTTGCCTGGCTGCCATGGGGTGAGCATCTTTTGTCTGCCACATGCTCCCTGTCTTGCTCTGACTTATCACAGACCCATGGCATTGGGGTCCAGGGACCATAGACTAAGACCTCTGAAACTGTGAACTCAAATAAACCTTTCCTTTAGTAATCTCTTAACTGTTTTGTCACAGTGATGGAGAGATCTTGGTTTGACAAAGTACATGCTGATGTGATGGGCATGGCTAAGTAAGTACAGAAGTTTAAATGAAGTGTATGTGTCCTCTGACCCAGCTCACACTCCAGGAGTAGAAAAGATTTATCCATGCATCCCCAAATCATGATCATCAAGCAGCCAGAGTGCATTCCCTGCCTGCAACTAGGAGGCCTGTCCTAGGAGAGTCCGTGGTTCCCAAGCTTTGCAGCATGTATCACCGCTGAAGCCTTTTGTCCTGATTCAGGTGGTCAATCTCAGCCAAGTCAAGCATGTAAAAGAAACAGACAGGCTAGGTCCGTGCAGCGAATGAGATTCACCGACTCTCCCAGTTTACCTGGCACCCCACTTTCTCTGACACCATGCCATGTGGTTGTGAGAACAAAGCAGACCTGGGTCCTTCCTTATAGGCCCTGGTGAGTCACAGCCTCTCTGCTCCACAGTCAGATGGGGATATGGCCACCTGCTTTATCTCACATAAAGGCTTTCCATGCCAAGTTTCATAGCTCTGTAACCAACATGAGCAGGTGTTGGGGGGTGAAGGTGGGGAGGTCTCACTTTTGTCCACTTTCCACCTCATCCTGATCATGTGCCTCTGGGAATCAGGTCTCCAGTTACCTTGACAGTTTCTCTCCAGAGGCACCCATCCCATCCTAAGACATCCCACCCCTCAGGAAACCCAGTAGACTATCAGAGCAGCTTTTACCAAAAGCCACTTCAGTCCTGGCTACAGCAGCTGCAGGCTCTGACAAGAGGCTGGGCTGTTCACTTGCTGGTTCTCAATAACTCCCGTTTCTAAGAACTCCTTGCCAGAGAAGAGGGAGAGGAAGAAGCAACCTCCAACAGCCCGTGCAAGGACAGCCCATAGCTGAGGAAACACTATAGGCCACATAGGCAGCGGCTCCGACAGCTGGCTGCAGCATTATCTGCCTTGATAGCCTCCTCTGCATGCCCCCCTCCAGAGACTCACCCTTGAGACTCTCCTCTATTGAATGATTCTTTTGAAGCCAGTAGACAGGAGTTACACTATAGAAGCTTTAACCGAGTCTCTCTCTCTCTCTCTCTCTCTCTCTCTCTCTCTCTCTCTCTCTCTCTCTCACACACACACACACACACACACACACACACACACACACACACACACACAGCCTAAAGAAGAGCCACTTGGGTCAGGCTAGACCCCAGTATCCTGGAATAACCATCAGGTACTAGAAATCAGTAGATATCAAGGGGTAAGATCAGCACAAACATATACAAGCACTACCCAGCTGACCCAGTGCCAGCTCTGGCCAAGGGCAGTTTTACACACACACACACACACACACACACACACACACACACACACACACACACAATTTTAAAAATCGATTCTCAAGTTCCTTGGACCTACATGAAATATGCACTTTCTGAAAGTTCCCTGGAGAAGGTGAGCCCCCAATGCATGTCTTCAGTGAGACAGTCCAGCTTCTGAAACAACAATACCACCTAGTCAAAGACACACTGTGTTTTCATGTTTTATCTGATGGTTTGACTCATCAATGCCTATCATTCTTGAGTGTGCCAGCCCCTGCATGAGTTCCTGTGCATCACAACTATCACCCCTTGGATGTTTTTGTCGGAGTTTACACAACATCTATCTCAAAGCATTGTCTTTGGTACAATATTCCTTAACCATAGAAATGGTTCTGAGCATCCCATTGCTTCTGTGGGTTCTAAGAATTCAAAGATGCACATGAAAGGCTCCAGGGGCTTTCAGGAGGATCTCCTACCTGAGATGACAGACAATTAGTAAACATTCATAATGGTAAGTGGTAAGAACCACATAGCCTGAGAGCCAAAAAGGAATAAGGGGTTTGGGAATGGTCATACCAAGCAGGAACCTGTCTGAGGTTATGAAGCAGGAAGGGTTTTTTTCAGCTATAGACGGTCATCTCAGGAAACCACTGCAAGGTCCCCAAGACTTCAAGAGTCTAATGTCTCGAGGGGATGAGTAAGTCCTTGGATGTCACAGCTAGAAAATATGTTTAAGGGTCACAGCGATGTTGCTATGATTGACTGATAAATAAAAATGATGATTGGCCAGTAGCCAGGCAGGAAGGATAGTATAGGCGGGACAAGGAGAGAGAAGAATGCTGGAAGGAAGAAGGATGAGTCAGGAGACGCTGCCAGCTGCCACAATGAGTAGCAAGATGTAAGTTACCAGTAAGCCACGAGCCACATGGCAAAGTATAAATTAATAGAAATGGGCTGAGTTTAAATGTAAGAGCTAGACAGTGGTAGGTCTAGGCTAATGGCCGAGCAGTTTAATTAATATGAGCTTCTGAGTGATTATTTTATAAGTGGTTATGGGGTCTGTGGGGCTGGGCGGGACTGGAGAAAACTTCAGCTACACAGGGATGTTAAAGACAACACTGTCAATGTAGGAAATGTTGGTTAGAGTGATTTCTTGATTTCTGTAGACATGACAGATGACCACATACTGCAACCATCAGTCCATGGCTGGTACTGTATTGGGGACAAGGTTTAGAAGTCTAATCTTCCTGGAGAATAAAGAGAACCATCAGAGATGTGTACGCAGGGGGCGGTGCCTTCAGATCTGTTTGCAGAAGATCAGGTAGGAAGGGAGTGGGGATGACATCACACAAGCCTTCACCTGCCATTGGTGACTGCCCTACACCTCTATCTCTGTCACTGCCTTGAAGCTGTGAGCTGACCCAGGAGGCTCTACTCAGGTCAGAAAATAGAGGATGGACTGAAGAAGAGGAGGGGAAGGAGTCAGTTCAGGGACCTACTTCAACAGTCCAAATGAAAGACAAGGGTTGCAATGGGCTTGGAGTGGCAGCCTTCTGATATACTTCAGAGGGAAAACAATGGGAATTAATGATTAAAGAGAGGTGTAGGGCTTGGGACATAGGGTGACCCTTTTCAATGAAAGGACTCCCAGGTCTCTGGCTCCAGGTACTGCACAATTGACATCTCTACCAACTGAGACAAAGCACAGCTGGAAAAGCCAGTCTGGGTAGGGATAAGGAATTTGTAACTTGGACAGGCTGAGCTTGAAGCAAAAGCAGGAACTGTATTGGGAAATATCGAAGAGAAAGAAAGACGTGTGACATTTACGAGTGAGATCGGGACTCCAGATACATTGCTAATCTGAGCTCAGTTATCCTTAACTTCCTCAGTTCCCACGCAGGTGGAGTACACAGGTGTGGAGGCCCACACGCATCCCTGCAGGCCCAGTATCCACCACAGGGCCCAAGACAATAAAAGTATTCCACAAATGAATGTTTTCTAAAAGTTTAAAAGCTACCCAAAACATTTTATCTCAAACTTAAATAGAGGTATTTCCAGTTTGCTGAGAATCTAACAGGAAAAACATAAGTAAATAAAAGAGCCATCTGACAGACGAGTGATGCTGTTTAATTCAGAAGGCCTGCTTGGCCTGCCCTGCACTTGCCTTGAATGGTACACTCTTTTGTAATACAGTTTCTGTCACTCAGGAGTCTTTATTTCACTGTTGGGGGTGAGGGTTGTTTATACTTTCCATACTTTCCAGTGTTGGAAACAGGAAATGAAATTGGTTTGAGTGATTTCTTGAATCTGTAGACATGACAAATGGCTGCATACTGACCTTTACTGAATTATTTAAGCATTACATTGCTTTGGAAAAACCAAGAACTGAGCACATAGTTCTCTGGGGAATAGGGGAAAAAAGCAGTCTGAAACCCCTGCGGGTAGAATTTCAAATCACGAGATTAGTCTTCCCCTAGTTCCAGAAGATTCTAAATGTCCACCTCCTGTGAGTGGCTTCAGAATGGAACCCTTGCCACAGAACTTGTTTCCTGAGCAGAAAACATGGGTATGGGGTTCTGTACAAAATTTCTCCTGAGAGCTGACTGCCCATCTCAGGAGCCTAATGCACACCAGGTGAGTTGACATGAGGTGCCATGATGATTGTGATTTTGCAGATGAGACAACAGCCCTGCTGAGCACTTGAAGTTGTGTTTAGAACCTATGTCTTCAAACACTGAGACTCCCATACCTGAAGCTATGTTGTGACACACACCATCATGAGATCTAGAGAACAGAGAAACGGGGGGCTTTCTTGTCATGCCCCCATGTTCTCAGGCAAATCTGAGGGTTTGGGGGGTAGCTCTAGGTACTTTCCCTTCCAGCATAAGAACCAAAATTTGATCCCCAGAACCTAGGTTAAAAAACAGGTGTGATGCCACATGCTTATAATCCCAGTACTGAGAAGGTGGGGGTGGGGGGAAGAGGTCCCTCAGGTTTACGGCCAAGCCAGCCTAGCATGTTTAGAAGTCTCCAGAACAATGAGAGACCTGTCTTAAAAACCAATGTGGGGTTGGGGATTTAGCTCAGTGGTAGAGCACTTGCCTAGCAAGTGCAAGGCCCTGGGTTCGATCCTTGGCTCCAAAAAAAAAAAAAAAAAAAAAAATGTGGACGGCTCCTATGGAACATCATCTGAGGCTTACTGACTTCCAGTTTCTAAAAAAAATGTCCACATGGGCATGTGCACTTCCCCATACACATGTGCCTATGTCCATGCTACACATACACACATACACACATACACATACACACACACACACACACACACACACACACCCCAAATTTGTTCTCATTTATAGGATATATCTTTGTGCTTTACAATTTTGTGCCTTAATATTCATAAGGGACTTAAAGATCTCTAAGTAAACATCTTGTCTGCTTAAATAAATTAAGAAAATTCTTTCATTACTGTACTTTTTAATTGTTTCATGCTACCAGATCAACATTTGCATCCATGAACTACAAACATGTATTCATTAACCCCCTCCATACTTTGTTTAAGCAAAGATATAAGTAGGAAATGGACTAGGGAATCTTTCTAGGTTTTACTTTGCAATATAAAGCATGGACTTGGGAGTTCAGATCTAAGTCCCTTGCTTTGGTTCATTGTTTCTGGTCACTCCTGAGTAGAAGGGGGTCTCAAGGTAAAGCTGAAATGAAACAGGAAAGCCTACCTGTAGAAACAAGACACTGGAATCCAGTGAGTGATTCTCCCCTTTTCATGAACTGATATTTGTATTTATTTTATTACACAGCTGGAGCTGGGAAGATACCTCACCCACTAAAGTGCTTGTGCACAAGGATTAGGATCTGATTTTGGACACCCATCACCCATGAAAAATAGGTAGGTATGATGATATGTGCCTGTAATCCCAGGACAAGAGAGGCAGAGACAGGAAAATCCCTAGATCATGCTCACCAGCTAGCCTAATCAATCAGGGAGCTCTGGGTTCAGAGAGAGACCCTGTCTCAATAAAAAATAAGATGGAGGGCTAGAGATGGGTCAGTAAGTAGAGTACTTGGTATGTCATCATGAAGACTGGAATTGGGATATCCAGAATTTATGTAAAAACTAGGCAGGCATAGTACCACCTGTAATCACATACTTGGGAGGCCATGATAGATGGTTCTTAAGGCAAGTTAGCTAGTTAGACCAGCCAATCCCTGAGCTCTGGGTTCAGCTGAGAGACCATGCCTCAATAAAGTGGAGAGAAAACAAAGAAGACACCTAACATCAATTTCAGGTCCCCACATACAGACATGCACACATATGCCCATACACATGGAGACATGAATGCATATACACAACGGACACAAATACACACACACACACACACACACACACACACACACACACACACACCACACATACAACACCACAGATGAAGATCAACTGAGGAAGATACTCAATGACAACCTCCAGCATCCATGTGCACAGATACACACATACAACAGCAGACATATGTGTACACACAAACATGTACATATCTACTCCATACCACCCACACAAAAGCCCACTTTCTATTAACAGCCTTTTTTGCCTAACACACATACTCAAGAATCCTCTAGTTGACAATAAGGATTCCTGTACTCCTGCCATCATTCTTATCTCCAGAAGCTGACAGTGTGGAAGCCACAAGGCTTCTCTTCAGCCCATCTGGAGTACTTATGGGCAGGGACCCTGGGTCCCCAGTGCCAAAGAGTTCACACAACATCAGCATCTCATCTATAGGGCAGGACTGTTCCTCCCACCATCCCTGATCTTGTCACTCACCAGAAGGTTAGTCATCAAAGTGACAAAAGGGAGGACACCCTGAAGGACGGGGGAGGAAGAGCAGGAGTCGGAGGAAGACTCAACATTTGCCTATCTACATCGTTTCTGCTCTGAGGTGTTGCATAACTTAGTCTGTGATGCCAAGTGAATACAAACTCTCCCAGGACCCAGTGAGCCAGATGCTTCTGTTACCCCAACACCTCCACATCACCTCCATTTAACTCGACAAGCACCTCCAGGGAGCAGAATCTCACCTCACAGAATAACCTAAAGCTTCTCATCGGCTCTCAGAGACAAGACAGGGTGAAGAACCACCAACAGTCCTCAGGTTCAGTTTTAGAGCTCAAGAGAACAGTGCCTCATCCAAGGAATCCAAGAGACTATGTCATCATTACTGCTCACTAAATAGTGATAATGAACTAGATCATGTGGACCCACACAACCACAAAAATATTGCTAGTCTTTTTGAGTCTTTGGGGATATGATATAACCTTTCTCCATCCTATGAATACTGGACTATTCTTTTAAATCATCCAACAGCCTAATGTGGATGTTTTTGCTAACTCCTGAATATGCATTCCCTGTTCAATTCCATCCCCAAATACAGAGATTACATCACATCACACATATTAAGATATTTTGGTCTCTGTAGACCTAATAAAAATAGATTTGCTATACACAGGTAGTCTGAACAGAACTGATAGCATGCATGTCTTTTACAAGACACTCATTCAAAGATGAAGTGGCAGTTGTTCAGTTTTACTTCCACATGGGCCAGGGTGGTCTCCAGGCTGCAGAAACCCAGATAACAATCTTGAGGTAAAGGAAGTTACACGATGCTCAATACACCCAAACAGGATCTTTTTTCCTTCTTTCGGGCTTGCCTTCACAACCCAGCCAACATGACAATGGTCATTTATACAACGCATGGTGGTGCACACCTTTAATCCCAGTAGGTGGGAGGCAGAGACAGATCTCTGTGAGTTTGAGGCCAGCTTGGTCTACATAGCAGGTTCTAGGACAGCCAGAGCTACATAGTGAGGCTCTATCTCAAACAACAACAAGAAAAATAGTAATAATTGTCTTTCTTTGTAGAACTAAGCCAGGTGTTTTGTCTGTAATCAGTTCCAAAAGAACACTCAGAAAATTAATCTCTCAGTTGGGGCATTATAAATGTGCAGAAAGTAGGGTGACTAAACTATATCTCGTGTGTGTGTGTGTGTGTGTGTGTGTGTGTGTGTGTGTGTGTGGTGTGTACATGTGTATGACACACCATAGCACACATGTGGGGTCAGAGAGCAACTTGGGGTATTTGTCCTCACCTTCTACCTTGTTTTAAGACAGGGTCTCTTTTGTTGCTCACTGCTACATAACCAAGCTAGCTGGTCCTCAAGCTTCTGGTAATATTCCTGTCTTCACCTCTCACTTTATATCAGGCGATACTGAACATCTGTACTAGTATTTGGCTTTTCTGTAAATTCTGGAGAACCAAACTCAGGTTATCAGGCTTGAGCAGCAAGCACTTTACCCCTGAGGTTCCTCTCAAGCCCTACAACTTGCTTTTAAAATTAGATTGTTTCCTGGGATATGTAAAAAGGTGCCTAGCTCTGGTTATAACACAAGCTGATATGTCTGGAGAGCCTTTTACAAGCAGAATATCTTCTTCATTCAGATCTTATCAAGCTGGAGGACAGCTGGAGTGAAAGAAACAGACCCAGAATACAGTGGGGCCCCACCCATAATCACAAGCTTTGAGCAGATGTGCTACCATGATGTTCTGCCACCGATGGCCATGAATAATGGAAAAGCCACAGAATATCCTCAAGTATTTTCATTTTCACAGCAGGGGTCCAGGTTCAGCAACTGCTTTCATGTGGCGATTCTGAAAATCAGGAAATGAATGAGGTCTTTCAAAAGCTAATCCACAATTATCCTTCACTAAGGAAATGTAGCTAGAAAATGCTTGCATCAAAAGATGTCAGTAACTTGCAAACCCACAGGATTCACAGAGCTGTGCCTCCTAATGTCAGGGCTGAAATGATAGGAGTATGTGGGCTGGGAAGATGGTTCTGTGGATAAAGTATTTGCTGAACAAGCATGGGGCCTCAGTTCATACCTCCAGCACAAACATAAACGTGGGTACAGTGCCATGTCTGTCACCCCAGCACTGACATGCCGAGACAGGTGGACCCCAAAGGCTCAGTGGCAAGACATACAAACTAGTCAATTACTGAACACCAGATTCAGTAAGAGACTTTTGTCTTAAATACATGAATGAATGAATGAATGAATGAATGAGCAGATAGATAGATAGATAGATAGATAGATAGATAGATAGATAGATAGATAGATAGATAAGGTATAGAGTGATGGTGGAAGACATCTGATGCATATGTCTGGCCTACACACACACACACACACACACACACACACACACACAATTTGAAATATTAAATTAAAATTGTGTGTATTTCTCCCCCATAACACCTAGCACAGTAATACAAAGACTCAGTGCCAAAGAACATGATGCCAACATCAACACATTACATCCAGGTAACTGTCTGGGTATTCTGATAGCAGAATATACTTCCCAGAGAACTGATATGAGCATAAACTCTCCAGCACACATCAGCGAATATTTAACTACGTCCATCCTTAGGTAGAGTGTAAATAACTGATGGTAGATGATGAAGACAGTCCTATGGGTGACTTTGCAGATCTGGCAAGTTGGCATAGAAGAAATAGCCAAGAAATTATCTTATCATTTGAAGCTGAAATGCCCCCATAGGCTCCTGGTTTGAACATCAGCTCCCTAGCTCCCCAACTCCCCGGGAACAGAGTTTCTTGCCTTTAGGAAATACCCAGGCCACAGATGTGCCTCTACATAGGATTAGAACAATCATATTTCTCCGCGGACGGCCTTCCCAGCCACCCTCTCATTTGCTGCAGTTCCTCCCAGGAAAAGAAATCCTCTCTCCTCAAGATGCTAAATGCATGTCTGGGAGTAGACCATCAACCAGGAAGGCCAATGACCTACAGTTTCCAGAGTGGTGAACTATAAAGGACATGCCTAGACAGTGTCCTAGCCTTAATTTCTAGAAGTTCAAAGTAAACTCTCCTCAGTGAGGACATCACAGCTGAGTTCAGTCTTCAAGAGCGTGACAGATATTTCCTCTACCACAAAGGGCATCTTGGGTTCAGCTCAGCACTGTGCATTCAGAAAGTTAAATCCCTATCCCTTTCAGACCTTCTTCTCAACTTCCTCGACCCTGTGAAGAAAGCTAGGATCATTCACTAGGCTCTGAATCTGTACAGGGCACAAGCTGTGTTTGCATAATGTCCTGACAGGCACATTATAGGAGCTTCATAAATGCTGAACCAGACCCTGAAATCCACAAATGGTAGTCTCACCCCATCTGCCACAGCCTCTGTTGGAGTCCTTGCTTGGAAGGTTATACTCTGATCCAGTCTTCACCATTGGGACTCTTAACAGGACCCACTGGACAGTAGCAAGAGAAATGCAGAAAATGAAAAACAGTTATCAGGTTTGAAAAACCTGTAAGTGTGCCGAGGGACCTGGAGGCAGGAGGATGGGACACCAACAACTGATCAGAACTTGCCACGGGGGCTCCAGAGGTCCCTCACTTCCAGGCTGGATCTTACTACAAGGTTTCAGTATTGAAGTAAGGGTTCAGGACTGCTGTTTAAACTTGAGCTTGAACACCCTTCTGTGTCTGGCAGAAATGGTCAAGTTCATTGACTTCCTGAATGTTTACAACAAGAATGAAGACTGGAAGAGAATGCAGAGTCCACGTCATTGGCTCCATGGGTGGATGCTTCTCCCTTCTGTGGGGCCACTGAGCTGAGGCTAATGGGTGTTGACAGCCTCCACAGCAATGCACTCAGAAGGCAAGAAAAACACAACTGGGATCAGTGTGTCTCAAAATGCTGCTTGAAATTAGTTGCCTATAAAAATAAGGATCACACCTATAGACTGAAGTGTGCTTGAGCAAAACAAACTTGTTTGGTATAAAAGAAATTACTACATTCAAAATGCTTGGGGTGGGTTGCTAGGTGGAGGCTGGTTTTATTTTTTTCCTCTCCTGCCAAATCATATTAGTGCCAGTTTGACATGTCCCAGGGCTCCTCCCTGTAATAGGGATACTATCGTTCTTAAGATGACCTCAGCCCTTATAATGACGTACAGCTTCACCCCTGTGTCTTAATTAGAGAAGAAAGCAATGTACCTTCTCATCTGGTTGAAAACCCTGTAACCAATGACAGGTCTAAGCTCTCTAGGGGACAGAAAAGTCCAAAGGATTATAGAGTTGGGGCTGAAGGAGGTGAGCATTTATTTTCAGGAAATGGTCCTAAGGCAAAGACGAAGAAAATGCGTGGCAAATAGATTAAGGGCAGTGGTGTATTGTTAAGGTAGGAAACACGAGAGGGACTTGGGTGCCTTATACATTCCCATCTCACGGAATTACTCACACTGATTACGTGGCAGAGGTGCCAAAAGCTATGGTTGTCCTGTAGATGCAGAAAGGGAGACCTCAGAGTTCATCCGGAGGAAAGAGACATTAAGTCAGTCCTTGAGTAAGCATGCCAGGCAGTGTGAGGAAAGTGCAAAGTGCTATGAAACAAGGTGTGTTCCTTAGCTATTCTCATGAATGCCAGAAATGAAGCAACTTACAGGAGAAGAGATTTACCCTGGCCCAAGGTTGTGGGGTCACAGTCCATCATAGCAGGGAAAGCATGGTGGCTGGGGCAGCTCACAGCTGTGGCTGCAGGGGCATGAGCTTCCACACCGGTGGCAGACAGTAAGCAGAGAGCCATGGCCAGAAGCAGAGCTGGCCTAGAAACTTCAAGCCCCACCCCTAGTCAAATATCTGCCACCTACATCCCTATGCCCAAAAGGCTCCCTAACTTCCCCAAATAGCACCCCCATCTGGGACAAGTGTTCAAACACATGAGCCTGTGGGGGCATTTCACATTCAAACCTTAACAGTAAACTACACCCAGCAGTCCAGTTAAATAAAGCTTTATTGGTATTTGGTTCAAGCATTCATCTATATACCATCTAGCTATCTTTTACTATGGCATCAGAGTAGAGTAAGTGGCCACATGGGTTGTAAAGTCGAAAATACTTATAATTGGATCCTTTATAGAAAGCATTTGCTGACCTCTGAGAATGGAGTTTAGGAGGGCTTCCCTGAGGAAGTGACATTAAAGAGAATTCTGGGAGGCAAGAAAATGAGCCAGGCAGAAAGAAAAGAGACTAGGAAGGTAGAGACAGGAGGATCAAAAATGCAAGGCTACATTATGAGTTCAAGGCCAGCCTGGACTACCTGAGACCCTGCCTCAAAACATAGGGAACTGAGTGGGGGTGGCCAGAGGCCAAAAAGAACCTATTGCATTAAAGGACTCTAAGGGGGAAGGCATATATGAATAAGAGACAGAAATAGCCCCCAAACTTCCAATGATAATAGTTGCATTAGCAGTAATAGTACAGAAGTGACAGTGGTGTGACCAGGCACCCAGGTTCACACCTGCTGGTCTAGTGTCCCTGTATCCCACAAAAAATTAGAAAACAGACATTGGCAAAGGGAAAACAGATTTATTTACAGTCTGACCAAGCATAGGAGAGAAAGAATTCAATTCCTTTCCACCATGTCTATGGCAGTCTTATTTATAAAAGCCATCCAGAAGATATGGAGATCTGGTTGTGAGACAGTTTAACTTATCCTTGCCTTTATGATCTCCATTCCCCAGAACAGTTTGTTATTGGAGCAGGGTCTTAGTAGGCTTGGGATAGCATGCAGGAGTCCCAATTTGAACGCCAATATCACAAACATTGGGCCTAGTGGGACAAGTCTAATACTGGGGAGTGCACTGACTGGTTTGTGTGTCAACTTGACACAAGCTAGAGTCATCAGAGGAAGGAGTCTCATTTGAGGAAGTGCCTCCATGAGATCCAGCTGTAGGGAATTTCCTCAATTAGTGATCAATGCAGGAGAGCCCAGTCTACGGTGGGGGCTGCCATCCTGGGTTGTGGCCCTGGGTTCCATAAGAAAGCAGGCTGAGCAAGCCATGGCCTCTGCATCAGCTCCTGCCTCCAGGTTTCCTGCCCTGCTTGAGTTCCTGTCCTGACTTCCTTCAGTGATGAACAGCAATGCTGAAGTGTAAACCAAATAAACCCTTTCCTCCCCAACTTGCTCTTGGTCACGGTGTTTCATTGCAGCAACAGAAACCCTAAGACAGCTGGGCAGTAGAGGCAGGAGAACGAAAAGTTCAAGGCTACATTATGAGTTAGAGGCCAAACTGGGCTACACAAGACCCGGCCTTAAAGCACTAAGAAAATAAATTAGGAACCAAAGGAAAATAAAGAAGATATTCCGTCTTAAAGATCCCCCATTTTCCCCTGCCTGGACTATATAAGACCTTGTCTCAATCAATACCCTCCCGCAAAGGTGCACATTTTTTAATGAGAAAATGTCTTCAGAGTTTTATGGATGGTGGATCTGAGCTCCTCATCTCTCAGCAGCCATTGAGTTCTTTGTCTCCAGATTCATTCCCTTGACAAGTAGAGGGTAGTTCCTGGAAGAGCGCTTTGTTCCTGCGTCCATTTCCTGGATAAGTGTCAGGTAGAAGCCTCCTGTGTCTTTTCTTTAGAGGTCAGCTTCCAACGCCCTCATGCTGGTAAGTATATTAATTCTGTACATGAGAAAAGGCCTTGGAGCTGATGGGAGGGTACAGTGTCTCTCCAGAATTTCCACTAGCTGCTCTGTCCTTTCTCTCAGCCTGGGAGCTCTGTGACAGGGCTCAGAGCAGACATGAGGTGACCATTGGGCTGTGTTCCAAGCACTAGATGGGCATTAACTGTTATTCCTCATGGTTTCAGTATGTCTGGAAATGAGAGATCTGTGGCCACATTGGTGTGTTCTGCATAGAACATTGAGGAGATATCTATGATCCCATAAGAGAATCTACAGACTGGGTAAGTGGTGCTTGCTTGGGGGACTGAGTGTCTGTCCTTTACCCCCCTTCAAGTATCACCCCAGCAATGTCAGTGCTCTGGAAAACTGACATATAGGATGGTCCCCCAAACAAGGTAATGTTATCACTTCAATACAACTAATTATTGACCTGGAAAAAAATTGCTCCTGGCTGGTAAATTCTGAAAGTTACTTGTGATTTGAGTCTAAATCAATATTAAGAAACCCTGAAAAATGTGAAACATTTTCAATTTCGAAACAAGAGGAAAAAGATGGATTCTAGAAGGTACAAGAATAGGTGACATCCTCCTTGGGAAATCTTAAGGAGATTATGATATGGATATTTTAGAAGCATTTAGAAAACTCTGAGGAGCTGAATCTGAGACAGTGCCAACCTCATCTTCTGCCTGGGCAGGGTTACCAGGCTACCAGGGCAGGAGAATGCCACAGATGGGGTGGACAATAATACTCCAGCCCATAAGGTCCCATTTAGGATGCATCCGTTTACTCACAGTCAACTAACTAAAGCTTGAAAATATTAAATGGAAATTTCCAAAAACAAATAATCTGTTTTGTTTCAGTATATTTGGAAATGAGAGGTCTGTGGCCACATTGGCATGTTTTTCATATAATGTTTAGGAATTGCCTACAGTCCCACAAGAGAGTCCTGAGACTGGGTAAGCTGATATGTGCGAGAGTGACTGAGTCTCTGTCCTTTCCTCTTCAAATATGGCAATGTCAATGTGTCATTCTGAGAAGTGTGGGGATATTTTTGTGCTCTAACAAATAAAGCTTGCCTGGAGATCAGAGTGCGGAGTTAACCACAGAGGTCAGGCTGTGGTGACACACACCTTTGATCCCAGCACTTGGGAAGAAGAAATAGGAAGACCAGGAGTTCAGACCACCTTGGGCTACACAAGATTGATCCAGTCTAAAAGAGAAACAGAGCCAGGCCATGGAGGTTCATGCCTTTAATCCCAGCATTTGGGATCTCATGCCTTTAATCCCAGCACTTGGGATCTCATGCCTTTGATCCTAGTACTTGGGATCTCATACCTTTAATTCCAGTACTTTGGAGGTGGAGACAGGAAGTGATACAGCTGGGCTGAGAGAGGAACATAAGAAGCTTACCCTTTTTCAGGCTGAAGAATTGGCAAGGTAAGAGGTGGCTGTGTCTTGCTTCTCTCTCTCTCTCTCTCTCTCTCTCTCTCTCTCTCTCTCTCTCTCTCTCTCTCATCTTTCAACATTTACCCCGATCTCTGGCTCTGGTTTTTTGTTTTTGTTTTGTTTTGTTTTGTTTTGTTTTTATTAAGACCAATTAGGATTCACGCAACAGAGAAGTACGATGACTCTCATGCCCTCTCAGCTGGGATGGTAATCATCTTTTATCTAGTGTGTTTATTTGCTACCCACACCTCAGCCATTTAACAGACAATTGAGTTGTTATAAAATAGTTGTCACAATGACTGTCAGATGCCACAATATTGATGGGTTAGGGAAAAGTCTCAGTGGGCACTGGGCTCAAGAGGGACACAGAGATGGGCTGGTAGGGGTAAGGAGTTTATTAAAAGAGTTCTTAACACCATGGGCACAAAGACAGACCACAGCATGGCAGGGGCTCTGAGGGGTTCAGACCCCAGCACCAAGACACTAAAGGCTCTGAAGAGAGGAAACCAGAGCCCACGACATGAGTGGGAGTCTTGTCTTATGCCTTTCTGAGGAGGGAGGTGATTTCACAACATAAGCTTTCAGCCAGGCTCTCTGATTCCCACACAGGAATCAGGGGACAGGGGGCAGGATGTGTGGCCACCAATACCTGCTTTCCTATAAACTCACTTCCCCAGGTGAAAATCCTGGAGCTTAGGAGTTAGTCCTAGCTAACCTCTCAGTAGAGTACCTGTGATAGAGGAAGAGTTGCTGCTGACACCGTGGCCTGAGCAGCAACTGGATTCGAACACATATCCTTACAGCAGGGTTCAGTAGCTCAGTTAGCAAAGTGTTCACTGTACAAACATAAGGACCGATGTTCAATTTACACTTAAAAGCAAACAAACCAACCAACCAAAAAATTTAAAAAAAAAAAAAAAGCAAACAAACAAAACACAATAACAAGACCCCCCCAAAACAGGCATGGTGGCATGCCTTGTAATTCCAGAGTGGGAAGGTAGAGACAGACTTCTTCCTGGGGCTGGTTGGCTAACCAGACTAGCCTAATTAATAAGCTCCATAGTCTTTAAAAAAAATAAAAAAAGCATTGAATGTCACCTGAGGAACAACACCTTAAAGTTGTCCTCTGGCCTCCACATGAAAATGTATACATGGCTTGCACACCCACACCCACGTGGAAAAGTGGAGGGAAGAAGAGGGGGGAGCAAGGAAGAGGGGGAGGGACAAATGAGCCTTACAGCCCTATTATGCAGGTGCAGAGGGAGCTGCATGGTCATAAGCAGTCAGAACACCTAAGTAGGTGGAGCTGGGCTCCTTCCTGGTCTCTCCCCATGTGAACGTGCAGCTCACCCAAAGGAGAAAAGAAAGGCTCTTTATTCAGAGCTTTCTATACAGGGGGCTAGCCACCGTCCCTGTGTTTGGCAGAAATTGAATGCAGGAGAGCAGGAGGCTTTATAGCAGAAAATAAAAGGGAGGCTCAGACATGCCCTGAGTGACGATGCTGGCTGGCCTGGTGACATCCGGGCCTGGGAGGGCTGCTAGAGTGTCGGGAGGAGTGAGCCTCTGTGTGGTTGGCCGGGGGAGCACATTTGCCTGTCTCCCATTGGTTCTAAGTTGGAAAGGAGGACAAGAATCAGAGCAGCTGGCAGCTATTGATCAAGTCCTGGTCATCTGGACCAATCGGGGCAGGGGTTATTGTTAGACTTCCTGGGCTGGTTGGTGTAGCCTTGAGGTTGGAGTTCTACTGCTATGTCTGGCCTGGCTGGTAGCCATTGCTACGGTCATCTCTTTCCCAGCACCCCTCTGAATCTGACATTAGCAGAACAAACCTCCTGGACAGTTTTCTTCAAAATGGCATGAAGATTGTTCAAACATAGAGAGAAAACAAAGCAACCCCACGATTCCAACAGGATGGAAAGAAAAAATCTAGTTCCCAGGCTGGGAAGATGGCTCAGTTAGTAAAGTATTTGCTGAGAACCCGATTTTGATCCCCAGCACCCGTGTAAAAAGCTGAACAGGTATCTATAAACTCAGCGCTAGTGGGGTTGGGGAGGCAGAGACGAGGGGCATCCATGAAACTCACTTGCCAGTCAGTCGACCCAAGTCAAATGAGAGACCTTGTCTCAAAAACTATGATGGAAAACAACTAAGAAAGACTCCCCATGTTGACTCTGGTGTCCACAGTTATGTGCTCCTCCATGTGCACAGTCACACACGCATGCTCACACATGTACACATGCACATACAAATGCACATGCACACACAAACATTCAATGTCTCAAGGAAAATCAGTGGCTGGATGAAATTCATTTATTTGGCCTTTTAGACCCCCAGCTTACCTGGAACTTATTATATAGGCTCAGCTAGCCTAGAACTCAAAGGTTTTTTGTTTGTTTGCTTTTTTTTTTTTTTTTTGGCCTCATCCTCTGCCATGCTGCCATTATAAAGCAGACAAAAAGCTAAGTAGAGTTATAAGGGAATGAGAAGGAAAGTGAGCCTCTTGCCCTGAGTCTGCTTGAAGCCTCTCACTAGCTAAGGAGCAAGAATTCTAGAACAACAAACATTAGCTCTGAAGGCTGCCAAGTGAGATAGTACTCCTTTCGTGTACAGACATTTCATTTTAAAATAGCAATGAAACCAGATGCTTAAGACCTTGGATAGAGGCTCAGCCTCCTCATAGACATCTCCTGGTAGTCTCACAAACAAGACTATTAACTTTGTTTACAGTAAAGGCTCCTTCCTAGATCCCTCTAATCTAGAGTTGCATGTTATCAAGTATAGTCGGGGCAGGGGGTGCTCAGGAGCCATCCTGTGACCTCATTAGTTTCCTTAAGAACCCTTTGAAGATAATAGCTTCAATCTCTCCAACATGGTGGATCATACTTCTGTAAAGAGCATGAAGTACGACTCTCTTAAAGAAGCGTACACTCAGGCCCTTTGCTGTGTCTTACTTTCTTCCAAGCTTCTCTCTCGAAACCCTGCACTTCAGCTCTGTTCAACATCTCTTTTAGGCCAGAAAGACAGCTCAGCGGGTAAAGTGCTTATTGTGTAAGCATGAGGACCAGAGTTCAAATCCCCAGAGCCCATACAGAAACCAGGCACAGCGGCATATCTTTACAGCCCTAGTGTTCCTCCAGCACCGATGGAAGGTGGAGACAGGAGGATCCCGTGAACAAACAACGAAAGAGAGACCCAATCTCAAACAAGGTGGAGGGTGAGAGAACTCATACCTAAGAGTGTCCTCTGATCACCGTGGCAAGTGTGCATACACACAAAAAGATACACACACACACACACACACACACACACACACACACACCACTAAAAAACAAAACAAACAAACAAACAAACAAACAAAAACAGATTAAACAATGTATCTTAATAAACCTCAACTCTGCTTCTTACTGGCTTGGCCTGAAATTCTTTTCTATACTGAAGCCAAGAAGTCTGGGTTTGCCTCAGTGAGGGTCTCTGAAAAGAACTGGAGCCATGCCTCTGTCCCTGCCACCACTAACAATATTACAGGACATCAGGGCACTGTCACCCCCAGCTAACATGAAATTTAAACACACCACAATAGGGTGCTAAATTGTCAACAGCAGCCTCAGTTTATAGGTGGGTAACCAGTGTGTCCAGAACATAGATTGCTAGTTCATCTGCCACCAGCTTCCAGATCCAGGGCAAGTCACTTAATCTCTATGAGCTATCATTGTTCATCTGCAAACTAAATAGGCTGAACTAAAACCTCTCAGGTCTTTAATGGTTCTAAAATGTTATGGTCCTGTGATTCTAATCTCTTAGCCAGCTCTTTTATCCTATATGGGGCCACTGTATCTACCCAGCTAGGTTATATAATTCATTAGGAGCTGAATTGGAAAAAAAAAAAAAAAACAAAATGAATCACACCCATGTTTTGTTAAAGTGCCTTCGTTCCACAATAATTATGGGGCATGCCACACAGAACAGCTCCAGCACAGTTAAAGACATGCATACGAAGCAAATGTTGCAGGAGTCAAGAAAATGATGCCTGAAGTGCCACAGAAAATGACAAAGTCAGTATTGCTGGATAGGCGCCCCGAAGGTTCTACAGAGTGACCAGCTCAACACTGTGTTGTTATAGCACGTTGTGATTTGCAAAGGGTTGTGCTCTGAGTTTATTTTAATTTGCTCCTGTTTCCTTTGTCCTCCACTTCAGGTCTGGCACATTGGCATCATATGAACAAGCCTGCACTCCCAAAGGCATTGAAAAGTAGCATTTATGCCAGAATTCTGGCAATTCTACCTTTTACAGGATGTTCTGGCCAGAGAAACTCGTGTCTTAGAAATTACTCAATAATTGTAATGAAGGGGGACAAATGTTCCCATGAAGCTGCTCCTAATAAGTGGCAAATGAAGAAAATCGAAATTTCTTGCAATTTCTCCCACACCTCCACCTGGAGCTGCTTGAGGGGCTGATTTACAAAAGCCCATGACTTTCACTTCCACTACAAAGGAACTGGGGGAGGGGAGGGGTTAATAGCCCCTTCCTGATCTGGAAACCTGTTCTCTCATTTCTATTATTCTCCAGTTGGGGGCAAAAGTTGAGATGGGGGTCTCCTGTAGCCCAGGCTGGTGTTGAACTCCTGCTCTTCCTGCTCCACCCATCAAGTGCTTGGATTACAAGGGTCCTGGGCCTGCATTCCTGGCTGAAATTTTCTCCAATTTTAGAGAAACACACATCAAATAGCATGAGTCAGGTCAGGTCAGAGTAGCAAGGCCCCTGCCACAGGCTTGCTCTCTGCAAGCTGCCTTTGATCTGCCTCGCTACGCACCGAGCAGTTCAGGAGTGCATTTTATATATTTTGCACACACTACTTACTTCTGAAATTAAAATAAATAATAAATAAACAAAAGTTGGAGGGGGAGCCCTTTGCAGGGCACAGCTAAGTCACTTCCTAAACAGCAGTTGAAAATGACTTTTTAGTATTATTAGTATTTTAATTCTGATGTAAAGGAATGCAATTTTCTTCCTTTATTACTTCCCCTCCAGGGTGCAAGAACCATTCATAAGCAGGTACACAGGATGGGGACAATGGCCTGCATGCAGGATACAGAGAAGAGTCCCACTTGAGGGGTTAGCTGGCAAAGGAAATTAAAAAAAAAAAGAAATCACCAAATATTGACTCAATATTTACTAACTCTGCTCGGGGCCTTCAAGGTCCCACCTGCTACTTAGGCTCTCTGTAGTAAATCCCCAAACAATGAGCAGGCACTGTTTGAGGGTAAGGTTTCTCTGTATTTTCTCCAGACTTCCATAGGTGTGCCTCCATTTTAAAGTCTATGACTAAACTCCCTCCAGGGGAATCACCTTCTCAAAGTCGGCACAGGGCAGAGTGCAGTCAGCAAAATGGCTAATGATAATTCTTTGCAAGTTCTGCTTCTTGGTAGCCAAACCTGCTGAGGGATTCTCCCCATGCAGTCACCCACACACATCTGGCAGAGAGAGCTCTGCACCTTGCAAGCTGACTGCCACCAAAGGATGGGACATGGGGATAAGAGAACACCTGAGGTCCCCCAAGGGCCTGTTCATTTTCTTAAGTACTAGCCATCCCTGTCTGGGTTATTTCCTTTCTCTATCTGGATGTACAACATACAGACTCACTCCAGACCCAACATGGAAGGGGACTAACTTACTATCCACAGGATGGCATCAAGAAGCCTCCTTTGCTAAAAAGCATGGCTCCTCTCTTGAGTCCGGGGAATACCTAAAAGCAGGATGAAAACCCAGTTACTCTGCCTTCCATTTGTGCCTGTCTATCTTCCTTATTTTTGCTGGGAGCACTTAGCTAAGTCAGTGTAGGGCAGAGTACCTCCCGGATGAGGATAGCTGTCCGTGCTGGAGAAGCCGCACCCTGCAAGTGATCACCTGCCTGGACCCAGATCAATCCTGTCAAGTAATGACACCAATAAGGGCTTCTCCAGACCACCTTGCAGAGCCAAAAGGGAGACTGATAACCAAACCACACCTTGGCCAGGACTGCTTCATTATGAGTATCTCTTGAACCATTGCACAAATTATTCCTCTATCCAAACCTAAAGTTCACATCTGTAGCCAAAGTCAAACTTGGGGCGACTATGTTAAGTAGCTGGTTGGACATTAGATGTTATCTTGGATGACTCTCTTCCCCCATCATCAGCTTTGTATCCCACCTCCTGTTTCCATGGTAACATACTAAGTTTTAACAAAAGGAAAATTGTCACAATTGCCCTCCTTAGAATATGAAATACCATGTGAAAGGTAAGAGAAAGCATCACATTGCCTGGTCCTTAGATTTAAAAATAACATATGAACAGGAAAAATATGGTGATGGCTTTGTCAACATCCATTGAGGGAGGTCTTTCTTCCTGGTAAAGCATGCCTATTTTATAGATTTTCTTTTTAATTTTTCTTGACCTCTTTTAGATCCACTCTATTACATGATTTTTAGGTCAAACAGATGGAATCTGAGTCAAGTTTATCTCTGGCCCTGGATGGAGATAGGACATTCTAAACAGCTTAAAAAAATTTAAGATTACAAAGACATATTACTGTTCACAAATAAGACTGTTATTCATCTGGATAGAAAAATACCCCTCAAAAAGTTGTTACTTGGGACCAGGGAGGTAACTTGATGGATAAAGTAGTTGCTAGGCAAGCCTAAGAAGCTGAGTGCAGATCCCTAGAGCTTACCCAAAAAGCCAGCATGGTGGCACCTGTACCCCTAGTGCTGGGGAAACAGAGACATTCCAGGAGTCAGTCTAGCCTAAAGGGAAAGCTTCGGGTTCAGTTAAGGAGCTTGTCTCAAAGATAGATAGATAGATAGATAGATAGATAGATAGATAGATAGATAGATAGATAGATAGATAGACAGATAAAGTAGAAAGTGGCAGAGGGCCAGTGAAGTGGCTGAGTGAGTAAAGGCACTTGGCTAACCTGAGTTAAATCCCTGGAATACACATGGTGGGAGCAGAGGTGTCCTCTGACCTCCACATGTGTATGACCACACACACATCGCATGCACACACACACACAGGCAATAATAATAAAGTTAAATAGAAAGAAAGTGGTAGAGGGAGACACATGCCATCAACCTCTGGCCCCCATGCATGCACAGAGGAGTGACTACAGGTGTGCATATGTGTGCATTTACACACCCATTTATAAGGTCAAGAAACCTGATATGCCTGAAGATATGTTTAAAAGGCGAGAGGACTAGCTCCTTAGGGCAATGCGTACTTCCAGCCCTCCAAGCCCCTCCTTAAGGATTTTTACTGCCAAACTTCCCTGTTCTCCACCTTTGAGTTTTAACTCAGAGGGCATAACTTTTTTCTTTTCTGTCCTTCTATCTCCTGTTCTGACACTAGCCAAAAGTTCTAAGCCTGTATGTATACACTGAAATTCTGGGCATTTTCTCTGTCTCTATCTCTGTCTGTCTGTCTGTCTGTCTGTCTCTCTCTCTCTCTCTCTCTCTCTCTCTCTCTCTGTGTGTGTGTGTGTGTGTGTGTGTGTGTGTGTGTGTCTCAAGACCCTTCCCCACTCAACTGCTTTCTGACTTGCACTGATGAGCCAGCCTGCTTCTTGACCTCTGATTCAGAAAGCATACCTCTCTCCCTTCCACCATCCCGCAGGCAGACACCATCAACCATGCAAAATGCCTCACTCGCCTGTCCTGTTGTTTCTCTCTCAAAGTCTGAAACAATGGTCTTTGAGTTTCCTTGAACTCTCTTAATGTTCTTTTTAAAACCTTCCAAAGGGACCATGTGTTCCTTAGTAACAAACAGATCCCTTTATCTGTTCTTCCCAAAGTGGTCTGAATGAAAACATCTCTTCTCTCTGCTTTTTAGCAGCACTTGCCTTTTAAATTAGTATATTAAAGATGGTTGGCCAAGCATGGCTAGCTACTGGAGCCCCGACTCTTGCCCTAAAAACTCTAGCTATTTCCATGCATTCCTGCAGAGCTGCATGTAAATATATCAGTTTTTGGTTTTGTTTTGTTTTTAAATCAAAGCACAAAGGTACCATTCAAAGAGCCATGGAGACAGAGTTACAGCTCAATGGTTGAGCACCCAACTACATGTGTGAGGCTCTGGGTTAAATTCCCAGAACCACCAAAAAAGAAAAATCTTGAAGGCAAAATCATTAACAAACCAGTAAATCCAGAGTGAGGATATAACTCATGCTGCTTGCTTACCATGAGCCAGGCATTGGGTTCAATTCCTAGTACCACAAACATCAATAAATCTTTTCTACAACATACTCATTCCCTAATTTTTTTCTTTGTTTATGGATAACAAGGTCAAACATCTCAAAAAGAAAAGTCTACAGTGAGGTTAAGGCAAATTCAAACATTATCTGCTGTGGTGGTTTGAATGTGAAATGTCTCCCATAGTCTTGTATGTTTGAACACTTGGTCCCCAGTTGGTGGAACTGTTTGGAAAGGATTAGGGTGTGTGGCCTTGCTGGAGGAGGTGTGTCACTGGGGGTGGGCTTTGAGGTTTCAAAAACCTAATGACATTTGAGTTCTCTCTCTCTCTCTCTCTCTCTCTCTCTCTCTCTCTCTCTCTCTCCTTCCTACCTGTAGATCAAGATGTGAGCTTTTGGTCATTCCTGCAGCCAGGCATTTGCTCCACCATCTTGAACTCTAGCCCTCTAAAAATGTAAACCCCAAATTAAATGCTTTTTCTTATTAGTTGCCTTGGTCATGGTGTTTCATCACAACAGTAGAAAAAGTAACTTAGACATCTGTAAGCACCAAAGAAGATATGAATGAATATCATCTTCTAAAATGATACATGGATATGAATTATTATATTACAAAGAGAAAAATGAATTCCACCACAGCCTACATAAGCTAAGCTATCCCACCTACATATCTCCATGGATCCCTTATTTTTCTATCTATATCTGATTGTCTGGTCCAAAGGCACAGCTCTGGTTGAACATTAGAAACACTTGGAAAGTCTCTACTACTTATGTAAGGACACTAGCCCCAGTGATTCCAATTCAAATGATGTAGAATGGGCCCTGGTGACTTTAAAATGCAGCCAGCATCCAGAACCACAGGCTGCCACGAAGCCCAGGATAAGTCACTGTGATCCATCAGCTACCTCTGAATACATGTAGACAACGAAAAAGTCAGTGTGTCCCCAGCTCCAAGTCTTCTCAAAAGTTGATACAGGATATTATTAGAGTGGTTTCAAACCACCATTTGTGCCTGCCTGTTTTCAGAGCAAGAGTGTATTTTAGGAAAGTGACTGTGGGCTGGCTAGTCCTCAGGCATTGCTTATTAATTTTAAGTTATTTACCAACCCTCTCTCAGTGTTCAGAGGAGTTTGTTTGCCCAGAAAAGGAAGGAACTCTAAGAATCAGAACATGGCGCAGGGTGTGGTGGCATGTGCCTGTAATCCCAGCACTGAAAGGATGAGTGAGGCAGGAGCATCATGAGGTCCACACCAGCCTCAGCCACACTGTTAAACCCTGTTTCAAAGACAAGAAAAAGAGCTCAAGAGTTGGCTCAGCAGCTAAGTGCAATTACTGTTCTTACAGAGGACCTAGTTTGGTTCCCAGGACCTACGTGGTGGCTTACAACCATCTATAAATACAATTCCAGGGGATCTGGGAATCTGATGCCATCTTTAGGCCCCTATAGGCACCAGACATACAGGTAGCAAGCACACAGGAAGTGCCCATACATACATACATACATACAAGCAACACACCCATGCACATAAATAAAAGAAAAAGTCATCAGAGCATAGGCCTCAGAGGTCACATCCAAGTATATAAGCTACAGATGAAATCCTGAAGCCTACGGAAAGGAAGGTCAACTGCCAGGGAAAGGTCATCCTGACTGAGAGGTAAGCAAAACCAAATCCTCCTCTAAGGGATAGAGTGAGGCCCAGTCTCTGCTCTGGAGTAGAGAGAGAACTAGCAAGCTTCCTGTGATTCCTGGTCCCCGGCAGCAATATGAGAAAACTAACATAGCACCTCAGTTCTCCAAAGCTGCCAGGCAAGCTTGCTCATGTTAGTAATGCAAGCAAGGGGATGGATACACCAAAGTGAGCGGTGAAGGGCTGTTTTCTTACTTTGCAACTTGGGGTTGCAACCATCCCAGGTTTTTATGGTGTTTACGTATGCATGTGTGCATGCATATGTGTAATGCCTCTGTGTGTGTTTGCAGCGGGAGACACAACACAACGCTTCTTTCTGTATTGCCCAAAGAGTTCTCTCCAGAGATCTCCACCCAGGTGCAGCAGAGATCTTGACATGGTGTAGAAAATGCTTTCGGGATGAGTCAGTAGAAAGCAAAGTTGGAGTTTATTAAGAAAACAACTGTGCACATTTGAAGATACAGACTCGCAGGCATTAAGAAAGAGATACCCAACCAGACATGGTGGCTCATATATTTACTATCAGCCTTCAGGAAGGCTGAGGCAGGAGGAAGGCTGTTTGCTTGAGGCCAGAGTGGGCTACAGAATAAATCTGAGGGTGAGTCTGGGATGAAGAGAGAGAGAGAGAGAGAGAGAGAGAGAGAGAGAGAGAGAGAGAGAGAGAGACTCTGACTTGCTTTCAATCCTGACAACCTGAGTTTTATCCCTAAGACCCACATGGTGGAAGGAGAAAACTAACTCCTGTAAATTGTTCTCTAACCTGTATACATACACACACACACACACCAAACAAACAGACAGACAGAGAGACAGGGGACACAGGACAGACACTCTCATCTGGAGGTCTCTGCCTGGCTTCAGAGAAACGTGATGGCAGTTCATGGAAGACAGGCTTTGGAGCGTCCGGGAGACTTTCAAGGCTCTCACAGGCTCTGCCCTGGGTCGTGTTACTTGCAAATCAACCAGAGGGTCAGAATGAAGCCTCCAGAGTGGGCCAGCTTCCATCAGTATTATCCAAATCCCAGTGTCTGTGCCTGTAAGACCAGAATCACTGGGTAGCACAGACACAGCCTGGGTGCATCCTCAGCTGACATCCTCAGCTGACCTCCATGTAGAAGGAACTCACCTGGCTGAGTATCAGTTCCTGGGTCTAACTACTACTACAGTCGGGACAAAATATTAGTAGTTGTCTTTTCAAGCTTTCTTTGATTTCCCTTATCCAGTGGGTTCTTTTAAATCTAGGCACAGCAATATATGTTTATATTAGAATGCAACCTGATAGGAAATAGGGCTCAGATTCTAAAGAAACGTTGATTTCCATCCCAGTGTGGCAAGCTACTGAAGCTCAGAGTCTCGGGTTTCCCAGCTGCCAGGTCTAAATGTCTTACCTCCCTTTTGTGTTGCTATCGAAACTTGCGAACTTAGGAAGCTGCAGGATCTGCTGTTACCATTGCCACCACCATCACTGCTGTTGTCTGCCCCCTCCAAGCCTGTGACAGCCAGTTTCGAGGACAATGAAACTGCTCTGCTGAAGGAAATACAATATTTTCTTCCTGGAAGATCCTATTTTACTTTCTCTTAATTACAACTTAAATACACTGCCATGCTTCCAACTGAAATCAATAGACCTAGAATAAGCCTCTTGCTCTTGTTGGCATTTTTCACTTCTTATATAAGTCTCAAGGTTCAGACACTGCTTTTAAAACCTGTACTTGGAAGCTGGGGATACAGTTCAGTCGATAAAGTGCCTAGCACACAAACATAACAACGTGAGTTCAGAAGTCCCATGCCCATGTAAAAAACCTGGTATGATGCTATAAGTCTATAATCCCAGTACTGCAGAAGGGCAGAGACAGCTGGGTCGCTAGAACTCACCGGTCAGAGCTCCAGGCTCAATGAGAGACACTGTCTTCAAATAAGGTAGAGAGTGATCAAGGAAGACACTCAGAGATGACCTCTGGCTTCCACATCCATCCATCCACACATGTACAAATGCAAACTTTCATGTATATGTGTATATACCCACATGACCCCACACACACACACACACAACATCCAAACTGTACTCATCAGATATTATCCAGAACCTGAGAGTTATGACCAATTTCCTGCTTTTCAAGGGTGCAAAGGGAAGAAACTGTTTAAAGCATACAAGATTGTGCATGAGGTGATGCTGATGATCACTCTGCCTTACGCTGCTCTGATGATGTTAAATCAGGCTACTATAATTACACTCATGTAGCCCTCAAAACATGTTTTTAAAAAAACTGAAAATGGAAATGCTAACTGAATGAAACAGGCCAAACAAAGCAGGGATTGAGTTAGGAACATGGAGGTACTCGAGTTGACACCTGTTGATAATGTCAGGTACGATCTAAAACATACCCCTACAAAGAGCAGCATCCACTTTACTGCAGCCTTAAAACATCTGTTTGGATGATAGAACGTTCTGGAAATTCCTCCTGGGCTGTATGAGTCACTTTTCTTGTCAGTGTGATAGGAAGCCCGACAGGGGGAGGGGGGGCTGGCTTTGGCTCACGGTTTCCAGGACTATCAGTCCCTCATGGTAGGGAGAGTATAGGCTGAATGGAAATGGAATAAGCTATTTTAACAATGGCAAGCATCAAACTATGTATTTACCAGAACAGTTCCTAATCCACAACATGCCATAAACCAAAACAACTCAGCTCACAGGGCTGGAACTGTCACAATGGAAGTCACTGAAAAATCATCTCATCCAGTCCCCTCTTTAAGTGAAACTGGGCCCAGCTAACATACAGTGCATGTCTTAATTCTCCACACAAGAGAGCATAGCATAGTTACTCATTTCAATACTAAGTCATCTTTTCTCTGTTACAAAATCGCCTCTATCCAACTTAAATTTCCTTGATGACTTCTATGTTCTTTATCAAGTCCATGTTTAGATCTCAGCTCAGTTGATGGCTAGTGGTGAATTGGAGTTGTTCAATTTCTTTCTCTCCTTTGAAACAGGACTTCATGTATGCCAACCTGGCATAGAACTAGCAAATCCCAGATTGCTGCTAAAGACGACCTTTGGTGTTAGAACCTCCTGCCTCCATATCCCAAGTGCTGGAATTATAGGCATGTACAAACATATCTGCTTGTATGTGGTGCTGAGGATCAAACCCAGGGCTTGGTGCATGCTTAGGTAACTGAGCCACATCTCCAGCCCAGGGCTGTTCATTTTCTAAGGGCTTGTTATCTTCACTGTAAAGAATGACAGTGATATCCATGTATGGTGATTCTAATTCTTTATGACTTTAAAAAAAATTTACAGTACCCCCAACCCTGAATGTCAGCCTCTCAGATATAGTCATAAATATATGGTAAACTAATGGCAGTTGTCAAATTGCTTAAGTGAAGCAATGCCAGTCACTTCTGGCTCTCTTCCCAGAAGCCAATTTCCAGTCATTGATAGTTCTTGTGGCTCTCCCTTCTCCACCCCACCATCCACTCCATGCACACACTCCCCATCTGGTCCCCAGTGAACAGAATGTGAGATTCTCTGACTTTGGTTCCTGCCCGCCCTCCCCCAACCCCATGGGACTTTAATGATACAATCCTCTAGGATTTACACTCCATTTTTCAAGTTCAAAGGAAAACTTGCTGTGGTTAACTAGCCCTGTTTGAACAGTAAGGCTTCTGCATACAAAATACGCTTTCCAACAATATGTGAAACAAGTTCTCAGAGGAGGTTTTCGGTAACTCCTCCAAAACTCACAGAGTCACTGGCTTAGTACACCAAATCCTGTGACCCAGGAGACAAGTTGTACACATTAGCAGGCTCCACTCTACCATTCTGAAGCTATCATTCATTTAAAAGGAAAGAAAATTGCCTATTTCCATCCAAATGAATTAATTGGGACAGGCAATATAGATAGATGTCCAACACAGGAACATTTGTCAACTTAAATTACTTACAGATCATGTTGACAAGTAAATTGACAGCCAAAAGAGATCTGGCTTATATATCTAGATTTGTATGACAGAACATTCTGGAAACCTTCAATGAAATGTATTAATGATATTCTGTGTGTGTGTGTATGTAAGCCTGACAAAAGCAACTTCAAAGAGGGAAGGTTATTTTGGCTCACAGTTTCAGGGGATCTCAGTCCACCATGGTGAAGAAAGCATGGTGACTTGGGTGGCTCTGTCTATGGGGATGTGAGCATGCAATGTGGCTTGTTACATTTAGATAATCAGGAAGCCAATGGAACTGGAAGTGGCACTGGGCTAAAGGCTTCAACAGCCCACATTCAGTAACATTGCTCTGCCAGCAAGGTCCCAAAATGTCCAACAACAGAGCTGCTAGCTGGGGACCAGGTATCCAAACACATGAGCCTGTGGTAGACATTCAGACCCAGACCATACATGGAGATTGTGGGCTCTGCCCCAATCTACACTGTAAACTTTCCCTCCACAGGAAGATGGGATCGCTGGGTTTTTTACTGATGAAAAAAAAAATGCCCTAAGGAAGAAAAAGCACAAAAGAAAAAGCTTAAAGAAGACACCACTTACGGTGTTTTCACTTGAGAGAAACAACACGGAAGCCTGTAAGTCCCCAATAAAGGACACAGGTCACTCTGCACCTGGCTTATTGGGTGAGGAACAGGGGAATGGATATGAAAAAGAGGCCCTAGTCTCTTCCTTCAAGGTGATGCAGCCAAAGGATCCATGATGGAAATAGGACCTAATACGATGAAAAGGAGATTCTGACTAAAGCTTCCTGCTTGAGGAAATTGGAAATGGTTTCGAAAGATGGCGATGATCCTAGAAACAACATCTTGACAGCAGAAGAGAAAGGTTCTGTTCTTGTCATTCAACCAAGTAGAAAGATACAAATGTCCTAAAAGGCCACCAGGAAACGCAGGTCGACATGCAGATTCGGACGGTTCAGAATGATGAAGTGGGGCCAGGTGGATGCCTACCACACAAGCCTGAGGGCCTGAGTTTGACTCATAAAGAACTCATAGACAGGCGGCAGGATGGAAAAAACGGGCTCTACACTCTCCTCCTCATTTCTTAACCCTCACCCCCCCCCCGCCTGCTAGGCCATCAGTTTTAAATTGCCTCTTCTAGCTCTTTCTGCTTCTAATGGCTTCAGGTACTCTGTACAGTACAGTTCTAGAGACCCGCCCTCAGACCCATCCCAGTGCCCGGACTCCTGTAGTGGTGTCCTCTGTCCTTCATATGCCAACATTTAGGCATGTGGGCACACCCATGCATAATAATACTAAAAAGAGAAATTTACTTTGAAAAGAATTACAAATTAAATACACTGATTATATTCAATAGGTAATGGAGAGCTACTCTTTAAGAAGCAAAGTTTTTCAAAGACTATTGCAAGATTAGTTAACTTTAGTGATACGTAATGTATCAGAAGACATAGGATTATGATTTGTATTTTAAATGTCCCCCAAAGGCCATGTGTTGAAGTCTTTGTCATCAGTCTGTGGTGCTATTGAGAAGTGATAGAAACTTTAGGCAATGGGGCTTAATGAGAAAGGATGAGGTAACTGAAGCACACTCCCCCAAGGAATAATGGGGTCCTAAAGCGAGTCAGAGTGAGTGGTGCTACACCCCCAGAGTCATGGCTTTTGTCACAGTAACAGAAAACTAACCAATATCAGCACTATACCCCAAAATATCTCAGTGCTCTGGATTCAGTTAAGCCTCCTATCCTTTGTGAATCTAAACTAGAAGACTTAAAGGGAGATTCACATGGAGGGATAGCAAATTCCAACATCCATTTCAAGGTCTAGAGGCAAGAAACCTTTGGAGTCTAGATCTAGGTGTGACTTGAGAGCCTATCAGATGCAAAGTGCATAGGGAGCCTGCAAGGACCCCAGACATGTTTATGGGGACACCCTAGGCTTTCCCTGGTTTGGCACATGAGGATGGTAGCAGGATGACTTCATAGTGATGAATCAAAGTGGCCTTCACCCCCATTCAACTGCCTCAGGCTAATAGAGATTAATAAATGCCTTTCTACGGTATCTGAGAAGCCAACAAGACATATAAAAATACCTTGAACTGGTTCTGGGGCCTCTCTGTCCCTTCCCCTTAGACTGGACTTGGGGGCTGTCTCATGTTACTTGCAGGAATGTGGCTTTGCTTCTGCTGTCCATTCTGGATCTATATTATGGGGTATATGACATGTAAACATGCTGACTAGCTAAACTGCACAAGTTCAAGTCAAACACCAGCATATATATCTACAAAGCTCTACAAATACAGACAGGTCCACTTTGTGAGAATACAGCCTATACTGATGATGAACTTGGTTAGTAAAATACACAATAGGTAAAAATTCTAACACTGGCACATATATTTATAAATCATAACAGAAATACAGAAATATTATTACCCTAGAATATCATGTATAATTAAAATTATACAATATTAAAGTTTTATTAAGTTAGAACAAAGAAATAACATTGATTTCACTTTATCTAAGAATAATACAAATAGCATTTTTTTTTATTTCACTAGAAAACCTTATGAATGATAGTATATGAAGTGACCAAAAGAATGCCATCTGTTTCATCCTTATAGACTAGGTGATGATGAATGATGAGCAACAGAAAAGTCAGCCCTCTTATTATCTTGCATGCCTGTAGTATATTTTTGGAATTATCTTCAAATCATGGCTCCTTTCAGGAATCTTAAAAATGTGGTCCATTTTGTAAAAGTTACTCTGGGTAAAATTAGGTACTGTAGCCCACAAATCTGCTTACCTAGTCACATGAAAACTGCCTATGTTCTTCCAGGCACAGACAGGTGAGCAAGGATATCCTTGCTCCCAGGCTCATGGCTGCCTGCCTAACAGGTCAACCATCAATTTCAAACGGTTTTATTGGGTCTCAATTTCTTTCTGACTCTTAAGAACAAATTTATAAGAACAAGTTCTAACATGTTCCTTCTGTCTCCCCCTGGGCCATCTTGTCTCCCCGCTCTGGAAACCACTACTTCAGTAAGACACCAGAGCTGGAGATGCAGCCTGAGAAGTGCTCCAGATTAAAGTCATCAAATGAGGAAATCTCCACAGATGGCCGTGTGGAAAGCAAAGCAGACTGGTGTTGAATTTTGAAAAATGTCCCCAGCTGGGAAACAGAAGGAAGAAGAGAAGTCAGCAGATGGAAAGATGAACAGAAACACGAAATGTACTTGGTGTCACCATAAGGGATCTGAGTTTTAAGAAGTTAGTTGGTCTAGTGTCCGTCAACAGGCTCTGATGTTTCAGAAAAGCTAAGGAGACCCTATACCATGAAAAGACAATTTGGTGACTCAAAATTAATTCAATTTTGTTATTGTTTGGGGGAACACAGTTTGAGTACTACAGTTGAGCAGAAGTCATGATGTAGAGGGATTAGTGGGTGAGTTTGTCATGAGGAAGTTGAGCTGTAGAAATGATTTCAAGAACTTTGGTGGTAATAGAAAGCAAAGGAGAGAAAACAAACAAAAAAGATGATAGATGAAGGCAGAAAACTAGGAGAGTTTCTGAGAACATCCACAATCCATGGGATTAAAAGCCTAATTCTAGAAATCAGGATTTCAGAAGATGAGTCTCCAACACTGCATACTGCCAGTCAGAGCAAGTGCTTGCTCCATTTGATCTACCCTCAGTTCCAGAACTCAGAGGCTGGGGAGCCAGCTCAGTCAATAAAGTTCCTTATCTGAAAGCATTAGGGCCTGACATTCGATTCCCAGAATCCATAGTTAAATTATATATTTTAATTATAAATTATTATATGCATGTTAGTACATGAGACAAGAGACAGAGGATTCCCAAGGTTCACTGACAAGCAAGCCATCCTTGCCTACTTGGTTTCCATGCCAATGAGACTATGTCTCAAAAAAAAATACACACATACACATACACACACACACACACACACACACACACACGCATGTATGTATGTAAGTACATACATATCCAGTGCTTTTGAGAAATGACCCAATGTTGTCCTCTAGTCTTCACATGTGTGTGCACATGTGTATGCACAGCCACACATACCTGTGCATGCTGACACACATGAAAATACACATATGGTCCAGACTATAATTATGAAATGGGTCTGGATTTCTGTCTGTACCATATCTGTGCACTGCTTGCTAGAATACGCCTTCATAATATCCATTCTATCATCTATGTCAATGGCAGATGATAAGACAAACCCTTCCCAGGGTGTCCTCCTACCCTGTGGGTCTGTCCACCTATCCCAGTACAGCTGACACTCAGGGAAATTACTCACCAAGTCCAGTATCAGGGCAGAAGACCTCATTTCATTGGCAGAGCTGGGGACCTTGGGGTCTAACTGCTTTTAGACCGAGCCTCATTCTCTCAGGCCTATGGAGTCATTTTAATTAATTCTGTCATCAGACATCCGTTGGAAGGGAGGAAATGTCCCAATGAACGGGGTCATGTAATGTTTCTTTCTTCACATCTCTGTTTCCATTAGTGGTCCCAGGACTGTTCCAATTACTCAGATTGAAAAACTCACTCCTCTCATTCCTGACCTCCTAAGATAATGCCACCAGCTGGGGAAACAAGTCTTCCAACATGTAACCTTGTTGGGAGACATTTCAGAGTCACACCTGATGCCTGGATAACTGACCCCTATCCTATACATTACAGAGAACTATCATTAAGTGACCCAGAATTCCTTCCTACCCTCCTCCACGCTAAAGGCTCCAGTGGCTAACCCACTGCCTATCAAATAAAGAATGAGCCCCTTAGTCTCCTGGGGCACCTTGGCCTATGACTTTAGCAGTATCCTCCTGTGTTTGCATGTTCTCAAATATCCCAAGCAGCCTCAGGCACAGCCCACACTTTGAATCTCTTTCTCTCTATACCTGTCCTGGATGCTCTAACCATTTAGCTGCCTCCTGTGACTCCTCACAAACAAAGCCTTCCCCTGTTACCTTCTCCTGGTTTACTGACTACCTCTTTGCCTAGCCTCTGCCCCTTTCCTATAGGACCTTCAGTTTCTTTGGCATACAGCTCTAAAATGTGTTAAGACCTTCCAGTCTCAACTCTCAATGCATTGAGATGGGGGCAAGAGCCTGATTCATTTTTGAAAGTGTGTGTAATTCATCAATAATGTACAAGATATAAAATATCTGCTAATTCAGCTCTAACTAGGTTTCTTTCCAGAAAACTGTTTACTTATTGAAACTTTGGAGCCATTAATAGTATCTTTTCATATTAGAATTCTAGAGGGAAACATATAAACACAGAGGCTGAAGATACATCTCAAAGGGCAAAGTACATACTGAGAGAGTAAGAAGGACCAAGTCCAGATTCTTAGCATCCACAGAACAAAAGCTAGGCGTCCTGGAACATGCCCATAACCCTAGTACTAGGTGTGGTAGTCAGAGACAGGGGGATTGCTGGGGCTTGCTGACCAGCCAGCCTCGATGAAACCAAGAGCTCCAGGTTCAGTGAGAGACACTGTCTTAAAAAATAAGGTGGACGGGCTGGAGATGGTTCAGTGGTTAAGAATGCTTACTGCTCTTTTGGAGGACCCAGGTTCAGTTCCCAGCACCTACATAGGGGCTCACAACTGTCTGTAACTCTAGTCCCAGGGGACCCAATACCCTCTTTTGACCTCCTCAGCTCTTGCACACACATTGTGCACATACACATACAGATAAGATGAGCAAATGTATGTATACATAAATAAATAAATACTTTTAAAGAAAAATATTAAGGTGGGGAATAGAGCAAGATACTCCATACATGTGTACACACACACACACACACACACACACACACACACACACGGGGCAGTGGGGCAGACAGAAGAGCCAAATATCAAGCAGAATATTTCAACCATGGGGATGTCTTTAACTGCTATTTACAAATCTCCCTTTGTGGTCTAAATATTAAAAGTGAATTTTTAAAATGTGTATTCCATGTCCCACCTAAGGGTCAAGAATAAAATGGGAAATTCTGGGTTACTTCTGTTAGGAAAGGGTTTTCTGTTGTTGTTGTTTTCTTTTTTGTGTTTTTAATGTGTCACTGGTAATGGAACTCAGAGCCTCTGCCCAGTTGCCCATGTATACTTACCGCTATACTCCCAGCCTGCTGTCAGGGTTATATTGGATTAAAACTAGTCTTTCCTTCACTTTTTTCAGTGCTATTTTTATCTCTGAAATTAGTACAAATTTACTACTCTCAAAATACTTTTGTTAGGATACATGTGTATAGTTTCAAAACACTGGACAGTTGTATGCACGCAGAGAAACCAAGTTAGTGAAGTGGTCATTTTGTTGTGGTAGCACTGGTGTCTGGTACAGGGCTTTGTGGCTTCACAGCAGTAGAGCACAGACTGCATTCAACTCTCCACTCTTCTGCCTTATCCTCCCTGGTGCTAGCATTTCAGGCCGGAAACATCCTAACAGGCCGAAAGCAAAGCATTTTAATTTTTAACAGAGAAGAGGGACTAGTTGTTTACTTCCTCAATTTTCCCTCTTGGGAACTGGTCTAATTCACCAATAGATAGATAGATAGATAGATAGATAGATAGATAGATAGATAGATAGATAGATAGCAACTACTATTTGACAAGAACTTTGTCAAGTACAAGAAATATTTATGACCCTCAGGTTTGTCACCTCCCTTCTCAGAGCTTCACATCTGACAGAGAAGAAAGATAAACAAACAGGTACCATCACTGTACATGCTGGCAAATGTCGCAGCAGAGGAAAATGCCAGAAGCTGCTGGAACTCAGAGAACAGGGCAGCTCAGCCACCCCAGGACTCAGAAGGAATGCCTCCTGATCAGGAGTAAACATGCAAAAGATCTCCTAAGCATCTTGCAGGTATGTCCAACCTGGGCCACAAAGTCAAGTAGAGCTCTGGACACAACCCACAGATAGAAAATTGGAGACTCATTTAAAACATTAAGAGATGATTTTGCGATTTATTGTCATTGCCATTAGTTCAACTCTGCGGTTCTTGATAGTGACCATGGAAGGTGATTCCTGTCACAAAGACAAAGGGGTAGACAAGCCTGGTAGAAGATCTTTTTATAACTAGGTTCCGATTCCTAGACTCTAGGGTGAGGACAGAGCATCTTTATCCCTCACAGGCTCCCAAAGGATGCTGGTGTGACTGAACAGAAGACCATCTGGCCCAGATCCCAGCACAGGCAACAGATCAGGACAGAATAGCAGCATGTCAGGAGAGATGATGTGAAGCCTTCTGGGAAGAGATCCACAGCACCATCCACCCCCATCCTTGTAAATCTTACAGAGGTGAATGGAGGCGGGAGACAAGAAGGATTGAGGGGATTTGGGAAGACACCATTAGGAGGGTAACATGGCTCCAACCATGGTGTGTTCAAGGTGCTATAATAAAGTACCATATGCTGGGAGGATTATGAGGCACAGGAATGTACTTCCTATCTTCTAGAAATTGAAAAACCCGAGATCAAGGTGCCAGTAGACCCGAGGTATATGGCAGGCCTATTTTCTGGCTCCTAGCCAGTGGATTCTGGTTATATCCTCAATGGCAGAAGCATCTAGTTAGCTCTCTGGAGTTGATTTTTACTAGCTCCTTAATCATTCAGTAGGCTGGAGCCCATAGAGTCTCCTCACTTCCCTGAAGCCTGATACTATCACCCTGGGAATTAGAATACTAACCTATGAAGGTGGATTTAAAAACTCCTACTTGGTGCAATTAAAAGACAAATCTAAATTATGTAGAAATTGAGCTATCAGACATATTTTTAAAATCTGTACATTTAGGATTATTTATCTGGGGCCTGGAGAGAAGACTCTGTGGTTAAAAGCACTTGATGTTCTTACAAAGGACCCGGGTCAGATTCCCATCACACACATGGTGGATCACAATCATCTCCAACTCCAGTTCCAGGGGATAGGATGCCCTCTTTTGATCTCTAGGGGCACCACACATTCATGTGCTGCACCTACATACATGAGAGTAACTCATTCATACGCATAAAATAAATATCTTAAAAAAAAAAGATTTACAGAATTTATGTATGTGTTTTGCTTGAATACATACACCCTGTGCACAGAGTGCACACAGAAACCAGAAGAGGGCATTCAGTCCCCTGAAACTGGAACTATATGGTTGTGAGCCACCATGCAGGTGCTAGGACCTGAACCCAGGTCCTCTGCAAGAGCAGCAAATGCTCTCCAAGTGAGCGGTATCTTCAGCCCCCAAACTTTACATTCAATGTTGGTTTTGTTTGTTTATGTGTGTGGAGGCCAGAGAACAACTTGCAGGTTGTCAATGTTGTTAACAAGGGCCTTTACCCACTGAGCTAGCTCATTAACATTTTTAGAGGCACTTGTAGCCTCTTGAAAGATGGTTCCCAGTGTAGCCACCATAGCTACTCAGGTAAAAAAAAATAAATAAAAAGGACGGACATTCACTGGCTTCAAGAGCTTACTATTTCCTTTCCTAAGTAGGTTTACAATCAAAAGTAATTATGAAAATATTATAAAACTTACTTTCACCATGCAATTTTTAAGATTAATAGAAAAAAAATCTCCAACTGGATTTGAATCCTAAGTGAACAGCTCAGAATAATGAATGAGATCTATAATCTAAGTACTACGAGGCCAACCCTGCTAAGCCTCAAAGATCAGGCACTTCCACAGTGGTCCAGCCATAAGAAAGCCTCTGCTCCACCATTTGCATACACGTGAAATCATCTTGCAAAATACCACATGAGCTAGGCATGGCACTGCACGCCTGTAATCCCAGCACTCAGGGACTGTGGTCAAAGGATCCTGAGATCAAAGGCAGCCTGTAATGCACAAAGAGACCTGTGCCTCTTCCCCAACTCAAAAACAACCTGGAAGAGTGGGGGTGGGTGGAGTAAGGGAGAAATATGGGGAAATGTTATCATAGAATGCATTATGCTATATGTTAAAGATCTGGGCAGAGAGATTCTAAGTAACATGCTGATACTGTGTTGTTTTATGTCAAATAATTATGACTTAAGTGAAGAAATGAACAGTTTTGATGCTGGAAAGGCAATCCTCGGTGCACACTAAGCAAACTCCCCAGTAGAGAGGATTCTGGAGTCTGTACGTATGCGGGGGAACTCACATTGCTGCTCTGCCCATCTGCTCCTCCAGTTCAGCAGCAATATTGTGAAATATCCTGGCCTATTTCCTGAGCATGGCTTCACAACCTGTTTCTTCACAATTGTTTCCATTCAGAAGTTTCTGTTCCCATTGACACTACAGTTCTTCCAAGAGAAAACTCTTTCAATTACTTTTTAAAAAGGCACAGCATCATGCCTCTTGGAAGATATATTGAGTATCACTAATAATCGATGTAATGATTTAATGATTGTTCTCCAAACAAATTGCTTCCATGAGCTAATGTACTCCAGTCTGCATAATGAAACTCTACCACCTAAATGATTATTGAAACTCTATCACTTAAATGGTCATTTTAGAGAGGAAAAGCTGTTGACCGGACTGACTCTTTTAAGAAATTCAGTGACCAACTTTCTCATGAATATTGCTGGTGCATGAAATGTAGCTCACCAACAACAGTCTGTAATTTTCCACTGTACTCTCTCTCTCTCTCTCTCCTTTTTTTTTTTTTTTTTTTTTTTTTCCTAAACAGGGTTTCTCTGTGTAGTTTTGGTGCCTGTCCTGGATCTTGCTCTGTAGACCAGGCTGGCCTCGAACTCACAGAGATCCGCCTGCCTCTGCCTCCTGAGTGCTGGGATTAAAGGTGTGCGCCACTGGCTGCCCGGCCTTCCATGTCATTTTAAGAAATGAAGCACTCTACAATAAATAAAAGTAGGAGGCAAGCAAAGCAGTGAGAGTTCCACACTGGGCCTCAGAACATGTCTACCAAAGTTTCAGCCATTCTGCTGACATCTTAAAATATTCAGAAAAAGCAGTCCCACCTACAAAATGACCTGCTCTGAATTTAAAGAACACACGGCCAAACCACAGCAGGGTCTAGACATGGTGAGTGGTGTAGCCCAGTGGTACAGCACAAGCTTGGCATCCATGAGATCTAGGGTTCCATCTGCTACCAAACCAACAGTTTTTAAACACGAGCTTTAGCAGAATTGGACAGGAGGAGGAGAGGCTGCAAACAGATCTGCCCCCCAAGTGTTTGTTTTATTTTGTTTGATACAGGTCCCCCTGTGTAGCCTCAGATGGCTTAGAATTCACTACATAGACCAATCCTCCTGCCTCAGCCTCCAGAGTACAGGGATGGGCCACCACTCTAGCTTGCCTTCCAAGCTTTAATACACAATACGAGAGGCATGGAGTACTCGGGGATGGGCAGCTGAGTCACCTGACAACTTTCTGGTTCTGGGGATGAGGCAGCCTGCTCAAGAGGTCATGAAATTTTCCTCCATGACAATGTTGAAGACAGGAATATGTAAATTTTTCTAGGTAAAAAGGTAAAACTACAGAAACAGGTTTTCACTCCAGGATCAGCTATTCTAGTGAGACTCCTCATTGGGTTTTGAAGGAAAACCATAATGTGGGGGAAGATGGGGGTGTGTGCATGTGTTTATACATGTATGTATGTGCAGATGTGCTCGCCTGCACATGTACATGTGGAAGCCAGTGGTCAACTTCTGCTATCTTCTGTCATTTCCGATTTGACTTGTTGAGAGAGTTTCTCAACATACTTATCATGTCTGTTTCTGCCAGGCTGGCAAGCCAGGGAGCCCCAGGGGTCCACCTCTCTCCATCCTTGACTCCCAGTGTCAGGGTTACAGGCGCATGCCACCAAGCCTGGCTTTTTTATGTGAATATTGAAGATCTAATTCGGGTCCTCATGCTGTGCAGTGAGTGCTTTGCCCACTGAGCCGTCTTCCAAGCCCCAACTTAAAAAAAAAGAATATCTCCTTGGGTTGAAATTGAATTGTATTTCCACAGATCTCCACCAGATTCCCTGGCTGTGAAAACCCACTGGTGAGGGTGTTATCAGTTTAGTCCTGGTAGGACTTCCCTCACAACAAAGCCGTGTGATGCAGTGGCAGCTGGGAAGGCGGACCTAACTGATGGTAGAGTAAGAACTTAACACAGTGCAGAAATCTTGGCGTGCAGCCTTATGGAAGCTTCTCTAGGATTAGGATCTAATACAAGAGTAACATTTCCCCTATTTTCCAGATAATTCCACAACCTGGCTTGTTTCCACATGAATTTCATTCTATTGACAAGGCAGTGGAGAAGATGGGGGCCCATCAAGTGGACCTGAAATGGGAAGGAAGCCTTTCCCATGTTGGATCATTAAGTCGGGCTCTGGGCTGACCTTGGCTCTCCTTTCTCATGAATATTGGAGGACCACAGGCAGCAGACAGTAGAGGAACTCCAGTGGGCCCAGTGACACTGTACCACCCTAAGGGGAGAAGTCAGAGAACAGCACATCTAATTCAACTGCCAGGGGAGCTTCAGAAACCAGATTCAGTGTCCCATGTCGGAACCCAGACGAGCTGCTGGGGTAGATTTGTGAGGCTTTGCCAACATGCCAGGGGGGTTTTAAAGATGAGGGAAAGTTATTTTTTGAGACAGTGTCTCACTATGTAGCCTTGGATGTCCTGGAACTCACTGTGTAGACCAAGCTGGCTTCCAACTCGCAGAGATCCACTTGTATCTGCCTCCCAAATGCTAGGATTAAAGGCATGTGCTATAACATCTAGTTATTTTCTTCTTTCCTTCCTTCTTCCTTTTTATTTTTTTAAGTTATTTTCTTGTATTCCTCTGAAAGATGCTCTACAAGAGAAGTGGTATGGTTCCATGGAAACCATTCTAAATTAAAAGTCCAGAAATCACTTGGGCTCCACATCTGCCTATTTGTTCTGTGCCCTGGGGCAAGCTGCTCCATCGTTCTGGGCCTGTTTATGTGTCCTGAAGTCAGTAGAACCACACTTCAAGCTCATTTCCTAGTTCTAACGTTCAGCAGCTCACATTAAAAGCAGACATTAACACACGGAATGAGAGCTTTTCAGCAAGAAAATTAGTAAGACCGACCCATTCTTGACAAGTCTACAACTCTACTATATTGCACACTTCTCTACTTGAGAGGGACAGCCACTTTATCCCTGCTGGCACTGTATTTTTTGTGGCATCAGGACATGCCTGTGCTACAAAGGGAGCCTTTGGAGACAAAACTTGAGTGATGCATCTTCTGGAAAGGCTCCTTCTCCTTAAACTCAGCCTAGCCAGATATTCCCTACTATAAGCATAACATAGAATGGAAACATTTACAGAGTCCACCCAATATGCCAGGCAGACAGTGTTCTCAAGGCCTTGCATCCATGAGTCTTTAATCCCTCCAGCAGGAGCTGGAGCTGAAGCACCCGGGATAAACACCCACCTATCATGTACAAGGCCTCAGATTTGAGCCCCTGTACTACAAAAACAAAATGAACACCTCTACCAAAAAAAATTCAAGAAAATCCTACAGCATCCATGAAAGAGAATACTAACACCATCTCACTTATGGACAAAGGACAACTTGGGTTGAAAGAACTTGCCTAAGGTTTGGAATCTTCTAAGGAGAGTTACTACATGCAAACTTATTGAGGTAAACTCTCAGGTCTTCATCAGTATTAATCTTGCTTCTCTATCACATGACAAGTTATGGGAAGAGATTTATTATTATACAATTCATGAGCATCATTGCCTATATCAATATGTGGCCTCTTCCTTAAGAGACAACATGACGGCAGATGCTGGATAGAAGCCAACCTGAGACAGGAGAGGCAGAAAGCTTCGGGTAGACCTTATGTTTACTACTAATAGTTATGTTAACTCTAGTTTCTCATTGGTAAAATGTGGCCATCAACATCTTCTTCATTGGTTTATGATGAAGTGTTTGTAGAAATTTTAGCTGGCTCTAAATCTCGATGAAGAGAGAACATTTGTACTGAAAACCACAAATGATATGTCTACATTGTTCTGAATTTCAGTATGCTGGATCAGGACAAACATTTGTAGTCTGACTTAAACATCATCAGTCATAACTGAACTTATGGGCGTTTATGTCTTATATTCATTGGGAGTCACAAGACGGGTTTCCTGTAAGTTCTTGTAAGGCTGTTCAAATCACACAGGTGACCCACTAAAGGGGAGTTTGGGGACTCTAAAGACAGAGCAGCTCTACAAGAGAGAGCTCCACTCTCTTCCTGGCTACCCTGCTCACAAAATTGTACACTTGGCACCTTAGTTTCTACAAGATGGACAGACAAAGCAGTTTCCACTCAAAGAAATATAAGCTTTTCTAAAAGTACAGGGTGGGAGGGCCTATGTTTGCATGATGCCTAATATCTGAAAACGTTAAAATGTTTTTCATATACCTTATCTTCTTTGGGTACTCCAGACAACAGACATTTTAACAGAATCAAGGATGTGTTTAGGAGGCATAAAGGATGTTTTAGTATTCAATAGAAAAATATAAGAAAATGAGATACACTTAAAATACATTAATATGTCACATACATACAGCATATTTGCATATGTAAGCATACATATGTGCATATGTGTGGGAATTTAGCTCATTAGTTCATTCAACAAGAACAACAGCCCAGGATAGCACCCTGTAGCTATTACAGCAAGCATCTGTATAATATCCTTGTATGTGTTTAGATCTCAAGTGATACCTCTCACCTGCCTGTGTCATACATTCAAAACCATTTTCCAAATGCTGATGATAGAAAACCACAAGTGCCTTAAAAATGGATATGAAATAAGATTTATCAAATTACATACAATTATTATTACAGAAAAAGTTATTTTAGTCTTCATCTCCCAAAACCTGGCTTTGACCTCTGACCTTAATTTTCAAGCCTGAGAAGAAGAGTTTTGATTATGGAGCACTAAAATTATGAACAAGGGCCTGAAGAGATGAGTCAGCAGTTAAGTGCACTGTCCTTCTAGAGGACCTGGGTTCAAGCCCCAGCACCCACTTGGTGGCTCACAACCATCTGTAACTCCAGTTCCAAGGGATCAGCTGCCCTCTTGTGGCCCTAATAGGTACCAGGTACACACTTGGTACACAGACATGCATGCAGGCAACATTAAATTAAATTAATTAAAAAATAATATTACAATGAAATGGCAAACAACAGTTTAAATCACCCAATAATACTCCTGAATTTAGAGTTTACTAAAATAATCCGTCTACTCATATAAATAGTGCCAAAGCAAGATGGATGAGACACAACCCAGAGCTGAGTAGAAAAGCAGGAGTGAAGCACTGGTGTGTGTTTATTTTGATGCCTATGCTGACCATCCTTGTCTCTCTAAGAACTCTTTGTACTTAACCTTTCATGGAACTGATTCTCCAATGAAAGCTATTTCGATTTTTTTAAAGGCATGCTATGCTACAAGATACACACACGCTTTCTCACAATCATTTAAATGACATTTGTATAAATCATCAGCTAAGTAAGTTTACAGAAAAAGGGAGAAAATATTTGCCAAGATGTGTTACAAGAGGAATTTAACCACAGCCTGGTCCATACGAGAGCTGGCTCCTCAAGTAATTGCGTCCATCAGGAGATGGGGAGCTAACACAGGAATGAGCATGCAAACAAGCAGCCCAGCTTCACAGAACATGCAGAAGCACACTGTTCTCCCACTGCTCTTAACACCTACAGAGTCGTATATATAGCAGGAAAGGTGGCGGGAGCAGCCAAGATCTGCTCAAGTGACTTAAGTTCACTCTGTTGCTGTGGGAGAATCAGCTCCGACTCCAACCTGCCTCTTCTAGAGTACTGTGTACTGGTTGATGGACTTGACATCCACATGCTCAGGGTATTATGTCTTATTGTCAACTTGACTAGGCTAAGAAATGCCTGGAAAGTTGGTAAGGTAGTGTTTAGGGGTGTGTGTGTGTGTGTGTGTGTGTGTGTGTGTGTGTGTGTGTGTGTTTCTAGAAGATCATACTCAACAAAGTAGTGGGTACTACTCTATTCCTCAACAGCTACAACAGAACTAATAGGACATCGACATTCCTGGTCAGATTTAACTAAGTTAAACCATGGCTCATCTGTGACTCCCTCATCTTTGGGTGTGGACTGAATTACCCTGAGTCTCCAGGTTACAGACAACAGGTGAACTTCTCCGTAATTGGCTTCCATGATTGCATGAGCCAATTCCTCCTACTAAATCTCTCTGTATTTCTACACATAATCCATTGGTTGTTTCTCTAGAGATCCCTGACTAATATGGTCTGCAAAGCCAGGGAGAACAGGCCCTAGACTCTCCAATCAGCACCATTCCTCCATATTTCTAACCTCCCAAACTCATTGGGGTATCCCTACTTCTTGTTTCCATGGTCAGCACCATGCCTCTAAGTTCAGGGCTGGAAATGGAAACTTCATAGCCTTAGAAAGAAGACACCTGACATCAGAGTCAGGGAGACATTGGAGCCATGAAATAGAAAAGGGAGGGGCTCACCTAGACAAGGACAATCCAGGGAAACAAGCTGAAGGACATACATATCATTCCGAAGCTGAATGAGGGACAGAAACAATTACCTACTCCTTTCAGAGAGTACACATGAAATATGGGGAATGGGAGTTGAAAACCAGAGATCACAAAATGAAGGATTGCTCATATAGGGGTTAGGTCTTGAGTAAAGATGGAGAGGCTCAATATCAGACCAACACGTCAACACTTATTTATTTAGGGCTACAGGAAAAAGGGGGACTCTATAACTAGTCCACATGAGCCATACAGAGTGCAATATTTAGGGAATAAAAATCACAGGCAGGAAGAGGCACCAGAGGAAAAAAACAAACACACCTCGGACTCTTGTGATTATCCCTGCCTCACAGTAAGAGGCACAGCTGATTCTGTCTTCCTCCCATTTTTTTAAATTATGTGTGGGTGTGTACATAGTGTGTGTGTGTGTGTGTGTGTGTGTGTGTGTGTGTGTGTGTGTGTAGGTGTGTAGGTGTGTAGGTGTGTAGGTGTGAGTGAGTGCAGGTGCCCATGGATGTCAGAGCTGGACTTATCGGCATTTGTGAGTTGACAATATGAGTAATAAGCCCTCTTAATGCTGAATCATCTCTCCAGCCCCCATCAATGAGTTCTTAAAACCTACCCAGTTAACTTCAATGAGCAGTCGGAGATGAGAGGCAGTGGATCAGAGCAAACAACAGGAACCATCACTGGCTGCATGCTTCCCCATGCTGACAAGGTGATAACCCACAGTTTCAAAGCAGTTCCTACTCAGGCCCCTTCCTAAAGAAAATCTGCAGCCTGCAAAGTAATCATCAGAACAGCATGCTCAGTACCAGGGCCATGTTTCATTCATCTGGATGGGGGCCATGTTTCATTCATCTGGATGGGGGCCATGTTTCATTCATCTGATGGGCTCTGGACCCATCCAGAATTCTATCTAAAATGTCAACTGTCTGTAACACATCTACCACTTCATTTCACCGGTGACTGACTTCTTCCCTAAGCACTGACTTCATGCTGGAAAAATGACTAGTTCAATGTTTCATTGGCACAAGTTCATGTTTAAGTACCCTGAGCCTCAGTTTCCCCAAGTGTTAGTCAAGGGGCTGCTCTAGACACATCCCTTTTGCTTTTTCTGCCTCTTGCTTTCCTGTATGCATCTCCTTCTCTCTTCATCTCTCATCTTACTGCAGACTGTTAATGCATTTGTCTTGTTACTCCTGCAAACTGCTAGAGGTGATGCTATCAAATCAGATTGGAGCCCTGGCTGCCCTCCAAGCAAATAAGAGCACAGAAATCATAAAGTATAATCCAACTAAGGTGAGTGGTGCTGACAATGTTAGATTCCATACTGCATAAAATGTTCTGTTTGTGGGACCACAGCTAACCACTCTGTCTGTAACAGCGCATGATGAATCATATAAATCCAGCCCACTAAACCCGAAAGTCAGGCGGGTGGCTTTCTCTGCTGCATAGAAACAGCCTACCACAATGTTTATCAGGCTTCTTTTTTTTCCCCCTCTAAACTTGGTTTAATATCTACTTATCAAGTTGAAAATTCATTTTGGAACTATTTTCAGAGCAAGTACAAAGACATCCACTAGGATATATTAGCTGCATTACTTTTATCCAATGAAATAAATAAATTTCTCACCCTACAATAAACGTAGCACGTAGGAGGACAAGCAGTCTCTTAAATGGGCCCATTTGGATGAAACACAGCATGAAAATACACAAACAGCCAGGGGACATGGGCGGCCTGTCTTGGACCCTACCTATAATGACTAGTTAAATAGTGCCAGGATTTATCTTATTTTAGTTTTTGCTGAAACAAATTTCTTTTTTTTATTTCCTTTATTTTTTGAGATTATAATGTAATTACATCATTTTCTTCTTCCCTTTCCTCCCTTCAAACCCTCCCTTATACCCCTCCTTGCTCTTTTTCAAACTCACAGCCTCTTTTTCCATTAACTATTGATACACACACACACACACACACACACACACACACACACACTCCTAAATATACAAGTACAACCTGTTCAATCACTAGAATGTTACTTGTATGTGTGTTTTCAGGAAAGCAACCAAGAGTTCTACCCAGATTTGAAATCTATGATGCCTATGAACCATAACAATGACCAGCATGGCACAATAAACCAAAGGATATGGTGGTGGCATGCATACCTTGGTGGTAACCAACAGCTCTCTAAATGGACTGAAAGCCCACTCAAACAAGAAGGAAATGATGTCTGATACCAGAAACCTAGCCAAGTAGCCAGAGCTAGTGAATTCATGAACCTGGGAGGAGAACCAACCACCACCATTCTAAAGCAGCATAATCCCTAACTACATTCTAAATGTTTGTCCTTATACCCACAAATAAGTGTAGTCTTCACCCCTCATCAAGAAAACTTCTCTTTGCAACAGACAGAAACCATTATAGAATACCACAACTGCTGGGCAGTGATAGCACACGCCTTTAATCCCAGCACTCAGGTGGCAGAGCCAGGAGGATCTCTGTGAGTTTGAGGCCAGCATGATCTACAGAGCAAGATCCAGGACAGGCACCAAAAATACACAGAGAAACCCTGTCTCAGAAAAAAAGAAAGAAAGAAAATCACAAACAATCAAAATACAGAATTGTGGAGCCCAGTCCCCATGGGTGGTCTATAATACAACTCTGGTACCTACAGGCTCAGGAAACACTGCTAAGAGCAGTTGGAAAGGTTGTAGGAACCAGAGGATCAGGGAGTTTGCTGTGAGAGTGTGTCTCCTAGAAACATCAGAAGCTACACCCATCAGTCTCACAACATAATTGCCTAAACATGAGCTGAACAAGGATAACAATGGACCTCCTAAGGAGAACAGCAGAAAGCCCAGGAGGCTTCAACCCTACACAAAGAACTACTGGCAGTTTAGGAATGCTGAGGGCTGAGAGAAGTAGTCTTCCCCAGGGAAGAGCACACTAATTGATTGTCCAATATTTAATTGTTTCATTGCTTTATTTTATGTGTATAGGTATTCTACCTACATGTATGTATGCATACCACTCGCCTGCCTCATACCTGCAGAAGACCAAAAGAGGGCGTTGGATCCTCTTGGAACTGAAGTTACACAGGATTGTGAGTCACCACATGAAGGATGGGAATTGAACACGTAGTCTGGAAGAGCAGCCAGCGCTTACAACCACTAACCTATCTCTCCAGACCCTTCCCCAAGATTTATTTTAGTATGTGTTTCAAAAGTGTTTATTCGCTACAAAAGCCTAGATTATGATGCATTCCAGCCCTGGAAGTCAATCAGTCATCTATACTTAGATATCCCCAAGACCTCCAGACCCACCATAACCAAGTCAGAATGCATCCTTACCTTCCTGCTCATAGATCATTCATCTCAGTTAACGAGGTGATCAGTCACCCAGTTACTCCCGTCAGAGATCACAGCATTATCATCAGCTCCTATCTGTCCCTCAACAGCTCTCTGCCTCTTCCAAATCCTGACATCCCAGAGTCAGCTCTGTATCAGCACCTTCATGCCCCTGTTTTAATGTTTCTTCATTTCTCTACCTGGCTCACCTCATGACCCCTTATGTGTTCTCACTCCATGCTCCTGCTCTGTCCGATCGGTCCTTCCAAGTTCTGCCACACTTATAAATCCTCATCATATAGCTTCTCTCATGATAACCCGATCCCTCCTCCTATCTACTGCCTGAGCCCAAGATCCAAAGCAGAGTTTAGAGCAGGTCCCCCCATCCTACTTTTTCCCAAACTTAGGTCTCCATTTGCCTCACCTCAAACCCTCTGCCCCCATCAAAGGAGCAGTTCCCCCAGAATAACCCCCTGACTCCCATCTCCTAACTTCTTCCTATACCCTTCCTTCTCTCCTCTCTCTCTCTCTCTCTCTCTCTCTCTCTCTCTCTCTCTCTCTCTCTCTCTCAACTCTTCTTTCTCTTCATTTCTTTCTAAACTGCTAGGAATCAAACCCAGGGCCTGTGCAGCAACCTACCACTGGACTACATGTCCAGCCCATGTCTCCTAGCTTCTGTTTGAGTTGCCCCTTCTGATTGGAATGTCCGTCTGCCTTTCTGGAAAAATATACTTATGTGGCTGCCCCTCAGCCATGCAACCTGTCCTCAAGCCCATCCCTGGGTCCCCTGGACATGCTGTTATCAAATCATCTATAACTTTATCCTGTTGGTGAGTAGCAAATCCAGATCTCAGATGTCAAGAACTCCATGTCCAATAGTGCTGTCAATGGTGTGTGCTAGTTTTATGTCAACTTGACACAAGCTAGGGTTACCTGAAAGAAGAGAATCTCAATTGCAAAAATGCCTCCACAGTATCTGGCTGTAGGGCATTTTCTTAATTAGTGATTGATGGGGGTAGGCTCAACACATTGTGGGTGGTGCTATCTTTGGGCTGGTGGTTCTGGGTTCTTAAAAAAAAAAAAAAAAAAAAAAAAAGAGAGAGAGAGCAGGATGAGCAAGCCATGGGGAATAAGCCAGTAAACAGCACACACCCCTCCCCCAGCCCTCATGGCCTCTGTATCAGCTCCTGCCTCCAGGTTCCTACCCTGCTTGAGTTCCTGGCTTCCTTCGATGATGGACTACAGTTTGGAAGTGTAACCCAAATAAACCCTTTCCTCTTCAGCTTGCTTTTGGTCCAGTGTTTCATCATAGCAATAGAAACCCTAACTAAGATATGGTACATGCTGGGAACTTGATAAATATTTGTTCGATGAATGAACTTCACCATGGTAGCCTTCTAAACATGGTGCCAAACTATTTTCTTTGCAGTCCATATACTTTTCTTTCAGCTGTTTGTGATGTGGAGTTCCTCTTTGCCGGTAAATCATTTGCAAAAGATTAGCAAAATAAACTAGGATAGGAGAATACCCAACTCTTATCTCCTGAGAAATCATTCCTTTGTTCTTTACTCCCTAGAGAAGAGGCCATGCCTCTAGGCTTCCCAGCAACTGATAGTGAGAAGCTATCAGAACAAGTCATTCCAAATCCATGGTCCTCCCAGGTTTTAAATACCCTGTCTAAAGATGTAATTACTACTGAGGCCCTGTGTGGAGATACTGATTAAGCCAAAATATTCATGGCATGAACCAAGACAAGCTTATAATGCCTGCACCTGTACCCACCAACCATCTAGATGGAAAAGATCTCTAACCCTGCATATGGATTCCCAGGCTCTTTTATTTCTAAGCCCAGACAACCTCTAGGTCCAAAGTGGAACCTTTAGAAAGAGAATTCCATCTGAAATGTCAACTGTCTATAACAAATCTACAACTTCATGTTACCAGTGACTGACCTCTTCCTCAAACACTGGTTTCATATGGGAAAATAGGACATTTCAATAAATGTTTCATTAACACAGTATTTTCCTGTCTGATGCAAATATTTTGCTTTCCCAGACTCTCCTCTACAGAACCATTTCCTACAATCCTTCACAGGACAGCCTAGAACTCTCTAATTCCAATAGACAACCAGAGAACATAGAAACCAACCCAACAAATGAGTGAAAACAAATCCTCACACTAAAAGCCATGGAGACTATTTTGTTCTGGAACACTAATACCAAGTCTGTGTTCTTCTCTGAGTTGCCCAAAGGTTAGGACAGGACAGACTGTCCTGACCACCTCAGCAGTGCTGGGTGGCAAAGCATGCTCGATGGGTCACTGTAGGCCCCAGAAAGAATGAAGTGAAAGATTATGCGGAAAGGATGTGCAGTGGGTGGTTTCTTGGGTCCCTAGATAAGGCTTGTTCCCATTCCACTTGTTTATCTGGACTGGATTTCTTGCTATGTACTGATTCCAAACCCCAAAAATTTCAAGGATATTCTGAACATCTTTTATTAATAGCAACTCAAAAATTTTCAGATAGATGCCAAACATGCAAAAGCAGGTGCCATATAAGGTTTGTTCCTTCAAACTTCATAAAAACATGGTGGAAAGATTTAATCTTAGGATACAAGGAGTATTAGCAGTACAAGGAGTGTGATCAGGTAGAAAACCATCCAAGTTTGGGGGGAAGTTGGGGGAGTCAGATCACATCAGAATGGCTTGCATGTGGCCTTGTTCTGAAGGGGATAAGATTTGATTTGGTTCTATTACACATGAGAAGGGAAAATATTCAATGAATAAGTGAAGCTCTTTGGAAACTCTGAGGTGCCCAGTGCTATGGGTGGCAGAGAAAAGGGGTAAGAAATCACAAAATGTAGAAGCAGCACAAGAGGGATTGATATTCTGAGCTCTGCCACATATAAACTATACACATAGGGATTTGGACAAGGGCTTTATGTTGCCAGCTTCACATCCTTATAAAAAATAAAGCAATACCAGTGGCAATAGTTACTATAATTCTCAGCACACTACACTATGGGAATGGTCTGAGTTCTACTTTAGAAGAGAGACTGGGCCTCTGGAACAAGCCAGTGTCATTCAGCTGTGGTGAATCAAGTCAGCCTACAACTGTGCCCTTTGCAGAGGACTGCCTCCAATGACTGCTACATCGTAAGACATCAGAGCTATAGGAAAGCATTTTCAGAGCACTGCATGAGTGCTAGTGGTCAACTGCTGGGCCCATTTCTTCCTGCAGGCTAGTGGCTGGTGACCTCTCCGACCCCTGTGAAGCCAGCATCGTGCCAGGCCTTATCTTTGCTCCAGAGGATGCTCAGACAAGATGGGAGGAGAGCCTAGCCTGCAGCACTCACTTTCTGAGAACGGCGATCTCATTCTCGATGCTGCTCTCTTTGCCCTTCAGCGCCTTCTTCGGGATGCACTTTACGGCGAAGAGTTTCCCAGTTGCTTTTTCTTCAGCTAAAACCACTTCAGAAAAGGCCCCACTGTGAACAGAGAGGGAGAAAAGAAGGGTTAAGGGTGAGAGGGTTGGGTTTCAGAAAGGTCCTTCTAATTCCAGCACAGTAACAAGGAACATGACTACAGGCATTACTGTCATTTTCTGTCCAGCAGGGCTCCTTCCCAATGTCCTTAGAAGAAAAAAACACGTGGACAACTGTACCTCAATGCAGAGACAGTAGGTGTCCACACAGGACCATAAGGGCAGTGGAGGCTGCCATGGGTTGGCTACTTTAAAGTGCCTCTTGGCACCCTAATACACAACATGGTCAGGTTAGGGTCCCATGGTAGGCAACAAGAACATTCCCTAAAGAGGTTCCCCCTCAGAGAAAAAATGGTATCCATAGCATGGTCATGTAGACCAGAAAGTCACAGATACTAAAATTCTCCAAGTCCCTATAGGCTCTCTCACCCACAGAATTTCCTAGAATACCTCCCAAACACTGAATTAACTCTCATAAATAGGTAAGGATGTAATTACAGTGGGAGCTGGTGCTACATGAGCTACTGGCACTTGGATACTAACTGGTAAGACTAGGAAATCTTTCAATCTTTCCAAATAAACAAACAAACAAACAATGACCATACAGTGAGGATGATTAGCCCATCTGCAAATAGACATTCAACTCTTTGAGAAGAGAGAAACACACTGTAATCAGGATGTGTGGACCCTAAAAGCCCATCTCTCCCGAGTGATGGCATGCTCAGTCTGAAACAGCATTCTCCTAGCCTAGAAACAGCACCCACATCCTTTAGCCACCATCAAAGTTATTCTTAAGCATAGATAGGGCCAAAGGGGATAGGAATTCATATTTACTTGGGACAGTGGACTATGAGTCTTTGGGATAATATTCCTACTAGAACATGAACTCTCAAGCAAGAAGTCTGTCCATTTTTGTGGTCTGCATTTAATTATCTTCAGACCCTAAGGGCAGAAGACAGTCATTCAATGAAACAGTCAAATAGGAAGTTCCAGCAAGAACCTTCTGCCCAAATCTATAAAGAATTGCTAAGTAGAATTATTTACTTCAGGCTTTGTCCTGGAGCTTCTTGAAACACTTAAAACAATCATCATTAAATATAAATACATACAGCCTCACAACAGAATTTTCACAGAATAATCTTTGGAATCAGACAGTCCCTATGATATCTGCTCACTATCAAGGGGACTGCCCCCCCAAAAAAAAATCAGTTCAGAACCAGCCCAGAGCCCGTGACCTGTGCTTCTCATCACTTCTTGTCCATGAATAGTGTCACCCAATGAGGGTGAAGAAGACCTGAATACTCAGATGCCAGATTCCTCCTCCATCATGTAAGCACTGTGTTGAGACTAAGAAATGTCACTGGGGAAAGACCAGGCCTCACACACCAGGGGTAATTTTACACCAGAGTCTACTCATCATTTTTGACCTCTACTCATCCCCCTGCAATGTACATTATACTAAGAAATTGTCATATGCTGTTTAAACTTGTTCAAAGTGAATTCTGGGAGTGAGGAGGACTTTCTTGTCCCAGACTCTAGCATGTTTGTTCTCAGTTGTCCTCCAGATCCCTTTTCCTGGGGCAAGCTGCTCCTACTAACTGTGACAGGGAGGAAAGATAATAACAAGACAGCCCAAGAGTAAAAACACTGTGCCTTTGAGAACAGCTATAAGGTGAACTCCTTCCAAGGAGGTTGCAACTGCTAATCTCATGGTGAGAAAATGGAATCTTATCTACAGAAAGAAAGCTCAGCTCTGCCTGGAACTCTCAGTCTGGGAACTTAGTCATGACTGTTATAGCAGGGCTTCCCCAATGACTTCTGCTGAATAACTGTAAGTGCCCAACTAGATAGTGTCACCTTTCTACACTATTTTTCTTTTACTAAAAAAACCTCACCAGAGGGAAGACCCTATCAGGAACTCTAGCTAATTCTAACAAGGCGCCCTTGGTCAGTTTCTGCTGGGTGTTTATAAGGCCCTGATTTAATGTCACCTTTTCTTGACTCTCTCAGCTGGGCTGCTCCAGTCATCGTTGCTTCATTTTTTTGAGCGCCCAATTTGAAGATGGTTTGCTATCTGTCCACCACTTCCATCTATCTGCTACCTACTGCTTATTCCTTTACTTTCACCTACTGTATAAATAATAAACTCATTCAAAATCAAAAGCATCACTATCATAGATCATTCTTTAGACTGTATAAAACAGTCCCCAATGCTGCTAACCCAGTGGGGTTTGTTGACACCCCACCCCCTGGCATCTTTCCAATTTGCAAAATCCATTCTCCAGAACACAGAGAATCCCTTCAGGGCTGCAAGCACCTGCTAGGGATGGGTCAATAGCTACTCTCAGGCCTCTCCTCGCTCACTGTCCCCTACACTGCTCTGCACATACCCCAGTTCTTTATTTCCACCAGGGAATCTACACAGACAAGAAGAGACCATGGCCAATACAGAGGAAACAGTCTATTTAAAAGGGGGCCTTCACCTGCAGATTTGAAGCTCGCATGAGGGAAAATACTTTTGGCCTCTATGTGTCATTTTCTTCCTGGAAAATGGCTAGAATGTGAGATTATAGCTCCAGTTGGAAGGCTAGGGAGAAGACTGAGAGCAGGGGTGGTACTCGAGCAGCAGCACCCCCTCTGTGTTTGTCCTTAACTATGGGCGGAAGGATCTAAGGTCCTGTGGGAGGGCAGAAATGTGGGTCACACACCTGCAAAGTGTTTCACAAACTGAGTAGCTCAGGCTTGACAACGTGAGCCACTCATGGGGTGCCTGGAGATGGACACGGAACAGGTACATGAGAAAGGCCCAGGAAGAGTTGCTGAAATCCAACCATGAATGAAAGTCGGCCTGGACTTTATACTCTCAGGTATAAACTCAAAAGAAAAGGAGCTGGGGAGATGCCTCGGGAGCTAAGGTGCCTGCCATGTGAGCCGAAGGACTTTGAATTCAGATTTCCAGTACCCATTTAAAAGCTGGACATGGTCACACACTGCTGTAACCCTAGTGCAGGGAGCAGGGAGACAGGTGAATGAATCCCTGGGGCTGTTAGCCAGGCAGTCTAGCCAATCTGTAAGCTCTAGGTCCGTGAGAGACCCTGTCTCAAACAGTGAGGCGGAGAGTAGACCAAGAGGACTCCTGACATCAACGTCTAGCCTCCACAGGCAAGTGCGCACACCCACATATGCACATGTAGACATATACATTACACATGCTCACACATACAATAGGTACAGTATACACAGAGAGAGAGACAGAGAAAGAGACAGAGACACAGAGAGAGAGAGATTTGAAGAAAGATGATTTTTTGCCATAATCATAACAACATTACACACAACAGCCATGAGATTTCAAAAAGAAGTCAAGTGATAAATAAATAGACAAACAAAATGGAACATACATACAATGTGCTTATAGCCCTAGTGCTGGGGAGGCAGAGACAGGTGGTACCCCAGGCTCATTGGCCAACCAGTATAGCCCACATACTGGTTGGCCAGTGAGTGGCCATACATGCCATGCATAAAATGCAACATTATTCATTCCTTAAAAGACTTTGTCACATGATCCAATACAGATGAACCTTGAAAACATGTGCTAGATGAAAGCCCCCATCATGGAAAGGAGACACTATATGTTTCCACTGCTGTGAGGTCCCTGGAGTACTTAGTTCAGGAGATAGAAAGTGGACTGGGGTGGAGGAAGGGAGAACAGGAAGTGACTGTTTAACTGGGACAGAGTCTGGAAACTGAAAAGGACCCAGAAGCAGATGCTGGTGGTTACACAACAATGTATAATAGTTCAGAACCCACACCCAAAGTGGTTAAAATGATAAGGTTTATGGTATGCCTATCTTAGCACAATAAAAAATAACAAGAGAATGCTTATATCTGTACTCAATGACATGGCTTCACATAGAGGTAATGAGAAAATGTGAGAAACTCTTCACTTGATACCTCCTGAAAGAAAGCGAGGACTTACAAGGAAACTGCAGGTGGCATGATCTGCTTGATACCTACAGAGTTCTCTGGCATGTATCAATGTAGTGGTGTTGTGTTCCCCAAAATATCATGCACCTTAATAAATATATCTGGGGTCAGAGAATAGACAGCCACTAGATACAGAGGCTAGAAAATGGTGGCACTCACGCCTTTAATCCTAGCATTCCAGAGGCAGAAATTTGTCTGGATCTCTGTGAGTTCAAGGCCACAAGGATACAGCCAAGCATGGTGACACACTCCTTTAAGCCCAGAAAGTGAGCCTTTAATCCCAGGGAGTGATGGCAGAAAGGTATATAAGGCATGAAGACCAGAAACTAGAAGCATTTGGCTGGTTAAACATTTAGGCTTTGGAGCAACAGTTCAGCTGAGATTCATTCTGGATGAGGACACAGAGGTTTCCAGTCTGAGGAAATAGGATCAGCTGAGAACTGGCAAGGTGAGGTAGCTATGGCTTGTTCTATTTCTCTGATCTTCCAGCATTCACCCCAATAACTGGCCAAGGTTTGATTTTTATTAATAAGACCATCTAAGATTCCTGCTGCATATCAGCTAATCTAGCCCTGGGCAACTGAAAGATACAGTACACAAGAAGTCACTGTCCATGTCTTTAAGAACCAGGACATCAAATACTGAGCCCAGTGCAGAGGCAGGATAGAGTGGGAAATCAGACATGCTCCTTAATCTCCTGAGCTCTTTCTTTTATCATGTATATGTGTGTGTGTGTGTGTGTGTGTGTGTGTGTGTGTGTGTGTGTATGGAATGTGTGTGTATGAATGTGTGTGAGTGTGTGTGAGTGTCTGTGTGTCTATGAGTATGAATGTATATGTGTGTCTGTGTGCCTGTGAGTGCATGTGTGTGCATGTGTGTGTTAGTTTCTGTGTACAAATGTACATGTGCTTGCAGTCACACATTCATGTGAGTGTATGCCAAAGGACAATTTCCATTATCATTCCTTAGGTGCCATCCACATTGTTTTTGGTAACAGGGTTTCTCACTAACCAGAAAATGGCCATGTGAGCTCTACTGGTTGGCCAGTGAGTCCAGGGGACCATGTGTTTCTGCCTCCTAGCACTAGGTATTACAAGCACAGGACACCACACATCTCTTTGCTTTTTCCTCACTTCCATAAGCACTTTGCTAACCACACCATCTCTTCAGCCCCCTCTTCTTCAGTACACTGTGCAGGGGTGGTGCTACCAGGAAGCCTGCCACCCCGGCACTGAAGTTGACAACAGCAGAAGGAACAGAAAGTGTTGTCAGGGCAACTGCCCTTACTCCCAAGCTGGAACATACTAAACCACTTTTCTCATTTACCCAAACAACATGCATAAAATTATCTTCCTGAAGTTTTCCAAAGGTGATGCTTTCTGGATTCAGACAATAAGATTAGCATGCATTTTATTGTTCTCGTGGTAAACAGAAATCACTTGAAGACACTTCCCATGTTCAAGGAAGCTAATTAAAAACATCACTGATAAAAGGGGTGAATGAACCTTTCAGCGACTTTCAGTGGAATTACACAACAGACTTTCAGGAGACTGAGCTGGGTAGCAGGACTCCTGCAAGGGAAACGGCCTGGGGGCTTCGTGGGCCTTCTGACACCCCAGGAAACTAAGTGCCCAGGAAGTGGGGACAAAGAATGCTGTCACTTGTACTCTGCAGGCTGTGAACATAAGTGGGATGTATTCAAAACTGTGTGGCACGACACTGTCCTAGGTGGTCACATTTCTACCCGGCCAACAGCAGCCTGTGATGTTAGTGTGCCTGAAGCACAGGACAGGCCCTCTGCCTCTGCAACCCTCCACTCAAGGCACACTGTGTGGGACACATTTGTTCACATCTGCCCAAGAGAGCTAACGTAACAATCCTTGTTTTGACCAGTGGAAATACTAGATCTGTGAGTTTATGGCATGTCCCCCACCAGGGTGACGTAAGTAACAACTAATAGAAAAAAGGAAATGTAGGGTATTGTACAGACACAAAGGGGTTAGAAATGTACGATTATAGGAGAAATAAAAATCCAGTGTTCTGAAAAATTACACAGTTTCAAATTATGACAAAGGTGTTTATTTAAATCATAGAGGTAGTCATTATTTAAAAAATACCCAAGTTCTTACTAAAATGAAATGTCTGTGACAAATAAGCAGAAAGGTCGGACAAGTTGTTCCTGCAACGCCAAGAATCTCTGCAGCTTTTAAGAGTCGTGCAAACTGTGCATGCTGGTACCTTTCCTGCCCTGCTTTCAACCAAACCATCTCCTGGAGGCAACCACTGCGATTCTGAGTTGGGTATGAGTCTGGTACCAAGAAGGAAACCATCTTTGGAGGGCAGAGTCTCAAGACTAGGCCAATGTCATGTGACTAAAGAATTGTACACAACTGCTTAAGCTTTCAACTTCATTAAGAATGGCCCTAAAGCAGGCCTTTCTATTTTGCTTCAATAAGGCTCAAGAATGGAATTCTGCTGCAGACTGTTGTACCCAGTCCACTGAGGATACACCCCCAGGTCACCTGAGGGTGATGACCCAACATCCAGGTGACCCATGGGAAGGTGAGGGGGCTGGACTCTGGGCAATGCCTCATCTTCCCATCCCCTCTGAAAAGGGAGCATGTGCCACATGCCCTGAGGATGCCTAGGCTAATACCTGGCATTAAAGGTTTTGTGAACCTTGGTTGTCAGGTACTACCCAGATGTGAAAATATGCAGAGCCATTCAGAACATCCTGTCTCCAGATCTGTGCCGTCTACTGAGGGGAGAATTCAGAGAAGAGGCAAGTACATCCTGGTTGTCCTTGCTAAACCACCCACTCATGACCACTTGTTTCCATCAGAGCAGAAGGTAGGCATGGGAGTGCATACCTGGAGTTCCAGACGTTCAAGAAACTGAGGCAAGAGGATAGCTTGAACCTAGGAGCTTGAGGGCAGCCTGAGGAGCATGTCCAGACTGTTTCTTAAAAAGACCGTGAGAGTGGCCAGCAAGATGGCTGTCTTAGGGTACTTATTACCAAGACTGGTAACTGGAGTTCAACCCCTGAGACCCATGTAGTAGAAGGAGAGAACCAATTACTGCAGTGCAAGTTGTCCTCTGACCATCAAGTATGTATTACACACACACACACACACACACACACACACACACAACTTTATAAAGAAGTAGAATTAGAAACCAGAACCTTGTACCTCTGGCTTCTGCTTCCCCATTTGCTAATAATCTCTAACCTGAAATTAAGAAAAGTATCAAATAGTCTCTAAAAGAATAGTGTACAGCTGGCTGCTCAGAATGTACATCACCTAAACACAAATTCTCTTCTCATATAAGAACAACTTAACCACAATATAGACAAGACTGCAGCCTCCAGTCAACTGGAGTTTTCAGGATTTGGGTGTTCTGTGATGCTGGTCAAACTGAACTGGTGAACACATTATCTTTAGAGGCTGAACAAATAGATTAGTCAGTAACACACTTGCTGCACAAGCATAGACTGGATTCCCTGCACCCACATAACCGCTAGGTGTAGGAGTTTGAACCTGCAATCCCAGCACTGAGAAGACAGAGGCAAATAGATCCCTAGAGCTCACTAACCACACAACATGGTCTACATGGTGACCTTCAGGCTACTGAGAGACTTTGTTTAACAAAAACCAAGGTATACAGCTTCTAACTGATGACACCAGACACTGTCATAAGAAGGAAACCGGCAGGGAATCAGCATAGGGAGGACATCTGGTCAAGGTAGGCAAGCAAGGTGGCAGCTACCCCAAATGGGGGGCCAGGGCCCTACAATACACAAAGATGAACATTCACACACAGAGGAACTCTCATACACAGATGAACACACACACACACACACACACACACACACACACACACACACACACACACACACACACATGCTCGCATGCACAAACACACATGCAGATTTCTTAGATGGAATGAATTTCAGAAAGGATCAGCAGCTGTCTTTTTTGATTCATGAAGTATGCTGAACCAACCATTTGGTAAAATTATATTCATCCCAAATTAGACCAAGAAATAATCAGATTCGGGAACGATCTGCCCTATTAGCTGAGAGTCAGCTAATATTGGCTCATTGCCTTTTTGTGCTTTTTAGTTGCTCTACATACAAATCAGATTGATTGTGTTATTAACTTTATTAACAGCATCGCCTTTGGCCTCCTACCACCATCACCCCACAGCTGGGCCCCCCAACATTACCCCAGGCCCCTCACCATCAATCAAAAGGTTATGTTCCACTAAGCACACCATTTCCCTGCTGTTGGGCCAGGACAATGTGTATTTTTAAAAATAGGAGAAGAACTTAATCAGGAAAAGACAATGAAGTTGGTGATATTTATCTTGAAACAATATAAGAACTAGACCAGCACCATTTAGAGGTATTGTTTCAGAACGGTCCACTCTTAAAATGGAAAAAAAAAAAAAAAAAACTACATGTTAACCCCATGAGCAGAGAAAGTGAATGGATCATAATACCACTGGACAAAGATGGTTTCCATGTCTCAGCAACTCCCCTGGCAGAAACCAAGCACTCTGAGAGATGCTAGCTCTTCCTGAAAAATCTCCACACTTTCCCATGTCTTGACTGCCATTCAGTAGTACAGACTCAGCATAGTTACCAAAAGACCCAAAACATGCCCAGTGTGAAAAGTCAAATCCCACCAAGTAAGTATATCCAAAGGGTCTTGATTTCCTGTCCTCATAGGAAAACATGAGCCCTGAACAGAAACTGGTGTCCCATTTAGATAAAGCAGCTATTCACTAAGGGGTAGTTTACTAAGGGCTTTCCCTCTACCTGGCAAAGGGCTACATAGGAGAGATACACACTAGGCTATATATCAGTAAATAGGAATGTTATATATGAATGAATCTTATAGTTTATATTCACATATGTTATACATGAACGTTCTATTTACCACTTACTCCTTATTTAAGACAAGCTTTCTGGGTCTCATCAATTTTGGTAGAACTGTCACCCGGCAAGCTTCGGGGATCCCCCGCCTGCCTTCCCCTTCCGTAGTGAGGGGACTGCAAATAAGCACTGCTGAGACCCACTTTCTACAGGACTGCTCGGGACCCAATTTGAGTTCTCGTGCGTGAACAGCAAGCATTTCATCCACAGATCCTAGCTCCTATTCTTTTTAAATGGAAAAAGAAAATCCCATCTTCCTCTGAAACTGGTAATTTCCTGTGGGAGCCTGTTTTCAGGTTCCTGGTGGCTTTACCCAGCAGGTCCGCAAAGAGAGGATGATTAGGGCCATGGGCCTGAGTGCAGGTGTCTGAGATAGTCTACACTTGGCTGTGATGGGGAAAGGTCTTTTGCTCCACTCCTTGGCGTCTCTATAAATACCTTAGGGCAGAGACAGTCAGGGCCATTGGAATAGGTTCCAGCCCCTCTCGAGGCTGTCCTGTATTTTCTGTCTGTTTATCTCCACACCCTAAATCCTTCTATCTAATATTACCTGCTGCTCACACGCAAGAAAACTCTGGAGAACTGTGGGGTTGGTAGGTAGCCACCCCACAAATTCCACAATGACAAGCACATTTCCATGAGATCTTTAAGAACCATGAAGAGGTATTCTTTTTTTTTTTTTTTTTTTTTTTTGAGACAGGGTTTCTTTATGTAGCTTTGCACCTTTCCTGGAACTCACTCTGTAGCCCAGGCTGGCCTCGAACTCACAGAGATCCACCTGGCTCTGCCTCCCGAGTGCTGGGATTAAAGGCGTGTGCCACCGCCACCACCCAGCAAGAGGTATTCTTAAATATCCATCCGATTGGCCTGATTGTTGCCCATATCCACTCTTCTCAGTGCATCTCTGCATCCTGAGCCACCGAAGCAGGCCTCAACCGTGACAAGCATTGTGACTAGAAAAGGCATCAAATGGCTGGCATCCTCACTGCCTTTGACATCTTCCGTTTCTAAAGGCTTTTCTGTGGCACTAAATCTTTACTGTTAATAGAGTCACTGATCCAAACACAGCAGACAAATAAATTCCAAGTGAATGCATACTGCCATCCTCAGAACATGCTTCATTTAACAGCACCACTCTTCCCCCGATTCTCTGACAGGCTCTCATATCTTACCTCTGTGGTCCCTATGTCATTTGTCAAAGGGTGACATGGACCCAAACAGAGTTGGCAAAATTTTTTTTTCTTATCACACCACCAGGAAGGATTCTGGAAAGCCTAGTTTTTAGAGATGGTGGCAAGTAAACCATTTTGGCTCGTTAGGGACCAAGAAGTCTCCCAAGGCCACAACTTAAAAGGCTAGTGTCAGCAGGGCAATGGTGGCGCACGCCTTTAATCCCAGCACTTGGGAGGCAGAGCCAGGCGGATCTCTGTGAGTTCGAGGCCAGCCTGGACTACTGAGTGAGTTCCAGGAAAGGTGCAAAGCTACACAGAGAAACCCTGTCTCAAAAAACAAAACAAAACAAAACAAAAACAAAAAATCAAACAAACAAAAAAAGGCTAGTGTCATTTACAGGCCCATAAAGCATCTATATGGGGCTACTTGCTGTGTGGGAATATTTGACAATGGGTGCTGGAGGAATGAAGAGATGAATCAGGAACTTCTGGAATATTTTCATCTTTCTGTATCATCTCAAATGGTACGTCCTGTGGCAGTTTATGCTGATGTCATTGGGAAGATATCTCTGCGAGGTGGCTTCAAAATGCCTTCACATCTTCCTCAGATATGACAAGGACACAGCCTTGGCAGATCCTTGTGCCCTTTGCTCTGACTACTACAAGGGTACAATGTTCTCTCAGTAACTGGGCAGTTCCTTTAGTAGGGCCGGTAGGCATCACCCCCAAATTGTTGGTATAAATGTAAGCTGAAGGCTGGGATAGAACAAAATATTCATTGGAAACATGGCCAGCTTTGTCCTTACCATGGCCATCCCAGTCTCCCCCTACCCTGCACCCCGGCTTTTTTCAAGTAGTACTAGGGATGGAGCCCAAGGCTTACACCTGCTAGGGAAGTACTCTACCAGCGAGCTAAGCTGCATCCCTTGTTTTAGTTTTAATTTCTGAAACAGGCTCTCATTAAGCTGCCCAAGATGGTCTTGAACTTGGGATCCTCCTGCCTCAGCCTCCCACATAGCCGGGATTATGGGCCTGGTCAGAGCCTGGTAGGACCCTCTTATTGCCAGCACTCCTGAAAGGCTCTTTCACTGTTGCTTAGGGCAATGTCGGAACAAGAACTCGAAGAGAAGTCCTTGGGCTTCCTGAGAACTGGATACTTTCAGTGTCCTCTTGAATTCCCTAAGCTCCCTCATAAAAACCAGAGTCCTTACAAGCTCCGTAATGGGTGATGGGAGGACCACTGGCTGACCTATGCAAAGAAAATAGTATCAATACACTGCTTTCTTTTTTAAAGCAATTAATGTTAGAAATAGCGAATAATAAGGAGGATCCTGAATAATCTGGAAAAATATAATGGAGATGGCATGGTAGCACATACCTATAACCTCAGCACATAGGAAGTGAGGCAGGAGGAGCGTCATGAATCTGTGGGCTACACAGTAAGTTCCAAGTCAACCTGGGCTACCCAGTGAGATCCAGGTCAGCCTGGGCTACACAGTGAGATCCAGGTCAGCCTGGGCTACATATTGAGATCCAATCAACCTGGGTTATACAATAAGATCCAGGTCAACCTAGCCACATAGTGAGATCCAGATCTGCCTGAGCTACATAGCAAAACTGTCTCTAAAACGAACAGGCAAAAATACACACATACACAATAAAACACTAAACACCTATTTAAAATAATGAAGTAGATTGATGTGATTGAATTATCCCAAAGATATAAGTGAAAGAATATATATTATGTTCACATTTATATCAAGAGAGAGAGAGAGAGAGAGAGAGAGAGAGAGAGAGAGAACCTAGGAAAGGAGAGACAAGAAGCTGTGGCACTCTTTCCTCTGGGGAATAGTGTGAGAGTGAAGCTCACTGGAGGATTCATTTTGATTCATTTTATTATGTGCCCATACTTTCACTATTAAAAGTTAATGAAATGGAGAAATGTTTAGGAAAAGCGAGAGAATAATCAATAATAATAATCTGTACAAAGTGACTAGCTAATCAAAGCCCTGTACTGAATATTTTAATTGGATCAGCCAATTAGCTATATCACAATGACAAAATGCCAGTGACAACCCTATCCCACAGCCAAGTTCACCCTCTGTGCTGTGGAGACAGCCTGTCCTCTAGACAGGACTCCTAGAAATGGGTTATGCAGTCCTGGTTCATGGACGGCCACACACCTTCACTGATACACAAGTATAGTAGCCTTTGGAACAAATAAATGTCTTCACCAAGACTACTCTTGAATAAGGTAACACTGGGGACTCCATTTGAAATGGGCCTTGAAGAATGAATAAGTTTCAATGTACGGAGGTGCAGGGCCAGAAAGACAGCTCGAAGACAAAGTAAGGCTGATGCAGTAGAATGTGTTCGAGGCCGGGGGCAGAGGGGTGGGGGAGAGCTGTCTGATGGGAGTAGGTGTCCGACACATGAGGGAGAATGGTCTGTAGTGACATGCACAATGCTCAGCACACACCCCAGGATGTCTCATGTCCTCTGTATTCACAACCCTGTATAATCTTACAACTCATGATCCACCTAAGATATCCAGGTTCTGATTTGTGAATATGTCACCTGATGTAGCCAATGAGATTTTTGCAGTTGTGACTAGGTTGTATATTCTACTCTGACGAGTGTCCTGAGTTTTCCTGGGTGAAACCAATATAATCAAAAAGGTCCTTGCAACAAGAGGACAAGAAAGGTCAGATTCAGAGGTGATGTGACAATGGAAGTCCAGTGACATCCCTGCTGGAAGAGACGCAATTCAAGAAAGCTTTCAGCTCCTACCTAGCATCTACAAGTACAAAAAGTAGACTCTCAAAAAAAAAAAAAAATAGTAAAACCAGGCGGCCTTTAATCCCAGCACTCAGGAAGCAGAACCAGGCAGATCTCTGTGAGTTCAAAGCCAGCCTGGTCTACAGAGTGAGATTCAGGACAGGCACCAAAACAACACAGAGAAACCCTGTTTCGAAAAACAAAACAAACAAACAAAAAAGTAGACTCTCCCTTGAGTGACAAGGAAAAGCACAACCCCTCCCAATGTCTTGACTTTTACTTCGAAAGATGCAGTTTGGGACTTCTGACCAAAACTAAGATAGTTTGTGGTACTCAAAAGCCACTACGTTTTGCTAATTTGTGATAGCAACAGTAGGAAAGAAATACAAAATTATCATCATCGTCGTCATTGGTCACCACTCAGAAACTAGACTCCTATGGCTTAAGAAGTTATACAAATCTCAAAGCCACTGACCAGGAAGCAACAGTATTCAAACTTGAGAGTGATGTGTGGCCAGGAGGATGCCCTGGGAGAGAGCAAGGGACCCCACTGTGTGTACTCTGAACAGCTGACGGAAAAGTGTGCACCTGATGCAGGCCGGGATGAGAAGGGAGGGGCTTAGGCAAGTGGGAAAAATAAATAGAGCCGATTAATATGCAATATCCTCATTCCAACCAAATGCATTTGGATTGCGGTCCGTGTCCTTGAAACATCCCTTTGAACAGGAGCAAATGACTTTGGCATACAGGAAGTTCGTGTATGGCCAACAGTTTCCATATTTATGCTACTTAAGGGCATAAAAAATGCTTTCTTTTTACCTTTAAAAATCCCTGCCCTCTTGTCTGTCTTTGCTATATACCTTTTGATCTCTGAGCTGCCTCATGGGTAATTTAATAAACAAAGCTGTGAACAGAAGGTGGTCATGGCATGTATTAGTCTGTGCATCCTCAGGAGGACAGGGTTGAATCTGTATGTGTGTGTGTGTGTGTGTGTGTGTGTGCACGCGCGCACACGCGCGCACACAGTATGTGTATTACTAGGGATCAAACTCAGAGCCTCATGTATGTTAGGCAAATGCTCAATTACTGAGATACAGCCTCATCCACGTGCAGACTACACTATAGAGAATAATTCCTTTCCCTCACAATATTGTGCAAAAAAAAAAAAAAAAAAAAAGAAGCTCTTCTAACTTAGATAATTGCCATCATCATCATCTTCATCATCATCATAGCATTACCACATCACCAATACTATTTATTGAAACCTACTTGAAACCTACTTTAAAATGCTATCACCAGCCAGGCAGTGGTGGCGCACTTTAATCCCAGCACTCGGGAGGCAGAGCCAGGCGGATCTTTGTGAGTTCAAGGTCAGCCTGAGCTACCAAGTGAGTTCCAGGAAAGGCGCAAAGCTACACAGGGAAACCCTGTCTCGAAAAAACCAAATAAATAAATAAATAAATAAATAAATAAATAAATAAATAAAATAAAATAAAATGCTATCACCAACCAAATTTTTATTCTACCAACAACTCAACATGGTAGCGTTCTCACGCCCATTCTACAGCTGAGAAAAGCGAGGCTCAAAAATGTTCACAATTTTTGCTATTAAGCTAAGAACACTGACAGCCTATTAACCTTAAGCTGAAGTCCTCCTCTGCCATTTTGAGGCCCTACCACTTCACCGGGCAGTCTAGCTGTCATCCAACCTCAAATTCGGAAAGAGTGATGATAGCGGGGACCAAGGGTTGTCAACCGTGCTCCCCACCCTCCAAAAGTGTCCAGAGTCCCCTGTCCTTACCTAACGAATAGTCATTTGTACTAGATGGGGGAATTCATTAACCTTGTCCTAACCAGAGACCCTTCCAATGGCACAGCCGGCCTTCTCCGGAGTTCCTCCAGTGTTTACCCCAGCCAGGGGCTGAGGCAGACTCTCTTCCTTCCTACTTTGCTGAGCCTGCGCTCTCTGCTGGCAGAGAGGGGCAGAATTTCTCAGGATTTTCCACCCGAAATCCAGTTCTCAGTGCTCTAGAATTAGGTCCCTCCCCCGGTCTTGGCTTAACTCTCACTTTTTTCCAAAATACAAATACTCAGTAGGAGCCAAACTGACCCTCCCACCCACCCTCTGGCCCTTCTCCTTCTCAATGGCCCACGCATCTCATGATGCATTTCCTGATTAATAGAACCAACTTAATCCCCCAGCACAATTGACAGGCCCTTTTGTCTCTTACAATATAATCACATTAACTTTTCCCAGCCCCATAGAAAAGTCCATACCTCTTCAAGCTTTGCTATGGGGAAATATTCTATTTGTTGTTCAGCCACTTATACACAGAGGCTGCTAGTCAATGTATTACAAAGAGTTGATGCTACACACATTTCTGGCCAAAACTAACAGTATGTCTGCCTTGTGACCCCCCACCCCACCACCAACAGAACAAAAGATGATACCATGATACTAAACCTTGCCCAAACAGAGCATAACAGTCTGGTTCACTTGGACTGTTTCAATTCCTTAGGCATGAGGGTTATGGTCCATCAAAAGAACATAGGCACCAACATGCTCTTGACAGCACGCCCAAGTCCCAAAGGTCTGGAATTAGGACATTGTTCAGATCAACAGAGATGTCCAAGCCCCAGGCTCATGCCTCTCAACCTGGCCCAGGAGAGCAGAGAAAGTCTCCAGAGCAGCTTCCCTGACCCTTGGGGCTGGGCTGCCCTGAAATTCAGAACAGGTCGAAACAAGACAGTCCCTGAGGCAAAGATGCCACAGACTAGGTGATTTGGGAGTTTCCCAAACACTAGGCTGTCTAAAAGACTCTCCCCAAACTGGCCAATGATGAAAGTCCTTGAGATTCCATCAGCAAGCCGCTTCCCGTTAAGAGACGCAACTATTGACATCCCCATAGAAATCAGAGTGTGTTTCCTGGGAACAGGCCAATGTGCCACCCGAAGACATTAGCTGAGCTCAGCGGGAAGTCCTTAATGAAACTGGAAACTAGCCATGCTTGAAACATGAGTTAGCTCCAGCCCCGGTTAGAGTAGCTGTTCTTTCAAGGAAATGAGAATGACATAGGTCACATAAGACAGGGCACTTTGTACGCTACCTCCAGGTGCTAAGGAACAGTGGCAAAGAGCCTCAGACACAGAGGGCAGGCCACACATCTGTAAGTTGCAGGGATGGGAAGGAAGGGGTAGGCAGGCCATTTAGTCAGTGGACACACAGTGAACCAACTTATCCAAAAGGTATTGAAGAGAGGCGAATGGGCTTCTCTGTCCCTAGGAGTTCCCACGCCAGGAGGAGGGAGGCAGAGAAGAAAGAAATCCATAGGTGGCTAGGGACTTGGATCAGTTGGTAAAGCATTTCACCAGGCAAGCATGGAGCCCTGAGTGTGACCTCTAGCAGCCATGTAAAAAGAGCTGAGTGTGGTGATATACACTTAGAATCCAAGCTTTGGGAAGGTGGAGGTAGGTAAATAGATCCATGGAGTTTGGGAAGGTGGAGGTAGGTAAATAGATCCATGGAGTTTGAAGCCAGCCAGCCTAGACTAATCAGGGATCTCCAGGCCAATGAGACTCTGTCCTGAAACAAGGCACACGGTACCTGAGTAACAACAACCAACACTGTTCTCTGACCTCTGTATGTGTGTGTGTGTGTGTGTGTGTGTGTGTGTGTGTGTGTGTGTGTGTGCCCCAGTCTGCTCTGAGCCAGAATCCCATTGAGTTAGCCAGCATCCCTCCTTAGCCCCAGATGCTTCCTCCTATCATTTCGCATCTACTGACCCCAGCGGCTCTTTGACCACACGTCTCCCCTGTCCCATGCTGTACGCTGACTTGAAGCCCATTTCTCTACCCCACTACAAAGGGGAACTGTTGGAGCAATCCCCTTAGAGCTCGCCAGCATCATGCTCGTACAGGTGCTATTAAGGAGCTTTACCTTCTTCACTGCCTCCAAAGTTAGAATCAACTCACTTTTACTGAAGATCTTCCCTGAGCTATGAGAAGCCCACCGTTCTGCCTGGCATTCACCCATGAAGCTCCCTTTTTTCTTGCCTGAAAGATAGATCTTCTGCTCCACTACCTCCTCCTTCAGCTGAGAGCTTCAAAGAAGAACCCCACACCTGACCTCAGACCTGAAGCACAGCACACAGACCACCCCACCCCACAACTAGCAACCGGCCACCACCTCCTCCAGCTCTCCCTAGAACTGGCATTTCATCCCCACAATGGCAAAAGCCATCCCAGGTATCAAGAAGGGAAGGTTCTAGAAATGCATGTAAAGCACACAGACCCAAACAAATGGAATGCTATTGTGACTCAACATTTTTCTCCTTCGCCTCACACTTCAATGCTTCTGAAAATTATGTTTAAAATACGAACTAGCCACACTAATTGTCTTCACCTACACATCAGATACACTTCAGAAGCAGCAGGGGAACACAGAAATGAATCACTATGCCTCATCCCTCCAGAACGCTAGGGCTGAGGATCTGCAGGCTTCTCTGAGCTGTGCAGTCCTGGCCCCTTCTCCTAAGGGTAGGTATCGGCAACGACGATAGTGGCCTTGTTTCTATACTTGATTTTGAGTCAAAACTGCCAGTCCTGCACAGCAAGCTCCCCCTTCCTGTGTGTGCAGCAACCACCTTGCAGTGACTTCCTCTCCACAAGCCTCACGGAGCTGAACAAAGATCAAAGTGTGCAGATTACAAAGGAGGCAACGAGAACACATGTTGCACGTTGTTGCTGTTCTTCTGTTCAGCATTGGCTGCCGCATCCATACCCAGGTGAGTGGTATTTAGGAAATAACTGTGGATGCCTTGCTGGCTATAATTACAAAGAAAAAAATCTAGCTTCCTTAAATGTTAATAACATTTCTAAATTTAAAAACTACAGTGAAATGTATGAGACATTTAAGGGGGAAAGAATGAGAAGATCCGAGTATGTTAATTCTCCTTAAGATGCGAATTCCAAAATCTTATCGGAAAGAGAAAAAACATTCAAGTCTCACACATAAAATCTTAAATAACATCCACACCACACCAAGGGCCTTCCACTGAGAACCACTTGCACAACTCATAGGCCCATTCACAGAAACCCATGTCCAGCAGAAGATACCCCCCCCACACACACACACACACACAAACACCATCAAATACATGTAGAGAAAAGCACAAACATACAGCCCACAGAATGGTCAGCTGACACATTCACCAACCCTCAAGACTCATTAGAAAACAAACCAATACAGGACTGCAGATAGATAGATCAATAGTTAAGAGCATTTGCAGCTTTTGCAGAGGGCCCAGATTCAGTTTCTAGCACCCACATTGGGTACCTCACAAGTGCCTGTAACTCCATTTCCAGGAAACCTGACACCCTCACACAGACATACATGCAGACAAAACACCAATGCAATACAAATAAATAAATAATAATAAAAGAAATCAAAACAATGCGAAGTAAACCTTCAACAAGACCATTTTATTCAGGTTTGGAAAGGACAGTCTTCTGTGAGAAAGCAGATGTGGAGAGATTGCACCAACACTTTTGCAAAGAATTCCAGCAATGCTTATTAAATCACATTTAAGAACCTAAATAAAAGCCATATACAGTCATGTATGTTTATATTAAATAAATCCATATCTATAAAGATGGCTATTTGAGCACTATAGAAAATGAAGAATATCTTTTAATAACTCCTTTCAGCTGGCTATTGGCACCCACTTATAAGCTCAGACCTTGAGAGGCATAGGTGTTGGGAATGAGTGCAGTCCTGATTGAATGGGTGTTATTGACACAGGCACAGACATGCCGAGGACCCTAATGCCTCAGCCCCATGGGAGCGGCAAAACCTTCTCCTGATGAGGAGTCTCAGAGGGGACAGCAAAGCCTTCCTTGGTCCAAATGCAAATGTTGACAGTGTATGTAGAGAATGTTCACCATAGCTTTCTCCCCTTGGATGTTTATAGCCTCAAGACTGATCCCCTATAGAGACTTCTACTGAGATTAGCTAAACCTGAGTCCTTGTTCAGTATATATAATAACACTGACTCCTTGTTAGCTGTATGCAATAACCCTGCCACCCTGTTCAACTGAATGTAATAAATACACAGCTTCTGAGGTCCTGTGGCTTCTCCAGCAGAGAGTATAGTCTACCCAATGTCAGCTTTTCTATGTGTGTGGGACCATGTGTCCTTATTCTCTCATTAGCCCGAGTCAGGGTTCCAGGACCCAAGCTGTGCAAGGATGCGACACCTCTGTATGCAAGAGGACTGTTACAAGTCAAGGCCAATCTGGTCAACGAAGTAAGTGCCAGGACAGCCAGGACTATAGAGTAAGTTCCCATCTCAACACAATAAAAACAAATAAAACCATTCATTTTCAGTGGAGTACAATCCATTCAAACTACAGACCATTATGTACCCACAGTCCATACTAATTCATGTTAATCTCTCAGCCATGACAAATACCTGAGAGAAGCAGCCTAAGAAAGGTAGGGTTCCTCTGGGCTCACAGTCTGAGGGCACAGTCCACCCCAGAGGAGAAGTGACAGAGGGGAGCTGACGGCAGCTGCTCACCTTGCATCCAGTCAGGAGGCAGAGAGAAACAGTGCTGCTGCTCCCCTCACTTTCCCCCTTTCAGTCAGTCAGGGACTTCCCTGCCCATGCAATCGTGTCACTCACAGTTTGGATGGGTTTTCCCATCTCAGGTAACCAAATCTAGAAACGCCTCTCAGACATAATCAGATGTTTATCTCTTAGGGGATTGTAGATCCCATCTACCTGACAACAGATGTTAACCACTACAATATGCTACAGCTGTATGTAGTTGTCAAGAGATATGCAAATATCCCAGTATCAGAGGTAGAGGGTGTAAGCAGCTCAGAGGAGATAAATAAACTACGGTTAACTCACAATAGTTCAGTCAGTGGAATATTAATGACAATTAATTCTGCCTATGTTGATAGGAAAAACACAGTCATCACATATGAAGCCCCACATCATTTGTTCCTCACATACACATATGCAGTGAAAGAACAGAGACACACCAGTTTCAAGGAAAGGCTGCTCAAATAGAATGAAGAGAGAGACACAGTGAGACGTGACAATATGCATAGCTTTCTGTTTTCATAATCTGAACCAATTGTGACAAACTGTTAGGGAATATTTGCTCATTCTGGGTGGTGGGTACATGGTAGTCTGTTCACTTATTTTTTTGTACTTTGATAAATCTGAAATATTTTATGTTAAAAAAGTAAACCCACAGCTCAGCAGACAATGAATGGTACCTACAGGAACCTGAAGAGTTAGGCCATACATAAGGAAGGGCAGCTATGGCTTTTGGGAACCTATTCCTCACACTGGGTTTCTTTGCCCAGCCTTAATACAAGGGGAGGTACTTAGTCCTACCGCAACTTGATATGCAATGTTTTGTTGATACCCGTGGGAGGCCTGCCCCTTTCTGAACAGAAACTGAGGAGGAGTGGATTGGTGGGGGGAGGAAGGGAGGGAGGGGATAAGAAGGAGAGGAAGGAGGGAAAACTGAGTCAGGATGTAAAATAAATGTTATTAAAAAGTCTTTAAAACACACACACACACACACACACACACACACACACACACACACACACACAAGAAAAGACAGTCACCTGAGGCCAGGTTTTCTCCAGTGGCGTAGCCACTGGTTAGTTGCTCATAAAAGCCTCCATAATGAAGCTCAGTGGATCAACTTGTTGGAATAGAACAGAGATAAGAGACAGAATGGGGAGAAAATATGTTAAATATCTATTATATGTGTGTATGCATTGCCAAAGGAAGAATGTAATGTTTTCTTAAAAGGACACCCCGGGTCTCTGTACCTTTGGGTTCAGGAAAAGTTACTTGACCTCTGTGAGCCTGTGTTCCAATCTTTAAAATGGGAATAACCAATACGCTTACCTTGTAGGGTTATAAAAATTTCAAATGAGAAGAGGAAACTGCACAGTCACTCTTCAGTATCAGCAGTGAATACTACAAAATGTAATAAGGCCATGGGAATGCCAAAAAAAAAAAAAATTCACAAATATCACAAAGAACAACTGAGAAAGAAAACAAATTCCATGTAGCCAAAAGTGAGCTATCAAGTGGTCAGTGATCTTTTAGGCATTAGAATCTTCTAGAGTAAACTTTGACCCACAGAAATGAGGACCTTGTCCCTATTGACACAACAACCAACCAAGAATATTAGATTAGAACTAGAGGTCTCTAGACATTGGTGAGACAGTTTTTGTGATGATATTTTATTTGTGCTGAAATGTGGTGATATTTTATTTGTATGTTAATAAATAAAGTTTGCCTGGAGATCAAAGGGAATAGCAAGCAATTTTAAGGTAAACACAAAAGTCAGGCAGTGGAAGCACACTCCTTTAATCTGATCACATAGCAGGCAGAGTCTCTATGTGTTCAAGGACATACTAGGGAACAGAGCCAAGTGTGGTGACACATGCCTTTAATCCCAGTACCAACCATAGAGACCTAGAGGTCTGTAGAGACAGGCACTAACAAGGAAGTGAGGTAGCTGAGCTAATTGCCAATAAGAGGGCAGAACAACAAGGCAAAAAAGCCTGGGTAGACAGGAAGTAGCTCTCTCTTTGAAGCTATACAGCGGTGTGGTGAATTAAGGGTAGCTGGAGGCTCTCACTATTTCCCTGATCTCTAAGGCTTTCACCCCTGTATTTGGCTCTGTGTTTCTTATTTAATAAGACCATTTAGAAATTCATCTACAAGTTTAGCAACCCTGGCTTCATTAGTTCCCTGAGCTGACTCATGGAGGACATAATGGCCATTGTCAAGCAAGAAATATCACAATGATGGAAAAAGAGAATAGAGTCCTTGGTCTGAAAGAAAAAAAAAACTAAGTTCTAGGCCAATGAAAGACCCTATGTCAAACAAAAGGTAGACATGGCAAACACTTAAGTGTGCCCTTTCAGACCTCCATATACATGCCATGTACATGCAACACACACACACACATGTGTGCACATACACAAATGTTGATACACATACATAAAAGGCAACGGTTGATTTGTTTAATGATCTCTTGATGGACAAAACTTTCAGGGCCTAATTAGCCAAGCTTCTCCACAATGTCACATTTGTAATAGTCTTTATTGAGAATATCTGGGTATGGGAACCATTAAAAATTAACTCAAGAGAATTCTCTGATTCAGAGATCATAAATCTTTGTGATTGGGGACAGAAAAATCTCCTTTGTCTCTATTATCAATTCCCCGGCCTCACTATTTAACAACCATTTCCAACATCAACCACCCCACAGGGAAAGCTAACAAAAGCAAATGTGGAATGCACCCAAAGAGAACACTGGGAAAATATTATTGCTATAAAAGAAAGGCAAAGCCAAGTCAGGGGACAGCAGCTGTGGGTCTCCTTCCTCCACTGTAATCAGCCTCTGGTACTTCCTTCATATTTGAATGTGGAAGATGAATTTTATTCCTGGAAGGAGTCCATACCTTGCTCTTCTGTGCAAAACAGGAGGGTTCCGCTTTAGCTCAGTTTTGATGGTTCCCTGGAGTCACCCCTGCTCCGTGGTGGTTCTTGATGGCAAACACTGTAATCATCATTTTGCTTATTAGGGATTTAGTTCTAAATAATTGGACTTTGTCCCCAGACAGTCTGCTTAAGCAAATCAGATGAGGAAGGTCTAGGCATTGGGAATCCTCTGGTACTGGTCATTTCCCTAAGTCCCTGGCAGCAATTTACCTCATTTTAATACAAAGCAGACAGGGAATGAACATGCTCAGAGCAGACTATTGAACAGAGAGCCTGGTGGCTGCCACCTGACTTGGTCCCTAATACACAGCCAGCCTTCTGGATCCACAGCTCTCTATCCATGGATTCGGCTAACTTCAGACTGGAAGGGCTGTCTTCACTGTTGTTTGGGGGAGTTGGGAGGCCTTTTATCAGTTCTGTTCTGTTTGGGTTTGGTTGAGACAGGGTCTCCTCATGTAGCTAAGATCAGCTTCAAACTCACTACATACCAGAAGTTGTCCTTGAACTCTTGGTTTTTCCTCCCTTCACCTGAGTAGAGGGCTGAGATTATAGGCATGTACCTCCACACCCTGCATAATTGTTTTTAACATGACAGTTCCAAACATGTATGCATTTTTTCTTGTCATTTTTTCTATACATAATACAGTATGGCAACTACTTCCACAGAACTGACACTGAATTAGGTAATTAATCAAGAGATGATCTGAAGTATAGAAGAGGATGAGTGCAGGTTGCATGCATCTCATGTACAGAGACTTAGAGTGCAGAGTTTGATATCTGCAAGAGACCCTGGAACAATCGCGGAGGTTAATGAGAAATAATCCTATGTTTGGTTTGTATTTATGAAGAGAAACAGTAACAGAATACCATCAGCCTGGCTCAGCCACCAGGAAGTGTAACACGAATCTTAAAAGGTCTTATTAATTAAAAAAAAAAAAAAAAAAAAAAAAAAAAAAAAACCGAAGCCAGATATTGGGGTGAATGCTGAAAGATCAGAGAAGCAGAACAAGCTGCAGCCAACCTCACCTCGCCAACTCCTCAGCTGATCCTTTTTCCACAAATCCTCAGATTGAAAGCCTGAGTCCTCACCCCTGAGTGTCTCAGCTGAACTGCTTCAGCCACTAGCTTACGTCTACGAAATCCTCAGTCTAAAAATGGTGAGTTCCTGTTTCCTCACGCCTTATACACCTTTTTCTGCCCTGCCATCTTACTTCCTGGAATTAAAAGGTGTGTGTGATTCCCAAGCCAAGGCATGAGATCTCAAGTGCTGGGATTAAAGGCATGTGCCACCCTGCCTGGCTTTGTTCCCAGTGTGGCCTTGAATTCACAGAGATCCAGACAGATCTCTGTCTCCCTATGATAGAATTAAGGGTGTGTGTCATCACTGTCTGGCCTCTATGTCTAATCTAGTGGCTGGCTCTGTCTCTGATCCCCAAATAAGTTTTATTGGGGTGCACAATGTATCACCACAAGGAAGAGCCGAGAAGCCTTCCCACATAACCATGTGAAATCCTAAACCAGGAGGTAGACTTGGACCCTGTGAGCTTCTTCCAGGTCTTTGCTCGTAGGATTTCATTACTCCAAAATTCACTGGCTTCAGCTGTGCCACGACTCCCAGGTGAGATGTGAGGGCACTGAGCACATCACTGAGTGTGCCACAGAAGCCTACTGCCACCTCTTTGGCAAGTCACGTGCTTTTCCTCAAGTCTCTTACACATGAAATAAATCTCATTCTTAGAATTGTGTGGACAGAGCACTTCATTCTAAAGGTGGCATGTACAATTCCCACAAGAGCAATTTTCTAGCTAGCAGGTGCTAGTTAAGTGATAATGTAGAATTCAGCATTATCATCATCATCATCATCATCATTATCATCTAATTGTAGATATATGTATGAATTTCCTCCACTAACTAGAATGTATTCTGAACAAATAATTTCACAATGGAGGTATCATCATGTATGAAATGGGATAGTATCTATCTACTAGGGTTGGTACAAAGCTTAAGTAGATTAATATGTGTACAGTGCTTAGGACAGCAACTGGCAGTTAGAATAACTGTTACTTGCTTTAATGGTACTATTATTAGCCCCATTTAATATAAGTAGAGTAAGAAGTATATACACATGTAAATATATACTGAGAGAGGGCTAAGGCATATAAGCATGCATGCATATCTGAGTCTAGCTTGGTTGATGAGAAAGGAAGGAAGAGAAGTAGGGAGGTAGAATAAAAGAGAAAAAAGAGAAGAGAAATATCAATAACAATTCTAAATCATTCCATAATTGAACAAGCCTTATAAATAAATATTTCCTTGACATAAACACAGGCAAAGCATTATCAACTACTATTTTGTACTATTGGTACAAAAACAAAAAAACAAAAACAAAAACAAAAAAAAAAAAACAGTACCATCATCCCTTATAAACAAAGATATAAAAATCCTTAACAGATTAGTCAATCCAATCTAGAAATCTATATAGTGATAATACATCATGATTGAGTATCATTTGTCCCAGGAATGCAAACCCAATTCAAAACTTAAAAAAATTAATCAATGTTAATGCATCAAGGAGAAAAACACATAATCATCATCTTGATAGATGCGTGAAACTCGTTTAACAAAATGCAGCACCTACTCCTGATTAAGAACCTCAGCAAACTAGAAACAGAAGTAAATTGCCTTAGCCTGATAAAGAGAATATGGAAAAAACCTCATAACTAACATTACATTCACAGTGAACGCACGAATGTTTCCCCGGAAGGTAAAAAGCAAGGCTATCTACTCTCTTAGCAAACTTGTCCCCTGTTTAATATTACACCAAAATCCCAGTGAGTACAACACAGACAAAAAACAATTGTGAAATATAAACAGCATAAAGATTAGATGGAAAAAGAGAGAAAAAAACAATTTTCTCTGTAAACGTGGCATAATTATTTACATTAAAAGAAAAAAAACTAGAGAACTGACACATTTTAAAAAGCATCCAAAACTAGCAAAGGCACGAAATACAAGATCAACAGCAGTTACTAACAAGCCGATTCTGTTGCTGCACATTAGCAACAAACAACAGAAAGGTGGAAACTTTAAACACCACCATTTACAAGAGCAGCAAATGAAGCTCCTGTCCCTAAGTGCAACCAAACATGGGCAGCATGACATGGAAAGAAATCCAGAAAGCTCAAATAAAGCAAGAATTAGAGCCTGTGTGTGGACTGGAAGAGTAGCATCATGAAGAGATTTATTTTGTCCAAATTGGCCTAGACTCTGTACACAACCTCATCCCAAACTCTAACAGGTTTGTAGTAGAAGTTGACATTTTTAAATGATTCTGTCTGTCCATCTGCCTGCCTGCCTGCCTGCCTGCCTGTCTATCTTTCTGTCTGTCTATCTATCTATCTATCTATCTATCTATCTATCTATCTATCTATCTATCATATCTATCATCTATCTATCAACTATCTATCATCTACCTATCTATCAAATATATCTATCATCTATCTATCTATCTAGACAGGGTCACACTATGTAGTCTTAGATATCCTGGAACTCACTATGTAGACAGGCTGACCTCAAACTCACAGAGATCTGCTTACCTCTGCCTCCTAAGTGCAGGGATTAAAGATGTGTGCCAGCATGCCTGGCCTTATTTTTATTTTGTTTTTGTTTCTTTTTTTACTTAAAATACAGTTCTATCATTCCCTCCCCTACTTCCCTTTCTCCCTTCAACTCCTCCCACCCACCCCTCCCCTTCTTCCCTCTGAAATTCGTGACTCTTTTATCTTTAATTATGTGGATATATGTGTATATCTCTAAGTGTAGGTGCCTGTGGAGGCTAGAAAAGGATGTCAGACACCTTGAAGCTGGAGTCATAGACACTTGTGAGCTGCCAAACATGGGTGCTGGGAACTCAACTTTGGTCTTCTGCAAGATCAGTATGTACACTTTATCACTCAGAAATCTCCCTAGCTCCCCAAATTGACAACTCTAAAACATATATGCAAAAGAAAAATAAAGAATGCTCAAAATCTACTGGGGGGGGGGGGAAACAACTGTTTTTAAAACCCAGATAGGATATTTAAGCAAATATTTGATGAAATTTTATAGCTGGCTAATGTGCCCATGAAAATATGTTTGACATGTTACTAGGAAGTTGAAAGCTAAAACCAGTCAGATGCTTCTGCAGGGCTATTAGTATGGCTAAAACAATACCAAGAGCCAGCAAGAACGTTGACTCCCTAGAGCCACAAAACAATGTTGGGACATAAATGGTGTACCATGCTTTGGAATAAAGTCCACCAGTTTCTGATACTGTCAAATGTAGGTACATATGATCCGCCAAATCCCACTCCTAGGTATTTACTCAAAAGAAATGAAAATTCAGGTGCATATAGAGATATGTAAAAACTAAAACAGCTATACTCATAACAGCCCCAAATGGCAATAACATAAAAGCCATTCAAATGACAATTGGTTAAACATGCCTTTGGCTATGGTACAACAGCGTTCTACTTAGCAATGGAAATAATCAGACTATTAATACAGTCACCAACATAGATGAATCTCAAGTGAATTACAGCTAAGAGAAAGAAGCTAGATTCAAAAGGATGGAGACACAATGATTCCGTTTATAATACATTCAGATGAGCAAAACTGAAGAAGTTTGCCAAGGTTATGAATGGAGGGAAGGTTTAGCCACAACACGGCTACAGAAGACAACCTGCAGGGTATGGAAGTGTTCTATATCTAGATTGGGGTTCTACGCATATGACAAAACTCACAGAAATGGGTACCAAAACAGTTTTTTTCCTGCATATACATTTTAACACATTTTTAAGAGAGAGGGGCTATAAACATACACAGATAAATGTGAGAATAACGTAGACTCAGAGGTAAGGCAGACATAGTAACGGAAATCCCATTTGATTCATAGACTTCTTTTAAAAATATGTGCTTGTGTTATGCATCCCTACACAATGTACATGTGTGTGCACAAATGTCAAAGGGCAGCCTTAATTATCTTTCCTGGGGAATGACATTTTGCATTTTCGTTTTGCTTTGGCTTGAGACAGGGTCTATTCCTGGTCTGGAATTCTCTAGTGGGTTGGGTTGGTGGGCAAGCTGGAGGTATCCCTGCGTTTCCAAACACTGGAACGGCAAATACACACCCCTCACCCAGCTCACCCCTCACCTGGGTTCTAGAGTTGAACTCAGGTCCCCATGTGCAAAGCAGTCACTTTACTGACAGAGCCCTCTCCCCAGCTCCACAGGTTTCTTATGAGACTTGAAGCAGGTAACTTTAGTTACTGTCTAAAGAACACAAATCTACCGATGAGGTTAAGGGGATTGGCTTCAGTAATGTGAACTCATAACTGGAGCTGAATTGACCAGACATTCTCTTTATAATTATAGCCACACAGTGTTTTGTGCAACCTAATAATTGTTTTGTTTACTTGATACAAATGCTCCAGAGTGGGGTCCAAGGGAGCCCTAAATTGCTACTAACAATGCCTACTACTAATTAGTGCAAGAAATATAAGTCATATATATGCGTACAGGATTACCCTATGATAATCATTCTCCATGTGTTAGCTCCCTCTCTGGTCTCACTGTGAAAGCAGACATAACTAATTAGTGTCAGGATCCGTGGTAATAAAACCTCCACACTGCCAAGCTGCTGACCAATGAGGAAGCACTTTGAAAACGTGCCATTGCTTCATTGTAACAAGCCAGGGAAAACCTGTTTCCTGGAAGAAAACGGGTGACAAGTGTCTGTCTTCAGGAAGTGTCATCTTTAATCTCATCCGTGCCAGCACAGCCCACCACTGCATTTGGTGTTGGCGGTGGACCCAGAGAGCATGTATGAGACTGAACCACACCCATCACGTGAGCTTCTCCCATTCAGCCTTTAGCTCATTCTACAGTAGGATGATGCAAGCTTTAATGTTAATGGTGATGGTGAGGGTATCACTGGGGATGGAACCCAAGGTGTTCCACATTGCCAGGCAGGTGTCTACCACTGAGCTATAAACTCTCCCTCTTTTTCATTTAAGACAGGGCCCCCTTAAGTACCCCTTAACTCCTTCAACAGCCCAAACATACTGGTGGTCCTCCTGCCTCAGCTTCTCAAGTACTTGGAATTTCAGGTCAATTAGGAACTTTTTTTCTAAAGGAGTCCAGGGTCCTTCCCTCAGGAAACTCACTTTTCATTGTAACCTTACAATGAGAGCCTGCCAATACCACATGCCATGATTAGCTAGCCATGTAGACATGGAAGCAGGAAAATCCACACATGTGCATTACCACTGTCCATTCTGCAAACACCCACATGACTTATATCCACTCCCAAGCCCAAGACAATGGCTTCCCCAGTGCTGACTAAGCTCAGGGGAGCCACAGCCTCGACAATGTCTCATTCTACCGAATGTTCTAACGTCTTTCCTGTGGGGTGCTGAAGGTTGAGACAGGGTCTTCCTGAGTAGCCCTGGCTGGGCTGGAACTTGCTATGTAGACAAGGATGACTTCTAACTTTCAGTGATACTCTAGCCTTGACCTCCCAAATTCCTAGATTACAGGTGTGTACCGCCATACCTGGCCACTCTAGTATTTTATAGTGTGTTTAGGAAGTCCTCTGGTTAGTCCCAAGGTAGAAAAATAAAAGGCCAGGTGAGGACTGTGTCTCACTGGTCTAGCACACACAAGGTCTGAGGCTCTACCCTTGACACATTCACACATACATATGTGCAAGCATACATAACATACATACATACATATATACACTTAGCCAACGAAATCCAACTCCCCTCCCCGCAAAAAGCGAAACAGCTGCATCAGCTTGAACTCTCTCCTTCAGGGGATGGGACAAAGATGAGTACCATAAGCATTTCCTCTTCTATGACTGACATGGGCAGTGAACCAAATTTTGAACAGTCATCACAGGAAAAACACCTACTCCCCTAACACCACTCAGGTGTGTGTGGTCAGTTCTTTCCAAGAGGAGGAAGCAAGCAAGGCTGACTTAAACCCCACTGTGTCGCTGCTGCCTCCACCAAGGGAGCTGTCAATATTAGTCCTGTGTGCAACTTGTTTTTCCTCCGTGTGTTCCTGGAAGCTGTGGCAGTCACCTGCCATGAGGAGCTCTTTTTCTCTGGGAAATAAGCATATGCCCATCTGAACTCCAGTGAGCTTTTGTGCACATAACCTTATCAGTTGAACAAAACACACAGATGGTCTGTTCCCAGTGTCACACCCATCACTAGGCTGCAGGGCGTGGGAGGACACCCAGAAACCAAGAGAGCAGCACCACAGTCACACCCAAGGAGTCTGAATTCTAGAAGCTTCCCTTGTCCATAAAATGATGACATTAGGTTGAATGGTCTTCCCAGCAATGGGCTCTGAGTCTCCTCATGGATGCAAACAAAAACAACAGGTATTTTCAAGGTGGATACTCCATGAGGGCTGAAACCAGAGGCAGCTTAAGTTGGTATCATCTTGTGCCTTGATTTCTCCCAATTGGCTCAAGAAGATGGCTCAGTCCATCATCTACGTTTCTTTCAGAGATGTATTATCAGAAATAGCCTGATGAATGGACACAGGTTGGTGTTTCTGTACTTGTACACTAAGTTCTCTTTGGACCAAGGGAGACTGTATCTGGCTTTTCACTACAGGTAATTATAGTGGGGCATATCAGAGATTCTTTTTTGCATAATGCCTTTCCAGTTTCCTTTTGCAAATGTGTGTGATCTGATGAGCTCCTTTTCCTTTTAGGAGACTGAGCAAGGGTCATGAAACCCATTCCAAAGATGGAGAAAGTGAGGAACAAAACACATGAGTGAATCCATATAAATCCATGTAGCACACGCCAAGGCCAGAATCTTCACACTTGCACACTGGCCATTTTCTCCTCCATAGCCCCAAATGCCCCTAGCTTGGTAAGTGAGTTCAGACTTTCACAGATTACTATAATTTTTTTAAGTTTCTTTCCACCCATGAACACAGATTCTTCTGGATGGCTTTTGGGTTCTCTACACTGTGGTACATTTAAGTCTTCCAAGATATTCATTTAAATAACATACCAAATGGCCACCACCTAGAGGTTCTGATGTAGCTGGATCAAGCAGATCCCGGATGTGTAGACTCTAAAGTTCTCCCAAGTGGTTCTAATCTGCATCATTGAACACCTCTAGCCTCCAGCCCTACTGAGAAATTTTAAAACAGCTGACTCAGCATTTGAGTGAGGAATCCATTGGAGATGCTCCCATTTCAGTATCAAGATTCTAGGCTATCTATGTCACACTGAACATGCCAGCCAAGGAAAACACCCAGCACATTTACAGCCATGAAGATCACCCACGTGTTCAACTTCCACACAGGGTACAAGGGGACAGGAGGACTGAAAGGCAGGGGTCCAGACTCCAAGTCTATCCACATCCTGAGTGTGCCAAACTCTTCCTCACCAGTTGCCAGTTATTATCCCAGCATAGGGATCACCTTTATGGAAAGAGAAACCATGCACACTGCTGAACTGAGGATTTTCCATCCCTGTCAGGACCAGAAAGTCACACACATTTGCATACGTCTGCCCCGTCTTCCCTACAGAAGGAGTGCACAGCATGCTAGAAAAGGCTTAGCTCTTCCACATGTATGTCCCCCCGTGTCTTGAAAATGGCACTCCTGACTCATTTAGGAGTGACCAGAATTAAGTCTCATATCACAGATGACTTTTAGAGAGGACTGAATTACAGGGGAGTCCTAGGCTATCAGCAGGACCATGAGGCCCCTTAGAAAATGCTCTGATCCTGCTTCCTCAGCATGCATATATATGTTGTAGGTTGAATCTTGGCCACACAAGACCCACAGGTTAAAGACTGGTTCTCAGGGTGGGATTGTTTTTAGAGGAAACAGCCTAGGGAGAGAACCTTCAGTCATACGGGGCATGTCCTCAAAGGAAGTAATGGGGCATGACTCCTCTCTTCCCTGCTCTTTCACTTCCAGGTCATGAGCTGCATGGGTCTGTTCCGCCATGTGCCTCTTTCCAGGATTGTAACACAAATCTTAAAAGGTCTTATTAATAAAAATAAACTCAGAGCCAGGTATTGGGGTGAATGCTGAAAGATCAGAGAAACAGACAAGCCACAGCTAATCTCACCATGCTAATTCTTCAGCTGTTCTTGTTTCCTCAAACTGGAAGCCTCTGAGTCCTCACCCAAATGGATCTCAGCTGAACAGCTGCTCAAAAGCCTAAAAGCTTAACAAAGACTCTAGTTCCTGGTCCTCACGTCTTACATACCTTTCTGCTTGCTGCCATCACTTCCTGGGATTAAAGGCATGTGTCACCATGCCTGGTTGTTTCCAGTGTGGCTTTGAACTCACAGAGATCCAGATGGATCTCTGCCTCCAGAATGCTAGGATTAAAGGTGTGTGTGCCACCATTTCCTGGCCTCTATGTCTATCTAGTGGCTGTTCTGTTCTCTGACCCCAGATAAGTTTATTAGGGTGCACAATATATTGGGGGACACAATATCATCACACAGGATATGCTGCCTTACCTCAGACCCATAGCAACAAGGCCAATTGATCATAGATGACTGAACTCACCAAAGCTGTAAACCAAAATAAGCCTTTTCTCTTTATCATTTAATTACCTTGGGTATTTCATTACAGTGAAGGAAAACTGATTCATTATGGTTTGAAAATATTTTCAATCTCAAACATGCTTGTCAATGAAAGAGTGTTTTGGTGATGGGAAAATGAAATGATTAACCATTAATCATAACACTATAACCATTTTGGAAATGGCTTCCAAAAGCCCACAAAGCTTCCCAAACAGGAAAGCTGCCCCCTCACCAGCGAGGCAAACCCAGTGGAAACTCAGGTTCTCATGGAACTTACTAGGTGCACATGGATACTTGGAAAGGACACTTACCAAAGAAGTGCTGAGTTCCCTGAGAAGAAAACTGCAATATATAAAATGTATGTAATAGCAGGACATTGCTAGGGACGGTTTTTGGACACTGGTCACTTAGAAGACACATTTTCAAAGTTCTAGAAAAAAAGAATGTCATTTCTCCACCTGTGGACAAGAAAATTCACATCTCAAAGGGAACAGATGACTCAGAACAACTCTGGTAGGGTCTAAACAATACTGGTTCAGTAACATATCGGACGGTTTTTCATCCAAGGGCTGGATTCTAGGTTGCTCCATTTTGCATCTGGAATGTCATGTATCAAAGGTTTGGTTGCCAGCTGGAGCCTTCAGGAAGTGATTGGATCCTGAGAACTCTGGTCATATCTGTAAATTAATCCAGTGGTGGCTTCCTTATTTGTTGGCATTGTTAACGGGTGGTGGCATCCAGGAGCTGGGGCCATGTTGATCATGGTTGTATTAACTCCACAGATAACCTCAGGATGAGGAATTTAGTTGGGGGGGTTTAGGAAAAGCATTTGGATTTTCAGTTGTGAGTATACAATATTTATTTGTGCAAACCCCTTCTAAATGTGTATCAACATATGTAAATGTAAAATCTGCCATTTTAACCATTTGCAGGTCTACAGTTCAGTGGTATACAGTACCCATTGTCTTGGAAACATTACCACCATCCATCTCCAAAACATTGTCATCTTTCCTAGTAGAAACCCAGAGCCAATTGAACAATAACTTTCCATTTCCCCTTCCCCAAGCCCCTGGTAACCATCACACTACTTTCTGTGAATCCAGTACCTCTTGCCAGTGAAACCATGCAGTATTTGCTTTCTTGCGTCTGACCTATTTCATTTAGCATGCAGTCTCCAAGGTTCACACGTGTTGTAACAGGGGTCAGATTCACCTTCCCTCTTAAAGAAGAAGAGTCATTCCAGTGGATGCATTCACAATTTCCTTCATCCTTTTCCATTCAGGGTAACTTTGGTTGTTTCCACCTTTGGCTGATGTTTACTTGAGGTATCAAATAATACAGCTCAAAGTGGAGAGGAAATGAGCATTCCCCCATAAGGACAGGCAACTAGCTGAAGACTTGGATTGTGCAATCACCTTCCCATCTATCCTGGGATCTTGGCGAATGATGGATGTCTCCATCCCATTCTAGGCCCAGTGATAGACCAGCCAAGTACAGGACCAGGGAGTGCATTTCTCAGGCTCCCTGGGAGAAAGCCATGTTAAGAACCATTTGGCCTAAATGGTTGAAGTGCAGGGGAGGGGATGAGATGACCAAAGCTGACCACAGAGGAAGTCATAATTGTAAGATAGATACAATTAGAAGGCACATACCTGCACAGGAAGGAGGGATCAGAATGAGTTACCACCAGAGATAGCTAGAAATTGGGGGAGTTTAAACAGGGAATGCAGCAGGTAAGGCCTAAAAGAAGAAGAATCAGGAATCACAGTGAGAGCCCAGGGGAAGATAAGCAGTCTGAGTGGGAGGGAGCCCATAGGCAATTTTCTGTGCCTAGAAACCACCAAACAAGCCATGAGCCCATCACTAGGCCTCTCCTTTCTCCAGGGTGTCATTTAACCAAAGTCTGAAAAGATGGATGCAGCTGCTGGTCATAAATCAATTGGCTACATCATCACTTGTCCTCTGTCATTCCTAGAAAAGGTACAATAGCATTTCCTGGGTTTAGTGTGAACCAGGTGTTAAGATTTATCTTGGGCACAATGTAGCACATCTCAGCCTTCAGCTTTCTTCGCCTCACTAATGGAAACAAAAAAAAGGCAAAGAGCTGAGCCTGGAGACATAAACTTGAAATCCTAGCTGCTGAGCCAGGGGGGTTACAAGTTCAAGGTATGTCTGCATTACAGAGTGAGTTCAAAACTAGTGTGGGCAACCTAGTGAGACCTGTCTCAAAAAGTAAAAAGGGAGGCTAAGGATACATTTCGGTAACAGAGCACTGCCTAGCATGCATGAGGCCCTAGGTTCTGCCAAGAATACAAGGGGTGTACCAGCAAGATGGCTAAGAGGATAAAAGTGCCTAATGACCTGAGTTCAATCCCCAGGTCCCACATGTTGGAATAAGAGAGCCAAACTGATTCATATAACTTGTCCTCTAACCTACATACATGTACTGTGCTATGCAAATGCGTGCACACACACACACACACACACACACACACACACACACACACAGAGCTGAAGAATTAGCGTGGTGAGATTAGCTGTGGTATATATATATATATATATATATATATATATATATATATATATATATATATATAGAGAGAGAGAGAGAGAGAGAGAGAGAGAGAGAGAGAGACAAATAAGTATTTTTAAAAACCAGGGTTGTAGACAAAGAACACTTGCCCATTGCTGGAACACCTCAACGTTACAATGTTACTTGGGCCAAACTCTTTCCTAAATACAGATTCTCAGAGCAGTGGCCTCCAGGGGACACACACCACCTGGCCTCACACGGGGAAACCTATTTGCACACAGTCCAGAACTTCCAGGGCTGTTTGGGCCTCTCTGTTCCTCTCCTGGGATCATTGGCTTGAGGGGCAGATTTTGCACACTCCCAAACCTGAAGAAATGGGGCTCTAAGGAAAGTCCAAACTGCAGAACAGCGTGGTATGCTCTAACAGCAGCTGCCGAGTTTTCATAACTCTTTAGAGATCCACCCAAGCCTACCTTTAAAATCGACAACTGGTACTCAGTATTCCAACAAACACAGTTTCATCTATAGACTAGTTCAGATAACTTGAAAATGCTCCCTGTTCTATATTTGGGGAGTAATGAGCACTGTGCTAGGAGCTACGAATACAGAGTAAATCCCAAGCAGATCCCCACCCTAGGTCCTCTGTTAGTGTGGGACAGAAATAAAAGGGAGAGCCTGGCTCCTTCAGCCTCCCAAGTGTGATCCCAGGTACTCACTCATATGTTATCCTTTCTCATCCTCACAGAGACCCTAGGAAGCAACTGATAGACAAGTAAGAACAAATGGAGGCTGAGGAGCTTAAGGTAGCTGCCATCTTCACTCACCTAGGCTGTGGCAGAGCCTATAACATACGTGGACTCCTCTTTCTTCGTATCTGTGACTCTCAGCCAAAATGACACATTCTGGAGTGCCTTAGCAGGGAATAAGAAGTTTTCAAAAACATGTGCTGCTCAGAGGACTGGGTGGAGAAGAGTAAAATCACATGCTGCTTGGATTGGCCCTTCTGTGGCCTGCTTTGTGTTTCTTCACCTCCGTGCGTGATAGAGCATGTCATCTTGGCCTTAATTAAGAGCAAACGGTGATAACACCACACAGCAGAGATCTAGCTTTGTCACAAGAGGCATTATTAAATTCTCTTGAGCCAGCCACTACCACTGGCCCCTTTGCTTCCCCTGGTCAGCAACCATTCTCCTGTGCAGCCCTGCGGAGCAAGCAGCAAGGGACAGACATTGTTGACAATGCACACAACTTGAGCTTGCTCTGTGAGCTGAAGAAGACACTTGGACCAATCAGCTTAGAGGGAAAGGTCCCCTCCAAGAAGTAGGGTTTCAGAGGCAGAAGTTACAGGGATGGAGGTATGGGTAGCACTGAGAAGCCTCTAAGATACCTTCGAGAAGTGTTATACACTATAATTGCATGGCCTCAGAGATTACAGAGCAAGATTAATGATGATAGACAGACAGTAAAGATTTTGGGGGGTGGGAGTTCAAGACACGGTTTTTCTCTGCAGCCCTGGCTATCCTGGAACTTGCTGTGTAGAGCAGGCTGACCTCAAGCTCACAGAGATCCACCTGCCTCTATCTCCTGAGTGCTGGGATAAAAGGCATGTATCACCACCACCTTGCTATTTTGAAGCTTTTGGGACTATTTTTTTTTAATACACACACACACACACACACACACACACACACACACACACACACACACGCACACACACACACACACCTAGAGAAGGCCACTTAATACAAGCAAGTACAGGAAAGCAGAGCCCCGAGTGTGCATGTGTGCATGCATATGTATGTAAACCCAGAGGCCAGTGTTGAGGGTCTTTCTCAATCACTCTCTCCATTTTTTTTTTTTTTTTTGAGGGTTTCTCACTGAACTTGGAGCTCCAGATTTCAGCTAGACTGGCTGGCTAGCAGGACCTAGGATCTACCTGGCTCTCAATGTCAGAGTCACAGACATGGGCTGTCACACCCAGTTTTTAGGTGGATGCTGGGGATCCAAATTCAGGTCACCATGCTTTCTAGCAACCACTATGCTGACCAAGCCATTGGCCCAGCCCTTAAGGAAAACAAAAATTGTTCAAACATCATCTTCCATCTTGTACTCCCTCCCACTGAAGCCCACATCCTGATTCTGCAAGGCTGGCCCAGCAGTAACAGAAAGGGGGAAAGTCAAAAGCATCAGAGAAGACATCACACTCAGTTAATTCAGCCTGAGATGTGTTTCTTCCTAGGGTGGAGTAATGTGAGCTAAGCGCGTTTTCTGTCTGGTGCTCAGACCTCTGCTTGCCAATGTTCCTGCCCATTTCCCACCAGCCCACTCTGCTTCGACACCCTTTCTCACCTGCATGCTCCCTTCCCCTCCTCTCCTTATGTGCTTTCTCCCCCCCTTGATAAAAGTAGCCAGGCTGCCAGACGGCTGTGACACATGCCAACAGGGGACCTGCTACTCAGCTGGAAACCCAGCTTCCAGGAGGGTTTTTTTTATTGTTCATGCATCTCATTGAATGTATTTAAATACATTATATACTGCCCCTGGCTGCATGCGGCAGAGAGAGAGGAGAGTGCTCTTTATCCCAGTGACACCCAGAGAAGGCAAAAGTGTGTGTGGGTGTGCACATGCATATATACACTCAGAAACACAAATAAATATAATAGATATATACACCTTTATGTACATGTATGCATATACACACCTACATTTGCATGTATCTATATATACATTTGAGCACATATACAAATGCATTTACACATATGGATTCACATATGCATGCACACACATGTGCATACATATGCATTGTGTGCTCAGACACACACACACACACGAACACACACACAATTCACTGAGTGGGCTACAGTGCAACACTGCTTAAACCTGTAGCAAGGAGAAAATCCATCAACGCTGATGTTAAGGAAGCCCTAAGATGGCAGGCAGTTCCTCTATGTAGTAAAGATGGGCTCCAAAGAAGAAAGATTGAAAATACCACAGGACTAAACTTCCCAGGATCTCTGACACCACAGAACTCCAGGTCTCGGCTTGAAGCCCATCATAAGCACACCTCCTTTCTGGTGCTGCTGGAATCATCCTTTCTTACTCCACTGGGGCAGGCTACAGGGCCTCACACCTAAAGCACGCACTTCTTGAGCTTAGGAGCATGTATCCTGGTGCTAGGCTCCTCCAAGTAATGCCTGCCTCAGCTATGTCCAGGATGGGACCTTGGGCGTCCATTTCCTCCTCTGTAACTCGGGAGTTGAGGACAGCTTCTGCCAGTGGGGCCTGGGAGAAGACAGTGTATTCTCAATGTTGCCATCTAAAGGTCACCTTCTGTTTCCTGAGTCACTTCAGCTACATTGAAAAGCCAAAGCATTTCACCTCCTTGCACCCAATTTACACACAGGTAAACTGAGGAATGGGCTAGTAGCTGGCAGTAGTTCTGTCCTTCATGCACAAGTTGTCATCATGACATGTTCCTTTTCACCTGTCTGGGGTCTCTGTGCTGTAGACTAACCTTTCTCCCACCAATCCTGCCACCACTGTGGCCAAATCTTCCTGAAACACTGTCCATCCTGGCCTTCCTCTGTCCCAGAGTCTGCAGTGCACCCTTTTTCTTTACAGTCCGGGATCCCCACATCTCCAAACACGGCCTTCTGCTCCAGCACAGGGCATGCTCGCTCTCCACCCGGTTTCCGCCACGCTGGCTCCCAACTCTTAGCCTCAGCCTGCTCACGCTGTGCCTGTCGTTCCAGCTGTCTAAAGCTTCACGACGCCTCGTAGTTGCTCCAGCATCCCCTCAATTCTTCCCACATCCATGATGGCATCCACCCACCCACCATCGCCCCCCTCAATTCTCCCAGAGCCCTTGGAGCATCTAGTCATTTACCAGAGCCCTCCGTGGCATCGCTCAGCAACTGTCACCGCTGTGCTGGTAGGTCCAGATAGCTTTTGGGCAACACAACGTTACGATGCCCCAGGACTTCTCAACCTCAGCACCACTAACATACAGGCTGGAAAATACTGTGGGGAGGGTGACTACTGGTCCTGGGCACTATAGGACTTAGCAGTGCCCTTGATCTCTACCCACTAACACAAGTAGCAGCACACACAACCATCAAATACCCCTAAATGTGACCACATTCCCAGAGGAGAAAACCAATCCCTCCCAGTTTACAGTCCCTAGGCTATACTTATGTCTTTACATATGACATAAACTCTCAATCACCAGATTCTTTCTCATTCCTCCAAGCACCAGGACATAGCTGTACACACAAGAGATATGGTGTGAATGCATGGCATGAATAAACACATGAATTGGCACATACATGGGAGGTAAAGATACAGGACATGGCAAAGCTTCACAGGAGCCCTGAGCAGCAGGACCCAGACTTAAGCACATACAAAATTCTCCAATTCCCTATAAATATGCGAACAAAGAGTGAATTACTCTACTGCCTGGGGATCTGAGCCATTACATAGCACACAGCACACAGCACACAGTACCCAGTACCCAGTACACAGCACATAATACACAGTACACAGCACACAGCACACAGTACACAGTACACAGTACACAGCACACAGGACACAGTACCCAGCACACAGTACCCAGCACACAGCACACAGTACACAGCACACAGCAAACAGTACCCAGTACCCAGCACCCAGCAAACAGTACCCAGTACACAGTACACAGCACACAGGACACAGCACACAGCAAACAGTACCCAGTACCCAGTATACAGCACACAGCACACAATACACAGTACACAGCACATAGAACACAGTACACTGTACACTGTACATTATACACAGAATTTCTGAACCACTGCACTGTCTGGGAATCTGAGCCAGTAAACAGTGATTTGGGTATAATGGACTCAATAAAATTTTAGAGAATGAATAATCTCTACCCCAGAGCACTATTTACAGGGGAAAAAATCATAACTAATATAAACAGGAAGTTGCTACTGACCACACAGACTGGGACGAGTGCATTTCCATTTTTCCCATGTTTTCCCTCTTTGCTTACAGAACAGAATAGATTTGAGCTGAAGAGCTGGATGGAATCAAAACGGGTGAGGACGTGGAGTCGGGTGGAGGTGAAGTCTGATACCAGGGGCATGCCTGAAGCACCTGGAGGCGCTGCCAAGTTGCCTTTGGGAGCGTCTGTCTCCTGAACTGTAAAGTGAAATATAATGCCAGCCACAGAGGGTTCCTGCGGGGCCTCACTAAGGCAGTCCATGGGAAAGTGATTACCAGGGTGGCATTTAATAACAGCACCACTTCCTCTTTGTACTGATCAGAGCACTTGATAGCACTCATTTCTCATCAGCAAAGCAAGAGGCACAGAACTTCATGCTGTACTTAGTTGGTAAACTACACACACACACACACACACACACACACACACACACACACACACACCTTGGTGTTCCCTAAAAGAAGCATGATTAGATGACAAGTTGGCAGAGTGCCTATGTCTGTTTAGATGGATAATCTTACCTAAAAAGTGGTTCAGAAAGGTTATATGATTTGCCCAAAGTCCCAAAGCAAAGGGAGACACTTGTCTTTTCCACTTCATGGCTAAATAGGCTCCTTTCCCCCACAAAATCCTCAACTGCAAGAAGAGCTCAAGACATCAGTCAGGAAACATCTACAGCAATTCCAAACACACAGGCCCAGGTACCTGATGCTGGCTGCCCAACCCTGCCAGAGCAGATCCATCCTGAGTAATGCTGAAACTCACGGGCTTCTGGCCTTAGTGTAGTCTGAGAAAAGGTGAGCCCAGCCAGGAAGAGTCACCAGAGTGAGTGACAGTGGTCCAGATGACAGAGAAGTCAGACAGCTCGCAGCTGGGGAGATGGCTCAGGCAGGAAGTGCTTTCCCAAGCATGAGGACCTGGATTCAATGCCACAGACCATGTAAAAAGGTAAAATGTTGATACATGCTTATAATCCCAGACCAGGGAGAAAGAAATAGCAGACCCCTGGGACTTCAGAGGCAGCCCAACTAGCCTAACTGGGTAGCCCCAGGTCCCAGTAAGAGATAAAAAAAAGGTAGGGTGCTAAGAAGATGGAAGAGCTGGGCAGTTGTGGTGCACACCTTTAATCTCAGCACTCAGGAGGCAGAGGCAGGCGGATCTCTGAGTTTGAGCCCATCCTGGTTTACAGAGTGAGTTCCAGGACAGACAAGGCTACACAGAGAAACCAGCTTTAAAAAGAAAGAGAAAGAAAGAAAGAAAGAAAGAAAGAAAGAAAGAAAGAAAGAAAGAAAGAAAGAAAGAAAGAAAGAAAGAAAAAAAGAAAGGAAGGAAGGAAGGAAGGAAGGAAGGAAGGAAAAAGGAGGAGGAGGAGGGGAAGAGGGGGAGGGGAGGAAGAGGAGGGAGAAGAGGAAGAGGAGGAGGGGAAGGGGAGAGGGAAGAGAAGGGGAAGGAGGGAAGGAGAGGGCCCGAGAGAGGAGGCTTGTTATGTTAAGTGCTTACTGTGCAAGCCTAATGACCTGAGTTCTGATCCCTGGACACACATAAAACCAAGCACAACAGCACAAATATCTGTAATCCCAGCACAGCTCTACATGGAGCTAGGAAGGAAGACAGGGTAACTGTCAGAAGCATGGGCCAGCTAGTCCAACACAGGCAACAGCAGCAAGACTCTGTCTCAACATGGCTGAAGGCAAGGATAGACACCCGAGGTTGTCCTCTGATGTACTATGGCATATGTACACCCATCCTATGGCATGCATACACACACACACACACACACACACACACACACACACACTTTCCTCAAAATTTACCAGTCACGGGATAGACATCTATTAATGACTGTTTTTTTCTGTCAGAGGCAAGAATCATCTCTTTCAGTCCATTTGAAGAAGAGTCCTTTTCTGTGTTCTTTCAATCCCAAAACCCCAGGAGGGGCTCCTCTCGGACATCAAGTGTCCTTGCAAGGGGTCCAGGTTTTGGGGAGAATCCCTACACCTCAGGGCCAGAGGCATCAAAGTGTTCCAGCTCTGACAGGCCTCTCTTTCTTCCTTCTGTCCCTCCTTCCTCCCTTCCTTCTTTTCTTTTTTTCTTTCTTTCTTTTTTATTACATACTTTTTCTAAAGCAACCAGAAGGCAAGAAAATAGTGAAAATGCACATGAATATGGACTGTGGGCAGCACAGGTACGGCGGTACACATAGGTTTATTATTAGACTAAAGAAAGGAGGAGAGGCTCCTCTCAGTTGAATCAGACTCAAAGCCATCTCTACATCTTAGCCACCCTACACGGTCACCCTATATGACCTTATTAGTTCTGTGTTCTGAGACTGGTGTTTTTTAAAAAGACAAAATATGGGAGACCTGGTCAGGAAGCCTCAACTCAAATGATCTATTAGTCATCAAATAGCATAAAGGACTTTAATTCACCAGCCTTGGTGCAAATGTCAAAAGAAAGTGGCAATGTCCAAGCCAAAAAAAGTAGATTCGATATGACATGAGAAGTTGCTCCCAGTCTGTCTTAACACAGCCACCACTAAACTGTGTGTTTACATAAGTTCTATGGCACAGCTGACATAAATCCTCAATTAGATGATATTATATGGAAGAAAAGGTTTCTGCTAACAAAGGAACATGCTATCACATCGCTTCTTTTTCCTACCTCATTAAGTCTTCAAAGAACTAAGCCATCTCCCACAGAAAGCTTGGATGTAAGAACGTCTGAGGATCTACCACATTAATGACTTTGATGTTATCTCAAGACCCTGGAGGTGAGCTGCTCACCATCTATGTACTCTTGTGTTTAGGGTCTGTTTCCCTTCGCTCCCCCACCTTCTCTTTAAAGTTAGTCCCTATTCTGTTTCATCTCTAGCTATGGGGTTAGCCAAACTGTGGCCCAAGACAGCCATGGATAGGGCCCAACACAAAATGAGAAACTTAATTAAATCATGAGTGTTGTTTCTGGCAGTGATTTTCATAACTAGATTGTGATGTAATATCTTGGACCATGCACTTCATAGGTGACAACTTCATGTCACAATGTAAAAAGTTGGGATACCCCAACAGCTCTCTGAAGACATCTGGTGATAGGGAAGGAGCCAACACTTACCTCAGATATTAGCTTGCTTAGGAGCCTAGTCTTTACCTACACTGAAATTGGACACATAAGTGATTATGGCAATCATAGCCAAAGTGTCCATGGGTACCTCTCTGTGTTTCCAAATCTCATCTGTTCATAGCCACAGCCCTTTCTCTCTGGATACCCAGAAGACTTCTCCCTTCTATTCTGTGGGTGGCCAGGCTCCTGCTCTAAGATTCTGGCCAAATGCCCATGCGCTCCTTCCATCTGGCTCAGGTAGTCTTGGACTCCAGGTCTAATGTGCTAGTGATGACAGGTCTCCACAGCGCTGGCTTCTAAGCACCCTCACATCTGTGTTCTCCCCATTCTTTTCTCCCACCCCTTTCCTCCATACTCCATATACACACTCCTATAGCACGCTTCACTGACAGATCCCAGCCCAGGTCTTCCCTGGCTATCACCTCATCTATGCTTCAGGTTTTTGCAATATTGAATACCTTTGAACCCAATCAGCTTGTTTATAGAGAGATAAATTATAATCTGTGGCAGTTTGAATGACTGCATTTCATGATTTTAAAACAAGTAATGTTTACTTCAGCTCTTGCTATATGGGGCTTACTAAATACTAAGAGAACTTAAAGCCATTACAAACATAGAAAGAAATTCAACTCCTTTTAATGTTACCAATGGATTGTTTATTAATGGATCATTCCACTCTAGTTGTATATTTACAACTAAAGACTGTTATTGCCAAAAAGACTTCTAGCTGTTCTGCAGAAGCCCTTGATTTCAGGGACAATCCAGATGACTCAGAATGGGGAGATTTCCCATCATCCCTTTTAGTTAGGCTTAACTCTCAGAGCTCCAGTTTGCTCACATCTTGTTCCTAGTCCCTTCCTCTTCCCACTGCTGGAATGAAGCCCCAGTGTGGAGCAATAGCAAGCTACATAGGATACAGCAATACCTAGAAGAGGTCTAAGGTTGGCAAGATTGCTCAGTGGATAACAGCACTTGCATGTCCACCTGAGTTTCAAATCCCAGGCAACCACATAAAAAGCCAGGCATGGTCACACACACTTGTAACCCTAGCACTGGGGCATGGAGACAGGCAAATTCCAGATGCTCACTGGCCTGGTGCTCTACCTGGAATAGTGAGCTCCAGGCTCAGTGAAAGACCTTGTGTCTCCAGGAAGTGAAGTAGAGAGTCAGAGCAGAACACCTCATGTTCTCTAGACACCGATGGATCTCATACCCACATACACACACCGTCACTGCCACCACCACCAGAAAAGGAAGACAGAAATAGTCTTGGTTTCTGAATCATGAAGAACTACATTGACCCTCCCTGGACTACTTACCAAGGCTTGCATACAAGAGAAACACATATCTCATTATAATCAAAGTTATCTGTAGTTTTTTTAATTGCTTTCAGCCACCCCTTGATGGGTGTGGTCAGTGAATCAAGTGTTTGATATATAAGTGAAAGGGCTAGAGTTCAGATCCTCCCACCCAACCCCCAGCCTCATGTAAATGCCAGATAAGTAAGGCAGCCATCTGTAATCCAGCCCTTGAGGAGCCGGGACAGAAGATCCCCAGAGCAAGTTGACTGGGTAAACTAGTTCATACATGAGTTCTGGGTTCGGCTGAGAAAGACAACTGGTGTCAACTTTCCACTTCCACATGCACATAAAAACACACAGAAACAAAAAAGAAAAAGAAAAAGGAAAATCCAACATACACTTCATTATGTAGTTAACAACCAAGGTAAGTTACTGATAATGTATTTATTGATAACCCTTAAATAGCAGAGAGATGCTTAAGAGCCCATACATGCAGAAGAATATTTAAGAGGGGAAAAGATACTTTATCTACAGTAGGTAAACATAAGCATTTAATTTTCAACCCTTCTTCACTAAACCCTTGACTGAGAGCGATGGATATTCCCACACCTCCTTCTGTATTCTACCAGGACAACAAACTCCAGTATTTCCATTCTTTAAGAGCTGCCCAAATCAAAACATTCAAAAACACACTCAAGCAACCATTCTAGAATTCTACATTTCCTACAGAGATAAGATTTTTGCTGCACTTACTAGAAAGCAGTCTTTTATTTTAAATGGCAAACTGTTTTTTAACTCAAAAGAATAGACTCATTGGAAGACAAGTATCTTAGATAATCAGGAAAAGGGATATGTCATTTGAACTAATTAGAAATATTCCCTGATGATATTTTCCCCATTCTGGAGAGTTCTGAAATTGATGTCATTACATTCTATAGTTTCATTAGGTCATCTGAACACATGCCAATTAAAAGGAAAGAAGTATTTGTAAGCATCTGAGGTTTTTAATAAACATGCTGAGGGTGGGAAGGAAGGAAAGGGGGAAGGAAATGGAAGAAAGAAGAAAAGAGGAAGATTGATTGGCAGGAGTGAAAAGGCATGCTGGCTTTAGAGACCCTGGGTCTGATTCCCAGCTCCCACATGGTGGCTCACAACCTTCTGTAACTCCATTTCTAGGGGATCCAATGCTCTCTTCTGATGTCCATGGGCACCAGGCATGCATGTGGTGTGCATACATACATGCAGGCAAAACATGTATGTTCATAAAATAAATCTTTAAAAAAAACTGTAGTGACTAGAATCTAAGTTGATGGCCCACAAACTCCCAGCTCTACTTTTCTATTGGAATTGTTTTGTACATAAATAAGACAGGTTTCCATAGATGAAACTCCCTGTCAAATCCCCTCCTTCCCACTCATCCCTACCTTGTCTTTATCATTTATTTTATTAGATCTCAGCTCATGGCCATGGAGATAGTCAGCTCTTAGTCAATCAAAGCAAGGCCAAGGCCACAAGAAAAGTCAAGGGAAGACTAATAGGTAACTGCCATGAGGGACACCTGGCTTTATGGGCACAGGACAGGAAGAATGAAGGACAGTACAGCCACAGCTCTCCCTGTGTCCCTGTGATTCCCTAGCATAGCATGTGTGCACGTACACATACTGTATTTATGTTACAAATTAGAGTGTACTCAAGCACCGCCACCACACACACACACACACACACAAAAAAAAAAAAAAAAATGGCATGTATTTCTTAAGTACACACCCCCTGATAAGGAAAATGACTCAAAACTAAGCTGCATACCAAAAATAAACTCAGAGAAGCTAGCTTGGGAATCAACATTTTCCACGGGTAATCCGCCACGGGTAATCTGGCTCTATAATGAAATTTAAGCTTCTTCTAGTATTTATCTTCATCAGATGTACCATACTATAAATGGCTGAGATTCTGTCTTGTCAGGAACAACATGACACCTTTCAGGCCTGTGACACACGACCTTGCCAGGGTCTCCACTGCACCCCTTGGGTACGACAGCAGGAGCTTTCTTTCCCCCAACAGGAGGCCTGAAATAAACCAGAGGATTCAAGTCCCAAGATCAGTATCATAGGCTACTACTTCACTGTCTTATTGCCTCATGCTGTCCAGAACTGCAATCCCCACATTTTAAATCAACGTGCATTTTCCAGTTATCTTCCTGGAGCTTAAATACTGAAGAGACTCCCAACATGCAACCCAGCTAGCTGGTCCCACCCCATCTCCAATAGGTAACTTAAAACATATTCGATACTAAAATGGGGAAAAGAAAATTGTGTGTGTGTGTGTGTGTGTGTGTGTGTGTGTGTGTGTTCCAGACTTTGTCAATATATTGCTGAGGATTTATCCCACTGACAAGAGTGCATAAATGAGACCCTGTGTTTGATTTCCACCACTGAATAAATAAATAAAATAGATAAGAAAGTTGATGACACAGATGCTATTCTAGACCAAAAGATATAATTAATCTTTTCTCTTAATTTCACTAAGAATTCTCCATCTATTTATCTTTTATTGTTGTTGTTGCTGTTTTGGTTTGTTTTTGTTTTCTGAGACAGAGACTCACTCAATAGGCCAAGCTGACCTGGAATTCACTGTGTGGCCTATACTTCAGGGTGACCTCAAACTCCAGAAACACCTGCCTCGGCCCCTACACGCCAGGATGGCCGGCATGAGCCACTGCACTTGGGTCCTCCATTTATCTCGGAGGTGCTGTCATAACTTCTCTGTGCTCCACTCTCCGACAGTGGGATTTCCCCCCACTGCCAAAGAAACACAGAAACTCAGCTTACAGAATACAATGCAAAAGAAAGTCCATTCTCAGCAGCCGTGTGGGTTAGGGCTGAAAAGCTAAAGACACAAGAACAGAGGCACAGGTGGGGGTGGGTCATGGAGAAAGGGCCCAGTGGGCAGGTGATGTTTGCTGTGCAAGCATGAAAACCTGAGTTTAAGTTCCCAGCAGCCATGTAAAAATCCAGGCATGGCTGCAGGTACCTGTAACCCCAGCATTGGAGGGTGGACATAGGTAGATCCTGGAAACTCTCTAGCCACCCAGCCAGTCTGGACGAAACGGAAAGCTTCCAGTTCAGTGAGAGACCCTGCCTCAGAAGAACAAGGTACAGAGAAATACAGAAAAACACCCGATGTCCCCCTCCATCCTCCACATGTGTGCCCACAGGAGCATGCACCTGCAGGTGTGGAGCCTGGGGACACTGAGTGCACCTTCTCCAAGGCCACCAAGAGCATCTCAATCTACAGTATTCAGTCTAGAGTCCTTGGCTCTCACGGAAATCCTTCGGCTAGCTATGCTGCCACCTCCTGCTGGGGACACCATCGAGACTTATTTTAGGTGTACAGACAGATTAGAGGCTAGAAGAGGACTTTTTGTAAAGATGGCGCCACAAAATGACTTGTCTAGATGACCCAGAAAATACAACGCTTTATAAATTTACTAGTAGGACAGACCATATATAAAAGGTCTAAGGAGAGGGCTCAGTTGGTTAAATGCTTGCTGACAGCCTGGGTCTGACACCCAAACTCCCCATAAAAAGCCAACTGCTTGGACAAAGGAAGCTTCTTTTCCAGTGGTATCACTGACTGCAGACTCATAACAGAGAAGGAGAGAGAGACGTTGAGCTTCTGTGACACCCCCCCCCCCCCCCCCAAAAGAAACAGTCCAGATATGAAGCTATTGAAGAGAGTCCTTAAAAATTGTGATAAAGATGCTGAAATGTAGCTCTTCACAGTTGATGGCCTCTGGGAGTGGGAAGGGATGATATGGCACTCAGTTTTCTTTGAGGGGCTGGCCACTGGGAGTTTGGCCATGCTCCTATGAGTATATGGGCAACACAAATTAGACTTAGTGGGAGTTTTTTATTTGTTTTGTTTTGTTTTGTTTTGGGGCAGGGGGCAAGGGGACTAAAGGGTGGAAGGATGGACCTGGGAGAAATGGGAAGCAAATGTGATCAGGGTACACTTTAAAAAAAAAAAAAAAGCCAGGTGTACCAGCATGCTCCTGGAATTCCAGTGTTGGGAGCCAGAAACAGGAGGGTTCCCGGGAGTTGCTGGCCAGCCATTCTAGCCAAATCAGAGTTCTCGATCAAGAATTCTCAATATAGTGAGAAGACTCTTATCTCAAAAAATAAGATAAAGATTCAGCCAACCTCTGTGCCGGCATGGGGGCAGGGTTATGAATATATACACAGGGAAATGCTCCAAGGTTTCACCCATTAAAATAAAGCACACAATTACAGTGTCTCCAAAGCTGACAGTCCATGATACCTAAGACTATAACTAAGGGAAGCTAGGGATCCTTTGAGAGCACCACAACCTGGAAAGGCCTTCAAGATCAGCTCCCACTCATGCTAAGCAGCCCTATATACTAAGGAAGTCACAACTGAGGTCAACTGCGGCCATAGCTGGCCCCTTGTATCCAGCTTAGAAAGCTGCATCCCTGGCAAGCCACTCCTACATGTCAGGAGGCAGGAAGGGTGCTCACAAAGAGATGACTGCAGGAGGCAGGCAGTTCACCAGTGTAGAAGGTCTGCCTTCCGGCCAAACGGCCCTAGGATGTACAACGACCTTGGCCGCCGGGTGTATCTGTTTGTTACTTCTATTTCCTAGTGACCAGAAGCTCACAGGGCAATCACTGGGTCCCTCCAGGCCTGGTGCAATCTCATTGGGATGATGGAGTTCTAGGCTCTCTGCCACAAACCTCTCACAGTGGAGGGGAGCCCCAGAACAGAAAGTGAACATGAGCCTTCAGTCATTAAATCCATCAAATTCTACGCTTGCAGAAACATCCTTTGCCCAAGGGGCCACGTGATGGTGGGGTGGGGCTCCAGTCAAAAATGTACTGAGCAGAAGCAGGCTGACAGCATTGCTGTGGGGCTTTCATGTTTAACAACAACAAGCCACTGAAGGATGGCCACTGGCAGGCTGTACGCAACAGGCTTTCTATTAACTCAGGCACACTGAGTTCATCTTTCCAGGTGAATTCTAATTCAACTTGCTCTGGGGATTGCATTCATTACTTTTCTCATTGCTGTGACAACCCATCTGAGGAGAAGTAACTTAAGGGAACGAGAGATGGAGAATGCGGTCCATCCTAGAGGGACCTCATGGAGGCAGGAGCTTGGCTGCCGGTCACATGACAGTCAGGAAGCAGCGAGAGATGAATGCTATGCTGAGTTGGCTTTCTCTTTCAGTGTAGTCCAGGACTCTAGCGGTGGAATGGTGCTGTCCAGCTTTCCATTAGGTCTTCCCACCCAACCTAGAAACTGCTTCACCGCCGTGCCCCAGGGTTGTCTTTTTGGTGACTCTAGAGCCCATCAAGTTGACAGTATCCATCACCGAACTCACGAGACTCAGCCTCCAGACCAACCCTGATGCTTTCCTCACACAGGCCTCCTGGAGTTTTTAATCTGGTGGGTTTTGCTGCTTGTTCTTCTGTTGTTTGTTTTTGTTTGGCCAACCTCAACCACTCCCCACAATAGGAAAAAAAGAAAATCCTTATCTTTGTGTCTCGCCTCAGGGAAAGGCAAATGGAAGCCTGATTCATTTCTCAAATCCCTGGTGTGTACAGGACATGATTCTCCTTGGATATATGGAAGAAATGAAGTGGTCAAGTCCAACCTAACTATCACAGTAGGCAAGCAAGCAGGGTGGGGGTGGGACTGGATCACTTGGAGATGTTCCTTCAAAGCCCACCCCGGACATCTTCCTCTGTGTTCACGCATCTTTCCCCTGTCCCTGCATTCCTGTCTTCCCATTAAGTCGGGACAATGTCCCTGGTTCTCTTCCCACAGCACACAGATCAGCAGGTGGGAGAGGGATCAGAAGCATGACTGAAGCTACACTAGGCAGTTCACTTGCATGTCAGCTCCTAGGGCGGCACTTCCACTTCGGGTAGACTACCCGTGTCACACCCTCATGAACTGCAAGACTGTCTTGCAGAGCTCTGCTCTGCCCGGTCACACTGGGCAGGGAGGGGAGGAGCCTCGAGTAGTTTCTGAGCCTAGCCAAGGTTTAATTAGCAGAAGTGAGGCCCGGAGCATGAGAGGACAGCGGCTCTCACCCAGGGGCCATCAAGAGTTCATCCAGAAAACCTGCCCCAGCTCTAATCACTAGAGCTGGGCCTATTAAGGCTGGCCTACAAGGTGTCACCAACACCTGGCCCTGGAGTGTGGCTGCCACCATTCACAGCTACCCTGCTTCCTCTGCACCCAGGGAGCATGCTCTGTTTGCATTAATTTCTCCCTCTCAGTGCTCAGTGCTAGAATGCAGCCGCAGCAGTGTCTGAATTTCTAAAGCAGCAGGGACACTGTGGCTCACAGAACCAGGGTGTCACTTCTGTGCTGCAGTGACAACATGCCTGACAGAGACAGCTTGAGTGAGGACAGTTTTTCTTTTGGCTTAGAGGTTTCTAGCTAAGAAGGCAGGGAAGCATGGTGGAATTCATGGCCATAGGGTTGTGCAGTGGGGACTCCACCCATCACATCTGACCAGGAAAGAGAGAGGGAAGACCAGAACCAGGGCCTGCCCCTGGTGACCAACTTCTGCCAAACAGGCCCCACCTCCTAAAGGCTCCACAGTCCATTCCACAGCATCACCAGCCAGGAGACACTGCAGAGGTGAACAGTAACAGCCAGTGTTCACATTAAACAACCTCTGCTGTAGAGAGTCAAGCTCACAGATTCACAGGGCATCACAACAGAAGCTTGGAAAGGACAATATGGGCAATGATAGGAGTAGTGAGAAGCACTGCCTGGTCTATTTATACACTACCATTAACGTCTATGATGGGAAAGGTGGGGATCTAGCAGGAGGTTCACTTACGATGTGTAGACAGTGTATTTAGACACACATCTATTTTGGCAAATGTATCAGCTGGCTGCTGTGGGATGGTAGGTGAGGTCAACCGTTTACCTGAGGCTCTGTATAAAACCCTCTAAAGCCATGGTTCTCAACCTTGCTAAGGCTGCAACCCTTTAATACAGTTCCTCATGTTGTGGTGACCCTCAACCATAAAATAATTCTCATTGCTACTTCATAACAGTAATTTTGCTACTGTTATGAATCAGAATGTAAGTATCTGATATACAGGGTATCTGGTGTGTGATACTGTGAAAGGGTTGTTCAACCCTCCCCCCACCCTGGCCAAAGGGGTTATGACCCACAGATTAAGAACCACTGCTCTAAAAGCAAAGCCATATTCTCACACCATTTTTATCCAGGACATACAGGAGAATCCCTGGAGCTTTTAACCGCCATTGCATCTGTGATTTGGGCCTGGTTGCTGTCACATCAGGGCCCTTGGAAAGCTCTCATCCTCAGAAAAGTTCTGCACTCACTAAACAGTCCCTGGAAACTGTCCCTCAGGCTAACAACTCTAAGTTGTTATCCGTCACTTTCTCCTGAGAGCTGAAGCCAATGTGAGAATCCCAGCGGATGTGAAGGGGTGGAGCTTGGGAGAGAGGTGTCCTGGATCTCAGTAGTGTGCACCCCTGGATACAGTCCTGTGGAGCCCCTGAGAGGTCAGTGTTCTTTGTGTGTGCACACACATGGGCAGAAATGTGGAAGCCAGAGCTCAGTCTCAGTGTGACTTTCTCTCACTGAACCTCAGGTTTAGCATGCAGCTAGTCTGCAGTGTCCGGTGAACTCCTGAAATCACCTGTCTCCACCCCCAGCACTGGAGCTACAGGCCTGTGCCACAGTGCTCGGCTTGCCTGCAGGTGCTGAGGCTCGTTTTCATGCTTACTCAACAAGCATCTCTCTCCAGCCATCTCCCCAGCCCTGGCAATGTTCTTTAAAGCCGAACAGAGGATCCGTGAACCCATAACTTGCTTATGATTTGATGTTATCAGAATAAAGCTATCCTCTGAGTCCGACAGAACAGAATAGCCCACTCCCACAGTCATGGCCATAGAGTGGGAAAAGTCCCTAGCCTGAGATTCCTGTCCCCACTGCCTTCTGCCCTGGTCTGTAGTGTGGTCTTAGGGAGTACTACAGTACATGGGAGGTAGAATGTTAGCTACTGGTGGAGACTCCAGTGATCCAAGTTTTGTGATGTCTTCACCTCTGCTGTGCCCTCTCCAGTGGCACAGCTGCCTTTGTGTCACCCACTCACTCATCACTGCGTCACAGAGCAGGATTCGACTGGAGTCATTTCCTTGGTCTGTCTTAGCCATGAGATGAACAGACATTTCTTTATGTCTTCCCAGGAAAAGAATTACAGTGTGACCCCGCGTTAAATAGATGTGTATGTTTTATGTATGTGTATGTGTGTTTATGCCACATGTGGGCACGACCTTTGGAGGGCAGAAAGGGGCATTGGATCTGCTGATGCTGGAGTTGCTGGAAGATGTGAGCGGCCTGATGTGGGTGCTAGGAACCAAACTCAGATCCCCTGGAAGTGTAGCAAGCACTTTTAACCACTGAGTCACCTCTCCAGACACAGATACATTTATACTATTGGTAATTCACTTCCCAAATCCCCACTCTCCATTTTGGATATTTTTGGCATTTGCTGAATGCCAAGGGTAAACCTCCATCTTACTGAATCCTCAGAATCCTTCTGAGTTGAATAGCATCTTTCTGGTAACAGGAGGTCCTTGTGAAATCCACCAGCCAATTCCAGTTACCTGGGCATCTTTCTTCTGGGCTGTGTGTCTCTGCAAAGCTGAGCTGCATCTCGCTTCAGGCTCGGAAATGATTGGAAAGGACTTAAGGAGAGCTTCCGAGTCAATCCAATAAAATCAAACTCAAATGCACACGTAAAGTACAAATCAACTCAAGCTGACTGTGCCACAGGGCAACTCACAGGCCCTGCTGCCTGGAAGGGAAGTGTCCCTGGAACGAGTCAGCAAATCACACAACCTGTAAAGGGATCAATAAGGCTGTTCAATTTGTTCATTAGGGGCTGTGAGTAGCAAGGTAGTGGATCTGATTTAAGCCTTGTGGCTGGAAGGGTTTACATTCATCAAACTTTTCCAAATAAAAGAGGGCAACTGATTAAATTAAATTAAAGGGATCTCAAATTCCACCTTTTACAAAGGCTTACATTTTTCATGTGTGGACTTTTATAAAGTAGTACCTTGGTGACTAGAAGTTTCTGACCCACTCTCTGAAATGCGAAGGCTATAAACCATCAGAGACCCCAATTGCTACCTCTCTACTTATTTATTGCCTTTTAAAAAATCAGATGGTGCAATAGAGGCAGTGGAGTCTTGACTAGGCCCCAAAGCATAATTTTAGCAGATGGTTGTATTATTCAGGGTTATCCAGAAAAACAGAATGGGGGTGGAGGTGGATGTGTTATAACGAGCTAGCTCAAATGACTATAAGAGGCTAGCAACTTTCAAGATCTACAAGGGAAGATGACAAGCTAGGGACCCAGGATAATAGTTCTAGTGTGAAGGCAGACAGGCCAGACACCCAGAAAAACTGATGCCTTTGTCCCCATCAGTGTCCCAGATCAAAGGCCATCAAACAGGAAGCACCCTGACTTACTCATGAGAATCCAGCCTTTTTTTCCCTACTTAGGCCTTCACTTCATTGAGTAAGGCCCTCCATATACACATTAGGAAGAGGGTGCCTTATTTAGTCTATAAATTTAGATGTTAATACCACTCAAATCTACACAGTCAAGTGTGGTGGTTCACCACTTCTAATCTTAGCACTCAGGAGGTTGAGACAAGAGGATCTTGAGTTTGAGATCAACCTGGACTACAAGCAAGAGCCTGTCTCAAAAAAAGGAAGGAGAGGAAGAGAAGGAAAAGAAAAGTGGAATAAAACTACCTTACAGACTCCAGACTCCAAATATCTGACCAACTCTCTGGCATTTAGTGATCCTGCATAAAATATCCGCCAGACCAGTGATGCTGAGTTTCCACAAGGAGTAACATGGGAGCAGAGGAGCAAGCAGAGGAATCGTGAGTCTCATGTCAGCCTGGGATACAGAGACCCACACAGAGCTGAGCACCACAATACACTTGGCCAGCGTAGCTACCAGCCTGGAGCCCAGCCAGGGGATTGATTCTGAGGTGGGAGACCTGCCTCCAAATCCCACCCTACCTTTGTACAGCCTAGTAAGCCAGCCCCAAGCCACATCAAAGATGACCTGAGCTTTGTGTTGTGAAGAGCACCATAACACGAGGCAGACTCACATCCACACTGTATCAGGTATTAAACCCTAGTTCATCTGCAGGCGTGAAAATAGTACATGTTGGTATTTTTAGTATTTTTTTTTCCTACTGAGAGTTCAAACTTCCTCTTATCTGTGACCTTGTCTGGATTCACAGGCCCCTAACAAAGTGAACACTGTTGCTGGGTGAAAAAGCTTTCTAGTTTTCAGCACTGTGACCTGAGAGTCACAATTTGAGTCCTACCCAGGATTATCAAAGAGCTCAGAGTTTCAACAGCTAGGGTCTTGATGTTCTGGGATATTAGGCCAAGTCTCCCCACTTCTTCAGCTTGGGACGGATAGAGGGTAGCAGCCATGTTTGCAGCTAGAGGGGCCTTAGCAATGAACCTGGGGTATTCAGACCTGACCACAACTATGTAACCTGCCTCTACATACTTCCCCATAACAGGGAGATGAGGGACCCTATAACTAATACAGTAGACCCCATATCCTGGGTACTACAGCCTAGGGCCAGGTATTCCAGACTCCCCAGAGCAACTAACCAGAGAGGGAGCTACCTGCCCTAGACCCCAGACCCCAGCTCCACACCCTCCCCTCCCTTGCCTTTACTTCATTGAAATAATCTGCTTTAGCCATATTTGCTAAAAACACTCTCTGCTTCTCTGTTACACTTACACATTCTATTTCAGGCCTGTTTGCATTCTTGCTCAGAAATACCGGAATGAGGAGCAGAGAAAGCATGCAAAAGGATTCTAGCCATATTCCACCCCGCCCCACCCTTCCCCCACCAAAAGGCTCCCCTCTCACCCTCTATGCTCAGTACATGAATCCCAAACACAAGCCTTTCAACCCTGGGTAACAACTGGCAATATGAAAAGGGGGGAGTTGGGGCAGGGGAGAGCCAGGAGGAGGCCTGGGGAAAGGCAGAGGCCAATCAGGACAGAGGTTTCTGCCAGAGAGTCCCCCAGGCTTCCTCTTCCTCACACCTGCCCTGCACAGGTTCAGGTCAAGCCCAGCCAGGAATTGCTGGAACCATAGATGATGCATGGCACTTAGAACTGGAGACCACTAAAAGAGAACCAAGATAATTTCTATACCAGGGGCCAAAGGGGACGGATGGGGGGGTGAGGGGTGTCTTAGTGCCCCCCCCCCCCCCCCCCCCCCCCACGGTCAAAGGTATTATAGAAACACTCCACCTCTGATAAGCTAACTTCCCTGCCTGGCTTCCAGGGGCCATCTTGGAAGAGTGAGTTGGCTTAGCAGCCCCGACTGCTGGATTTTCCAAGAAGATTGGCTCTCTCCTATAATTATAGGGAGGACAACGACAGTGTTCCATCTCCGCTCTCTGCTTTCCTGCAAGGGAAGGGGGTGGAGGAATTATCATGTGCCCAGTTTTCAAAGGCCGTACTTCATACTTCCTTCTTCCTGTTTTGCCCCACGTTCTCCTATCATTGACTTCCCTGTCTCCCAAGACACAGGCCAGGCATTTGCCTTTCCCTGAGGTGATCTGGATCTTTCTGCAGCTCAGTGGTGGAGTGTATGACAGGCATGTGTGAGATCCTAGGTTCAATCTGAGAACTACAAAAAAGGAAGAAGGGAAAGAGGCAAAGAGAGTCAGGGAGGGAGAGGACGAAGGGTAGGGCACTGAAAATAAATAAACTTTATCCAGAGGAAGGGCCAGGAGTCAATGTTAGTCTGGGCTGCATAGACTCTAATTTCACAAAGATAAGAAGGAACAATATGGCCAAAAAAAAAAAAAAGATATGAAACCAAATGATGACTGTCTGTAACGATAGACTGGCTCTCCCCCAGCTGTTATCTGGGGGCTCCCCTCAGGTCACCCCCACCCCTGAGGGTGGCTGAGCAAGGGAGTAGGTCAGAGCAGAAAGAGGAAGTTGTTGCATTTGGACTCTGCTATTAGGAGCGGAAGCTAAGGCAAGCCAGTGCCTCTGTAACTGAAGCCTCTTTTTGGCGCCTTTGTTTGCAAGGCAGCCTGGGCAGGGAAATGATTGGTCACCCTGGAACAGGAGAGCCTGCATCTGCAAGCATCCTGAACCACAACAACCGCAGACATTACTCATAGAGACTATTTCATCCTGATCACAGAAAGCGTGTGAACAAAAGGAGCCCTGCAGCTGCAGCAAGGTGGCCCACCAACGAGCTCAGATGGCCAAGAGCAGCACTGTCTCCCTCAGTGTACCTACAGGTGCTGCCCAATGGGCAGGGATTGTGCTCCTAACGACAGACAGTGCCCACTGCAGGCTGTGGTCACTCATGAGCAAGAGGCCTCACATGAGTGTCCGAGAACAACAGAGAAAAGTTCCTCTGCATAGGGATGCTGTTTTAAAACACAACAAAAGCTCTCATTCCAGCAGGCTTTCCTGGAGTCTCTGGAGAAGCACAAATGGCTGCTGCATTCTCTCTGTGGAAAGGGTACTCTCTGATCAACTACTAGGTTTTCTAAAACAAGCAGGAATGTAGCAAATTGACCCCAAGCACATCCTTTCCCCCCCCCTTCTACCCAGCTCAGAAGTGATTGAAGGAAATATCTGATTCCCGCTGACCCCCCCCCAAGTCCCTCCCCCTTTCCTCGGTGCCATAGTGCACACTGAGAACTGTGGGGGTGGGGTGGGGTGAAGGAAGGACAGGAGCTGAGAGCAGGCTCTCTGGGTTCATGGCCCTCTTTTCAAAGCTGCTAAGAGGATTAAGAGGTAATTGTGCTCTAAGATGCTCTATAAATACAGGGATCCTCCCCCTTGAGAAAAGACACATTTCCTTACCATGGAGGGAAACACATGGATAGGCAAGAAGGGCGGGCTGCAGGGCAGCTAGGTGGACTGGCATTGAGCCGGTCCTGACCCACACAGCATCCAGCTCCCACTGGAGACCTGCGCTTCTCCAGCCACTTGCATCTATTATGCCCATCTATGCCCATGTGTGCTTCTAATGGGCACTCATTAAGCCCCAACTGGATCTGACAGGCAGTGGCTTCTGAACACTGGATTCCTGTTACCTGATGGGAATCTCTGCTGTATCCATTGGCCAGCTGTGTGACCCAGGGAAGGGGCTGTCAGCAATCATTTATGCACCCCAGTTTTCTTAGATGGGGACAACAGGATCCTCATGAGTCACATGGTTCACTCATCCCCCAGGGGATTCCCACACATGTTCAAGTTGATGAGTCACTGGCTTCAGAAAAGTTACTCAGTTTTGCCAAGTCATAGCTCCTTCCTTCATCAAGGGGACCTATCATTACCTACCTTATGAGGGCACTGCATAAATGACATGAGGCAATCTACATCAAACACTTGGCACAGTGCCCTGACCATGACAGGCACTCAATGCACTCGACCTAGTATCACCATCAATGCCAGTGCAACAGAGTTACAGAATAATAGCAGATACTCCAAAGCAGCTCCAGGAAAAATGGAATCCACAGTTGCTCTATCCGGGAAGTCTTTTCACAGAGAGCCCAGAGGCAACATTAAGACTAACTGACTAACATTCCTGTCAACTGCTTGAGGTGAGTTTGGGGCCCAGGTTCTAGGTTCTGGGGCGATCAATCTATGTTGTCTATGATGCAGGTGTTAAGACACATGGGGATGCCCATAAACACTGATCCCTCAAGCATCTTGCAGGTTTGAAACCCCATAAAATGGAAGACATGGATCTCTGTCTCTATCTCTCTCTCTGAAGTTAAAGGAATTTGGAAGAAAAGCCCCTGAAAAGAGGGCTAGAGGCATCAGTGCAAATATCGGTGCCTAAACAGATACTGTGCTGTCAGTTAGTGGGGGGTTCCATATGGAAAGGTGATATAAGATACCTAATGTCCAGAATGGCAACTTCTAGAACTCAAGAGGCAAAGAAGAAGCATACTGGAAGAATCCCATCTTGGATTCCACACTACCAGCACCCCAAACAGTTTTGACAAAGGCCATGAGGGCTCTCAGCAACCAATGGCGGGGCACCTGCTGTCCCCTCTAAGTTCTAATGGGTGACATTCCCACTTTGCTTGTTCCCCCCTGACTTCCCAAATACCAACTGCCACAGCTTGAAACATAAATGCCAGCAAAGGTCCACACAGCAAAGGCTTGGTCCTCAGATGGCACTATTGAAAGATGGTTGGAATTCCAAGCACTGGAATACAGTAAAGTCTTTTCATCTCCACCAATGGCTTTCCTGCTTCTAGTCAGACATACTCCTCAGGCTCCCCGCAACTCTGTCCACTGTGCAGGCTGGGTTGCTAGGGAAATATGATTCCCTAGGCAAGGCAATCAATTACTCCAAGGAAGGAGGAGTATGGTTGATCCTTGTATACTAAGCCTTGGTAAAAGAACCTGGCATATAAGAGATATTCACAAAAACTTGAATGCATGAAGTGAAGAAATGAGTGAAAAGGTGAATAAATGAGCAAATAAGTGAATTAGGGGGACAAGTGAGTGAATAAATGAATGAATGAATGTTGGACATGGGAAGAGTCAAACTAGAATAAAGGTGAATAGAAAAAAGCAGCAGGGTCAGGAAGCTGACTGTGTGAGTAGAGGCCCTTACTGCCAAGCCTGAAGACCTGAGTTCGATCCTCAGGACACAATGGTAGACAAGAGAACGGACACCTGTAACTTCACTTCTTGTCCTCTGACCTCCACATGTGGGCCATGGCACACATGCATACACACTAAGTAAACAAAATGTAACAAAACTTGGAAACACCATATAAAAGAAAAATAGAGACAGTGGCTCAGGGGCAGAGAACTTGTGTGTTGTGAGCAATATATCCCAGCCTGAAGTAAAGGGCTGGCGAAATGGCCCAGTGGAGAGGCGTGATTACCACCAATCCTGATGACCTGAGTTTTATCCCCACTACTCAGATGGTGGGAGGAGAGAACTCACTCCTGTAAGTTCCCTGTACTCCCTCATATGTGCCATGGTACATGCACCTCCCCACATACTCCAGAAAAATAAATAAATGTTAAAAAAAGAAAAACTATAAAAGAAGACACAGCCAGACACGCAAAGGCAGGCTGGGAAAAGTCCCACGAAGTCTCCCTCTATGGAAGAAGGATAAGCCTGAGTGGAGGAAGTGGAGTGAGGATTCCATTAACAGGAAAGAAAGCCTCAGAGGTACATGAAAAGGAACAGGGAGGGGTATGATGCTGGACTAGGACCCTCTAAGATTCACAGCCATGTGCTCAACCAACCCATCAATGCATATGATCAGTTCAGACATGAATAAGCATATATGCTAGAGAATGGCATGGATGGCATGTCATTGGTCCCTAAAAATGGCCTCATGAGAGTCATGGTTCCCATGTACTTGGACACAAGAGGATAAGAAGAGGGAGACAACTCTAATCACACAGGGATTCACAGTCAAGCTCAGAAACAGAGACATGCATCTCTTCCATATAGTTCTAGGAAAGGAGAAGGAAAGCTGAGGTTCTGTAGCTGGAGTGGGAGGGCTGGATGGAGATGGGTTCTTTAGGGCTTAGTTTTCCTTCTGTGTTGTGGAATAGAATATTTGTAAACTATGTAAAGATGTGTTGCATTTGTGGTGTGTTACAAAATAATTGTTTAACTATGTGAAGATAGGTTGCTTTTGTTTATGCTGCATTTGTTTAACTATGTAAAGATGTGTTGCTGTTTCACCTTGCCTGCCTAAGACACCTGATTGGTCTAATAAAAATCTGAATGGTCAATAGCTAGGCAGAAGAGGATTAGTGGTGGGCTGGTGGGCAGAGAGAAAAGGGGAGCCAGACAGACAGCAGCCAGACAGACGGACATGGAGGAAACAGGAAAGCAGGGTAGACAGTATGTAGATGAGGTAAATGAGCCTTGAGAAAGCACATAGATTAATACCAATGGTTTATTTTAAGTTTTAAAAAAGGCTAGCTAGAAACAAGCCTAAGCTAAGGCCGAGCATTCATAGTAAGTCTCCATGTCATTATTTGGAGGCTGATGGTCCAAGAAAGCCTGCTACATTTCTGTTTGATTTCTGAGACAGGATCTCATGTAGCCTAGGCTACCACCCAATTCACTATATAGTAAGGATGACCTTGAACTTCTGATCCTTCTGTCTCCATCATCTAAATGCTAGGAATATAGGCATGCATCATTATGTCCAGTTTATGTGGTGCTGGAATCAAACCCAGAACCTCATCCATGCTAAGCAAGCATGAGTCCAACTGAGCTATGTCCCCAGCACATGGGTTCTTGAATCTCTGGCTCTGTGGCAGCCAAAGCTGAATTTCTGGCTTTGCCTGCTGGGCTTAGGAGGAAAGACCAGGACGTGTTTCACATAAGACACCTGATAGGAAAAGCCATCCCCACCTGGTCACCCAAGAAACGGATTCACCATCTGTGGTGGTTTGGAAGAAAATGGCCCCCAAAAGGAATGACACTATTGGGAGGTGTGGCTTTGTTGGAATAGGTATGGCCTTGTTGAAGGAAGTATGTCACTATGGAGGTGGGCTTTGAGGTCTCTTTTGCTTAAGCTTTGTTCAGTGTCACAGTCGACTTCCTGTTGCCTGTAAGATGTAGGACTCTCAGCTACTCTTCCAGCACCACATCTGCCTGCATGCCACCATGCTACCCGTCACGATGATAATGGACTGAACCAACCTCTGAACTGTAACTAGCCACTCCAATTGAATATTTTCATTTATAAGAGTTGCTATGGTCATGGTGTCTCTTCCCAGCCATAGAAACTAAGAAACCATCCTAAACAACACACTGTTAGCTCAGATGTCCATGTGGTAAACATGTAGGTCTCGGGCCCAGAAGTAAACCTGAAAGAGACTGGCAAAGGAAGCTACTCCCACTGGGACATCAACACATTGATCCAGACATCTACTGACTCCCACTCCCACTAGCCATATCCTAGAGGCTAGACAGAGTATATACCTGGGTGTGGGTGGGGGGGGGGAGAATCAGTAGCCGGTGAGTGTCTTACAGCCCCAAGCTATTGAGTGACCATGCAAACAAGACTGAAAATGGCAGGAGAAAAGTTGCATGGGGAAGCTCTGCATGGGTGTGGGAAGGACAAGAGGAAGACAGAGCTACGCCATCAAAAGGAAAGCAAGAGGAGCTTAGGGGACGGCACGGGGTAAAGACATAGTTGAGGATTCCCCCACACCCGTGTAAAACGTCAGGCATGAGAGTGCACACCTGTAAGTCCAGCACATGAAGGGAGGAGACAGAAAGATCCTGGGGACCTGCTGGTAGTCAGTCTAGCCTAGTCAGCCAGTTCTAGTTCATTAAGAAACCTTATCTCAGAAAATGAGGTGTCAAACAATAGAGGCACACTCATATGTAGATACTACAGAGAGAAGGGTAGGAGGGAGGGAGGAAAAGATGAAGAAAAGAAGTGGCGGGGAGGAGAGTGCACTTAAGCAGCAGGCTGGGTGGTACAAGCCTCTAACCTGGGAGACAGAGATGGAAGACCAAAGCCATCCTAGGCTACACAGACAGACGCTGTCTAATAACAAAACATAAAAATAAACAAATAAGCCAACCAAGACGCCCTGGACAGAGAGGGCAGCTAGTTTAATGCAGAGGTATGCAATGCCCCAGGTCCTGAACAGTACCTCCAGCTCCAGGTTCTTGAGATGGAAAAGGCACAGACGCTGCTTTCTAGAAAGATTTACAATATAAAGAAATGTCCAATATAAGCCATTGTGTGATTAGTACAAGAAACCATATGCAATATAAAAGTAATGATACTAACTATGTGCAGTCAGATTAAGGACTTCTCTTCAAGTCTTTCTAGCATAGGAGAGAAAACGTGAGCATTTTCCTTAATTCAAAGCAGGACTACCACACAGGCCGACCCAGTTCTTACAGCACGGCTGAAAACCACAAATTCCAGAGACAGCAAGGCCAGCACTGTGTATATAGTACTGGACATTTTAAAATAATCTGACAAATGCAATCATCTGATCATACGCTAATAAAGCAATCCTTGGAACCTAGTAGACATCACCTTCAGATCCAAAGGAACACGTAAAACCATCAGGCAAAAGCTCACCTTTTTCTCCCTGGCTTCATTTGTTTATAAGAATATCAGAAGAAAGTGTTTGATATTTACAAAGTAACCTTAATAAACTGAAAAAGTAACAACAGAGGAAAAGAGAGAGAAAAATCTGCCAGAAATAAGATTCTTTTTTTAAAAAATCATATACAATGACTTTAAAGACTAATTTAATGGATGCATTTTCCAAATCCCTTGAAAGGGTCCTTTCAGCTCAACTTTTCTACAATATAATATTATTTTCTCCAAAGGATATAAATTTCCAACCAAATTCTTCAAGCCTCATGAAATAATATTCTCTTTAAAACAATTGTTCACATGATTAACCTTCCCTGGAAACACGTTCTTAGAGTTCCCACGTCAGAAGCATTGCTATACAGTTACATGGTTAGGGATTGGTAATTCCTGGGAAAGGTGTGTCTTGTTTTCCATGTCTTGTGGCAAAGGTAATGACCCAGGTAAAGGAACAGGATGCAAATGTTGCCTCTCTTAGTTATGCCCACGTGGAAACAGTTAACACAAGGCTGCCCACTCATCCAACGGGCAGACCTGGCTCGCTGGAAACAGTTAACTCTGTGAGTCACTTGCATAGGCTGAAATCCAGCTCTTTCCTAAGTATACATGAAAATGAGAGCATGGGACAACTGCTACCTTCTAACCTAGAATGCTGGAATTAATTCAGAAGTGTAAAAATGCTGGGTGGCCTTTCTCTCCCCGAATAGAAACAAGGTCATGTCCCCATTCGGAAGAGCCCCTTTAGGCTCAGCAGGAGATGAACTTCAAGGGCCCCAGCTTGGAAAACTCCCTGTTCTAGACAGTAACCCACCTTCCTCTCTTCACCCTACTGCCTCTTTTTGAGTGTGTGAATGTGCCTGTGTGTAGGTGCACATGCCCATGTGTGGTGACTAGAGGACAACTTTGACTGCCATTCCTAGGGCACTGTCTACTGTGTTTTTGGAAATGAGGTCCCTTATTAACCTAGAATTCACCAAGTAGACTAAGCTGGCTGGCCAGGTGAGCCCTGAGCCTCCACCTGACTCTCCGGGATTATAGGGATGTACCACCATAGCTGCCTCTACCCCCCACCACCTGCCACCGCCACCAGTGAGGAACACAAGTCCCTGTGCTTACAAAGCAAGCTCTTTGCCAACCACTAGCTCCTCTTTATTGGGAGAGTGACAGGCTTTGTCTCCCTCACAACTTTTCCCGATGGGAAACCTGCTTCATTCCTACCACTCTCAATTACCCACCTCTCCCAGGCAAGATGCTATTGGGGGCTGGGGAGGGATGAGATTGGGAAATGGAAAGATGCTGCTAAATAATGAATAAGATGAAAGACCAGATCTCCCACACTTGATCAGCTGCTCACCTGCATCCAATAAGAAAAACAACCACATGAAGGGGAAGTCAGAGATGGCCAAAAGAGAGACCAATTCTTCTAAAAATATTCTGGAGGTTTTAGGTTACAAAGAGAGGGCACACGGTCTGGGATTTGTGTGCAAACCAGACTCCAAGTCTCTGCAAGTCCAAACTACTCCACATATCCCCAGCATGTGGACTAAATGGAGCTGGCATAGGTGAAATATTTATAGAATAAAGGGTATGGGCAAGAAGGGCACCCAAGAGAGACCCAGCCAGCCCTGAGAATGGAGACAGGGCTCTTTCACTACAGGAGAAGTTGGGAAAATCTCCTCTTCTAGGGTCTCCTTCAATCTTCCACACTTACCCATTCCTCTGCACTGGGGCCAACTTCATCCCAACAGAGACCCAGGAAGTTCTAGTTCCACCTTGGACTTAGACACCCACCCCCTCCTTTATCTTCAATAGTCAGTCATACTCCACCATTTTAAAAACAGTCTGGTCTACAAAGCGAGTTCCAGACAGCCAGGACTGTTACACAGAGAAACTCTGTCTTGAAAAACAAAACAAAACAACAACAAAAAAAACCTTGTATTTGAATAAAAATCAATGTCTCCCAGGAACAACACAAGTAGACTATATTGACCTCAGCATCTTGGCTGCAGAGTTGACAGGGTAAAAGGTACACACAATCTCTCTCCATCATCTCTTACATTGCCAGGTAACTCTACAACTAGCTCAATTAAAATGTCAATAAAGTGGAGTATGGTCACACCTGACTGCAACACTAACACTCCAGAGGTGGAAGCCAGAGGGTCATTACATTGAAGCAATCCTGGGATGCCTGGTAAGACCCTGTATTTTTAAAAGTCCACCGAAAAAGCCTCAAAGAATATGCTGTACAAGCTTTATGTGAACAGAGAGGTCATAATACATGAGTGGTTACCCACATTGTGCCTGGTTTCTGGAGCAGCATCCACAGGTCATTTGTTCAACAGATACACACGCCATCTCTACAGTGCTACATCAGACACTAGAAAACCTACCTCTTCTGATAAGTCAGAACATGGACAGTGAGGAAACAATGTCACTTAGGTGGACCTAAAGTAAGGGACAATTTCATATACACACTCTACAGAGTGGGATGCGGTTCAAATGATTCAATTACCTGAATCTCAACTGTCCAGAAATCATAAGGGTGGCCCAAATCACAAACTCTTCATCTGCTCTCCACATTGCTCAAACTGTAGCCATCTTCCTGTTCCTTCCATTCTCTGTGTGGTGATAAACAACTTTCCCAATAAAACAAGAAAATCAACATCTTACTCTGTCAGGGAGACCAACCGCAATGGGACTGGGTTCTCAAATCACTTGCCAAAATTCCCTATGCCCTTTAGGGTTTTTAGCAGTTGTGCTGTTTCGAAAAGGGGTCTCATTATGTAGCCCTAGCTGGCTTGGAACTCACTGTTCAGACCAGGCTGTTCATGAGCTCACAGAAATCCATCTGCCTCTCCTCTGCCTCCTCAGTGCTTGGAATAAAAGGGATACAACCTAACGCTGGCTGCCCTGTGCCTGTTAATCAGAAAGCAAATGTGTTCCCAGCCATGTTGATCTGTATGATGAGCTGGTTCCTTTGGCAGCTCTCATGTGTCTGGACCAGACAGAGCTCTCAAATAACACAAGCAGGCTGTTGTAGCTACTGTGGTGACCTTCCTAAAACACAGAAAGGATGATGGAACATTCCCTGGAGCCAGAACCTTCCCAAGGAATAGGGCACAAAGGAAAAGCTACCCTCCTTGGTATGCCTAGTGGTGCTCACACTTGCTAGCACACTCCAGCACTCTGCCTCACTGTTTCAGCTCCTCGTCACCATAGTCCCCCAAAGAGAAAAACTTACTCACCTCAGTTTTTAAAACTCTAAAATTGAGATGAATGCTCTGAAATATTTGTCAATGCCCACTTATTCAAGACAGATGATTGAAGATTGTCTCAACCTTTTTCTGGCTTCCTCTGACCAACTTCCACCAGAGGTAGGCAGCCATATTTAACGACAACAGAAAAAAAGGAAATAAAGAAAGAAAGAAGCAAAAATCAAAAAGAGCACAGGTGAAGTGGTAACCCAACTCTAGGATGCAGTGAACGGCCTGTGTTTAGCTGTTCCGAACCAGACTCTTCTTGGTGACATTGGAGTAACACCTCATTAAGGGACAAAATAAGTAAATAACAGTCACAACATAAATAAAAAATGTGAGTATTGTTCAAGAATGTTACCTCTTGGGCTAGGGAGAAGCCTTGATCTGTAAAGTGTTTGCTATGCAAGCATGAGGACATAGATTTGATTCCCAGAAACTATGTAGGGAACCTGGGTGTGTGATGGCACATGCTTTTAATCACAATCCTAGGGAGGTGAGACAGGAACTTACTTGACAGCCAGCCTAACCTATTTGGTGAGTTCCAGGACAGTGAAAAACCCTGACTGAAAAAAGAACAGTTTTCTTCTGGCCTTCACACATGTGAGTGTACACAGACTCTGTGTGGTTTGCTAAAGTTGTTTTTAAAATAAAACTGGCTCAGAACTAGTGAAGTGAAATGTTAAAGTTATTAGAAAAATTTAATTATGTGCAAAATCCCTCAGTTCATGGGTCAGTGGAGATTTTCTATAATCATTGGCTTCCTCAAATGAGCAGGGTTTTTCATTTTCATTTATCTGAGCTGGGGAAGAAAGGCTGCCATATTACCTATTCTTCAATTAGATACCCACCATTAAATCTCTGCAGGTAACTGAGATGCAAGGAAGTCTTGAGTACTTTATGGCTGATAGACACACCCAAGTTCTTAGCTACCATCCTCATCAGGGGTCCCCATGCTGGCTATAAATGCAAATAGACAATTTAGGGTAGATTATTCCCAGCCTGAAATCCAAAACAGTCCAGAATGCATGTGTTGTATTGGGAGCCATAACTGGTGCTAAGTGGTCAAGTTCAAGAATATGAAATATAACAGAATGTACTTGGAGATGAACTTCACTCTTTCCTGCTTTGTTCAACATTTGCCACTGATGCTAAACTTCTGAAATTATAGAAGGTCAAGCCACAAGGTCGAATGATATGCATCTAGGGGCCTACAGCTTCTTTAGTCAAGTGTTCGAGACATGAGGCTGCCTGAGTTTGCTACTCCCTGAAGTTGGGAATGCTATCTGGGAGGCTGAAAAAAGTTGCCAAACCACGAACCAGGCATAGTGATGATGCATGGATGTAATCCTGTTGACCTGCAGTTGGGGAGGCTAAGGTAAGAATTGGAAGTTCAAAGCCAGCCTTAGTTGCATAGTGGGACTATGTCTCCCAAAAAAAAAAAAAAAAAAAAAAAGCAAAGGAGAGGGATAGATAAATTGGATGGATGGATGGATGGATGAAGGGAGGGAGAGAGAGAGAGAGAGAGAGAGAGAGAGAGAGAGAGATAGAAGGTGTAGATAGGTAGATGACAGATACATGATTTCTGATCATTTTAAAACCAAATCACAAATCTAAGAATGCCTGGGACTATACTAGCTCCATGTCACACAGAACTATGGATTGAATGGGTTAATTAAATATTAATTTTTTTTTAAATCTCATGCAGCTAGGTTTGTCCACCCAGTCTACAATGTTTATGTTTCCTTTACTCCTTGGGCAAATTTTAATTTTTAGACCTGAAGAATCAAAAAGCACTTTGACCATGGCTTTTTCCTATTGCTTTGATGTGGGTTCCTCACAATTTCTCAACTTCCACCAAAATTCAATTGAATTCAAAGAGATAGATACAATTCTCTTTTTTAAAAAAAAAAAAAAAAAAAAACTTAATCACAGAAAGTTATCAAATAAAACTATAACTTTTTCTGTGACTCAGTAACTATGAGAGAGAAATCTTCCAGGATGAGAAACAAAATGGTCATGAGAGAAATGTGTTCAAACATATACTTTAAATGTCCCCATGGTATTTTCAGGCAATGACCATTCTAGTAACGCATGGACGGCATGGCTGTGTAGTTCATCTATACATGAGGAGAGGTTTTCCACAATTTTCTACAGCTAGTATATTAAAATATTTAAATTTTCCTAAATTAAAATACATTTATCATAGTAACGTTCTAGCTAGCTAATAACCTGTGTCTACTGTCACTAGTTAGATAGATAGCATTGTCACCAACATGTCCCACTGTTGCGAAACCCAAACACAATGATCAAGTCAAATTTTTTGAGAGAGAAAGAAAGGATTTCACAGAGCCCAGTGCTGGTCTCAAACTTGATATGTAGTCCAAGATAACCTTGAACTTCTGACCCTCTGCCATCCACATGCTGGAATTACAGGTGCAGACCACCATGCCTATTTTTTAAGTTGTGCTGGGCCTTGCATCCAGAGTCTCAGGCAAGCGCTCTTCCAACTGAGCTACATCCTCAGCTCTCAACCAACTTCTTATTGATTCAAGTGAATCCCAGTCCCTAAGCAACGCACCAATAGCTGACTGGGATAGGGTGACATGCCATACTCTGGGTTTGTATTTGAAACCTCTCTGAAGAAAACATGGTATTACAACAAAATGAAATCCTGTCTACTACTGCAAGAAATTAAATGTGAACATTTACCTCACTGTATTGTGAAATATGCAGCAGTCCTGCTCATGGGCACGCCAGCAACTAACCTCCTCTGACCCCAGTGACCTCAATATAGACCTCTCCCCTCTGTTTCCTGCCACAAGTGTCTTTTCACCCCCATTTATCACTGGTTGTTTACTGTCTTCCCCTTCAAGAATGCCCACTCCACGAAAGCTTGGACAGGAGCATTCCCACATCATGACAGCACCTGAAATAGCCCCTGGCATGGTGGTGGAGGTGCTCAGTAAGCATTTGACTTGGTCTCTGGGAAAAGAAATGAAGTGGGTGACCTCACCCCTTCACCTCACTTTCCACCACCTGCCCTTATCTAGTTCAGTGTGAAGGCTCGCAATGACAGATTAGCTTTTCCTTGGTTGGTTGTTAGTTTTCTTTGCATGATTCAAATGTCAACAAAATATAAAAAGAGTCACTCAGAGAAGTTATTTCTATACCTACTATCAATCACTCCCTTCTCTGTGCTTCCTAGATTATGCTTGCATGAGTTTCTTGATGAAAATACAAGTAAATCCATACAAACACTTTCTTACACAAACATGACTCTCTGCCTTGATCTTTATACTGGGCCATGTCCATGGAGACCCTTCCACATCAGAACACGGGTCATTATCATTCTCTTCTCAAAAAATTAATTCTTAGATTTTATTTTCTGTGTATTAATACCATGTGTGTATGCACACATGTGTGCCTGGTTCCCAAAGAGGTGAGGAAAGGCATCAGATCTCCTGGAAATGGAGTTATGGATGGTTGTGAACCATACAGATATTTTCAATTAAACCCAGGTCCTCTGCAAGAGCCAAAGTGCTCCTAACTGTGAGCCATCTCTCCAGATCCTTTTATCATTCTTTCTTCACAACTATACAGCATCATCGTTCTGTAGTCACGTGACAGTCATCCTATTGACCAGTCTCTGAATGATAGACCTTTGAGGACTTTCAGCATTCTAGTGTTACACACAAAGCTTTACTAACAAACTTTATGCAAATGCCATTTGTTCTGTGTGGTTGTGGTTCTGCAGGAATACTATATAGAACCAAAACTGCTGGGTCAAGGGGTAAATGTATCAGCAACATGGGCTCACAGAAGTTTGCTCAAAAATATTAAGTGCTATAAAATGTGATACTGTAAATATGTGTAGGTCTCTAGGATGTTTTCCATTTTGATCAACAAGATTGCTCTGTTGGTCACCATCACATCACTATGACAAAATCACTTCACAGACATAACTTAAGGAAGGAAAGGGTTATTTGGGTTTATGGTTTCAGGGGGCTGTTAGTCTCTTGAGGAAATGGGGAAAGGGACACAGAGGCAATAGCACCATGCTCAGCAGTGAGAGTTTGCACAGACTCCCCCTATGGTAGTAGATTAGGAAAGACAAGGTATTAGGTTTGGACTCAGGAAAGGGTAAAACCTTCAAGGGCCACCCCTAATGGCTTATCTCCACCAGCCAGTCTCTACCCTCTAACTATCCCACAGCCTTGTAACAGTGCCGCAAGCCAGAGATTCCATATTCAAAGCAAGAGCCTGTGAGGGAGATTTCCCATTCAAATCACAACAGCAACTAATCTATTTCTTTACCCCCATAGATAAATTCTTAAAATGGAAATCAACACCACATCTCCCAATGGTGGTCTAAATTCACTTCCACTGTTTTCCTGGGACCCATCAACTCCCTAAGGCTGACACATTCTCCTTCTGGTAAGTTATCAGAAGAAAACCGCCCTCCAAAAAAGTCTGCCGGTTAATATGGGTGGAATTACATTTTTCTAAGAGCATTCAAAGCTCCTAAGTCAGCAGCAAATACTGTTTTTATTACAATGCACAGAGTGACAGGAGAACCTACATGAAGTGATTATTTTAAAAACATTGTTCATCCCGACTCAGGGAATTCCCAAAACTAGTTTATATTCTGAGTTGTTAGTAATTCATGACTTTTTTCACAGTAAGACTCTATAATTAGAAAATGATGCCTCTTTGCAGAATTAGCAAAAAGGTTCTTTCCCACCCCTTCCAGAGGCTGTGGTGATATATTGTGTACTAATAAAATTTGCCTGAAGATTAAAGAACAGAACAAGTCACTAGATTAAACATAGATACCAGGCAGTGGTGGCACATACCTTTAATCCTAGCACTCAGGAAGCAGAGATCTGTCTGGTTCTCTGGGAGTTCAAAGCCACCCTGGACTACATGAGTTGACTCAGTCTAGGAGAGAAACAGAGCCAGGCAGTGGTGGCACACACCTCTAATCACAGTATTTGGGAAGCACACATGCCATTAATCCCAGCACTAGGAAGGCTGGGCAGAGAAAGGTATATAAGGCATGAGGAGACAGGAACTGAGGCTTTTCAGGCTGAGTAGTCCTAGAGGTGAGACGTGGCAGTGGCTTGTTCCTTTGTCTCTCTGATCTTTCAGCATTCACCCCACCATCTGGTTCCATGTTAATTATTATAAGACCTTTAGAAATTCGAGCAACAGAAGGCATTAAAAATACCATCCTTTCACGGGGATTGGGGCTCTCAGGAAACTTGGTTGAGAATGATGATTCCAGTCAAGAAGCATAGAAGCAATCATCTGCTCTCCTCTCAGCATGGACTCCCTAAACACAGACCTCCCTGCACTCAATCTGTTCCTGTTCTGGTTACTTTTCTGTTGCTATGATTAAGACCCTGACCAAAAGTCACTAAATGAAGAAAGGTTTCATTTGGCTACAATAGGCTGTAGTCCATTATTGCTGGGAAGCCAGGGAACTCAATGCAGTGCATCCACAGTCAACAGCAGAAAGAGAGTGAATGCATGGATCCCTGTCTTCCTAGTTCAAGTGCTCCACTTTTTCTCTGTTCAAGGTTCCCTGCCTGGGGAATAATGTTACCAACAACCGGCTGGGACCTCCCACATCAGTTAACAAGTAAGACACTATTCCACAGACAGGACGGCAGACCTGTTAATTCCTCAAGATGACCCTCTCCCCCTGTGATTCTAGGTGGTGTCAAGCTAACAGCTGCACTCTGGTTGATATGGTTTATTGTGTTACCTTCAACTCATTTTAAAATCAACAAGCATGAAAAATATGATAGTCCATGAACAGAAATTCTGGAGACAGTTACCTTAATTAATAAATCATACACAAAGCTCCAAACACATGCCAAGGATGTTTTAGCTGCTTTATTCCTAACAGCCCCAAACTCAAAACAGTCAAATGTCCATTAATTATGCAATGTTACTATGGTTTGAACATAACGTGTTCCCCTAAAACGCTCATGTGTTCAGGACTTGGTCCTCACCTGTTGGTCATATTTGAGGTGGCTCTGGAAACTTTAAGAAGTGAGACCTAATTAGAAAAAGTGGATTCTAGGGGTGTCTTGTCCTTCCCTCTTCCTGCCAATCTCTCTGTTTCCCATCTACCATGAGATGAAGGATCTCCTCCATAACACATTCCCACTTTGGTCCCTCCATGGTGGGTCAGCCACCATGGGCTTAACCCTCTGGAACTGTGAGCTTAAATAAATCCTTCCTCTTTGAAATTGTTCTCCCCGGTATTTTGGTCATAGCTATTCATAAGTAACTAACATATAGGAGTCTAAACTTTATCCAGTGGAATACTACACAGCAATTGGGGGCAGGGAATGGACAACTTCCATAAATATCAACATCAATGAATCTCACAAGGCCTAAGTGTGATTCCATAGATAGGGGATTCGAAGCAGGGAAACTAACATATGGTGATAAAAATCCTATGAACATTTACCTTTGGGGGCATCAAAGGACTTTAAGGAACTGTCTCAGATGCTAGAAATGTCTTGTATCTTCATCTCAGGTTAAAAAGAGAGAGATTTCTGAACTTATGTGTAAACAATAACCTACCATCTTGTGCTGGTCAGTTAGCACCCAAATCAAGACGTCCTTACAACAGAAGTAAGTGTCAGCCGGAAGTTCTTCCATTACCCATCTTCAAGTGACACCAGGCCTTTAGCTGATTAACAGCGCAAATGTCAAAAATGCTTTTTCTTAAAGAAATTGGGACTTCTCTCTTGCTGGGTAGTTCTTACACCCTGTCTATGGACAGATGTGAGTTTCTAAAACACTATGCTCCATTCTCAACACTTCTGAGACTAAGGCCAAAATGAAATATTATACCCTGATCTTAACATTGGCCATGCTAATTTAAATTCTTTGGAAAGGACATATTCTGCTACCTGAGTGAACCTTGAATGAAATAAGCCAGCCACACAGAGACAAGCATTATACCATTTCAGTAATGGGAGGGTGGAACAAGGAAGCTGGTTTTCACCAGGTTAAGAGTTTCAATTTGAAAAGATGAAACAGTTCTGAATGTGGGTGGTGATGGTTACACACAATGTGAATGCCACTGAACTGTATATCTTAAATAGTTAGAATGGTCCATTGAATGCTACTGATATTTTACCACAATCATTTAAATGACCAAAAATATGTAACCAATCTCTTGCCCCATTAAACTGAAGAAGGGTCATTGTATAGCTCCACACTTATCTCTCAGAACATAATTGAAAGAAAGTATGGCATTGGGAAATATCACTGGCTCTATGCACCCTGGGTACCACCTCCATCCTCTCTCACAGCAGCTTCTCACCTATCCTGGACTGTTTTTACCAACCTTCCTCTAAATGAGAGGATACCTGACCACTTTGTTAAGGAGAAGAATCCCTGATAATTGCTGCCTCAGGACCCCAGCATGTACATTGTCCTGGTCCCCAGGATGCAGGGGATGATGGTCCCTCGGCCAGAGAAAGTTTAGAACATGTACCTTCCAAAGAAGCCTGGAATTCTTCTAAATGAATTTTCAGATGCCATAACCCTTGCTTCCTGGGTAAGTGAGCTTTTTTTCATCATTGTGAAAATATCTGACATCAACAGTTCAAGGAAGATTTATCTTAGCACATGGTTTCCAAGGTGCCAATCCATCAATGGCAGGAGGAGATATCAGAGCAAAGCAGCTCATAAGAAGTATGGAGTGAAAGGGAGGGAGGGAGAGGATGAACAACAGGCTAACTCCTTTTTTCCACTTATTCCATCTGGAACCCCAACCTAAGGGGCTGTGCCATAGACAGTGTCTCTTCTAGAGAGGGCCAGGGGGTCTGGTATAGCCTGAAAGCAACAGAAGTCATTGTCTGACCCTAAGTTTCAGAACCAGGAAGCTGCTGTGGAATAACCCTTCTGTACACTGTGTGAATATATATTGCCATGATTGGTTTAATAAACAAGTTGACTGGCCAATAGCCGAACAGCTTGGCAGGAAAGCCAAACTGAGAATGATGGGATGAGGAAGGGTGGAGTCGGAAGAGTGGCCAGCCAGACAGAGAATGAATTGGACACACAACGTGGGATAGAGGTAAAAGCCACGAGCCTGGGGCAGCACAGAGATGAATAGAAATGACTTAAGTTGTAAGAGCTAGTTAGTAACAAGCCTGAGCTATTGGCGAGTACTTAAAATTTATATTAAGTCTCTGAGTCAGTTATTTGGGAGCAGGTAGTTAGGACAGGGAAACTTCCACCTACAGGAAGCCCTCCATTACCACACACCACAGCTCAGGAACAAAGCTGCTGTCTTGTTCTCCATCTGTCTGGCCCTTCATCCCTCCTTCTCAACTGGTTCAGAGCTCAATTGAGAGAAAGAATGGATCTATCCAGGCTTCTCATGCCTGGTACCCCAGCATCGTGCCTCTCACATCACAGTGGCCAGAACAAGTTCAGACAGGAAGGGTAAGAACCTCATGCTCAATGGAGATCCTGTGGGATGCTTAGAATCCAATCTGCCAATGACCTCTGAGCTAGTAATCCTGGTATCTGCCAAATTCATTCCCAAGACAGGTAACTTGATAGACCCAGCATTCTGTCTCCTTAAAGAAAACACTCAAGTCTCAAGTAATCAAACAAAACAATCTCCAAAAGGCTGTTGCAGACCTCTCGTTAAAACTCGAAAGCACATTCTAAGCACCTCTGGAGATCATGGAAACACGCCCCAGACCTCTTGGGCCTCAAACAAATACACAGTATCCTTCTCTCTGGTCAGTGTACAGTGTGCAGTGCCTAATCTACAGGTCAGAGGTCATCTGAGATGCTACCAACCTATTCCTGTTATATTCCATCTTATCAATGAGCCACTGTTTGTGTCTCTAAAGCTAGAACCCTTCTTCCTTAGTAACAAGAAACAGGATCTAGGGGCACAGGATCTAGGGATGCAGCCCAGTGACAGAGAACTTGCCTAGCATGTATTAAGCTATGTGTCATAACCCAGCCCTGCAAAATAATATATATATATATAAACTAATTATTGAAACCAGAGCAGCACTTCTATGGGTATTAAATGTAAAACTTTCATCATCGTCTGTTGTTTTTGTTTGTTTTGTTTTATTTTGTTTGAATCTAATGTAGCCTAGGATGGTCTTGAACTCACTGCTTACTAGGTAGCTAAGGGTGACTCTGAACTACTGACCCTCCTGCCTCAGTTGCTCAAGAGCTGGAATTACAGACATGTACTAGCATAGTCCAATAAAACTTTTGTCTATGAACCTGTGAGATCATCTGCTTAGTTTAGCCTCGTCACAGTACAAGTGAAACAATTGTGGTACTAGGGATGTAACTAGAACCAACAATCGTGGAGATCCAAATGTGAACTAAGTAGGAAGGTGTTATGTAAGACAAAACGATAGATATGCTGGTGTAAATTTGGTTACATGAGGAAACATCCTTCTTCCCTTTCTCTCTTCTTTGCCTCTTTCCTCCTCGGTTGTGGAATATTTGTGTATACTATAAAGATGTGTCTCTGCCCAAGGCAACTTCTGATTGGTTTAATAAAGAGCTGAATGGTCAATAGCTAGGGTGGGATTTCTGGGGACAGAAAGGAAAAGGAGGAAGCATCTAGGCACACAGACTCTTCCAACAAACTCAGCATCATGCCATACTGAGAAGTAAATGAGCCATGTGGCAGAATGCATATTTAAAAAAATATATGGGTTAATTCAAGTTATAAAAGCTAGTTGATAACGAGCCTAAGCTAAAGCCAAGCTTTCATAATTAATATTAAGTCTCTGTGTCATTATTTGCAGGCTGGCGGTCCAAGAAAGTCCAATATGAAAGCTTGCAACACTCCTTCCTTTGGTGAGGGAGCAGAGACCAAAAATATTATTATTAGAGGTAGAAGGTCAAGGTGCCCTTAAATTGACTTTCTCTTTATTCATGGATTTGTGGTTTTGTGTAGCTCATTAAAGTATGACTGACAAACAAAAACTGTATATGTTTAGGGTGCATAATGTGATACTCTAATATACATATATAACTTGTAAAATGATTATTATCACAATCAAACTAATTTACATATTCATTGTCTTGACACTGACACTGTGATGTACTGGTAGGGAGAACACTTAAGTCTAGTCTCTTAACAAATAACCTTAGTATTTTTTAAATTGGGAAAGTTGAATAAAGAGACAGCTGGCCCAAGGTAGATACAGCTAGTAAGTGTAGCACAAATCTTAACAGGTCTTATTAATAAAATCAAACCTGAGGCCAGGTATTGGGGTGAATGCTGGAAGATCAGAGAAGCAGAACAAGCCACAGCTATCTCACCTCACCAATTCCTCAGCTGATTCTGTTTCCTCAGACTGGAAGTCTCTGGGTCCTCATCCAAATGGATCTCAGGTGAACTGCTGCTCAAAAGCCTGAAAGCTTAACCAGCCTAGTTCCTGGTTTTCACGCCTTATATACCTTTCTGCTTTCTGCCCTCACTTCCTGGGATTAAAGGCTCATTTCTTGGGATTAAAGGCGTGAGTCACCAAGCCTGGCTGTTTCCAGTGTGGCCTTGAACTCACAGAGATCCAGACAGATTTCTGCCTCTAGAATGCTAGGATTAAAGGCGTGAGTGCCACCATTTTCTAGCCTCTGTGTCTAATGGCTGTTCTATTCTCTGACTCCAGATAAGTTTATTAGGGTGCACAATATTTTGGGGAACACAATATCACCACAAGTAAGGAATGGTTAGAGTTAGCAGTAGGCATTTTTTCTTCCCACACCGTTTTTAAATTCCTGTATTCTCAACATGGGCACAGCTACATAATGTGACTACCAACCCTCAGTCGGCTAATTAGGCTGTATCCACTCTACTTTAGAGGGGCTCTGAATGTGTGTGTTGTGGCAAACTGAGCTTTGATGGGGGGAAAAAAGCCAATACATCAGTTTTCCTTCATTCTGAGTTGCAAAGTATGTATCAATCCACCAAGAAACTAGGATCCCATAACACCCACAATGCATGGTGTAATTTAGGCATATTCTTAGGGTAATAACTATAAACATTTTATGCACTGGACACTTTTCTAAGTGTTTTTGCAAGCATGCGTTTAGTTTATCAGCACAACATCCAAAGGAAACACTGTCTCCATTACACAGATAAAGTAACCAGGACTCTGAGAGATTAAGCAACTCTCCCAGGCCACATAGCACTAAGGGACAGTCAGCATTATACATGACTCGTCCAGAGTCCTCCTCTTCACAGCCACACTCCATTCTCATGCAATCATATCCAGTGATCTTTACAGGGAGCAAATGTCCAGAAAAAGAATTCTTTCTCATCTCCTTCTTTCAAAATAGCACAAAGGACTAAAAATAAAAAGTAAAAGAGAAAAATAAAATCTATCCCAAAGGCTAAAGCAAAATGTTAGATGTTTAAAAGAAATTTTTTTAGCTTTCATTTTATTTTTCTTATGAAAAATTCAAATTATTTCAGTACTGCCTGTTTCCCCTCCCCTCCCCCCCCAAAAAAAACAGTCAGGAAGTCTGGACAGTTCTTCAGTTCCTCCTAAAGAATGATCTGGAAACTGTCTAGTGAGAAGCAGCAGCCAGGCAGCCCATCAGGCCTCACACTTGGGAAGAAGGGACAGAAAGGTACCCATCATTCCCGCTAAAAGTTCTGGGTGTGTTTCTCGAGAGAAAGTCACATAAATGTTCCTGGTGGGGTGCTGGGGGTCAGCTTTCTAACGTTTGTGCTACTTTTCACAGTACTGACAGTGACTGAGTCTACATCACTTAATTACTTATTTGAAGTAATGTCTTTGATGCTAAAGTAAGGTCCCACCAAAAAACGCAGATCCAAACCACCAAGTCTAAAAAGGATGAGCCATCTAAGAATGAACAGGAAGGGGTGCCTATCAAAACAGACCCCTGTCCTTAACCAAAGCCCCTCAGGTCTTCTCCTCTTGTCACAATGGAACAGGAATAGGCAACTCCTGTGCTCTCAGAGTTTATCACAGAATTCTCTAGGGGATAGAAACACAGCATTTCAGCATTTGAAAGAACAGAGTTCCCAAAGATCCAGATCAACACAGACAGAGGTTCAACTCCAGAGGACTTGGGAAGTATTGCCAGGGGCTCAGATTACAAGAAGAAAGGGGGTCTATTCCATAGCTGCCATCTCTGCTTCCTCAACACTCACAGCTGAACAATGAAAGAAATCATTGAGGCAAAACGCGTGCCTGCATGTCATATCTGCAACAGGCACAAAAAGTGATATCTACAGATAACAAGAACTTCCAGAATACCTTCCTTTTACCAGTTTAGAACTTCCTGTTCCTTTCAAAAATTTATTAATGTTAAAATTAGCAGCTGACATTCACAAAACGCCAACAACATGCCTATATCTGCTATTATGACTACATCATTTGTTCACCCCTGAACCAACGTTTCAAAACATTGTTAACTTCATCCTAGCAAACAACAGTCAGGCCCTGGGATTAGTAAGGCAATTAAAAGTTATGCTGACAATAAAAATAAATTAGTGATATAATTCTCTGTGGTTGTCAAGCATGGTTTATGACTTTTATATTGGGAAGACTGGGAACATTTTTTTTTCTCTTTTTTATTACTTTGGACATTGCAAAAGCAATGATTTTAATGGCTAAAGGCAAGTCAGGGAAAGGAAAGGCCTTGGGAACATTTCCAGTCTACCAAAAAACTATGCACCACACTAGACGGTGATGTCTGGAATTTCAAAGAAAATGTCCACCTTGCAGGCCAGCTGTGCCCCGTCCTTCATGTCACTAGTGCTCTGCTGTCCACCTCACAGTCCACAATGGTGGTGCCAGCATGGACGTCACCCAAGGATAGGGGTCAGCGGGACTATGGCCCCTCTTCATGCCCAAAGGAGATAAAACAAAGATAGCCACCCCACAGCTCACTCAAACTAAGCTCTGGCCAAGCGCCATTTTGACAGCTTCCACGGTGGCTTCAGTGCAGAACTCTCACACGAATTCTAAGCAGTTTTTCTCTTCTCTAATGTCTCAGACACCAGGGCAGTGGAGTGGAGCACCGCCGTGCCTGACTACAGACGACAACACAGGGCCCATTCCTACAGGAAGAGAGCCCCAATATTAGCTCCTAAGTGCTGTGTTTCTCTCAAAATTAGGACGTGAGTTATCCATCCATTGATATACCTGACCATCTATCAGATAGGCCACTTGTCTTCTGCTGTGGTGTGTAGTGTCTCTAAAGCAAAATGACTCAAAATTGAAAGGGAAGCATAAGAAAAAAAGGGAAGGGAAGGGGAGGGGAGGGGAGGGGAGGGGAGAAGGAAGGAAGGAAGGAAGGAAGGAAGGAAGGAAGGAAGGAAGGAAGGAAGGAAGGAAGGAAGGTCCACTGACGAGCTTTAGAAGCTAGAGAATGAAATCAGAGGAATCTCAAATGGCTGAGAAACACAACCGGAAAAAATTAAATGATTCCTAATGAAATTCTGCTATTCTCATAGATCGGTGCCTAGCCACACTGTCATCAGAGGAGTGTCATCCAGCAATCGATGGAAGCAGATGCAGAGACCCACAGCCAAACCATAGGGAGAGCCAGGGGAACCCCACAGAAGGGAAGGAAGGACTGCAGGAGGCAGAGGGGTCGAGGACACCATGAGAACACAGGCCACTGAACTAACTAACCAGGGCTCATAGGGGCTCCCAGAGACTGGAGAGACAAACAAGAACCCTATGGGTCTGAGCTAGGTCCTCCTCACATAACTTACGGTTGTGTAGCCTGGTGTTTTTGTGGGACTCCCAACATGGGGGGCTGTCTGCCTCTTCTTCTGCCTGTGCTTGGGACCCTTGTCCTCCTACTGGGTTCCCTCATCCAGCTGTGATATGAGGGTTTGTGCCTAGTCTTATTGTATCTTGTTAGGCCATGTTCAGTGGATATCCCTGGGAGGCCTGCTCTTTCTTTTCTTCCTTTTCTTCCTTCCTTCCTTCCTTCCTTCCTTCCTTCCTTCCTTTCTTTCTTTTCCTTCCTTCCTTCCTTCCTTCCTTCCTTCCTTCCTTCCTTCCTTTCTTTCTAACTAAGAAGAGCAGTTGATCTGGGGGAGAGGGGAGGTGGAGCAAGGGACTGGGAGGCGTGGAGGGGAAACTGTGGTCGGAATGTAATGTATGAGAGAAGAATAAAAGGTTTTTGTTTTGTTTTGTTTTGTTTTTAAATAAAATCGTTAGAAAATTTTAGACAATGAAAACTCTGGAGTGAGTTTTTTAGGTTTGAGGTAAAAGCTAAAAACAATGACAATGAGTGGAACCGCTTTGTAAGTCTGTCTGAAATTAAGCATTAGTAGGGGGAAAACGCATTTTGTATAATTTTAAGAGAAATCAAAGTATTAGGAAAAGAAAATTCCTGGGCTACGGAGATGACTCCAGGAGTACAGTCTCTGTGTGCAAGTACAAAGAACTGAGTTCAGGTCCGCAGCCCCCATATAGAAAGCAGTGATGACCTGCCATCCCAGCACAGGGAAGTGGAGACAGGGATTATAGGCACTCCCAAGCCAGCCAGTCTAGCTGATCAGTGGCCTCCAGATTCAGTGGCAGGCCCTCTCAAAAATAATAAGGTGGAAAGCTGTAGAGGAGGCCACCCCACATTGACCTCTAGCCCCCTCAGGCATGCACAGTTGCACACACCTCTGCATATACATGTATGTCACATATACACACAACCATAAAAAGCAAATTACTAATAAAGACAAATAATTCTAGGAGCCTATGATGTTTGATTATGTTTGTTCCATTTTAATGTTTTAATAAGACTTGAACTATTGCTAATGGATTTATGCCATAAAAATTTCTCTTTCCTAGCTTTAAAAATAAAGATGTGATGTGGTGGTGCACTTCTTTAATCCCAGCACTCAGGAGACAGAGGCAGGCTAATCTCTCTGAGTTCAAGGACATCCTGGTTTACATAGTGAGTTACAGAACAGCCAGAGCTACATAGAGAGATACTGGCCCCAGCTCAAAAAAAGCTGTAAACTTCCAATTTTTATAACTTTAAAAATATATGGTATACTTCCTACTTTTGTGTAAGTAAGTCATTTTATACAATATCCAGTCTGTTATATGTTATAGAGACCAGTGGAATGGAAATATCCAGCCTGTTGTATGTTATGGAGACCAGTGGCATGGACTTGCCTAGTTCTTCTAGTTCATGGCGGATTTTAATTGTCGTATTTGAGTATGGAACAGAATAAACACAGAAAAGTCACATTTAGATGGGGAAAGAAGAGTTTGGCTTTAGTCATACCAAATAAAACAGACCCCAAAAGTGAATGTAAAAAGACTAACCAAAGTGGAAACAGGAGGAGATGGACCTACTTTTTTATAATTATGACATAATTAGAAAGTATCTTTTGCCAGGCGGAGGTGGCGCACACCTTTAATCCCAGCACTCTGGAGGCAGAGGCAGGCGGATCTCTGTGAGGTCGAGGCCAGCCTGGGCTACAGAATGAGTTCCAGGAAAGGCACAAAGCTACACAGAGAAACTCTGTCTCAAAAAACAAACAAAAACAAAAAACAAAAAACAAAAAAAGGAACTTTAATGAGGAGTTATACAGAATAAATTCTGGTTAGGGAGACCACATCTACCCCTCCTCTGTCTGTCTGTCCATCTGTCTGTCTGTCTGTCTGTCTCTCTCTCTCTCTCTCTCTCTCTCTCTCTCTCTCTCTCTCTAAAGACAGTGTCCTGAGAGCTGGGAGAAAACTTGATGATAGAGCCCTACTCTAACATACAGGGGGCTTTGGGTCCAATCCTTAGCACTACCAAAAACAAACAAACAAACAAACAAACAAACAGAGTCTGCTGTGAGAAAGATAAATTTCAAACAACACTACATTCTTTACCATTCTGGTTGTATTTTGTTTTATTTTTTAATTCCTCAGACTGCTTTGTACCAAAGATGCAATCAAGAAAGTAGTCAGCCTTGGTTGCCTCTCAGGACCCCAGGAAAGGTCAAGTTCAGGAGCATCCCATGCTAGAGTGCATCTCTGCAGTGGGCAATCTAGTCCGCAGGTTTCTCACTAGCAATGCTAACTAGCAGGGGGGTGGGAAACACAAAAGCAAACCTGCCACTTACTTAACACTGCCAGGCCCCAAAGCAGAGAAACACAAGAGGCGCACTTTAGCCATATCAACTCATTCTCTTCAGTTCAATAAATGGTGATAAGTCTCCTGCTAACAGAAAGGGACATACAGGCAAAAACCGGCTTTGAAAACAACTCTCACTGTCTGGCCTCTAGTCAATAAAGGCACCCTGAGTCTAGAGCTGTCAATAAATACTAAACCACAACAAAAAACTGCCCAGGTCTCTCCAATGCACACAAGCCTTTTTAACTGTGGAAAGCAACAGACAAAATGACTTCAAAGATGAGTTGTGGGAAAAAAAAATGATTCCAGCCTGTGTTGTAGAGAGCAAAGTCCTTGGAGAGCCTGGGTATTGTGTGTGGAAGAGCCCCTAGGGGTCACGGGTGACAGTGCCCAGGGTCTGCTCTACCCCTGGGAGTCTTCCCCATGTAAGGCATTTATGCTGCTGCTTAAATATTACAAGAAGAAAATGGAAACAGAGCCTAGAAGGACTCATTATTGGAGATCCCACAGAAGGCTGAATCAAACACCAATACCACATTTTTCTAAAAGATTAAAGTAATATAGTGTGATCCAAGGGTGCAGCTCACACAGCATCCAAAGGCAAGGTGCTTGCTTTTTATTGATGTTTCGCTAAAATCAAACTTATTTTTTAAAGATTTACTTATTTTTATATTTTATATGTATGAGTGTCTTGTCTGCACTTATGTATATATACCACATGTGTGCCTGGTACCCACAGAGAAGAAACTGGAACTGGAGTTACAAAGAGTTGTGAGCTACCATGTGTGTGCTGAGAATTGAACCCGGGTCCTCTGCAAGAGCAGCCAATGAGACCATGAAACCACCTCTCCAGCACCCAAATCAAAATGATTGAAGTAGAATGGAGCAAGGCAGAAAAGAAGGATGAAAGGTTCCTCTACGGAGGGCAATGTGAAGCCCATCTCTCCTGCAAAGCTTCCAACTTCAGCAACTCAGGTGAGGTATCTAAGTCCCAAAGGGGTTCAGAGACAGCGCCCAAAACATACCCATGACTCCTGGGGATATAGTCAGGAATAACTAGCAAACATGTATTTTGAACACATTTTGAGATGTTGAAATTAGAAACAGTGAAACAAATAGTCTCAGGAAGGACCAGAATATGACCTCAAGAGAAAGGCATGTCCAAGAACCCTAAGTGACGAAATGCTTCAAAAACAAAGGGGGTCCAGAAGTTTCTTGAGAGAGTCATTGAATGAAAGGCCCAGGGAATTGTGTCTCCTTATTTTTTTTCTTCAGAGAGGACAGTATCTACATAGACCATTTCATCAGGACAAAGAACAAATGAGGCAATGCACCTATGTGATACAAAGAATCAGAGGTACATAAGATACACAAAGAAAGGCTTATCATATGGTTCTTCTCCGTGGCAGAACAGGAATCAATGGTCAAACACAAAGACCACGGCTCAGAAAGAAGAGCCAGTGACTTCAGCCACTTGAGTCGCTCTGGGCTAAGCCTGACACATACTGGGGTGTGCAGTGGAGTCACCATAGCAGGCTTGGTGCCATCCTTTGAAACGTTTGCCTGCTCTGTCATCCCGGCTGCTTTGGAGACTGACGTGGGAAGATTGCTAGATCAAGGTCAGAGTAAGCAGCCTAGCCAAACCTTATTACGCCTAGCCTAGCATCTGAGAGCTTGGTGTTTGGAAGGGTTCCCACTACCCTAACTGAAAAGAGTGACTCACTCTGCCTAAGCCTTTCAGGCCAACTAGATGGTTTATGCCCATCATCTGCTTCTCTTCTGGGAGCCTGGAATTTTAGTCTGTGTGGCTGAATAAAGAACCTGATGTGAAAGCACCTTTGCCAAGCATCCTTGAGACATCACTTGACACATGCTAATCACAGCTCCTCATGGGAGTGCAGTCTGTGTGATGCACTCTGCATCCTGGCCCCTCCTTCCCACCACTCCTCATTGGGGTGCAGTCTGTGTGATGCACTCTGCGTCCTGGCCCCTCCTTCCCACCACTCCTCCCTTTCTCACACTGGAACCTTGGGTCATGACCAGTCCAGTCTCTTCTAAATTCACCATCCGCATCTTTCAAGCCTCAGAACTCTCAGCATAGGCTGGAAGCAAGTAAGGTGTCTGGGCTAACACTGCACTTTGAGAGTACTACTTGCACACAGCACACCGACTTCATGGTGTTATTTAATAAGCTTAAGAACAGCTCGAGGACTGCTTTGACTTTTTCAATTATGGATGGAGGCTTGCTAGCATAGTCCCTTAAATCTCTAGTATCTTCAGAAGGTCACCCGCTGCATGCTAATTCTAGGCCAGTAGTGGGCATCCACTGCTAACTGAAAGATCGACCTCGGACCCCACTTCTGTCACAGTACCAATTAGACCTAACCCTAGCTCCTGATCATTACATCAGTGGCTATCCGTGGGATTCCCACATGGCAGGCTGGGTACCAGACCCTTCATACATGTAACAACAAACCCCGAAAGATTCTGTATGCAAAGAAGATTCCAGAAGGCTGAGCAAACAGCCTCAGGTCATAAGCCAAGGATGTGCCTGATCCCAAGTCCCATATACACTACAGCATGCCACAGTTTCTGGTTTGGAGTCTGTATGTACGGCTGTCCTTCACCACACACTCCCGCTGTTGGGATATTCTGTTCAAAGGGGAGCTCAGGACCAAACAGCTGTAGACCAAAACTTCTAAACCGTGCTCTAAAGAGAGTTTCCTCCCTAGGGTTGTTTCCATGAGGTACTTACCTCACAGCAATGCAAATGTAATCAAAATAGGATCCTAACCACAAGCAATCTAAGGTGAAGGTTCACCAAATCAGACTTCCCTAGAAGATACAGAGCTGAAAGAGGCCAAGAGGCAAGGCCCAGGCACTTGGCTGTTCAGGAAGAGGCCATCACTATGAGACAGTAAATATACTCTTAATCTATGCTTTTGTTTCTCCCCTCTTCCCTGGTGTCTTCCTTTAGCGAACACCCAGCATCCACCAGCTTTCTAGATAATCACATAAAATATAATAATGTGCTCCTTCCTGGTCCAGGCAAACTCTAAACAACTGCTGCAAAATTCCACATGCTCTCAGCTTCTGCTTCCCCAGCCTCATTTGCTCTCTCTCTGTTGACAAAATTAACCAATTGAGGGGGAGGAGACGGATGAACGCCTCAAGCCTGTTGTTTGAAAAAGCAAGTACTTCAAAATATCAGATCCTTCCACCTAAAAACAAATTTACCATGTTCCTGGAGCAAGAACCGAAGGGAAGGACAGATGAAAACTAATCCAGGTCTGGTGCTAAAGTCCTATGGCCGCAGGGCAGTGGGTACCGATGTGGTGCACTAGCCTATCACCAGGAAAAGGGCCAGCAGAGAATAGATAAAATAAGAAAGGCTTTAAGCTAGAAGTCCCCGGTCTCCATGATGCCCTGACCTCTACATCAACACAGAGACTACGGTGGGCTGAACTAGAAGTTGAGTCAGCACCTGCTGTGTGACTCATGGTTTTTCCATGCCAGTGTTCCAGACGAGCCCTCTGCCCAGGATGCATCTAGGCAAAGTAATGAGCTGTGTGCATTTCCTCTATTCCATGCACCATGCAGACTCTCCCGGGGGGTCTCCCTGGCTGGGTAACAGCTCCCATCACTAAGTCTGCACACTGGAGGGGGCAACCAAGTGGAATCTGGCATCAAGGAAAAGGCAAGCGTGACCCAGACTAAGAAAGGAAAGGTGGTGAGAAGCCAGGAAACTAGACAACAGAATGTCTTCAGGGGATGAGGGAGGCAAGGGCTGGATCCCCAGCAGCCTTTTCTCATTCATTCATTCAGCTTCCCATTTGGAGAGGAAAGCAATAAGCCTTAATTCCAAGCTGTGTTCCAGCTGGAACCAAAGCTGGCACTCATGCATGTGACCTGAGACATAGTCAGGCCTCCTGGGTTGTCTTTCCCAGGGATGACCCTACTCCAAAGCTGCTGTGGATATCGCTCTGTGTAAATAAAGTTCTGATTGGCCAGTGGTCAGGCAGGAAGTATAGGCGGGACAAGAGAGAGAAGAATTCTGGGAAGTAGGAGACTGGAGAGAGACACCGCCAGCTGCCGCCATGAAAAGCAATGTGTAAAGACACCGGTAAGCCACAAGCCATGTGGCAAAGTATAGACTAACAGAAATGAGTTAATTTAAGATAGAAGAAGCAGATAGCAAGAAGCCTGCCACGGCCATACAGTTTCTAAACAATGTAAGTTTCTGTGTGCTTTCTTGGTTGGGTCTGAGAGACTGTGGGACTGGTGGGTAACAGAGATTTGTCCTGACTGGGCCAGGCAGGAAAACTCAAACTACACCAAAGCCCAGGGCACAACTGAAAGGGAGGTCACAGGATGATGATGTCAGAGGGATGCAGGCAGGAGTCAGCAGAGACTGCCCAACGCCTGCCCACCAACCCTGTGTGCAAAGTGAGGAGGTTGTAAATCTTAGGACGGAATATAAAGCAGTTGGCCCACAGCCATCACTTCTGGCTTTCCCAGGCTGTCCCTTGAGAGAAAGAGCAAAGAAGGAAGAAGTCAGACTTGGTCACTGGGACAAGAGGAAAGACCTTAATAAGGCTGATGATGAATGTCCCCAGTCCCATGGAGACGGAAGTAGCAGGCTTGTCTGGCCTGCCCCATCCTGGGCCAGCTCCTCAGTGGTCACACAGACACTCTGAAGGGCCACACTTGAAGGGAACCTTGGAAGAAGTGAGGGGGCCATTCATTACCTCTTGGTAGTGTTTACCCCATTCTCATGACGGATTGTGGTAATGGTATCTCTCCCCTATCCCACCAAGCCCCTGCGTCTCTCCATTGCTTCTCATCAAAGATTCTGCCTACTCCTCCCCCCAGGCCTGCTTGTCTGCCCTGTCTCCCTGCTAGTAACCAGCAGCCTCACACACAGTAAGGCAGGCAAGAGGAGTCTGTTTCACCTCTGCCTTCAATCAGCGGGAGTCAGAGCACAGATGTGAACAGCCCCAGGCTCCGGGGACCATATGTAGAGGTGTGATGTGCTCTGCCTAACTCTCCCACAAAACTCCATCTAATGTTTTGCTTTATTGTTTTCATCTTTCTTCCTTCCTCAACTTCAATCAGAAAGCAATAAGAACAAGGTGGAGGGAGCGTACATTTTTAAAAAGTAAGAAAATTCAACTAATCAAATGTATTCCTTCAAAGATTTTTAAAATGTATATTTAAAACTGTTTATCGTATGTTCTGAGAAGCCCCAAAGAGTTTCTAAAGAGCCATCTGATGCTTGGGATGTGGGGTCTGGGGCCAGTTCCTGTAAGAAAGTATAGGGTCATTCACGGTCTAAGACACCCTTGTGCTCCTGTATCCTCATTGGCTAAACAAGAAATATTTTGCCCCATGCTCAGACCATTGCATGTGGCCCATAATTCAATCGCATTTAGTGAAATCTAGATAGGAAAGGCATTGATTCCTTTTCTAGCTCAGAAACCAAACAGTATGGCACTAACTTGCTCCACATAAGCATGTGTGCCAGCAGGAAGTGAAGTATCCTGGCATGACTTGTCATCCTGAAGAGAAGATGACATCCCTCCAGGTACACACTGACCACACTGCTTTGCTGAGCAACCTGACTTTCCACAGAGTGCGAAGATCAACATTGCCACAACAGTTACTTACTCTCCTGGTTATGGTAAGATGCCCGCCCAGAGCAGCACAAGGGAGGACAGGGCTATTTGGGCTCCTGGTTTTGGAGGTACAGTCCGTCATGGCAGCAAATGCAGGGCAGCAGGAGGGTGAGGCAGCTGGCCACACTGTCTACAGTCAGAAGGCAGAGAGGGGAAAGCTGTTGTCCAGCTCGCTTTCTTCTCCGTTCTTCTTCATTTAACCCCAGACTCTATCTAGCTCGTGAGATGGAAGCCACTGGCCACCCTCAGGATGGGTCCTCCCTCCTGACGGAAATCTCTCTGGATAAACCCTCATGGACATACCCAGAGTATGTGGTGACTCTAAATCGAGTCAAGGTGACAGGGAAGGATAACCATCCAGACACTCATGATCCCCAGAGGGTGGGTCCTGCCCCAAGTCCTGCAGGTTTCCTATGGTTACACCAACTACTGACTTCTGTCCAAGAGAGAACCACGTGACAGAGAAAGTGCAAACGTGTGTCTTCCTCGTTATACCGGGCAATGAAAATGAAGTAAAGGAATTCAGAAGTCTGTAATAAAGAAGAAAAAGGGGAGCAAACAGGACAGAATAGGAGAGATAAAAAGAAGAGATATGCAGCAGGAATCTTAAAGAGTCTTATTAATAAAATCAAACTCAGCCAGGTATTAGGGTGAATGCTGGAAGATCAGAGAAGCAGAACAAGCCAGAGCTTCCTCACCTCGCCAGTTCCTCAGCTGATCCTGTTTCCTCAGACTGCAAGCTTCTGTGTCCTCATCCCAATGGATCTCAGCTGAACTGCTGCTCGAAAACCTGAAAGCTTAACCAGCCGAAATGCTGAACTAACTTAGTTCCTGGTCCTCATGCCTTATATACCTTTCTGCTTTCTGCTATTACTCCCTGGGATTAAAGGCATGTGTCACCATGCCTGGCTGTTTCTAATGTGGCCTTAAACTCAGAGATCAGCCTGGCTTTGCCTCCTGAGTGCCGGGATTAAAGGTCTGTGCTACCACTGCCTAACCTCTATGTTTAATATTGTGGCTGTCCTGTTCTCTGACCCCAGATAAGTTTATTAGCATCCACAATATTTTGGGGAACACAATACCACCACAGAGATGACCCACACCACCACAGTACTGGGACATTATTCTTTATTTTTATAAAACTCATTTTTAACTGACACATAAACTCTATGTATCATATTAATTATACATGTTATTAATTATAAAAACTAATGGAACAGCAAACTGGTTAATCTCCACCCTCTTAGATCTGTCCTCCACCATCAGTCCTATCTTGGGAGATCAAGCCTGGCAGATGGCATTGTGCTGGCCTTACAGTTCTCTGGCTTTGAGACAGCCAATGGGAGAGTTTCTGAAGGGCAGTGAACAGGAAGAAAGAGGGAATGTTCTCCCCTGCATGCTCCTTGCTTCAGTGTATGGGTCCAACACCACCTACACCGAGGGTCCTACACTACTTCCCTCTGGAAAATCATTCTATCTCAGCTAGAAGGTCTAGCAGTTTCCTCTCTGGATCCCTTGGGCTTCGAGGTGGTTCTAGTCTTTGGACAGCTGACTCACTCTGGTCAGTTCCTCTAACTCTATTGTATTAGTTCATTCTGCATTGCCGTCACAAAACACCCAACACACACCTTATGGGCAGATTAGGTTAGGCTACTTCAAAGGCTGGGCAGCCCATCATAGTGGGGGAAGGCACGGTGGAGTAGTTCAGTCCATGGCAACCTGAGCATATGTGGTAGGGGCTCTTTACATCATTGCAGGTCAGGAAGCAGAGAATGTCAGGAACCTGGGACAAGCTACAAAGTTCAAAGGCCAAGCCCTAGTGACCTACTTCTGACAAGTAGGCCCTGGCCCCTAAAGATTCTATAACCTCCCAAACCAGTGTCACTAGCTAGGAAATAAATGTTCAAAAACATGAGCAGCTGGGAGACATTTCAGATTCAACCACAACACTTACCTATGCCTCCATAATCAGCTCCTCCTCCAGATCTTCATCTGACCCATCAGTATTGAGTGCATTTCCTCCTGAGCCTCCTGCCACACCAGGAAATTGTCCTCAGAAAACCTCCACAGCAAGCACACAGCAGCCTCAACAAGAAAGTCTCGAGCAAAGGGATATCCTTTCTTGGCATATCATGCCTAACTATTCCATACTCTGAAGATGTTTTATCAAAGGGAATTCATTGCAGTACTCAAATAATAGCTGGTCATGAGCAGTGTGCTAGAAGAAATAGTAAAATAATACCAGGACCAGATAAAGTTGGCCTAATGTTTAAAAAAAGGTGATGTATACCTGGCAGTGGGCTGTTTACTGGAATAATCAGTGAGCTCAAGTTATTTAATACCAGGATGAGAATTTTATAGTCCCATTGTGTATATATACCACAATGTTCTTATCCATTCCCCTATTTGTTCAATAAATCTTTATCAAGCATCTAAGATTCCAAAAGCACTAAATTAACCTCAGAGCCCAGTGACCAAGACATCATGTTTATCTTCAGATTAGAATCTAGTTGAGTCATAAAACAAGTAGGGAATTAACAAAAGGCACACAGAGCTGAGTATAGGTGCTGGGAGACAGTGGGGAAAGGGAGCCTCACCTAGTGCAGGGTAAGAAAGCAGGTTTCCTGGATGGGATGAAGTTAAAGATGTGGGGCTGGGGAGCTGGCACACTCTGTAAAGTGAGTGTCGTGCAAGCATGAAGACCTGAGCTTGGATCCCAGGCACTCACATCTGTAACCCCGGTGGTGGGGGGCTGGGAAGAGACAGGCAAACCCCTGAAGCTTGTTGGCAAGTCCACCTAGGAAGACCGACGAGCTTTCAGTTCAGTAAGAGACCCTGCCTCAAGAAATAAGGTAGATGAGTGATAAGGAAGACATTCAACATCAACCTTTGCCCTCCACAAGCATGCACACAATGCACACACATGTATAAGCACCTGCACACACATGCACATAGTCTCATCCATGCCCCCCCACACACACACACCACTCAGGAAGAAGAAATGAGGGTCAGACTGAGAAAATGGGTCAATGTGTGCAAGAGCTAAGGATGACAAATAAAAACCACAACACTGCTCTAGTGGTTCCATACAGCTGGGAAAATGTAACATGGAGGCAGGGGGTGCAATGAGACATCATTAAATCATTCATTAGTGCAGAGACCAGACACAGGTTGAGAGACTCTTACTGGAAATGTTTGGGAGGAGAACTTTTTCAAATTGTTTTGAAAAACTTTTTTCAGCTATTTGAATCTTTCATGTACCTTGAGGGTGGGACTAAAGTCTAGCCATGAAATTCCTGCATATGTCACATACCTCCTAGGCAGAAGGTGTGTTATAGAATGTTTTTAAGGTTGGCTATATTTTGACTTCCACATGTCATATGAGGTCAGGCATGGAATTTTGTAGCATCAGGTCAGCACTCCAAAAGTCTGAGAATTTGGAGCATTTCAGATTTCGGGTCTTCAGATTAGGTCTACTCAACCTGTAGCTGGGACTTGTGTAAGAGTGACGTATCTACAATCATGGTACTCCAGATACTGAGTCAGGAGGATCACGAAATTAAAGCTAGCCTGGGCTAACTATGGAGTCTGGCCTTAGCAAAAGCCTTTCTTAATAAATTAGGGGCCACAGCTAAAACTCAGGACCTGTCTAACATACAAATCATGATTTCAGTCTCCAAGACCATCAAAGAAACCTGTGCTATCAGAGCAGAGATGTAGCTCAATAGTAGCACACTTAGCTAGCATGGATTTGATCCAAGACTGCCCCAGACAAACACAACACAGGGCCAGTCTAACAAAGACGTAAGAAACAGTTGGAACTTCATAGGAAATGGAAGGAGCTGCTGCCTTCTGGCAGACCAAGGGCTAACATGATCAGATACATGATTGACAAAGTCACTTTGGACTGGTCCTGGGAAGCAAACCGGAGCAGCATCAAAGCAGGAAGTGAAACCAGCAGAGCCCTGGCTCTTGCTGAATGAGAATGGGGACGAGGAACATGGGGACCTTTGGTAGATACACTCCAGAAGCTTAAAGAGACATCTGAGAAACAGCATCAGTTACTCTTGAGAGTGTGGTTAGAAATGAAAGGAGGCACTGGAGACGGGAGGGGCTCAGTGGGAAGGAGTACACACTGCTTTTCCAGAGGACTGGAATTCAGTTTCTAGTGCTGACAGGCGATTCACAACCTTCTGTAACTGCAGCTTCGAGGTAATCCAACGCCTCTGGCTTCTGCAGGTACCTACACTCATGTGTACATACCCATACAAAGAAATGCATAGACATATCATTGAAACTAAAATAATTACTTCATTTAAAAAAAAATAAATGAAAAGAAAGATAATAGGGAGGAGCCAAAATATCTACTAGATTTCAGACTTGGGCAACTGGAGGAGACTGTCAGGGCCATTCAGAGATGGAAAACTTAGGTGAGACTCACACTGGAGTGGACAAGGCCAAGGATGAAGGGATCCCTTTGAGAGAACGTTGGTGTGGTTACCTAACGATGTCCAGGGAGCCTGGGCCAAAGGGCTGTAGCTCAGAAGAAGGGCTCTGGGTGGGAAATGGGGATGTGGAATTGCCCATTTACACCACTACTCAAGTGCCCCCTGGATTGGTGATGGTTGCTATGCTGCAGAGAACAGTTCTCATGGAGGCTTAGGGTACCAAGCATGAGTGGCGGATGGAAGATGAAGAAGAGGGAACATTTGTCCCTGAAAGATACATCCCAACCATCTGAGGGATACTGAACATGACAGAACAAGACACTGTACGGGAAGGTGCTGGGCATCCTGAACAGAAACCAAGAGCTACCTAGATGCCACAAAAGACTTTGCTCACCTCAAATACCCACCACTCAAGATACTACCTTTGATTTTTGGTACCACAGGAACCAAACCCAATAATAACCAAATTATCCAGGCAAACACACTCATAGTGGTCTGAATGACCCTGGAGAGAAATGCTACAGTTATCTGAACCCAAGTCATTCGATCATCATGGTCAGCTGCTCCCATCTGGACAAAAGAGGACAGCACTTCCACCACTTACACTGTGGAGGTGCTGTGTGCCTGGACAGTCTGGCTACTTGGCCACAATCACAAAACACCCAGGGGCAAAAGACTTTATTTGTCACAAAGTTCAATTTAAAGGACCTTTCCATATGATACAGGTAGGCAGTTGCTCATCCCATTAAAGCCATGGACAGTACAGAAGGAAACAACTCAGATCCTAGAAGTCCAGAGAAGGAGCAGACACAGCCCTCCTGCCTCTACATGTCTGTGTCTTAAAACAGCTGTCATTCACTTGATTTGGCAGCACAAACACTAAAATTGGAATGACACAGAGATTAGCATGGCCCTACAAATCTGTGAAAGATTCCCAATTTTACCCAGGAGGAGGACTAGATTTTTACCCAGGAGGAGGACTAGATTTTTACCCAGGAGGAGGACTAGATTTTTACCCAGGAGGAAGACTAGATTTTTACCCAGGAGGACTATGAAAAGGGAGAAAGAGACAGAAGGAAAGCTGAGAGAGACAAACAAGCAAGAGGAAAAGGGGGAGGGAGAAAGACAAACATTGCCTGTTCTTCTGTGTTGAATCCAGATTTAACTAGATAGATGATGGATGGATGGATGGATGGATGGATGGATGGATGGATGGATGGATGGATGGATGGAGGATGGATGGATGGAAGGATGGATGGATAGATAGATAGATAGATAGATAGACAGATAGACATACATACATACATACATACATACATACATACATTGTATTCAATGACGTGAAAACAAGAAAAGATAGGAGAGTCAGAAAGAGTAATGGGGGTGAATATGACCAAGATACAATAACAAATATGTATGAAAATGTCATAATGAAACCCATTATTTTGTATGCTAACCTAAGTTTTTGTTTTTCAAGACAGGATTTCTCTGTGTAACAGCCCTGGCTGTCCTGGACCTTACTTTGTAGACCAGGTTGGCCTCCAACTCAGAAACATCTGTCTGCCTTTGCTTCCTGAGTGCTGGGATTAAAGGTATGAGCCACTAACTTAATTTTTTTTTTTTTTTATGAGTGGAAAATACAGGGAGAAAAATGCTCTTTGTGATAAAGGCAAAAGGATACCTGAAATCTCCACATGAAAAGTAAAACTCATAACAACATAAGTTGTTTATAAACTAGAGAAGTGCCTTGTGATGGCGAGTCCTCATCGTCAGCTTGACTGGATCTAGAGTCACCTAGGAGATGCCGCAGGTATTTTTTTAAGACTTATTTATTTTTATTTCGCATGTATGGGTGGGTGTTTTGCCTGCATGTATACATGTGTGCCTGGTGCCTGCAGAGGTCAGAAGTCACTGGGCTACCTAGAACTGGAGTTAGATAGTTGTGAGCTGCCATGTGGGTATTGGGAATTGAACACAGGTCCTCTGCAAGAGCAATAAGTGCTCTTAACTGCTAATTCATCTCTCCAGATCTGAAGACACACTTCTAGATGTGTCAAAGTGGTTGAATTGAAGAGGAGGATCTCTCTGAGTGTGGGCTGCACCATCCCATTCATCCAGGGCTGAATGAAGAGAGGGGAGTGGAAAAGTGAGATCCTGAATGAAGAGAGGGAAGGGGGAAAGTGAGCTGAGCACAGTCTCTCTGCTTCCTGCTTATGAATACCATGTGTGACCAGCTTCCTCAACCTCCTGGTGCCATGCCAGTGTGTAGCACCTCAAACCATGACCCTAATAAACCTTCCTTCCTTAAGTTGTTCTTGTCAGGTATTTTAGTACAACAAGCAGAAAAGTGACGAATACACATTTTTAAACTTAAGAATTTCACAATGAAAAGCTGAACTTAAACTTCCAAGATGCAAGCAAAGGCTCCTTGCACATGGATAACTCCTCTCAAAAGACGGTGTTACTTCTTTTCCAAAGAGAGACCAGGCTGGTAGTGTTCCCTGCACCTGAATCCTATTTCCTATTTATCTACAAGGTGTCTGGTGGAGGAAGCAAGCTTCTCTTCCATGTCCTCTGGTGGTTCCAGCAGCATGCTGGGGCTTGAAATCCAGCAGTTATTATACTCAGGGAACCACATCCCTCATCTTACCTGTCACTATGTGGTAACCCTCATGGACATGGGGCCACTTCAACCACAGCTGCTGAGTTATTTTTTCAATCCTTGTGTAATTATCCCATTACCAATGCATGCAGAAAAGCTAGACTAACCGGAGAAAGGCTCTTTCCTACCATACACAACTAAAATCCTTCTGAAGACCAGTTACCAAGAGCTCTCCCTGCACACCCCCAGCACCTGCTAGCAGCTTAACTACAGTGAGAATTTTCACAGGGCACAACTACCACATAACAAAGGAAAACTGTGTACAAATGCCTGGCCTCCAGGAAATACCAGGAAATCAATCACAAAGATGTGACAGGCAATTTTTTAAGGGACTCTGGGGACAAGCAGAGTAGTTTGGTGATGGAGTGTGCTTAGTGTGCATGAGGCCCTGGGCTCAGTCTCCAGCAAACAAAATTTTAAAACAGGCCTGGGCTAGAGATGTAGTTCAGTTGGTGCTGGGCTGCCTAGCATGCCTGAGGCACTAAATTCAAGCCCCAGCACACATTAACCCTGAGTACACACACACCTCCTATCCTGCCACTGGGGGCTGGAGACAGAAGGATAAGGAGTTTGACATCATCCTTAATTACATAATGACCTCAAGACTAGTTTAGACTACATGAAACCCCATCTCAAACAGACAGACCAGGTAAAATGGCCTCGCATTTTACAAAGGACAGTGTTGGAAGGCAGACACCCGCAGCAGTTGGCTGTGGCATGGGTTCCATTGATTCTACTGTTAACTAAAGAATGCCTGGGTCAGCTGGGCGGTGGTGGTGCATGCCTTTAATCCCAGCACTAGAGAGGCAGAGGCAGGTGGATCTCTGTGAGTTTGAGGCCAGCCTGGTCTACAGAGTGAGTTCCAGGACAGGCTCCAAAGCTACACAGAGAAACCCTGTTTCGAAAAACAAACAAACAAAAAAAGACTGCCTGGGTTGTGTGCTCCATGTACTTCCAAGAGAGCACCCTAGAGTGTCTCTGCCCACAAATACTGAGTTACTGATAGGAACGTCACACTTGCCCTGAAGCTCTCAGAGCCAAGCACAAGTTGGGTCAAGCTTGAGGGAAACATCTTCATCCCTAGGAGGTGGAAACCATATCCCACCCAGACCAGCTCCCCAACCCAACAAACCCACTTTACAGACTCTACAAGTGTGCTTTGTTTAGCTCCTCCTGCTTCCTAAAGTACACAAAGCTGGGGCTGGTAGAACATGGTCTTCAGGGCCCCCAGACAGTAAGAGGAACATCACTGGGTAACAGAAGGCAGTGTGGCCACCTCAGCAATTGGAGGTGAGAGCAAATTCATGACACATACACAGTGCACAATGCATCAGCACCTCTCCCCTGCATCTGATGGCCAGAGTACTGGACTCTTCATTGTCACAGAGATTGGTGTAAACCCAGAGGACAGATGACAATTCTCAAGAGAAAACTGGAGTCATCCTCCAGCAGGACAGGCTCTACATTTGGTCTTGTCTTGAAACCTTCTGTCTTCCCAGAGAGGTTAGGAGTACTCAGAAATTCCAAGACATCTGGGATGTTACACACTTCTAGACAATTCGAAACACATGTGTGTATACATGTATACATACATATGTATATTGCTATATATAACCATGTGTACCAAAAACCTCCACGAAAACCAAGGTTAAATTAAGTTTGTAAACCTTCATCATCTGGAGATTGTACTAACTCAGAGAACCCACTGCCAACCATGTCCTACTAGACTTAGAGGGGAAAAACATAATTCATCAAATAATAGTAAATAATGTTGAAAGTGGGCCATCCATTGAGGTATAGTCTGAAAAGGACTCTTACATCATGCCTCCCTGACCTCTATTGCTGAAATGCCATCTTTTCAAAAGTTCCATCCATGTGATTTTCAACTAAGCCTGGAAAAAGTAGTCTGTTCAATCCTCCCCTGCCTAGTAAGAATTTTTATAGAGTTCAGTTCAGTGATTGAAATCACTATGAAAGCAAGACATACCTCAAGTTGTGTCGTGGCAAAGAAAGCAGGTATGGAGGTCATTGCTCAAACCACCCAGAGGCTCATAATAGGACACCAAATATGTACATTAAAATTCCTAAGAAACAGAAAAGACGTTTTTTCCAGTCTCGAGATTTTCTGCAACTAAGGAATAATAGAGACTCTATTTTTGCTTTGTGGTGTGTCTGTGTTTTCCCTTTCGATTAGGACTGAATCACTTTCTGGCTTCATTGAGAATCCACTGAGGCCCACTGGGGAGTTCACTGTTTGCTCAGCACTAGGAAAATCATGAGTCTGACTCACTCCTAGTGTGTGCCCTGCCTGCTGTCAATAAAGCCTGTGGAAAAGTCAGGAAACAGGACTTGGCTCTGGGTATCTAGCGGGTTTTCTCATTTTTCATAGTAACTTGGAAAATGTTGCTTCCCAACACTGGAAAATGTTACAGCCCTACATCAACAGGTACAGGGATAACCCATTTCTATTCTGGAACCTTCTAAGTGGCCCCGGGCTAGAAGTATCACCTTACTGAATTTGTTTTCTTCAGCTTGTCTTTTATTTATTAAAAAATGATAATTAATAAGAAAAGAGGTGGAGCCAGGTATGCCTTTTATTTTATTAAAAAGTAAGAAGAAGAAAGGAGGTAGAGCCAGGTGGTCATGAGATTATGCCTGACAAATTTTAAAGGAACTAGATTAAGGGGCTGGAAACATCAGAAAAGCATTGCCATGCAAACATGGTGACCAGAGCTCAAGCCGTAGAACTCATGTAAAAGGCTGGGTGTGGTCACTCTCACTTGTAATCTCAGCACTGGGGTAGCAGAAACAGATGAGTCCCAGGCTTGCTGTCCAGCCAGCCAATTGACAAGCTCCAGGCCCATGAGAGCTCCTGTCTCAAAAACCCACGGTGTGATGCTATGGAACAAGGCCTAACACTAGGCATCCACATACATGTACATGTATATACACATGTCAGGTGTGCAAGAGTTAAAATCAAGCTCAGCTTGAGTCTTTCTCCTTCAAATTTCACAATACAATGAAGTTACAAACAGATGACTTTCTGCTGTCTTTCTGAGTTTTAGGTCAAAATGAGACTGTGAGGTTCAATTAATCAAGGAAAGAAGCACAAACCAGCTATTTCATGGGAGCACTCTTCAGTCACACCACACCCTTTTCGCCAATAACCCTGTGGAATAGTGCTCTACACTGGCGTGTAGGCCATCATTCCCTATCTCTTACCATATGTAGATCTGGGATTCCTGGACAGATACAATTCCCCAAGCTTTTCTAAACTGAATAAACAAGTATATTCTAGTCCTATCTTGATTAATTTAATAATTCCAAAAGATTTAAATTTATACAGCCATGATGAAAAACAAAAAAAAAAAAAAAAAGGCTAATCACTGGAAGTTGTGACAAGATGGACATGTTCGCATGTGGCTAGGAATGGAAAGTACTGTTCTGAAAACCAATGGCCCCATTTGATAGATGAGGAAAGAGGATCCAGGAACTTAAGTAATTTGTTCCACAACTAAATAAGAACCCAGAACTGAGAAGTCTAAGTCTGGAGTTCCAAATATATTGCACAGGGTCACTTGATCTCGGCAGCCCTGGGCATCTCCAACACTGGATGGCTAAGGGAGTCATCCATACATCATTGGCCACACCCTGGAGGAGGTTCGTTTCTGATGAAACATCCAGAGTGAGCTGGGAGCATTTCGGATGCTCTGAGGCCAGGGCTCTGAACTAATGAGGAAAACAGAAAAGTGAAGGAACAAGCCTATAAATCGACAGCAGCCACAGGCAAAACGGGTCTTTGCTCACACTGAAAAATATGTTACAGTGAGTGTGGAAAATTATAGCTCTCTCCACTGCCACGTGCCAGGGGAACCACTCTTCTGGAGCCCATTAAGATCCCAGCTTATGGCAATTCTTCTCTGTGGACAAAGCCCTTCCCCTGTCCTAGCTCCCACACTCCACCACCTGTGGGATTAGAGCACACAGAGGGCAGGTGCCCTGGATGCACACTATTTAACACACTCTGTTCAGACTACTCACAAATGACAGCCTCCAGAACAGACTGAGTCTCCCTACCCCCTCTTCGCTGAGTGACACTCTTTATCACTTTCCAAATTTTCCGGGCAACCAGCAATCAAGACAGGAAAAACAAGCAAAGTCTTACACACTGACAAAATGCTGATTTGTCTATTCTATTAATAATATAAAATCTCAGTGAACGCAAATGGCATTGCATGAATAAATGCACAGAAAGTTCAACCCAAGCCAAACGTTTCCATCTGAACTGACATTTCCAGAAACCTCTCCATTAACAGAGTTAATACTGATTTATATGTTTTGAAAATGGACAAGCCATTGACAAGGGCTTCCCCTGAATTTCCTAAGGGAAAATAATGTGGACACAAAAAATAATCAGTGCAGATGATACCCAATTTTAAATACTGGCATTTATTATGCTATATTTTACTACACACTGTACACATGTATTAGCATAAGAATAGTTATATACTAATAAGTATTCCTGCTCCACAGTCACATGACCATCTTTTAAAGAAGACAAAAGCCATTACTATAATCTGCTTCAAACAAGGAGTAGTTTCTGGGCCATAGCTTTAGAATAATGATACAAAATATATTTTAAAGTCTTTTGAAAAATATGATGGACATGTAACACACAGAAGAAACAATTTTCAGAAGCTATTTATACATACAAATATTTTTCACTAACATTATTGTCCAAAATTCTAAAGGAAATTATTGGTTGGCATACTAAATAGCTCTTTTTAGAAAGAAAAATCAGCTGGGTGTGGTGGCACATGCCTTCAATCCCAGCACTAGGGAGGCAGAGGCAGGTGGATCTCTATGAGTTTGAGGCTGGCTTAGTCTACAAATTGAGTTCCAGGACATCCAGGGCTGTTACACAGAGAAACTCTGTCTCGAAAAACAAACAGAAAGAAAGAAAGAAAGAAAGAAAGAAAGAAAGAAAAGAAAGAAAGATCACATGTGTTGTCAGCTACATTAATATAGAAGAAAAGTTTTGAAGAATATGGTATATCAATATTCCTGAAAGAGGAAATTAATATACTGAGAAAGGGATATATTAAAAAGGGAGCAGAGTCTAAAACCATGGGCAGGTAACAACTTAAACTCAGAAAGAAGACAGACTATCAAGGGGGAAAATAATCAATTAGGATTAAGTATAGAAATTCCAAATGATTGTTTTGTGAAATCTTTTGAACAAAGAAATTGATTCTCCATAATTTATTTCCTTGTATTGGACTGTATTTGGCCATCCAGAAAAGTCTGAACAACTTCAAATGAAATTATGTCTACACAGGCAAAGCCAACCGGTGAATTAAAACAATCAATCACTCAGCTGAGGAAGGCAGCAGGCCGGGTCACTATGACTAAGAGGGTTTTTCATGGAGGCTATCCAAGTTCAAATTAATGAGGAACAGTTGTTGCATTTTCCTCAATACTTGGCTTAGAATAGTCAAGACAATGAAGACTGCCCATCAGAACCCTTCCAAGAGAGATGTCTACAACTGGGCACTTGTGTTACATTTATTCAGACAGTAAGGCTTGAAAAATTGCAAAATGTTCAAAAAATTAGAAATATTTATGCAAAACACATCTCAATCTGAGTATGAGGTAAGGGGACTGGGCAGCTAATGGGTCATAAACTCAAGCCAGGCTGAGGACACAGCTCAATCAGTAAAGTGCTTGCCTTGCAAGACGGAGGATCTAGGCTTGATGCCAAGAACACGTTGGTTTTCAAAGTGGGGAAGCCAATCACCACAGTGCACACTTGCAATCCTAGTGCTGGGGAGCTGGGGAGAGAGACGGTGGATCCTGGGCCACACCAGCCTGTCAGCCTAGCCTAGCTGGCAAGTAAGAGAGTCTGTTTCACAAAACAGAGTGGAAACACTCAGAAAAAGGTATCTAAGGCCACCTCTGGCCTACACACATACATGTGTACCCACACATGTGCAAATGTGCACATGCACACAAACACAGAAAAACCAAACCAGGATCCTCAAGCCAGTTCTTCTCCTTCTTCCATGAATTCCGGAATTACAGGGAAGGAGAACGGTTTCAAAGACAGAACACAGAAGCCACCATACCACTGTCCATACCCACTGTCCATACCCACTGTCCATACCCACTGTCCATAGGCTGCTGGGCCCTCCACGCTGTTAGGCATGGCACTCAGAAATCAGAAAGCTTGCAACAATCATCAAAAAAATAAGCCAGTAAATCCTTAGCCAAACATTCATTACCTTCCTCCTCCCTGTTTCTACTTTAAAGAGAAAGGATTGTTTTAATTAAAGAACGAAATTACATATTTGCTAAATTATGGATTTCAAAAAGCTATAAAACTTCCTAACAAAAAACAATCTGGGAACTGAATTAATTGCCAGCAGTAATTCATTTTCATTTTTATTACATTTTATTTGTGTAAATGTATGGGCATATGCATGTGTGTGTGTATGTGGATGTCACAGCACACATGTAGAGTTCAGAGGATAACTTTGTGAAGCTAGAGTGCTCTCCTTCCCCATGTGGGTCCCAGGAATCAAACTCAGGTTGTCAAAATTGGCAGCAAGTGATGCTGAGTCACCTCACCTGCCCTCAACTCTAATTTTTTGTAAAGATCAGTACATCCAAACTAGCATATAAAATCGTCTTCATTTCATCCAAGAAAGCATATCATTCCACTAGAGAGTGGCAACAGTAATGGCAAAGGGGAAGGGAATAATCTCCTTTTAATAATTTACACTTCTGGAAACCACACCATATTTTCCTCATTCTGCTGCAGACCAGTGAAAAGTTGGTGGTGATCAGGAAGACACTGAGTGAGTCTCAGGGCCTGGGCCTCATACCATGGCATCAACATCACCTAGAAACTTAGGAATGTCAGTTCTCAAGTCCACAACTACTCCAAAGCTTGAGCTCAGCAACCTGTGTTTTAACCTGTGTTCCATGTGTGCCCAGCACAGGAGAAGCCTGAAAACTCCTCAATAAAGCATATGATTCCATAACTCAGAAAGCAGTTCAGAAAACCTGATTTCAAGATTGGCAGGCCCAGGCTTCTAATCTCTAAAAATATGCTTATTTTTTCCAAACAAAATACGGCAACATGTATATCTGAAATATGTGATAGCTATTTGGTGAAATACATGGTAACAATGAAACAGAATAATTAAATTCAATACTATTCTAAAGCCAATAATTCAAGATAGACAACAGCAAGTGACCAGCAGCTTCCCAGTATCACATCAGTGTCCTTTTCATCATTATCATCACTATGAATCAGCAGCAACAGCATCATTATCACCATCATCACCATCATACATCATCAACAGCATCATTGTCACATAACCATCACCACCATCATCATACCACACATCATCATTATCATCCCATCACACACTATCATCACCTTCACACATCAACAGCACCATACCATCACCATCACTACCATCACCATTATATAGCATCAGTAGTACCATAACATCATCATCACCATCACATCACATATCATCACCATCACCATCACTGTCATTACATCACCATCATACACAACCATCACCATTATACATCATCACTATCACCATTATCATGCTATATTTACACCATGTAGAAGAGAAGAAAGGGGTCTGGTTTCTATAAAAATGGTCCATGTTTACAACCCAAGGTTGTAAAGGACAGAATCTCAGCCCCATCATGAGTTAAGTATAGAAAGAGGCAGTTGGAGGATGCTAGATGATGTTCACAAACTCTTCAGGGAGGGAGAGAACCCAGGAGGCCCAAACACAGATGAGCAAGTGATTCATCAAAGAAGACGATGATGGGGGGATAGAAAATTTAGTGCCAAACACCCCCACATTACCATGGTTTGTTTTTGTTAGTCTTACCTCGGGCATCTGCTACAACTTATTACTGGTTTCATTTTCAATAAGCTACTCACCCCACTTTGCTTTCTCTAGTGCCCATCAAGAGGAGCTGGCTGCGGGGAGTAGGCAATTCCTGGCTTCCCTTCTGCTGTCTCTATCCAGAGTGTCTCAGGCTCTCAGCTCCCACTGCAGGCGAGGTCCCAGGAAACAGAAGACAGGGACTGTGGTAACGGAACAGCCTCCTTTCCTTTACCAGGTGGAAAGGAACACGTCTGTGTGGTTAGAGCCCTGATCTCCTGTGTCTCTGCCCATTTGTCCCCTGGGACACCAACCCAGTCAGACAGACTCAAACTCCCACCAGGGATAAGCCAACAAGAGACATCAACAGATGCTCTGCCTTCTGTTTTGGAATCATTATTTGGTTTACTAACTTTGTAACTATTATCAACAATGTTTGTAAGAAGCCAGGTAGAATAGCACTAGTAATTTAAATGCATTTACAACATAGTTCTATTGACAAATCTAAAGTCAGGAGGTAGAGGCAAGATGATTGTGAGTTCAAGACCAGCCTGAGCTTCATATCAAAACTCTGTCTCCAAAAACCTAGTTCTGGGGATGTTGCTCAATCATAATGCACTTGCTTGGCATGCACAAGACCCTAAGTCCCATAAGTCCCTTCCCTACCCCCAAAAACACACACTAATAAAGTGGGTGGCATCTCATGTCTCCTTAAAGGGCTTGCCAGACACTCCTGTCATCACCTGTCTCTGCTCTGAAAACTATGTCCACCCCAGAGCCTTGTGGAAGGAAATAGTACTCAGGTGTCTGCTTTCGCAGGACTGCACAAAAGGTGAATTGCAACATGAATTCACTTTGTGTACACATAAGCTAAAGTGCTAAGGTACGATCTGAATTCTTTTTTAACCAAAGCCAGAAAGTTCTGAGCTCAGGTTCTCAGTGTTCTGCCAATGCTTAGATATGCTTACAGAGTAAGCACACAAGATAGGGAAGGCAAGAGCTAGAGTGTAGTTCAGTGGAAGAATGTGCTTTGCATGTAGGAGGCCTGAGTTCAGTCTCCAGCACCATTTAAAGACAAATGGGAGAGAGAGAACATAAGATCTGGGGATGTAGCTCATCTTGTAGAGTGTCTGTATGGTAATACACAAAGCCCTGGGTTCAATCCCCAGCACCACATAAACTGGGTGTGGTGGCACAGACCTGAACTCACAACACTCAGTAGGTCAAGACAACCCTCAGCTAGATAGGAAGTTTGAGGCCAGACTGGGCTACACGAAACCCTGACTCAAAAGCAAACAAAAAACAGTAACAACAAAGGAAGTAACTGCAGCCATCTTGTCCTGGGTCACCAGTCACCCTCAGCAGTTCAAACACCTCATGAGCCAACATTTAGCAAGATGATGTAATGGAAGCCTAGGAAATAGGCTCACAGCTTTAAAGATGAATGAAGCCGAATGGATTTTTGAGGACGTGTTACAATGTGGAACTGGATCTGCAAAGACAGAAGAGGACAGACTCACCAGGCACATTCTAAAATGTCACAGATATGCAAGAGCCACCACAACAAATCATTAGACTGCTGCCTTGGGCAATTAGTACAGATTCAAGATCAAGAGCCCTGAAAAAAAAATCTGCAGAACTGGCTGGTAATAATCAATAAAAGAAGGCAACGTGAAGCATATCTTTCAAGATCAAACTGAGCCTTGGGCTAGGGGTATAGCTCAGGGGGAGAACCCAGCAAGTGCAAGATCCTGGGTTTAATTCTCAGCACTGGGAAGCAGGAGGATGTAAGTCTCCACCAAGCTCAGGCCTTACCCAAGGCACAGAATTGTTTTGGCTCTGGTCATGACATTGAATGCATGTCATTGTAACTAAGAGAGAACCAACCACTGTTGGCCAAACACGTATGTGTGTATATATGCATTATGTATACATGCATGCATGTATCTGCCTAGCCACTTTATCATACTGAATGTGAACTCCTTTGATTTGAGATGTAAACAATAAAAACGATTATCACCTCCCCTCCATAGAAGTACTTTGGTTTCCCGGGTGTTGTTTCAGTCCTGAGACACATTTACTCCAAGAGGACAGACAACTCTGAGTAGACCTGGGCAGTAAATTGGGAGAATACTAAGACTCGATGAGACTGGCTTCCCCTTTAGACCGCTTAGGGGAAGGAGATAGTGTAATCTGTCCTAAGTTCCTACAGTTCTGCCTCTCACCCATATCATCTTCTCTAGACATGCTCACCATGATGGCCTCAACTTTAAAAGACACAGTGATATACACACTCAAGAAGGTGCACATAAACACACACACATACACACACACACACACACACACACACACACACACACATCCCAGCCTCATGCAATCAGAAAGTGCTAGGTCCCAAAGAGAGACTCTGTCTCACAACAACAACAACAACAAAAAAGTGAACAGTTCCTGAGGTTGCCTTCCAGCCTACACAGGGGATAGGGGAGAGACCTAGAGGAGGAATACAAAAGGGGGGGCTTACAGAGATACAGAAAGAGGAGAGGAGGAAATAAAGACATGAAACAGCACAGCAGGGCTGGGGAAGAGAGAGGGGCACATTGAGAGTCACCACAAACTGTTCAAGCGGCTGAATTCTCTCGGAAGTCTGAGTGATGGGATGATCTGATGACATTTACTGTCCTGGTTTGGTGACAGATTATAAGCTAGGAATTGACATGATCATGATGATAAGTTTTAGGTCTTCTGAAGACCTCTCCACTGTCACAACAAACTGAATCAAACCAAATTGGAAAGCCCAGGTTTAATGGGTAAAGTGCTCCCGGGCGATTTCCCAGCCCTGCAGAGAGGAGACAGGGACTTGAGACCCACAAGTCTGTTTTCTGGGATGCCACTTATATATCCCCTGTGGGAGTGGTCTTTGAGCCTCTCTGGAGGAGGAGCTGTGTTTGGCGGGCTTTGAAGGAGTGGGTTTAGGGAAAGAGATGGGGGAGAGAGGAGTTGAGGTGGATCTTCCACCAGACTCCTCCCAAACACATTTTGATTTTAGACAGCGTCTCATGTATCCCAGGTTGTTTTCAGCTGCTATGTAGCTGCAGATAAAGGATATCTTTGAACCCCCGTTCCTTCTGCCTCCACCTCCCAAATGCTGGGATTACTGCCATGAACCACCATGCCGAGCTCAATTTGGTTTGCTTTTCTTTTATGCCATGCTGAAGATTGATGCAAGGTTTTATGCACAACAGCCAAGCATCCTACCAGGTACATCTCCAGGTGTGGTCCAGGTGTGGTATGACCATTTATGCATATTAGCTCTGACCCTCATCCCTGGTTGCTCATTCCTCATCCCTGGATGCTCACCCCTCATCCCTCATCACTCGTCCTTCATCCCTGGTCCCACACCCCACATGCCTTGTGGGACTTTTCTCTCCCTTGGTAGACAATACTATCCCCATTTTCCTTATTAGGCTCAGAACAATCTACCAATCTGGATCCCACCCTGGGATGTGGCCTAAGGACCCAGCTTCTTTTTACCAAGCCAAACAAAGAAGAAAAAGGTGTTTCAATTTCTGACCAGGAGCAGAAGAAGGGACAAGAGAAACAGAGATAGTGGGGTAGGAACGTGGCTTTCAGACATGCACTTCAAAATTTAGGAAGCGCTGAGAGGCGCACGGGCAGTAGGAGGAGAGGATACAGAGATGGGTGAGAAATGCTGGGAAACGAGGTGGTTAGAGGACAGGGTGCCTTGGAAGTAGAATCGAGGAGCCCTGCGAAAGGAAATTCCCTGAGGAAGAAAGGAAAAGTCTGTGGTTTGGAGAGTTGAACTTGCAGTGACTCACTTTGGCTGACCTCAATACTCCATGTCAGGAAGAGACAGGAGAAAGACACTGGAGCCATCCATGGAAACATGTGAGGGGCAACAGGAAGTGAAATCCAGCACTGAGGAGGTCCAGAGTGCGATGCATGATTTAGCACAGCCAACAGCTTAATTAAAATTAAACAAATCATTTGCCAAGCATTAACCTCTATTTTCTTCTGCTTTCTTTATTATTTTCCTGTTTTACTCTGTTGCTTTCAAAACAATCAGAGAGAAAAGCAATTTAAATGCTTAGAATTTTATTAACAACTTTTTTTTTTTTTTTTTTTTTTTTGAGACAGGCTTTTGATATGTAGCCTTGGCTGTCCTGGAACTCACAATGAAGACCAGCTGGCTTTGAACTTGAAGAGATCTGCCTGCTCTGGCCTCTCCAGTGCTGGGATTAAAGGTGTGCCACCACACCTGGCCTCATCACCAAATACAGTCAAAAGTTGGCAAAGGATTATTAGGCAGGAGGCTTGTTAGTTCAGGGAAGACTGGTCTGTAATAAACATTTAACTACACTTGCCGATAGGAAAGCTAAGTGTTTGTTCTCAGAGGAGGAGGAAACAATGTCACCACTGTGGCTTTGCTTAGCAAACTCTTGTTTTGTAGATACTGTCTCCAACAAACTCCCTGTGTGCACTGTCAAATTCATGGGAGACTCTATTAATGGGGTTTTTCAGGGACCTTTGACACTAGCACACTTATAGGGAAAGACAGTTGCAGGTGGTGTCAGCTGTTCAATGTTTAGATCTGACCAACTGTAAGTAATCTTTTTAAGAAAGCTGCTTAGGGCTATGGGTACATGAATCAATACACAGTCTGAGCAGATAGTGGCATTCTGACACAAGTTCACCGACTGCCTCTGATGTATTGGGCAAGGAAGGCAGCTCTGATGTACCTTGCAAGGATGAGGATCTAAGTTTGATCCCTGTAACACGAATTGATAAAAGGTCTTATTAATTAAAAAAAAAAAAAACAAAAAAACCTGGAGCCAGATATTGGGGTGAACACTGAAAGATCAGAGAAACAGAGCAAGCTCCTCAGCTGATCCTGTTTCCCCGAATCCTCAGACTGAAAGCCTGAGTCCTCACCCCTGAGGGTCTCAGCTGAACTGCTTCAGCTATTAGCTTACGTCTACAAAATCCTCAGTCCAAAGACAGTGAGTTCTTGTTTCCTCACGCCTTATACACCTTTTTCTGCCCTGCCATCTTACTTCCTAGGATTAAAGGCATGTGTGCCTCCAAACAAAGACATGAGATCTCAAGTGTTGGGATTAAAGGCATGTGCCACCATGCCTGGCTTTGTTCCCAGTGTGGCCTTGAACTCACAGAGATCCAGAGGATTTCTGTCTCCCGAAGTGATAGGACTAAGGGCATGTATGCCATCACTGTATGGCTTCTATGTCTAATCTAGAGGCTGGCTCTGTCCTATAATCCCTAGATAAGTTTATTAGAGTACACAGTATCTTACCACAGATCTTGAGGATCCACAGGAAGAAAAAAAAATGTCAAGCACAATGTTGATAATCTCAGTATTGTAGGGACAAAGACATGCAGATCTCTGGGGCTCAAACCTAATGAGATCTAGGCCAGTGAGAGATCCTGTCTCAAAAAGACAGAACAAAAGAAAAGTAAATGACATCTGAAGAATGACAGCAGAGGTCACTTGAACACACATGAACATGCTCCTGTATACACAGTGCCCCTACACATGCACAAACATGCACAGACACACAATGGTATGCATTTATAGCTACCTAATGGTGTTTTCTATAAGGAACATGACACCAATGCTCACTGACAGACAAAACAGTTCCGTAGTATTGCTGTGAAATGTTGTTCTGTATGCTGTGAATGTGCGTTGCTCTGATTTGTTGATAAATAAAACGCTGATTGGTCAGTAGCCAGGCAGGAAGTATAGACAAGATGAGCAGATGAAGAGAATTTTGGGAAAAGGAAGGCTGAGTCAGGAGTAGCCAGCCAGACACAGAGGAAGCAAGATGTCAAGGCAGAACTGAGAAAAGGTACCAAGCCACGTGGCTAAACATAGACAAGAATTATGGGTTAATTTAAGTGTAAGAGCTAGTCAGTAATAAGCCTGAACAAATGGCTGAGCAGTTTGTAATTAATATAAGCCTCTGTGTGTTTACCCCCAGTCAAGGCACAGGAAAACCTCTGACTACAGTGGTATACTTCTGCACTAGAGACAACATATCACATTACAAAGTCCCTCCATCTCTGCCATAAGCAGGTAACCTCATACTTTACGTCTGCAAATTAAGCTGGCTAGACTAAAGCCAGTTACAGATGTCTCCAAAAGGAGAATTAGGGACACCTATTTTCAGTATTGCAGAGGGTCCTGTGGGTACCACAGTTACTCTTAATATGATGGCACAGGCCAAACCAAACTTCCTTTGAACTAGAATGCTGTCAACTCCAAGTGTGGTAGTCATGGTGATACCCCCACATCCAGAAGTCCTCACCGGCAGGTAGGTCTGTCATCTATCAAAGAAATGTAAGAGAAATGAATCTGTGCTCAGAATGCTTACTTGATTGCTATAATTAGAAAGTTGATTTCTAATAGCCCTTTGATGATTCTACTTCTCATAGGTAAATCTATGCCATGGGTAACACAAGGTTTAGAGATTTAGTCCAGTGGCAGAGCACTTGTGTAGGAAGAGTAAGGTCCTAAGTTTATCCCCAGCATTGTATGAAGAAAAAAAAAAGTGCCTCAGTCTTCATGTGGCCTTGTACAACACTTAACAATAACAACCTGACTTCTCTCTCAGCTTTTCTACATCTTTTAAGTCTTTGAATCTAATAAAATATGTATATATTTATGAGGTATACCATAACTTCAAAAATATTAGAAACACTTGAGGAAATTAAGGGAAGAGATGCATTTGCTCAATAATTAGCTTCCTCCTCAACTTCTTGTTCTTTTCTTAAAGATTTATTTATGTATTTTATGTAGATGGATGTTTTGTCTGTACACCAGAAGCCATCATTAGATTCCATGGGACTACAATTATAGAAGTTGTAAGCCACCATGAGGGAGTTAGGACTTCAACCCAAGACCTCTGGAAGATCAGCCAGCCAGTGCTCTTAACCACTGAGCCATCTCTCCAGGTCAACTTTCTTCATTCTTCTATTCTTCAAGATGTAGTATCTTTTTGAATCTCTTTGATATCCTTTCTTTGTTTCAAAATCAAACAGAACGTTTCCACTTGGCCCCAGCACCACCACAGGACCTCAGAAACTGGGAAGCCAGGAACATCATCTATGACACTGGTAAGTCTTAGGTCCCTGCTGCAAACATCAGGGATACATCAGCTCCCATGAGGTCTATGAGGAATTGAAATGCAAATCAAATATTTTAAATGCACTGACTGGGAATTTCTACCCCATTCTCTGCAGGAGCTGGGCACTGTCCTCTTTCATGGTGAAAAATAAATCTCTTAGGAAATCAGCTCTGAACAATGGGTTGATGTGGGTTGATGTGTCTTTGTATAAGATCTTCTCGTGGGATTCATTGGACATCTTTTTTTTTTTTTTTTTTTTGAGTGCTATATTCCAGGAACACCATATCATTAAATCCACAATAAGTGGGACCTATCACCACAGTTATACAAGAAAGACATGCAGACACAGAATAGAGGCTCATCCAAGATCCCAGGCTGGTGGACGACCAAACTGGGTTCATCTGAAGCCAGAACCGTGTTCTCAGCCTCAGTGTAATTCCACAGTGCAGAGTCCATAGAAACATAGGATGACAAGCAAGAGACAGCTGTCCACAGGGCACTTTCAATCCCAGCTGACAGCCCATTGTTGCTGCGGCCTTCACATGGCTACCTTGGTCCTGAGACCATGCATGCCATTACAGCGTTTCCCTTCAATGCAGGCTTTTCCTTTCCTCTCCCTGCTTCTCCCCATGCACCTCTCCTGCTAACAAACAGATCAACATAAAACACTTCAGTTGGTAGCAGGCCACCAGGACCCAGCACCTTCCTCCCATGCAAAGGGCCCTCTGTGAACTGTTAGGAGAATGCTCCATCTTTCATCCAGTTGTCCAAGCATGAAACTGCTTAGCCTTTCTTTCCAGAATAACATTTCCAAATCCAGAGTGACAAAGAAGGAGAGTTGATCACCCACTAAGGGTTCTGCCTGACCACACTACACCATGTGGACCCTCATCTCTCCCAACTGTCCCACTCATAACTCCTGTCTCCCAATGGGGCCTTATACTTTCCAAAAATAGCTTTCAAACACACACACATACTTACATGCACACATACACACACACATACACACATAAATACATACACACATATTCACATACAAATATACACACACATACTCACATACACACACACACAATACACACATACATACACACATACACAATATACACATACACACAGAGGCTGATCAAGAGTCTCTTACAGCTCCCCTGTTGCCATGGGATCAAATCAAACTACTAAGTGTGCCATAAAAATAAGGGCTGGGGAGATGGTCCGGTGATTAAGAGCACCTGTTGCTCATGAACAGGGCATGGATTTGATCCCCAGCACCTACATAGTAGCTCACAACCACCTGTACCTCCAGTTCCAGGGAATCGGACATCCTCTTCCGACTGCAGCTGGCACTAGGCAGACGCATGGTGCACACACATACATGCAGGCAAAACATTCATCATAAAATAAATAAATCTAAAAAAGAAGAGAGAGAGAGAGAAGAGGGTGGCATTAAAAAGTCCAATGTCCTCACTCATCACTCCCCTCTTTTTTTTTTCTTTGAGACAGGGTTTCTCTGTGTAGCCCTGACTGTCCTAGGACTCACTCTGTAGCCCAGGCTGGCCTTGAACTCACGGAGATTTGCCTGCCTCTGCCTCCTGAGTGCTGGGATTAAAGGCGTGCGCCACGACACCCAGCTCCTTCTCCTCTTTCTAACTAGACATTGAAAATAGATAGTTGCCCTTCACTCTCTGACTTCTGTCCAAAGCTGCCCACATGCTTAAGGGCCTCTCTCCCTTATTTGGCTGATAAACTCCTTCCCATCGCTCAGCCTGTGGGCATGGCACAAAGGCAGGCCTCCGAGCGATTAAACAGCTGTGACTGCAGATAACATGTGTGGGAAGGAAAGAAAACCGTTGTCTTTATGAGAGGAGGAGAATCTGACTGGGAATGTTCTTTGAGCTTATAAAACATCCTACGGCTTGGCAAGGTGATACACAGTATACACCCAGCACTCAGGAGGTGGATACAGAAGTACATGGCCAACCTGGGCTATATGGCAAGTTCTAGGACAGCTAGGGCTGCATAGTGAAAACTTTATCTCAATAAAACAAAACAAAGTGAAAATTCATATGAAGAGTAGAAATAAAGACTGGGAAGTTATTTCCAGCCTAGAGATGTGTCTCAGGAGTAGAGAGAGAGACTCTTTGGACAGGACTTGTTCTGGATGCCTGTCATGCCCTCGAGGTAGGAGGTGAGTTCCTACCCATCATTGGATAAGGTCACAAAGATGTCATGGAGGATAAGTCACAACTCCAAACCTATTCTGTTCCTCTGAATGTAAATGTCTCCAAAACATGGCAAGTGCTTTCTACGTGCTATTTAGAGGGATTCACAGTTGTGAGTCTAGCAGCTATTAAGAAAAAAAAGCTGAAGGCCAGAAAAATGGTTCAGAGATAAAGGCACTTGCTGCCAAGCTTGTGTCGGAGTCCAGCTCTGACCTGTTGAAGGGTTCTTGTGGGGAGGAGAGAGGAATGAGAAAGTATTAGATAGAAATATAGATGGAGATGAGAAAAAAGACAGAGACACAGGATAGTTTTGGGAGGGCTCTGGGTCAATACCCAGTTGCCTCAAGGTTTATTCTAAAGGGCTTTTTATAGCATGCCAAGGGGAGAGGCAAAAGACCTCCCCCTTGCAAGATCAAAGCACAACATACAGCCAAGTGTAGACCCTTCCAAACATGTGGTAACCATGCTCATGGCCAAATCATCCCATTATGCAGCCTTGCTGGGTAAAGCAAGCTCAGACTTTCTGACCTTGAGTAAGGCCTTACTAGGGAGCCTCTGTGGGCCCCCACAAGCTTGATGACCCCAGTTCAATTACCAGAACTCATATGGTAGAAGGCAAGAACTGAATCCAGAAAGTTGTTCTCTGACCTCTGTTCATGCACAATACACACACACTAAATAAATGTAAAAAAAAAAAAAAAAAAGTATATAAAAAGAAAAGCAAAAAAAGCCATGTGACTTCAAACAATAAAAGAAGGACAGGTTTGAATGTGAAGTAGGAGACCAGAACAGCTTCTGACTCCAGCTTCTTTTCTGAGCCCTTTTATCCTTCAGTGAAGCAGGAGGAGAGTCACTTGGATACTGTCCTCTTTATTCAACTCTCCACTGTACTGCCCAGATTTGAAGTACACAGTGAGAAGTAAGCTTGTAGTGACATCTAAGTAGTGAAGGTGGAGGCAGGGGAGTGTGACTCAGTGGTAGAGGACATGCTTATCATTCCTGCAAGGCCCCAGGTTCAATCCCTAGCACCAAAGAAAACCAAAAGCTAAGGCAACAGACGGCAAAGGTATTTATTTCCCATCATTAGAACATAATTCTAGAGTGGACTTCAAAAATATTCATAGACAACACACTCATGGGAAACAGGCTGCAGATTATCCTGCAAAAATAAAACAGTCCTAGCTGGGCAGTGGTGGCACATGCCTTTAATCCCAGCACTTGGGAGGCAGAGCCAGGAGGATCTCTGTGTGTCGAGGCTAGCCTGGGCTACAGAGTGACTTCCAGGTTCCAGGAAAGGCGCAAAGCTACACAGAGAAACCCTGTCTCAAAAAAAAAAAAAAAAAAGGAATAAATAAATAAAAACAGTCCTTGCTTCCCTTAATTCCTGAGTATGATTCTTCCTACCTAGATATTATTCTGAAGTTAATTGTTTTAATTCCTAAAGCCATAACTTCAATATAGAAATTATATAAACTTGAGTCTCATTAGCTGCTATAGCTGTCCTATGAAGTCGCAGCCAATGCTGAATTAGCTCAGGCCCTAGAGGAACACAGAGCAAGGCTCCCACAAGCCTCTGGTCACACCAGCTGAGCAATATACAACCTTGTTTTCTGTGTGTCTGTGTTTACAGATGCCGTCTTTGCTATAAAGCGCTCACTCATTAGCAATGAACTCGGAGCCAGTGGTGTCATAATTTGTGCCCCAATGAAGCTTTTATTATAACACATGCCTTTTCTCCTTAAGGCGCGTCACAGCCTCCATGCACTTAAGGACCCTGACAGTGACGAAAACACCCCAGCACTGCAGATACTCCACAGCCTATGATGAGGTCATGTCCTGATAAGCCCACGAGGACTTGAAAACAGTCTAAGGTGAAAATGCGTGTAATGTGCTCACCTGACCATCAGCGCTCAACAGGGCAGAACACTGTGTAGCCCCAGCATTCACTCCTCTGATGGCAGGATAACTGGGGGCTGGGGTCCAGTGCTTGGATACTACCAAGCACACTCTCCCAGGGAAAAGACCCATCTTCAAACCTCCAAGTAGTCTCTACTGAATGTTCAATGCTTTCACATTATCGCAAAGCTGGAAAGTATGAAGTTACCGTAGCTAGTCAAGGGCAGTGCACCCTCCGCACCATTTAAACTGCAAAAATAAATACCAGCAGAGGGCTGGAGAGATGGCTCAGCAGGTAAAGGGGCCTGTTGTCATGTCCAACAACCTGATGCCTGAAACACACAGGGTGAGGAGAACTGACTCCCCAGAGGTGTCCTCTGACTTTCACACGTCCCCGTGGCACACCTGCAGACATACATATGCAAATGAATGGATTAATTAGTTAAAAAATACCGCCAGAAAGTCGTGATATTAACGAAACCGGGAAGAGGACACTTCTTTACAGCAGAAAAACTGACAGCTGAGTCACTCTTACCTTGGTGGCCCTCAACTGGAGACTCTGGTCTTTCAAATGACCAGGAGAAACAAAATCTAGGACTATCTCCAAGTTACAATAGATTTGAGTGAGGAGATGAATCTTCAAGCTTCAAAAGCCAAGGATGGCTGTAGGCTAAATTACTTTTAAGAATTACTAGATAAATATGGTGGCACCCAGCTCTGGAGAGGCTGATGCAGAAGGGTGATGAGTTGGAAGTTAGGCTGGGCTACATAGCAAGTTCAAGGCTAGCCTGGACTGCAAAGCAAGATCATGAAAATTAAAAAAAAAAAAAAAAAAAAAAACAGTTACTGAGCACTGATCTTTGTGCCACTGTGCTATCCCAGAGGCAGGTCCTAACAGCTAAGCCATGGCATATATGGTCCTGTCCTTGGGGAACTGGTTTTCACATAATGGTTCTTAAAAATGCTTCAGCAGAGTTCAAGCCAAACAAAATGCACTTCTAGGCCAACATTTTTCTTTGACTTTGCCTCTAAGCAACACTCAAAACTATATCAACTTTTCCATACACTTAAAGGGGAATCTGCTCACTCAGGAAGCCCTCACTGAGTACCTACTGTGTGCCAGGCACCCTCCTAGGCCCTGAGAGATCAGGGGAGACACCAGCCCTGTCCATAAGGAGGTCATAGCATGGGGCCATACTGGCAGACAGGGAAATGTTTGCAATGTGTTGGATTAAATTCCATGCTAGTTAGCCTCTGTACAGTGGCCACAGGGCCTTTGCTTATATTAAATCAGAAATAAGTGGTTTTAATTGCAAAGAAAAACCAGAGCTAGAAGAACTATGCTGGTGATTCATCATGGGTATCTTGGGAAGACACAACAAAGCAGAATCAAGGCCATGGCTCTCCTAGGCTGCCTGAAAGGCACGAACGCACACAGTAAGATGAAAGCCCACCCCTCCTCATTTTCAGTTTTTATGCTAAAATCAGGCACATGATGGAAATAAACCATTGAGACAAGATTCAAAAATAAGTTTAACTGGGTACCAAAACTCATTAAAAAAAAAAAAAAAAAGTTCTTATTTTAATCACTTCTGTAAGGCAGCTGAAAGGTACAGACACCAGAACTCAGCCTGGGGAGCAATCAGCTTAATCTGCCGCTTTGAAAGATTAATTTACACAGAGATTACCGATAGCTGCAGATGAGCTGGGTCGGATGGTGGAGCACGGCTGAGATGAAGGGAAAACTGTGAAATCACACAAACACAGCTGCAGGCCAAACATGGAGATGGTGTAGCAAATCTCCTTCCCGGGTCCCAACCACAACTCTGAAGGACAGTGCTGAAGTTAAAAAGCCAACCATCAGGAACAGCATGTGAAGGTACACCAGGCCAGGACCTGCCTGCGGCCAGGACAGCAGGCATCATGTGACCTGACCCAGGGAGCCACAGCAGTTTGGACAGAAAGCCCAACCAGGTGGCTGGGAAAAGGACAATGGACCCATTGTTGATCTTTCCTCAAACCAGATTCTAAGTGTTTGTTCAAGCCACTTCAAGGGCCCTTTCTGATAAGCCTCAGACAGGCAACAGAGACAAGACCAAACTGAAAGAGAGATCAAGTATGGTGTCTACAGGGGCCTGGAAGAAAAGCGTGTTCCATGCAGAGCGGCCCCCACCCCCAATATACAAAAAGGAGGTTAATTTGGAGACCCTTCTGGAAATTCTGGCTGCAGGAGTCAGAATTTGAACATGTTTATCGCTGAGAATGGCACATTAAACCCTCAATTGCACTCACCAGAGGTGTAGCAACCTGGGCAACAGTTCCCAGAGTGTTTATCTCTCCAGGAGGGAGGGCAGAAGACACAGTGGCAGGGAAGAGGATGCTAGGGCTCCCCCACTTTAGTCACACAAACACTGTTGTGCTGTTATTGTTTGCAGGCACAATGTCTGCAGGGAGGGTGATGAGGCCAGAGAGAACACGGAGGCTGTCTGCCCTGCGCTTTATCTTGCCCCATGTATCCTCCCCATCTGACTGGAACGCATGCTTTCTAATGAGTTAGTAAACAAAAGCAAAGCGTTTCCCTGGGTTTTATGAACTGGCACAGCAAAGGGTACAACCTGAGGAGAAACTGAGGGAAAGCCTGGATGTACAGCCAGCGGGTCAGAAGCACAGGTCTCACGGGGGACTCATGACTGGGAACAGTCCTGGCAGCCCTTTGCCTGTAGGGTCTGTACTAATTTAGCGTAATGACATAAAGTTGGCATGACAGGCAACTGATGTCTGGAGGACTGAGAATTGTTTACCGTGAGGGGAAGACATACACATCTAAGAAGTAAAATGCAGAGTGTAAAATTTTCAGTTCTGCCCTCTATCTCCCTTTGTTCATATCCTTCTGCCTCCCCTAGAGGTGTTCTGGCCAGGGGTGTTTATCCTAACCATTATCCTCCCCTCAAAGCTAAAACTCCACACGCCTCAGGAATTGCCTCATATCCTCACCCTTCTCCCAAGTCTCCCTCATCATCTCAGATAGAATTTTAGTCTCCAATTTCCACCTTGCATAGTGTTGACCTTTACTTACAGAAAACTTACTTACAGGATCTTCTCAAGAGCTAGGCCATGATCCCAATTGGAACACTTACCCAAAACTTAAATCTCTTAGCCAGTCTCACTAAGGTCATAAAGATACACAATAAGAACATCTGTAAAATGACTGCCATTTTAAATTCACTTCCCCTCTCTCCTGCACTCATGTTCCAAGTCATACTTATTTAGGTTTACAAGGATTTGAGTGAAGTAATTTTTGTCTTTTTCAAAAAACTTGGCACAATAGATTATGCAGAGAAAGAGCTAACTGAAAAGGTACTCCTCAAAAAGGAAGGAAATTCTCTTTAAAACTGATCTCATTCAAATAGAGAGAAAAATAGTGAATGCCAGGTATGGGGGGAAAGAGTTGGGGAGATGTGGGTCAAGGATACAAAACTCCCATTGGAAAGAATACATCCAAGAAATTAAGAAATAATGAGAGGTGTGTGTGTGTGTGTGTGTGTGTGTGTGTGTGTGTGTGTGTGTATACATGTGTGCAAGAAGAAAATTCTACCACAAGCTGTTAGAATTCCAAGTGAGCCAGGCAGGCCTGGGGGTGCATGCCTTTAATCCCAGCATTTGCAAGGCAGAAGCAGGCCATCTCTGAGTTTGAGGCCATTCTGGTCTACAGAATGAGTTCCAGGTCAGCCAGAGCTACACAAAGAAACTCTGTCTCAGGAAAAAATAAAAAGGGAAGAAAAGAAGAGGAGGAAGAGGAGGAGGGAGGAGGAGGAAGAAGAGGAAGAGGAGGAGGGAGGAGGAGGAGAAGAAGAAGAAGAAGGAGAAGAAGAAAAGCATTCCAATTCCAAGTGATAATCGAGTCACAAATGGGCAAAATCGCTCGACTCCACTTTCCTAAGATCCCTAAACCTGTCAGGCTCACAGAGACAGCAGAATGATGGATTCTGGGGACTGATGGGAGGGAAATGGAGACTTCCTGTTTAATGAGGACAGTCTCTGGGAAGATTATAAAGTTCAGGAAGGGGATGGTGGTGACGGCCACACATGAACATACTAAAGGCGCTGAATCAGACACATGAGATGGTTAAATAAATTTTTATGATCTACATATTATACTGCAATAAAAAGAAAAGAAAATTTACTCAATGAATTTGTGGATTGGCTATTTTATAACTACTGTGGGTGCTATTTTTTCCAACTCATCTCTCCATTTTAACTTACACTGTGGGTACATGAGATGGTTAAATAAATTTTTATGATCTACATATTATACTGCAATAAAAAGAAAATTTACTCAATGAATTTGTGGATTAGCCATTTTATAACTACTGTGGGTGCTATTTTTCCAACTCATCTCTCCATTTTAACTTATACTGTGGGTAGTAGCTAGCCCATTCATTTCATATAGCTGTCACAGATTTTTCTGGGGAGGCGTTATTTTCAACCTGGAAAGAGTCGATCTCAGTCATCAAAATGTATTTGCATCTGTGGTTACTATATGCTGTGTGAAGGAGGTATCATTCCTCTCAAACCCACCATCAGGAACTAATGGGACTTTTTAACAAGCCTCCTGGGTTCCACCAACCAGCATGCTTTGTTTTTCTTTAAGAAACATTTGAAAACCATCATCCTGAAGAGGCATATTTTATTCATGCCAGTTTAAGTAGGGACAGCAAAGTATTCAGTACTCAAAATGGAATGAAAAAAAAAGGTCAGGATAAATTCCCAACAGCGTCTGGAAAATTGGCAGAAGAATTAAGAATGTGGAGGCACCCCTGTGATCCAGCTGGGATGAGATCGCCTTGCTGTGGAAACCCTGAGAGCAAGATGAGCTTCTAAAATTGATTGCTCGGGGCATTTTCTCTGTATGTGATACCAACAATGTTAAAAGCCCTTTAGGAATTCCCAAAGACAGAGTCCGCTGGAACATTCATTTACAAAGCCAGGCTAGCTTAATCAGAAAAAAGTACACCTCTAGCTTGTCCCCAGAGTCCCATCCAGCCTAAAGTTAAGTATTTAATTTCACATTGAAGACAACAATGCCAAAAAAAAAAAAAAAAAAAAAAAAAATCTGACTTCAAGGAAAAGTCAAAGCCTTCCCCTACAGCCCTGATGGCCAAAGACTGAAGATACAAAGACACACCCTCCCTGAGAAAAACTTGGCCTTAATCTTGACAGGAAACAGGTAGTACCTCAGTATGAGGGTTTAGAACAGTGGCTCTCAACCTTCCTCTTATAAATCGATGTAAATTATTTTTGGAGATAGAGAGGTTTGTCAAAAGGGCCATGCCCGACAGGTTGTGAACTACTGGTCTAGATTCAGCCAGTGCTAAGCCTGGAACAAACACTCTTTCTTTCTTTCTTTCTTTCTTTCTTTCTTTCTTTCTTTCTTTCTTTCTCTCTCTCTCTCTCTCTCTCTCTCTCTCTCTCTCTCTCTCTCTCTCTCTCTCTCACTCACACACACACACACACACACACACCATATGTACTTCATGCACACACCTTGTATTCACACTCCCTCGATGTTGGGCTCTGGGAATATTAATCAACCCTTCATTGAAGACTACTCATTTGCTTCTTTCTTGTTTGTTTTATATTTTGAGAAAAAGACAATCTAGATCAGACTGGACTGGAACCCACTTTGTAGCCCAGGCTGGCCTCAGTTTCAAGCTCACAGTAATTCTTCTGGTATTAGAGGCATGTGCCACCACTCTGGGCTCCCATTCACTTGATTCTCAAAGTCCAGACTATGTTCAACCCTCTGTATTCACCTCTCAGGAATCTGCGGGCATTCCAACTGCTCACTGTAGTGGCTGGACCAGGCTGGGCCACCCAGTGCGTGGCCTTGGGCAGGGTCCTCACAACCTCTGGGCTTCCCTATTCTCATGAGTCAAATGTATATATTACATGGGCTGCTTCTGCTTTCACTGACCTTGACCATGAGAGTCACTGAAAGATGGTGGCACATGCATCCTTCAGAACTACTAAGCCCATGCTTTCCCCTGCCCTGACCCCTGGATTTATCCCGGCATCCTGAGCTAGTGCTGTGATGCAGAGAAACATGCTTAGACCGCCTCTGTGCCTGTTTCTCTGTATGATAAGGGGACAAAGAAACATTGACAGCCAGGAGTGGTACAGGCCTATTCCCAGCTACTAGGGAAGCTAAATCTGGAAGATGTAAAGTTCAAAGCTAGCCTGGACCACAGGATAAGTTCAAGCCCACTCTAGTCAATTTTCAGAGATGTCATCTCAAAAATGGAAGGCTGGAGAGGCAGCTTGGCAGTTAGGAGCATACAATTGCTCTCACAGGGGACCCCAGCTCCATTCCTAGTACCTGCATCTGGCAGCTCAGAACCACCTGTAACTCCAGTTCCAGTAGATTCAACACCTTCTTCTGGCCTCCTCACTCATACTCACATGTACATAGACACACTTAGACTTTATCTTTTAACTTCAGAAAGTAAAGACAGAATTGGGTATATAGCTCATGTGTAAGGACCTGAGTGCAATCCCCAGCACATCAAAAAAGGAGATCCAGAGATAGTGGACACACACACAGAGTGTCTCTTCCAGCTCTAGAATAACACATGTAAGGAAATCTCCTTTGGTAATAGTGTCTGTGTTTAAAAAATAAGAGAAAAAAAAAAAGAGCGGAATTTGTCTGGAATCTCACCTGCTCCAAGGGAAAAAGAGACTGAACTACTACAGAGATTCTCAGATACTTCAAGGTGGACTGAGAAGATTCCTCAGTGACCTTGAACATGAACATACAACAGGGTGCTGGTACGTCACAAATGGTCACAACAGTATTCACATTGTGGAGTCGCTGCCCTTTGATCACACACATGACCCTGTAGGAAATTACACCCAGGACCACCAGCCACCTCACCTCACACAGAAGGGTGGTACACCCCATAGACAGTGCCCAGCCTTGAGAAATGTGACCGCTAGCTGAAGATCAAGGAGGGCATCTACTACAAGTGTGTCTGCTGAATTTGCTCCCTCCCTTGACCTAAATCCAGATGGAGGGCATCAAAGGAAAGGAAAGAAAAACTCCAAAGACAAAAAGTGAGCATCAAAGCTGTAGGCTTCGCTGCCACTTTGTGCTGTCCTCTTCTCCAAAACGGGAGCAGCTTCAGAAGATGCTACCTGACAAGGACATAGTTCGTCAAAAGAGTCTCCTTTATAAATAAAACTTTCAAGCCCATGGCCATTAACACTCACCCAAAAGAAAATGGACCATCGCCAAACAGGAAAGGGCAAGTTACTAAAACTGGCCCTCCAGCCTCCAAGAGGCTCGGCAGAATTCTTGCTGTGAACAGGGAAAAGGAAGTGAAGCCTGGTCACTCTGCCAGCATGCCGAGAGACACAGTAACTAGGTCACGTTCTCACTCGGGCCTGGATGAAGCCACTTGGCAGCTTCACACTCTGCATCCCCTCTTGAAACCCTCTGGCTATGCAACCCCCCAGTGATGCAGTGTCAGAATGTCCTTGGGCTCCTTGATATCCCGAGGAGCTTTTCCCCAGAGCAGTGAGGAGAACAGAATGTCAGCTTCGATCTCAGCGCCTAGGGCTGGTACAGCATGCAACACAGGGACCACCAACAACAACCTGCTCCTCTAACCCTTCCTCCAGCTCCATGTGCATTTTAAGCAGGAACAGGAACGCAAACTCTGATGACACCCTAGTATGCAGAATGCTCCAATCTGGAGCTGGCATGGATCCCTAGAAACCTGCATAATTAGCCCTTTCTCTAGCAGATGCTAATAAACTCACACAGAGACAGCCCATCTTGAGTCCTCTCCCAGATTACCCACCAAACAGGAAGGACACCCCCCCACCCCCCACCCCCGGAGTTCAGTCCTTAGATAGTGTGATTTACATGGACAGCTTATGTGCCTGCATACTTAATGGCAATGCACTTCACAATTGAAATCCCAAGCCTCACCTCTAAGGCTCATGGAGCAGGTTCCTCTACCCAATGGCTTTTCAGAACAGTCTCAATGCTTCTTCACCAGGACATAGTTAGAAAATCACATCAATGTCTGCATCTCATCATTTCCTAAACAATGCACTGTTTTCTTAGCACCACAGACAAACCTCGACATTGCCACACAGTTTATCTGAAAATTGTTGGCACCTCTATCCTGAGGCAATCGCAGAGCTGACTGTGAGGGCCTCCAAAATCTCCCAACTAAGCATTTTTTTTTTTTAGCTATTTATTAATTTAAAAGGTATGCTAGATGGGAGTGTTTTTGCTTTGGCTTCTAACCTTTGCAATTAGCAAAAAGGTAATTCTCCTTGTGCCTTTTCACAGCCCCCAACAGAGATGATAAACAGTCACACTGCTTTTTTTCCTGGTGAAAAAAAGCACACCAGTGGAGACCAGGCTCCCTGCTTCTGGCCACTCGCACCTGACACCATTGTTGGCAGCCACAGGATCTAAAAGCTGGAGTCCAGGGGGAAAACTGAAAGTGAGAAAACGCTTTAAGTTTCAAAGGTGACTCCAATAAGAGTCTATACTACCAAGGGCTCAGCACTCTCCTCCCCAGGTCCTACTAAGGCTTGGAAATGACCTGAATGTGTCCCTCAAAGGCTTATGTGCTGGGAGCTTGGTCCTCAGCATGGTAAGGTGAGAGGTGGTGGGGCCTTGAAGAGGTTAAGATTCACTGGGAGCTCCCCAAGACTGCTCTGTCGCCCTGGCTGTGCCTTATGTGAACGACCTTCCCTCCCAAGTTCTTGCCACTGTAGTGCCAACTGTCCTGAGGGGATATAGCTAAGGGGACCCTTGCCAGAGCTGTACTGCTTATAACTTCAGACTCTGTAGCTACAAACTAAATAAACCTGTGTGTGTGTGTGTGTGTGTGTGTGTGTGTGTGTGTGTGTTATACAAGTATATGTATATATGGAGGGGCGATCCCCTGTGCATGGGTGTGTGGAGGCCAAAGGCTGATGTCAGGGTATCTTTTCCAGTCAATCACTTCTCAATCTGGTTTAGTTTTGTTTGTTTTTTGTTTGGGCAGTTATTTTTGTTTGCTTGTTTTGCTTTTTTTGTTTGTTTGTTTTAGTTTGTTTTGAAACAGGGTCTCTCACAGAACCTGGATCTCACTGTTTTGGCTAGACTGGCTGGTCAGCAAGGCCCCAGGATCCATATATCTTTGCCTCCCAGCACTACGGTTACAGACTTGTATATATATATATATATATATAAAACTTTTTACGTGGGTCCTGGGGAATCAAATTCAGGTCCTCATGTTTATGCAGCAAGCACTTTACCGACTGGGCCAATGACTCCCCAGTCTCACTAACTTTATTAATGAATAAACTATTTCAGGATTTATATTCTGGTAGACAATAAAGCAGAGCACAGTGGAACATGGCTGCTTACCCCAGAATTCTAGAGATTTAAGGTAAGAGGATCACAAGTTCAAGGCCATCTTGAGCTATCGAGCAAGACTCCCATCCCAAAGCATGGGAGAGCTATTAGATATGTAAGTGTACAATAATGTGTACTTACATGCATCGAGACTCCCACGTTAAAGCATGGATAATGTCACTATCCTGAGTCTAGTAATAATTATAAAATAAGTGAGAATGAAGTTGTCATCTTGGTTAATATCTGATTATTACAGAAAATTGGGAATGTACAGTATGGTAAGAAGGAGAAAATTGAAGTCATCTACCACGTCAGCCCCTCAGGATAAGGAGTGTTAATGTCATTAATGTGTATGCCTTCAGTCTTCTCCCACACATATGGCAAATGTTCTTTCATAAATTAGGATCATCTTGTCTCCTACATCCTTCTTCACACTAAGCAGTGTCACCTTATTCACAATTCAACACTGACGGTTTCCCATTATATTGCTACACCATGGCTTATAAGTTTCCTGTTGAGTTGTTTCCAACCTCCAACTATCATAGCTAGGATGAAGAAGATTACTTTCTTTTTCCTACGAAAGTTAATGTGTGCATGTCTTGCATGCTCATGTGGAGGTGGGGTATGTGTGGACATATGTATGGGTATATGTGGAAGCCAGAAGACAACTTCTGGTATCATCCTCAGGAAGGCTGCCCTCCTCCTCCTCCACAATGTCTCTCATTAGCCTGGAGTTCACTTAACAGTCTATCCTGGCTGGGAAGCGAACCCAAGAATCTTGTCTTGGCCTCCCCACCACTGGGATTACAAGCATGGGCCACCAGACCTGGCATCTTCATCCCACATTATCCTGCTCCATCACCCTTGAGACATGGGAACTTGGAGGTAGGCTGACAGCCAGAAAACCCCAGTGATCCTCCTGCCTCTGACCTTCACAGTGGAGGTGGTGAATGGCACACAAGGACCACACTTTTTACTTAGGTACTGTTCCTCAACTTCTACAGCAAGCATTCCTATCTGCTGGCCCATCTCCCCACCCCCTGCTGTGAATTTTAACTTGCAGACAGTAGTATGTCTGTCTAAAGAATAAAGGAATTAACCCAAGAAGGTCAAGGTGAACAGTGATCTTCCTTCTAGAAGGTTGCTGGACACACACCCTAGATCGTTTATAATCTTCTGTACAGTACTGAATGGCAAGAACAGGCAGGCATCCTTGTCTTATTCCTGACCTTAGATGAAAGACTCATTCTTTTGCCATGAAGAATGTGATTTGTTCCACAAGCAATTGTTTTTCATTTTTTTGTGTGAGAGTGTGATCTATGCATTGGAGTTTTTTTTGGGGGGGGGGGTGTTTTTTGGTTTTTTTTGTTTTTTTTTTTTTTGCATGTGTGTAGATCTACATGCATATGGGTGCACATGTGTTTGGCTGTGTATACACAAGTGTGTGTACCTATGAAGGCCTGAAGTTGTCTAGAATCATCATTTCTTGTTCTTCCCACCTTGTTCATTCAGGCAAGGGCACTCAATCAAACGCCGAGCTTACCGATACAGCTAGTCTTGCTTGCCAGTTTGCTGAGCGAATCCCCTCCCTGGGCTGGAATGACAGGCAGAACCATTATCACATCACCAGACAGTTACTCACATTTCTGAAGATCCAAACACCAGTCCTCAGACTTGCCTGGCAAGTACTTAACCTCTGAGCCATCCCCTCAGCTCCAGATTTCACTCACTTATTTATTTGTTTGTTCGTTTGTTTATTTATTTATTTTTAGAGATAGTGTCTTACCATGTATTCCTACCTGGCCTGAACCAGGCTGGCCTCCAACTTAGAGATTCCCCTGCCTCTATCTGCCAGTGCTAGGACTAAAGGTGTACACCATCAAACCCAAGCCAGAATTCTCAAATCAACTTATTTTAAAGGCTTTTAGAAGGCTATTTCAGTATATGTGCATTCATAAACTATCCTAAGCATGTTCATTTCCCAATGCACAACCTCCTCAATGTTTATTTCTCTAACAGAACTTTAATATTTGTTATGCTTGTCAGAAAGAAGAAAAATGACATGTTGAAAAAATTCCAGCAGTTGCTGAAGTTCAGGTAGAATTGAAATGGACATATTTAATAAAATCCATGCCTGTACCTAGTGGGATCAATGTCTGCTCACATGTCCAAGCGGTGAGCACCATGTTAAAGTTCACCTGGCATCTCCCTACACTGCCAGCCATCCAACTCACTGCTGAAAGGAAGGCTTTATTCTGAGCACGTCCTGAAATTCTGTATCCATTTTCCCTGCTTGGATGTTCTGTGAGTTCTCATTATGTTACTAACCAAAATTAGTTTTACCACAAAAGGCTCTTCATGACAACAAAAAAAGGAGAGGAGAGAGAGCTCTATTCTAATTGTAGCTAACTTTATAAACCCTAAAACAAAGAGGGATTTGGTGGCTACCTAATTTGATTATTTAGGCAAATGAAACACTTCAGACAGAAAACTGCATCCTGGACCTGGATTGTGTAGGCTGATTCCCCAAGTGCATTATATGAAAGCAGCACCTTGCTCACTGGGGCACATTTAGAAAAACAAAGAGAAAAATGGCTGGACTATAGAAGAGGAGGTACCCCAGGTCTCCTCATCACTAGCTGTGTACCTTGAGGGATGTTTTAGAGAGTAAATGGAGCCCAGAGGTGACAGTGAATGCAGGAGCATGTTTTAACTAAATTCTTCCAGAAATGGGCCAGTCCTTTTAGGTTTCTGGTTTTCAAACTCTTGTAGTTAACACTCTTCCTAAACCTGTTCTGTGATAGCAAGCTTTACTCACATACACAAAGCTGGGTCCTAGCCCCAGCCCTGTAAAAAATAAAATAACCTTTCTTAATAATATTAGGGAGTTATTGCTTTTTTAATATGGCAGAAAATATCATAGTACACAGAGAACTGTACTTCATTTCTTTCTCCAGTGTTTCCTATGCACAGTCTCATGTAAACAACCCAAAAGGGTGTCAGGTTCATCCACGTGTAGCTTGGAATCCGGTGTGAATAAACATGCTGGGTACATAGGGAGTTTACAATGTGGGGATTCAAGGGAAAGTTCTCCTCCACCTTCTGCAGGTTCACCTCGACAAACTGACAAAGATGAAAAGGGAAACGCTTACAAACTTATTAGCATGCAAGAAAGAGAGAAACCACAACCTAGAAGGAAAATCCAGAGGTGTGATTATCTGTCTGCTGACATTACGCACCAACTTATACACCCACTTTGCTACACAGAGAGGGGAAAGGGGTGGGTGTGGATCCTGGGGGCTTGGAGATGACTACTCTGGGGTAGACTACTCTGGGGGCAACATTCTTTGGAGTTTGAATGAGCCGGCCTTCATTTCTTCAGATAGAGAATAGAGTTGGAGGCAAGGAGGCATGTAATTGTGTTCCCTGCTGCATTCTAGACTTAAGGCAGGGAAGAGGAACTCCAGAGCTTTCCCTTCACATCACTTCTTCAGCCTGCCAAGATGCCAGATTCAGAGGGAGTTGTTCTCGGAGTCCCTCAGCACATGTGATTGTTATTACAAGATTTAAATGCAACCTGGGAAGAACATATAGCCAAAGATTTGGCATACATTTTAAAACACAGTTTCCATTAATACAATCCAACTATTACCTTATGCAATATTTTCCTTAATGGGGTAACACAGGGAAAAAGCCAACTGAGCATGTAGTATAATGAAAAATACACGTTTGGTATCTGTCCCTAATTCCTGGTATAAGGCTCCTAAGCCTGTTGTAACTTCTGAGAGACAGAGGTGAAAGGCTCATCTTTTGTCATAATACTTGGTCTTAATCCTGGCTCCTGACTCTCAGGAGGGATGGTGGTGTTAATGAGAGGGTGAGGGGCAGGAAGGGGCTCCTGGGTAGCTTCTGGATGGTGGTGGGTATAGAGGGTAACCCTCAAACAGGTAATGAGAGGGTTGGGCCACTAAGCCCTACCCACCAAGCTCAAGAAAGGGGGAGGGGCTGGATAATGGGCTCTGAGATTTAGGTTGTTTCCTGGCTGATGTACACATCTGTGTGATTGCCAGATAGTATCCCACAGTGACTGAGGCTTCTGCATCCAGGACATTTCTGTCCTCAGCCAAAGCACCTGCTCACCTGAATGCACATCTGCATGTTTACCAGCACCCCATGCATCCTCTTTCACAAAGAACTGAAAATGTGAGCAAGGACTTCTGGAATTCCAATAGTCACAACAGCAAACTATCAACCTGGGGAAAGGGCTACAGGAATCTTCTGATTATAGCTATGTGCTCAAGACAGATTACAACCTGGGGTCTAGAGCTGGCCCAGAAGTTGAGGCCATCTTTTCGGACTGAGCCTGCCACTGTAGTCCTACAAAACCATAAGGAATTGCTATTAGAATCAACCTATGTTGGCGGTAGTGCAGGCCTTTAATCCCAGCGGGGAGGCAGAGCCAGGAGGAGCTCTGTGAGTTTGAGGCCAGCCTGGTCTACAGAGCGAGATCCAGGACAGGTACAAAACTACACAGAGAATCCCTGTCTAAAATAAATAAATAAACAAACAACAACAACTTGTGACACTCAGCTGATGTGTGGAATGGGAGTGTCCATTGGTGTGGGAGAACACCGGGTGTCAAAACATAGTGTCTGAATTCAAAAACCAAGGTTGTTTTCTTGTTTAAAAATAAAATGTGTTAGGTTTAGTTTGGTTTGGTTTTTCAAGACAGGACCTCCAATTGTCTATGTAGCCAAAGATGGCCTTAAACTACTACTGATCCTTCTGCCTCTACCTGGATTAAAGGCATTCACCATCCAATTTACATGGTAATTGGTATCAAAACCAGGGCCCGGTGGATTCTGGCCAAGCACCCCGCCAAGTGAGCCATATCCCCAAAGTTTCATTCTAAACTCCCAAGCTACCTAGAAGGCCACACCCACAACCTAAAAACTAGTCCATCAACAGTATTGCCAGATTTATCATTCTACCAATGAGAAAGCTCCTGGCACCAGCTAATTGGCACACCTGAAATTATCTAATTACCTAGACAGGAAACTGATGAAGTTGCAGGAGAAACTGGAGCCATTCCCCAATGCCACACCCTCCCTTTGGAGAACTCTGCCTGCACCATCCATTCTGAGAAGCGCAAGTTGTTTTCTTAGAAAGGCTTGCCAGTGAGTTTCAGGCAACATACTTTCTCAGCCATGAAAATTAAATGCACTTCACCGGGGTTAGCATCATCCTGGCAAGCAGAGGCAAAATCAGGGGCCCAGACTTGGTCTGCTTCACAGAAGGTCTTACAAGAAGAGCTAGACCTAGATACTTATTCTGTAATCACAGCCCGGCCACCTCCTGCAAGTCCCCAGTGCTGGGTTTCTCTGAGCTGAGAACTCATTAACAGACAACGTAAATTAAGCCAGTATAAAATGTCTGTGTGCAAAGACAGATGCACGCGCGCACACGCACGCGCACACACACACACACACACACACACACACACACACACACACACACACTACACAGGGCTCTCACGTGTCAGCCACCAGAGACCATTAATCAACAACTGAAAATTACCAAGCAGTAGTAAAAAAAAAAAAAAATCAACCCCATGCTAATTGAGCAGATAAAGGGTTCCTCCTGCGCTCAGTCTCCAGGAAGAAAAGCAGCCCTCTGGAACACAAAGCCAGAACAATGACAACACAATCATTGAGCACATCAAACAATGCCCACGCCATGTCACACTGCTGACTGGAAAGGTCGGCACGGATGAAGTACTGGAGCTGGAGCAGGTGCCGTGCTAAGAACTCTGAGTTTGTTAGCTTATTTCATTCTCCCAACAGCTTGAGACAGTTCGCCACCACACGCCATCCCTGACTGGGCTACAAAAACAGCCCAGTAGACCGGAAGGGAAGAAAGACAGAAATCATTTCACTCTGACAAAGGAGCCCCTCTCTGAGTGCCTGTCTCCTCGAGTTCAGCATCTGGAGAAGCGGCTCAGTCAGTAAGGGGTGCTGTACCTGAGTCCAATCACCAGCACCCATGTAAAAAGTGGGGTATGGTGGCACATGCTTGCAACCTAGTACTGGAGTGGTGGAGAAACACAGAACCCTGAAGCTGGCTGGCCAGCCAAGCTGGAAAACAAGGTGGACTGCCCCTGAGGAACAATACCCCAGGGTGACCTCTGGCCTACAAATACTCTCATTCAGGCACATGCACACACACAGACACACACAGACACACATACACACACACACGCGCACACACACACACGCACACATGCACACACACGCACACACACAGACACACACACGCACACACACACACACACACACACACACAGACACACACACACAGACACACACACACAGACACACACACACAGACACACACACATGCACACACACACACACAGACACACACACATGCACACACACACATGCACACACACATAGACACAGACACACACACACAGACACAGACACACACAGACACACACACAGACACACACACACATGCACACACACATGCACACACACACACGCACACACACACACACACACACACACACACACACACACACACACACACAGACACACACACCTGAACAGATATACATATATGCACATATAAGAGAAGATTAGCATCTGAAATCCCAAGGAAATTATGGAACGTCCCCTGGGAACTCTGAACTCAATCTGTCACCCACTTGTGTGGCCTTATTGAAGGTCTCTAGGCCTCTGCTCTCTCGAGTTGACCAATGAACAAGATGTTTGCAGGCCCGCTCCAGATTGAACATCCTCAAGCTTAGAAATTCCAAAATGACCCTCCATCCCCTCAAAGTGAAGCAGGGACTATGGGAGGCATTCTTCAGCTGAGCCCGCTTGCCAGAGGAACATCTTCCATTACAGGCTCTACAGTGAAATGTGAAGTTCTCCCAACTTCCAGTTTCTTAAGAAACAGTACCCAAGATACCTCTTTGAGGGATTCCCATTCTCAACCCAAACGACCTGTTGGGACCATACTAGGAAGAGGGCCGCTTAATTCTTTGACTTTATAAGGTACAGGCCTATTGTCAGAGCTCAGTGTATACAAAAATGACCTTCTTTTGCTATTATAGTCAAGGCACAGCCTGGTCCTTCTTTTTACTTCCATCTCCATTTTTATTTCCAAGTCTAAAGGGGAATGAAGGCTTTCAACTAAATCACACCAGAAGAGGTTTATGAAATGCCTTGGCTACAGGAAAGCACCTTTGTTCTCATCTGAACCTCAAACTATTCATGCTAACTCCAGAGAGACGGAGAAGTTACCAGCTGGCTAATTTTATCAGTACCAAGCCTAAGAGCCTTCAATTAGTTCAGAAACGTTCTTAAGTATATACTGCCCGGGCAGCATCTGCCCCTTTCCCCAGAACGTCACTCTGTTTTATAAGGACCACAATCACATGAGAAGCCGAAGTGACATGATGTCATCTGCTTCATAAAAGGACTTTCTTTGGCCTCCTTTCTGTTGTCAAACTGCATGATTGTTCTATGAACTAAGCTGTGTGTGACAGGTTCCTCAAAGCACTAGAAACCTCCGCTCTGCCATTTAAAATCATCGATTCCCTTCATTGGCGGCTGGAAAAGGACTTACTGCCCTGCTGGATTCAGACCTGAACGAATAAGAGAGCTCTATCTGGATGCTCACCAAATGCCAAATACAGTTTGTGTGTGTGTGTGTGTGTGTGTGTGTGTGTGTGTGTGTGTGTGTGTAAATGTACATATAAACATGTTCTTGTGGGAAGGTATGCATGTGTATGCAGATGTATACACATATGTCAGCTCATGTGTATAGAGGTCATCCTCTATAGTATCATCCCTCAGAAGCCATCCCCATTGTTCTTTTGAGACAGTTTCTCATTGGCCTATAGTTTGCCAACCTGCCTAGGCTCACTAGCCATCTGTCTCCGCCATCCAGGTGCTGGGATTAAAAGCCCATGCCAAAACAACCAGTTTGGGGTTGTTTGTTTGTTTGTTTGTGTTTCTTTTTCCAATGTGAGTTCTGGATCTTGAACTCAAGTCCTCACACTTGCATAGCAAGCACGTTGTTGAACAAGCCATGTCCCCAGTCCTCTGACGCCTCTTTACTGGGCCCCCATCTCGCCTTCACTGCACACTGCCTCAGTCAGATGCTGATGCATCTGTCACTCACAACCCTATCCCCACACTATCTGCCACGATGCCCTACACTTCACTGTTGGGGAAGTACAATGCAAAACACAGGAGGGGGGACTCAGAATCAAGAATATACTAAGAATTTAAAGTTGGAAGGGCTGGAGAGATAGATGGCTTAGTTGGTAAAGCATCTGCCAGATAAGGAATCTTTAGTACAGGAGTTCTAATCCCTAGCAGTCAATAAAAAGCTGGGCACAGTGATTCATGCTTACAATCCCAGCACTAGGGAGGCAGACAGAGGAAGATCCCTGGGACTTACTGGCCAGGTGGTCTTGATGATCAAGGAAGTCCAAGCTTAGCAAAAGATCCTGTCTTAAAAAATGACAATCAAGGAAGACACCCTGTGTTGGTCTCTGACCTCTACATGCACATAAATACACAAATGAGCACACACACACACACAAATGTTCATAGCCCCCCCCACACACACACACACAAAGAATTTCAAGTTGGAGAGAGTATTTAAGACCCATAAATGTAGCATAAACCCTTTCTTTGCATGTGGGCCTGTGCACCTGAGTAGGTGGAATAGCTCTGAAACTTGCCCCAGAGGGATATATGTCCAGAATCTCAGAGGTCACACTGGACTCTAGAAGACTAAGGTGCGGGCACCTGTGAGCTCAGCGGCTCCTGTTGCAAGCATGCTAAGGAGGAAGTACAGGCAAAATTGGCATCAAACCGGAACATTAAACAGCTTGGCTTCTGATACCTCTGGATGTTAACTCAACATCAGATACAGTTTTAACTGCTTCTTATTGCTAAGAAGTTCCTGCGACAACAGGAAAAGGTCACCTTCCACACAAATCATTAGAGAAACAGATTTCAAAACATATCCTAAACAGAAACAGTGAGTAACCACCAATCAAGCTGCCAGCTCTTTCTAAACAGAGTGAATGTTCCACATTTTTAATCTTCCTATTGCTTTTCTCCTGGTGTTTTCCAATTATTGAGAGTATAAAAAAACTGCTTGAGGTACATAATATATGATGAGTCATTTATACACAATAATAATGATGATTCTTCAAAGTTAAGGAGCCCTGAGAAAAAGTCACCAGATTTAATAACATTTTGAGTAACATTTATAATACATTGTGATACGAAAAGAAAAAAATTACTTTAGAGTAAGAATTTTGAAAACTGAATAAAATAAAATACCTTATGTGAGGGTAATGTGCCTGGCATCAAAACATATCTGTCCTAGCCTCCTACATATTTATGTTTATACCCATAAACTAGTGTACTTCCCTCAGGCTGATCATAGAAGCCTCTCTCTGCACTGAATGTGGGTTAACACAGAGATTCATGCTGGCCAACGTGTTGAGAACACATGACTTGTGAGTGCTTAGCCTTAGACCGGATGCCCATATCACCCTCTTCAAGCTTCAGTGAACACTGTGGAAAAGAAGGCAGAAAGAATGTATGAGCCAGGAAATAAGAATGGGGCCATAAAACACTGCCCTAGGCTGATGGCATGGTCATGGCATTCATGAACTCAGAGCATCTGTTGCTGCTGCAAAAGGCAAACACAAGCCAGAACTACTAAGTGTTTAATCATGGATGGGGAAAGGGCTCACAGGGCGCAGACCCACTCAAGGGAGCTCATGACAGTCAAGGGCTGTTGAAAGACAGGAAGTAGCGTAGCCACTGGTGACTTATTAATTCATACTCCAGTGGCTAACTCCACACCACGCCCACGTGAGCAACTCTCATTAAGTCTAGCCGGTCACACACACACACACACAAAAGGACATGAAAATGGAGTGGACACTTGGTGAGAGGAGGGGTGAGCTGGTAAGGGTAAAGGTGTAAGGGGGTGGGTGGGTGGGACAAGTATAAGCAGAATTATTAAATACAAGTAGGAAATTGTCAAAGAATAAGTTAGTTTTTAAAAATTACCTGTCATAGTTGAGATAAATGGCCAGCTCAATACCAGGTCACGCAAAATTGACAGGGACTGGCCGGGTGGTAGTGGCGCATGCCTTTAATCCTAGCACTCAGGAAGCAGAGGAAGGTGGATCTCTAGGAGTTCAGGGCCAGCCTGGTCTACAGAGTTCCAGGACAGCCAAGACCACACAGAGAAACCCTATTTCAAAGAACAAAAAGGAGGGGTAGGGGCGGGACAGGAAATGACATGGTGGTCCTGTACGTGTTTAGCCATTTGAGAAAACTAACCAGACTACTCTGCATTTCTGGATCTATGACTGAATTTCCTGTGGCCCTTTGTTGACAGACACCTAAGCTGTAGATGGCATGCATGTGCCCAGTTCCAGCGACCACTACATTGTGCTTCCTAGAATCCTAAGAAAAGGCTGTAGTTGGATTTTATTTAGGATTTTGTTATGGCCGCCATTGTCATTGTTGGTGTGCAAATTAGTTATAAATCTCCGCTCTCTGGATGTGTTACTAATTACTTTCTTTGCCTAGAAGATAACTTAGTCAGTTCAGTGCTTGCCTTATATGCAAGAAGACCTAACTTCAATTCCCAGAACCCACACGAACCTGCCAGCTCTGGAGGTGCACACTGCTGGGTAGTTGGCACTAGCCAGCCTACTAGATGAGTCCCAAGCCAATGAACTCAAAATACAAAATAGTTTGAGAACCTTGTCCCAAAATACAAAGGTGAAGAGCAGCAAAGAACAGCAGCTACAGTTCTTCACCAGTTTACACAGCTTGTGCACAAACACACATTTACCTGCATGCACACAGAGAGGGGGAAGGGAGAGGTAGGAGGGGGAGGAAGGAAGGGAAAGAGGGAAAGAGGGAGGGAGGGAGGGAGGGAGGACCTACTTCATTTTGCCAGGATAAAAATAACAAAACAATAACAAAATGTATTCTTGACCTACAAAATGGTTATTAAGCCCATTTCTTTCCTCAACACAGTGTTTTTTGACACACCAGGTCAGTTTCGGGACCCACACACCCCACTGCAGATTGAGATGAACCCATCTTCTAGGTCAAGGCTCCAGGAGAAGGATAAAGTTATGAACACGCAACAGAACCAAAGACTACACAGAGCCCCTGGAAGGTACCTCGGGAACCTGCAAAAACAAACCAGTGGGGGAGGGGTCTATAGGACACATCCTGGAGGAGAGCCATAGCCCCATCTCAGTGTGCTGTGAGCTGAACACAGCCTTCTAGAAATTTATTTAGACAGATCTAAGTTCAAATCTTTCCTAGGAACTTATCCAGTCAGTTCTCCTCATCTGTCAGTCAGGATTTAATCTGCAGGGTGGTACCCTCATTAAATGACCTGTCACAAAGTCACGTGTCCAGGGAAGCAGTGGCCAGAAGACACTCAAATACTGGAAGCCTCCCTTCTCTTTACCATGCCATCCTCACACCTTCCCACTACACCAGTCCTTTGACCTCTCCAGAACACCCAGTACCACAAAAAAATAGATGTTGGCTAAAGGGAACTGTGGGGTTCCTTTTTACTAAGAAAGCTTGACCAAGGTACTGAGGAGTCAGTGAATCTGGGACATTGAGACAAAGAGCCTGTCAAGTTTTGAGGGATAAAAAGTCAGGAGGTACTAACTGCAAATGCCTAGAAGTTTCTCTTTCAACAGACATCACATTGTTCTGAAGAAAGTTAATGCAAACCAAAGCATCATCTTCTGGCTTTAGGTAAACTGGCATGCAAAAAGAAAAAAAAATGCAATCATAAAATTGTTAAAGTGCTCAGTTTATGAGGGAAAAATACATATATACATACATATATACATAACAAAAAAGCCAGGTCTGTGGAGATAGCTCAGTCATCAAAGCATTTGCCACACAAGGGTGAGGACCTGAGTTTGATTCCCAGAACGCACATTAAAAGGATGGGTGTGGTGGCACAGGCCTGCATTCCTAGCACTGGAGAGACAGGGACAGATGGATTCTGGAGTTTACTGGCCAACTATCCTAGCCTCACCTCAGAGCCCCTGGTCACAGTGAGAGACGCTGTCTCAACAAACAAGGTTGACAGTTCCTGAGGAACCACACCCAAGGCTGACCTTTGGCCTCCATATTACATGTACACACATATGTATGTATATGTGCACATACACCGGCATATATATGTGCAAAAAAGAAAAGGCCAAATACATACTCTTGCTAGGGATAATCGCAAGACTACAAGAAGCCACATTGGAAAGGATGGGAGACTGCGAAGCAGGAAAAGCAACAGAAAAACCAGGGATGCCCACAGACACAGCCAGCCTTGGTTACCCAATTAACAGAAGGGTAGAACCATTTATAACCATTCATCACTCACATTTACCTTCCACACTATGGAGCTAAGAGCCTTTTTGAAGTCCTCCTACACATCCTCAAATTATTTCTTCTCCTATTCATCTTCTTCCTCTTTCAGTTGAAGGGCCTGAAAACAGACTAGCGAGGAAGTGAAGCGAAGCCCATGGATTAAAACTTCATGCTGGATAATCTGAACAGTGAGGAATCCAAACACGGCAAATGGTGATGACTTAGAGAAGAAATCCGGAGGGAGAAAATATGAGAGAACATTCTCCAGGGCTTATCGCTAATGAAAACATTTAGGAAAGCAGACTCCCTCGGTGACCACAGAGGCGCTTACACTGCTTAGGACTATTTTTTTTATTTTAAGGTGACCCAAACTCTGCAGTACTCAGTGTGCTGGGTATTTAGGGGGAACACAAAGGCAGCGAGTATGAGAACAAGTCTCTGCATGCACAGGGCTTCAGGTGGCACCAGAGAACAAATGCACAAAGGGACGAAACAACTGCTGGGGACCCAGCTCATGGTCGGAGCATCTGACATGACCGCATGAGGCCCTGGGTTCGGTAACGGGGAGGGAGGGCGGGAAAAAGCAGGGAAGGAAAAAAGTCAGTTTGTGGAGCTGAGGCGACAGCTCAGTTAATAGTGATCACCCTGCAAGCAGGCAGTCTGAGCTCAACCCCCAAAAACACACACAGAAAAAAAAAAAAAAAAAAAAAAAGCTGGGCATCGTGGTACACATGGTAACCTCGCTGCTGGGGAGGTGGAGATAGGAGCATTCCTGAGACTTAATGGCTAGCCAAGCCTAGCCTATCTGGCCAACTCTAGGCCAGTAAGAGATCTTTCCTCAAAACAAGCAAACAGCAACAAAAATTACCTAGGTGGACAACTTCTAAGGAACAACAACAAAAATTGATCTTTGACCTCTACATGCATGCAAACATGTGTACAACACATATGAACACACACACACACACACACACACACACACATACATGACAACTGATCCTTGCTAGTATGAAGGAACATGGTTGGCAAGGACCATAGGATGCTGCATGTAGCCATGGAACTCAAGGGAAGGGACCAGAAAGCCATTGTAGTCTTTCTTTCACTGAACTATCTGAGCAACCGGAGCAGCCACAAGACCAATGCTCTCAACCGGGACCCAGCATATTCTTCATGTGCCTTCCTCATAGGCCATTGGGATGACAGAGTCCAGCCATCACAGGCCATGGGGATAACACGCAAGAGTCTCCCAGCATTACTCACCCCAGAAGCACTCAAAACCTGATGAGTGAATGAGTGATTGAATGCTTCCATCATGACAACCCAGCCTCCTCCTTGCCATAATCCACATGACCTTCACCCCTTAATTCCAGTCCAACCCCTCCTGATATTTCAGTATCTTCATCTTTCTCTAAGCTCATTCCAACAGAACAAACTCTTTTACGATGATTTCTAAAAGGCTACTGTGATAATTAACATTGATTGCCAACTCAATAGGATGGAGAATCAACTAGAGACAAACCTCTAGGCATGTCTGCGAGAGATCTGTCCAGACTGGGTTAAGTGGGGTGGGAAGACATTCCATGTAACCATGTACATTCCATGGAAAAACAAGAGCGCTCGCTCGCTCTCTCTCTCTCTCTCTCTCTCTCTCTCTCTCTCTCTCTCTCTCTCCCTCTCCCTCTCCCTCTCCCTCTCCCTCTCCCTCTCCCTCTCCCTCTCCCTGTCTCCCTCTGCTTCCTTATGTATCTGCTGTCAGGCTTCCCCATCATGACAGACTAGAAGCTAAAACAACCCTTGCTCCCCTAAGTTGCTTCTGTTGGGTATTTTGTGGCAGGAACAAGGAAAATAACCAATAGCTCCTTAACACTTACTTTCTTATTCTTGAAAACATAGTGTAGGTCCCAGGAATGAATTTCCACCAGTATTTCTGAAGGCACCAGATCAAACTCTTTCCACTGGAAGTAATCACATGATGGAGTCTAGCATCCACTTGCTTAAAACTCATTGGCGCCCTTCATTTTGCACCCATAATATGGAGCATGCCTACATCCCCCTAAAATTGTTTATGATAAGATCCTCACCATAAGAAGGAAGATAAACTATGATCTTCAGCTGGGCATGGTGGTCCATGCCTTTAAACCCAGTCTTAGGGAGACAGAGGAGGATCAAGAGTTCAAGGTCACCCTGAGCTACAAAAGATCTTGTCTCAAAAAAGGCAGAGGAGTAGAGGGCAGTGAAATAGCTCAGTGGGTAAAGGTGCCTGCTGCCAAGCCTGGCAGACGGAGTTCAATCTCTGTGACCCACAACATGGAAGGAGATAAGGAGCTCCTAAATTGTCCTCTGACCTCCACACAGTGACATATATGTGCCTACACACACACACACACACACACACACACACACACACACACACACATACACACACACAAATTTAATAAAAATTTTAAGGGCTGGAGAGATGGCTCAGAGGTTAAGAGCACTGACTGCTCTTCCAGAGGTCCTGAGTTCAATTCCCAGCAACCACATAGTGGCTCACAACCATCTGTAATGAGATCTGGCACCCTCTTCTGTATACATAATACATAAATAAATCTAATAAATAAATAAATAAGTAAATAAATAAATAAAATTTAAGACAAAAAATAAAAACTAATATAAAAAGCAACTTGGTTGATATAACTCAGTCAAGGCCTCATAGCTCTAAGTGGCACACTGAAACTAGAATGTCATTGATGTAATCAAAGGCAATGTTGCTTTTCTTCTGCTCATTATTCATTTCCCCAACAATCCTTTAAGCATTTTCTAAGCACACTTATATTCCAGCTGAGCTAAGTTCTATCCCTGGGTAAGACCTGCTCCCTGAGGACACGGAGACATGTTTACCCACCTTAGCACAGGAGTATAGGGACCCAATATATGCTGCCCTTGGTTCCAACTGCCTCACTGGCTTGCAGACACATGGCCTATGATCCACAACACAGCACAGCAGGAGAAAACCAGGATGAGAAACCAAAGTACTGGCCATTCTCTCCACTTCTCAACAACCCATCAAATCCTCAGAATGATTCACACCTGCAAAGTGAATCCCAAGGCCACAGGCATGTGAAAACAATGACCAAGGCAGGCAAAGCCCACAATGCAGGATGTCATCTAGGAACCATGGCTGCCTCAGAGCTGGGGCTGGTGCTTCCCAATGTCCACTTTCTACACCTGCGTGACATGGTGGGAAAAATCTCAGCCAAAGAGCGAGTGGCCTGAATATTGCCAGGCTTCAACACGAGACCTTGGACAGACAGGTCACTTCATCTCAAAGCTCCTGGTTTCACAGCCTGGGTAAGAAGACTGCTGGGCCTCCTGCTCTCCTTGCAATAAGAAAGTCATCATCATCTCATTGGAAGATGGAATGATTCTGAAAATCTTCTCAAGGGAATGTATCAGTCACCTCTGTCACCGTAACAAACACCAGAGACCAAGAGAAGGGGTTCTCCTTGGGCTTATAGTTTGGGCAGTGATGGGTTGATAGCCTCATTACTCTTGGACTTGTTGTAAAACAGCACATCATGGTGGAGCAGATGCTCACCTGGTGGCCAAGACCCAAGAGGGAAAGAAAGGCAGAACCTGGAGTCCTGTCATCCACTTCCAAAGACCTCTCATTGGGACCCAGCTTTTGAAAGTTCCAACAATATCAAGATAGGAACAAGCCTTTAGCACAGGAGTGTTTGGTAGACATCTAAGATCCAAACTATAGTGGCTGGGGCTATAGCACTGGCCTAGCAAGCATGAGACTCTGACTTCAATCTTCCATGTCACGTAAATCCCAGCACTTTGAAGGTGGATACAGGAAGATCAGAAGTTGAGAGTTATCTATAGCTACATAGCAAATTTGGGGCCACCCTGAGCTACATAAAATGCTATCTCAAAGGGGGAAAAATGTAGCTAAGAAGTTGACTTAAAGGTATGAAGTATTTGCACTTTGTCAGAAGAAAGAGCTGTGTATGAAATGGTATTTATTTTGTGTCATCTGTCAGGAAGCAACTGAGAAGCCACATTCCCATATCTTTCCCTATCAGGGACAGTCAGCCACACTTGGACATGACTGTTGTTTATCTCCTTTTTCTCAGGTGTATTATTAGCTCTCTACAAGCCAGTTAAGCAGGATCTCATCTTGGCACCAGGTTCCGTCACACTGCTGGGTCTGGGGACATGTTTAGAAGTGGTGATGAGGGCAGAAGAGGTGACCATGACAGTAAGTCAAGGAATACTATCGCCACAACCCCCAAGCTGGCACAGAACACTGATACACTTCACACGACCAGTCATCCATGGCATTCAACTAATGCCACTACCACATCCAGAGCCATAGTGCATAGTGGCCCAACCACAGCTGCTGGTAGAATGACAAAATACCAATAATATCACCAATCAGTGAATAGTCACCTTCCTACCACAACCATCACCTTGAAGAATTGAGTGCCCAGGGTTCATCCAGCCATGCAGGCACTTCTTTATGCCTGCTGTTAGGTGTGTCCCCAGAACTCACATGCAGAGATTGAATGCACAGAGCCATCCACTAACAGCATTTGGAGGTGGGGTCTGTGTGGGGCCTGTGGGAAGTCATCAGGATGGAGTAAGTTCATGGGAGTGCATCTTCCATAATGCCAATAGTGGCTTTCTAAAACAACAACCCCTCTGTATATATACATATGGTGCTACTTGGAGACTTTCTGGAAGGTCTCCTTCCTGAAAATAAAGCCCACCAGATACCAATCCCATGCATTAGCCATGCTCTTGAAGCTCCAGAATTAGGAGTCAAGTAAACTTCTTTCCTTTATAAACTACCTACTCTCTAGTTTCCTATTATAGCTGCAAAAATGGACCAAGACAACACCCTTCCATGATTTTCAAATTCTCTCACTAGATAATACTTGTTTGTATAATTTCTTTTTAAAAGTCTCTCTTAGGGTGTCAATCACTTAAAATCTGAGACTGAAAATAATAATAATAATAATAATCACCGAGGTAGGGCCAGATGGAATATACTAAGAAACTCTGGGAGCAGATTCAAGGTCACTATATGACCAATTTCTATGGCAGACCTGCCCAAAAGATAATAGCTACCTTTTCAAAGGTGAGCATACTGCTAACACACCTGGGAAAAGCTCATTCACAAAGCTATAATCTTTATAATAGAGGAACGCCTTCTGGGTGACATGGGCCTCCCTGTATGCTCTGCCTCACACCTGGCTTGGCTCATTTGGGACTTATAAAGTGTCTGTAATGTGAGCATATGATTCACATGTTTCAAGGCAATCAAGTCACACAGATGGTAAGCTCAAGATTTTGGTTCCTGACTGACAGAGCTAAGCAGAAAAGTTTGGTTCCTGCCCTCTACATCCCCATGGTATTTGTCCAGGGAGAACTTTGCTCAGCAGTCTTGCAAGTGGGTTATTAAACCATGAGTTTCATGAAATGGACCCAGATGGGAGTGCCTCGCCAAGGGCTGAAGTCAGCAATCCCTCCCTACCACCAGTTACGACACACTGCTCTTCTGCCACAAGCATTCATTCAAGGGTGCTGGTTTGGTCTCCTCCTTTATGGTTAGCACCTCCTCTATGTTACCAACTTGAGCAAGGAGTTTTGTTAGCATCATGAGATGCGAAGAAAAGCTCAGAATCAAGAGCCAGAAGCCTTGTCTCCACTCAACAGCATTTTAACCTGAGTCATCCAACCCTATGACCTTTGGTTTTCTTATCTATTAAAAGGTGATAGCTATCGTTCATTTGCTATGAAGCTATTTGAAGAATCAGAAGGAACCAGAGCTATAAAAACTACTTTGCACACTGTAAAACACAGGAAACTGTATGGCAGTACCTCAAAACAGAATCATGGAGTGTGGGGAGATGGCTCAGCAGGTGAGAAGGCTTACTCTGCAAAACTGAGGACCTGAGTTTGAATCCCTGGCATTCACGTGAAAAGCCAGCCCTGGCTGGGCATAGCTGTAAGATCAGTACTTGGGGACAGAGACAAGGCAGATCCAGAGAGCTCACTGGCCAGCCAGACTAGTCAAAAACAACAGTGAGTTTCCTGTCCAGTGAGAAGTCCTGTCTCAAGGCAATAAAACTGAGAGTGACAGGAAGACACCCAACATTCTGCTAGAGCCTCTCAGGCACATGTATGGGTGAGTATGTACACACACGTGTGCATGTTCCATGTCCGTGTGTGTGTGTGTGTGTGTGTGTGTGTGTGTGTGTGTGTGTGTGTGTGTGTAGCATGGACCTATCATATCATCAGCACTGGCACTTCTGTATATATGCCCAAAAGAATTGAAGACATGGTCTCGAGGAGAGATTTGTATACCCAGGTTGATAGAAGCATTATTCACAGTTGCCAAGAAGTAGAAATGGTTTAGGTCCAATGATGAAGAAATAAGCAAAAATGCAGTATATTCATACAGTGAAACATAAACACTTTACAGGTTTGAGAGTCCCACTGCCTGCTAGAGCTTAGGAAAACCTGAAGACATTCTAGGTAAAATGGGCTTAAACACACAAGGCCTCTTATATAAAGCATCCTAAAGAAGTCAAAACCAGAGAGATAGAAAGTGCAATGGTGATTGTCAGTGGCCTGGGGAAGAGATTGGTATTTGTTAATGCGTACAAAGGTTCAATCTGGGAAGAGTAAAAACTTCTATAGATGGGTGGTGGTGGTGGTGGTTGCCCAACACAGATGTTCTAAATGTGGACTATACAGTTAGAAATGGCTACAATAGTTTTAAGTTACACGTTTAACCACAATTGTTGAAACAAAAAGAGCAGGAAACAAATGTGAAGTCTTGTTATTACATCCTAGTTGTAAAAGGGGCCAAAAGGGCCCCACAAAGCCAACACTTTTTTCACCTTTACTAAATACCAAGTCCCTTGTGTTCATCTCATGGTCTCTGGGGCTATCTCTCGGCCTGAGCAGGACCCCAATTACCATGTAAGATTTCATTCCCTAGAGGAAATTGCCTCAGAAAACAACCCTGAAAACTTGGAATGAAATCTTAAAACAGACTCATGGTTCCTGGTGTTTTGTACCTGTTAATGTGGTCTATAACAAGGGACTCACTAACCAGTAACTTCCTCTTTCAGGGACTGCCCAAGGCTTTATTTAATATATGCTTTTGGGATTCCATCTGTAACACTAAATCCAACTCATTGCAAAACTGGTTCCAATAATCTGAGGTGTGCTCATGAAGGACAGAGAGACATCCTCTCAACAGGTAGAGCAGCAAAAGTTGAGTTCTCAGCAGACCGTGACACACGACGCTGATACAAAGCAAGGCTACAATAACAAGGACAATGTCCAGTTTGGAACCCAGCTCCAATGAGTCCGAGCCTGAGAAATTCAGAGCTGTTGAGATCGTCTTCCACTTCCCGTCTCAAAACCCCAACAAGGACAGCTTATAACCAATTCTTCCCTGTGCTTATGTGGTGCCAGCACAGAACACACGAAAATAAATGCAGTACTTAGGTATCTTAAACTATACAACGACCTGGGGTCTAGCTCAGTGGCAGAACACTTGCCTACCGAGTGCACGGCCTAGTAATGCCAGAGCTTCTGTTTGTACCTGTGTGTGACATCAGTGTTAACTGCCAACATGACAGAATCTAAAGTCGCCTTGCCTCTCAGGGATTACCTTGACCCACTAACTGGGGTGGGAAGACCTGCCTATTGTGAGCGGCACCATTCCCTGGACTTCATAAATGGAGAAAAGGAACTGAGTAGCAACGTGCATTTATTGTTCCCTGCTTCCTGCTTGTGGATGTGATTGGGAACAGCTGCTTCAAGTGCCTGATGCCTGACTCCCCTGCCATCATCCACTGTCCCACTGAACCAAAGGGTGTAATGAACCCTTTCCCCATTAGGTTGATGTTGTCGGGATGGTTTCTCACATCAGCAGGAGAAGGAACTAAGATACTGGGCACACCTGCACATGAGTGTGTGTGTGTGTGTGTGTGTGTGTGTGTGTGTGTGTGTGTGTGTGTGTGTGCAGGTGCACATGTGTATGTAGGTGGATGTGAACATGTATGAGCATGTTGTTGAGGCCAAAAGACACCCTCAGGCGTCATGCCTCAGGTGCTATCCACTTGTTTTTGAGACAGCACCTCTCACTGGCCTGGAAATCATCTAGTAAGCTGGGCCAGCACACCAGCATGTCCCAGGAATGCATCTGTCTGTGCCTCCCAGTTGTCTCTGCCTTCCCAGTGTGGGATTTTTGTACACATGCCTTCACACCCAGACATTTTTGGTGGGTTCTGGGGGTCAGGCTAAGGTACTGCCAACTGAGCTATCTCTCCAGCCCCAAACATTGTAAGCTACACAACTCTGTGATGAAATGACATTTTAAGTAAGTGACTTCAGTCATCCAATTAAAATACTATTCTCAGAGTTGGGGATAGAGCTCAGTGGTAGAGGCGTTGACAAGCATGTATCAGACCTTGGGTTCCATCTGCAGCACTGCAAGAAATTAAAAAGAGTTCACATCTGTGTGCACAGGTAGGTGCGTACATGTCACTCAAGGAACAGCAGACTGGCGCTGAAGAGCCACAGTGGCGCGAAGGCAGTTGGGCATCTATGAGAAGACTCTTCCACCAGCTGATGCAGACTGAGTTTTCAAAGTCAGCCCAGGAAACAGGAAGAGAGTGGCAAATCTGGTTAGCCTGCCAGAGGAAAGGATGTAGCAAACTAGGCCACTCCAGCTTATGAGCTAGCCTGGAGAATGCTTTCAGGCTGAGTCTTGTGGTTAATGACAGCACTATATGGTTTAATCACCTCCTGCTGGCAACAACTGTGAATGGTCCAGTGCCGTCACCAAATCTGTGCCAATAGCGTTTGTGGAGCAGAGACTAATGGGCCAGCTAGCACCACCGTCCGTCGAGCCTGAACTCACATACTGTTCTTGGTGGTTCCATCTTCCTCCAGTCCATCTTCATCGATACCTTCATGTTAGGTCCTCTTAGTATTAGTACCTGGTTTTCTGGAGGAAGCCACAGGGCTCAGAATGGTCAAGTAAGACCAGAACCCACACAGCTAGGAAGCAGTGGAGCCTGACAGAACTTGCACTCACTCCCATGTAACCCCTAAACCAGGTTCATAGCTGCTCAATGTACCTTGAAGAACAATCAGCGGGTGCTCTGCCCCAGCTGAATGAGAGCTTGTCTGTGGTTTCTCAAATTAATTTTCTGAAAGGTTAAATACACATTCTCCATATTTGCCACAAGAGCGTCCAAAAATCAATTTCCAACAGACACTAACATGCTCTTCTCTGCTGGTCCTGGCCTGGATGGACCTTAGGTAGTCAACCCAGCTGCTGAAAGCAGCTCCAGTCTAGATGTCATCGAACCCCTAAACAACCCAGGAGGCAGTACCTTCTATCTCCACCTTGACCATGAAAAATTAAGGAAACACCTAGTGTTGCAGAGCTACCAACAGCTGTGCTGATGTGAACTTTCTATTAATTTTTATTGCCTCCCCTACCCAGGCTCAGCAAATAAACTATCTTAAATACTTGTCCCCAGGATTCAGTGCCAACCAAGAACAGAATCTGTAGGGCTACAGAGACAGCTCAGCTGGAAAAGTGTTAGACCTGAGTTGGGTTCCCAGAACCCACATTAAAAAGCCAGGTATGGCAGCATGCATTTGTAATCCCAGTGCTGGAGAAGCAGAAACCAGGTGGGTCCTTGGACTCACTGGTCAGCCAACCTAGCCTACCTAGTGAATTCCAACCCAGTAAGATGGTGTGTCTCTTAAACTAGGTGGACAGGCATGCACATGAGGTGACAGGTGGGGAGAGTCCCTTCATTTATTTTAGTTTTGGTGAAACACACAGCATCATAGCAGAGAGCTGATAGCTTAAGTCATGGAATCAATGTGGTCTGCCACAGAATGAATTTGACCTGTGGCGTGCATTTGGAGGGTATTCTTGGTGTGAGTAGAGCTGAAGGATGAACTTTGTATGCATTATGTATACGTTGTATAATAAACCTTCTTTTAAAAATCCTATAGAATCTAATGAAAAGCCAGCCAGAAGAAGAAGGACTCTCTAGCACCACAGAAAGTCAAAAGGGCATAACTGACATGGACTGAGAAAAAAAAAAAAATGTTGGCATCCCTCCTAGAGTCCACGTGTCCTCCTGTTTTAACTACATAAGCCCTGAAATGGCCATAGTGGGTCAGAAAAGAAACCTGGCCAGCCTGACTATGCCACCAGGCTTGTGTTAGCCATCTATTAGAAATTCCTTCATTAATTAAAGGAATGTGAATCCAATGGGCTCTGGGTTCCCTGCTGATCCCTGTGAAATCTGAGCTGTAAGAACTCAGACAAGAGGTCCAGGAGCCTGACACCCTCAGGCAAGTTGACCAATAATATGACAATTCCCCACTGATCTACCACCTAAGCCTTTGGAGAGGGGAGAGGAAGACAGGAGGGAGAAGAGAGATTGGATGGGATCTAAGGAGATTTATCTGGGGAAAGGAAAGATTAGAGGGATTTATGGAGACGCAGCCAAGGAAAGCTCAACAAGTTAACCCCTAGTGTCCTCCCCAAGAGTGTGAGTGTCCACCTGACACCATCCAAGCATAATGACTGCACACTCGGTTGACAAGCTTAAACCACAGATTGAGACTTGAGACCCAGCCATTCATTAGTTCCTCTGGGGGAAAAGTTCTAGCCCACAATTCCACTCCCCAGACCCCATAAGCTCACACACAGAACACCAGAGTGTGTAACCCCACGGCTGCTTCCCCATCCTGCAGCACTGTTTCCACTCACCGAGGGCGCAGTAGGAGAAGGTTCCTGGTCTCTCCGCTTTTGCCCTTGAGCCTGACATTCAGCAAAGCCAAGCATCACTCCTCTGCTCAAGCCCCTCCAATCTGGAGCCCAAACTAAAGGGACCCAAGCCCATCCATCACTTCCTTAGCCCCTCCCCTTCTCCTCTCACTTCCCTCCCAGCCTTAGCTGGACTGGAACGATCACAGCTTGACTTCTTCATCTCTTTTCAATTTGCCTAGCACATAGCAGGTATTCCAGAGGTAATCTGAGATGTATAAACTGAATATTTATCATGCCTCCAAACAAACAGAGAAATCCAAACTAACAGCAAATACTGCATCTGGGTTAGCCTACCAGAGAGACCCAGGCTTTACAACCCTCCTTCTCTTTCTAATCTTTCAAATGATCTTCACAGATTCTAAAAAATCTGACTGATCTAAGAATCTGCAAATAACCAGAAGTGCAAATATGCAAACTACCCCAAGGAGTTTTGCATTCTTTATACACATGGACACCCCCCACCAAAAGAAGAGGCAAATCTATTTCCCATCTAGGGTTGCAGACAAATCAATTACTTTTGTCCTCAACAGGTGTATTTATTGAGCAATTTCATCAGTGTAAGGATGAGTCAGGTAGGAAATATCCATTTATTCTCCTACTAAAGCAGCCCCCAGCAGGCACTTGGGTAATGGAAAAGACCCATTGCCACTCCCCCTCTATTGGGGAAAGCAGCTGGCCTGGAGTGTTCCATCCTCTGCTTGAATGGTCATAAAAATGTCCCTCCATGGGGCTGGGGAGACCTCTTGGTTGGTTACAGCACTTGCTGCACAAGCCTGAGGACCTGAGTTTGATCCCCAGTACCCACAAAAAAGCTGGGCATTATGCTCCATAGCCTAGCACTGGGGAAGCAGAGACAGGCCAGCTAACCTAGCAAATAGGTGAACTCTAGGCCAATGAAAAACCCTGTCTAAAAAAACAGGGTCCAAGGTTGACCTCTAGCCTCCACATGCATGAAAACACATGTGCTCACTCACCTGCATGAACACACACACACACACACACACACACACACACACACACACACACACACACACCATGGTCCTCCAAATAGGTGCACCTAGTCACACAAGGCAAATCCTGGGGAACAGCAATTAGAAATGTCTTCCAGACATAAGTGAACCACAAAATACTGCATTGTCGGGGCATTTGAAAACCTTCCATATCCTTCTCTGAATGCTGGGCATGAAGTTTCTGTATTTTTCAGAAGGTGTTTAAGGATATCTCTGTGGCTAGAGAGATAGTTCAGTCAGTAAAATGTTTGCCTTGCAAACCTGAGTACCTGAGTTCAAGCCCCAGAATTCACATTGTAAAAATTTTAAAAATAATTAAAAATAAAACGCTAGGCATGGTATCATGCACTTGAAAGCCAGCTGGAAAAGCAAAGGACCACAGGCTGGTTCCTAGGACTGTTGACCAGCCAACCTAGTCTTGTTAGTGAGGTCAGGCCAGTGGGAGACACTGTCTCAAAAAAACAAAACAAAACAAAAACAAAAACAAAAACAAACAAACAAACAAAAAAAAAAACAGTGGTTGTGGCCTGAGGAAAAACAACCAAAATTGTTCTCTGCCCTACACACCTACATGTAATGTGCACATATGCATGCATTTGCACATAGACTCAGACACACATACACACACACACACACACACACACACACACACACACACACACACCTCCAGCAGACATGGCTCTAACAGCCTAGCAAACACGCCAACAGAAATGTTTACCATCCCTAATTTGCTGTTACACAACATTTATTTGCTCTCACTGTGTGCCAAGGATCTGAAAGCATGTTGTTGATTAATAAACAGTAATTAAGTCTCACCACCTCACTCAGAGATACAGTTAGGCTCTGGGATCCCCCTTTGCAGGAGACTAAAGCAAAGCATAGGGGTGATAGCATTTCCTGGGCCTGACTTGAAGGTGCATTAGAAATATCCATGCAGGAGCCTGCCCCTCTCCCCTCCCTCAGTCTCCTCTTCAATCCTCCTGATCCAGTCACCACTCCTGGGCCCCCTACTCAGCAAGGTCCCTCTAAGCACACTGACAAAAGGCCCTGACCCTCTCCTTCTAACATTAGACCTTCTAGCCTATGAGGAGAGAGACCAGATTAGACTGCCGAATACAGGATTGCAAAGCCTGCTACTGAATCCTCCTCTGGGTTTGTTTTGTTTGCTTTTTTACAATGTTTTATTTCAAGAGCATTTTGACCAGTTTCTGGCAGGGCTTTCCTGCCTTAGTTTCTTAAAGATGTTTGGTAAAAGTGTGGGGACAGTATGACCAGAGCTACATGGATCTTTGGGCATAGACTCCAATTATTCAATTATTGTTGTCTACGCCTCTGATTCCTGCTGGACTTCATTATAAATAAGGTAAAAATCAGGTGGAGATTTAGCTCAGTGGTAGAGCGCTTGCCTAGCAAGCGCAAGGCCCTGGGTTCGATCCTCAGCTCAAAAAAGGGGGGGGGGGAATCTAGATATAAAACCCACACTGAAGGGACAGAAAGTAACTTTCAAAGTAACTTTCACAGTAAGACTTAGGCCAAGGTCACTAGACTTGGCTCAGGGTGAGCCAGACATCCTAAACTTGGGACCACTTCTAGCAAGTTCAGGGAGATGGTACAATGGTGATGATCCAAGGACTCTGAAGTCCTCGCATATTTAGATAGGAGGCTATTCATAACAGACTTTTATGTGTGTCCTTATTAAAAGTGGCTTTCCGTATATGAAAACCTCTTTTTATAATTATTTGTAGTCCTGGGATGTAACCCAGGCCTCACACATGGTAGGTAAACACTCTACTACTCAGCTACCTCCCCTATTCTCAGGTTAAGTTATCATTTTTAGACTATAAAGTAGCTGAACAGCATTGAGGATCACGGAGAGTTGTTCTGGGAATAGAAAGATGTCTCAGTAAGGAAAGGTCTGCCACAGGAGCATGAGGACCCTGAATTTGCATTCCCATCACCCACATAAAAGCTGGGCATGGCCGCCCTCATCTGTAATCCCAGTACAGTTGGATCCCTAAAGCTCATTGGCAGCTACTCTAGCCAAATGGATAAGCCGCAAGTTCAGTGTAAGACCCCTGCTTCAACCCATAAGGCAGTAAGCAAAGGAAGGGGACATCCCGTGTTGACCTCTGACCTCCACGTGCACTCCAACACACATGTGCACACAGGCACCTCTTCTGCCTAGCTCTGAACTTTATCTCCATCACTTAGTAGCTAACTCATTAGCTCACAGTCTCTCTCTCTCATGCCTCAGTTTCCTCGTCTGGAAGAACTAGCACTAACTATACACTTATGTCATGAATTTTATGTGTGAGTTAAAAATGGATTAATACACACAAGAATCTTAGAATAAATACCTAGTGCTTAATATACTTTTAAGAATGCCACCATAATTGCCCATACTATTATGTCATTCAATTTTTTTAATCATTGTATTTCTAGTACCATCCTAGGCACCCTGTCAGCATTACACCAGAGGGTTTCTTTGCAAAGAATTGTTTTCAAACAGAAGGGACCCTAGGAAAGAACCAGCTCACAGGAGCAAAGCTCAAGTCCATGAAGCTGTTCTGCCTGAGCTCAGGTCAGCATGAAGGAAGTCAAGGCTCTGTCCTTCCCAGAAATGGATGCCACTCCAGTGAACCCAAGCAGCATGCCTGGCTTTGCCAGTGAGGACAGTCAGTGAAGGGAGACTGTACCTGAAGGCTGCAGGCAAGGGGTTCCTGCAGGTAAAAGACATTTAAGGGGATCTGTTCACACAGGAGGGTATTCCTCAATCTCCAACCATGTGTCAGGTCCCTGACGGACAAGTAGAAGGTACATGTCTGTTTGCCTGTTAACTTATGCCTTTCAAAGTCACAACCTCAACCCTAAACGACAATTTGGACAAGTTTGGACCAGAAGTATCCTCTTAACTGGGAAAGTTAAAAGCTTAACCCTCTTTACTGAAAAGCTAAGAGACCCCTTGTTGTATTTCCACAAAGACACGAAGTAAGTGCACAGAGATGCCTTCCCTGGTGCACAGCAGCAGCAGCAGCAGGGTGACCCTGTTCTAGAGCTCAGCACACTGCACAGGCTGGCCCCAGGAATCTGGAAGCACAGCTGAGAATGTCACCCTACAACTTCCCTCTGGGGGATCCACTGCAGGTGGGGGCGGGGGAGGGGAGGTATGAAGGGAAATCATTAGCAATGTTTAGCTGTGGAACTCTGAGCTTAGAGCAGATTTTTAAAATGGGGTCCTGGAAAAGCAAAGCAAGTGCAGAAATAGGAAGGTTGAGACGGCATAAGAAAGACAGAAAGGCACCCAGCCACACAGATATGCCCGGGAAACACCCCCTCTTTTCTCCGGGTCACCAACACCTCCTAAACCCCAGCAAAACGCTCATTTCGGGCAGCCCGTGTGTAATTGTATCTGTATTGACAGATGCTGATCAAAACCAGAAACTGATCAAGCAGGGGGAGAAAATAACTTGAACTTCAGACTCATTTGGCAGCGCTGAATTCTTTCACAGCCCTTGTACCTATCTGAGGCGCTTCAAAACAAAACAAAACCAACTCATGCGCAGGAAGGGAACTGCAGCTGTGCTGAGAGGCACATGTTCAGAGCACTGATGACACACACTTTTGATTATTTCTGCTTTCTTGAGATGTAACCATCAAGCATGAGACTATGTTATGTGAAGCCGCGGAGAGTACCGCCTCTACAGACTCACTAACCCTCCTCTCACCCGGACATGCATCCCAGTGCGTGCGGCTAACCCTATGTGAAATATACACTCAGATGAGGCTCTGCCCACATGTCACTCTGAATACTGCGAAATTCTTCCCTCTCACCATCCTGAGGCCATCCAAAGTCTTGCCTACACATAGTACGCGCATATGTCAGTTCCATAGGATTATATGATGTAAGGGCAGGACCAAAAGCTTAATTTCCTCGTGATCACTTTCGTCGACCCAGTGCGCCCATACATACGGCAAGTGCACACAGCCAGCGATCAACGAGATCCACCATACTCAGCCCACAGTCACGCGTGGGGAGAAAAATCGGTGGAGGGCGGTGGTGGCAAGGGAAATGGAAAGTCGCCCGCCCGCCCGCCCGCCCGCGTGGGCTGTTCTCTGCGCGCCCAGCGCTCCCCTCCCCCGCCCAGGAGAGGTGTCACCCGTGGGCGCAGACCCACACCGTAGACTCGCGGAGGGTCCCCGCAAGAGCGAACCATGGGACAATGAGGACACGCAGCGACCAGTCAATTTCTGCCGCGGCGGTGGTGGCGGCAGCAGCAGCAAGAGCCGCCGATGCAAAGCTGCCGCCACCGATGCCACTTCCACCCTCTGGTCCCCAGCACCCACTTACGTTCCGAGGGTCTCCTTGAACTCGAAGATCTTCTTTATGTCTTCCGCTTGCTTTTTCCAGGAAGAGCTGCTCTCGCCGTTCTCCCGGGCCATGGCAGACTAGCGCTGTGGGGCGACCGGGGGTGCGCTGGGGAGGGGCGCCGGGGGCGCGGCGCGGGCGCAGGGGGATGCTGGGCGCGGGGATGCAGAGCCGGAGGATGCGGTTCGCAGGGAGACTCGAGCTGCGGCAGAGCTTCCTTTTTGGCAGTTTCCTCTTTCGCCTTGGCTGCTGCTGCCGCGGTCCCTCCCTGGCTCTAATTTCTGCTGCTCTCCGGCACAGACTTCCTGCCTCTGCCGCCGCCTGCCAGCCTCACTTTCTGCTACTTTCTTGCCTGGCTCCTGCTCCCTCCCCGCCGCCCGCCCCACTCCTCCAGCCCGCCTCCTCCCGCGGGCTCCCCGCCCTCCCCGTGCACCCGGCAGCCTCCCCGCCTCCCGCGAGGCGGCCTTCGGGGATGTCCCGCTCCACTCCCCACTAGCGCCGTGCCCTGGGCGCCGGGGCGCTGCACTTGACCACGGGGTCACGCACGCTCCTGGGCTGTCCGCGCACCCAGAGTCCCCCAGCGAGGACCGGTAGGGGAACTCGGCAGGTGCAGGGCGCTGGAACGCGCGGGGGAGCCCTAGCCTTTGGGGAGCTTTATTATGAAGTCAAGGCTGGGGGCGCCCGGGCTTTCCCTCTTCGGGCAGGAGGGGGCGCCTCTGCGTGGCGCTCGGAAGCTCCTGGCAAGGTGGGGATGCGCGGCTCACGGAATCGGGGCGCCCAGGGCGGGGCGCCTTCGCAGCCCAAGAGCGGGTGGCCCAAGCCTGCTGTGCGGGAGGGCGGGTGGGAGCTGGTTGTCAAGGCAATGGGCGGCGGCCTGGATGGAGCCAGCGGCCGACCGGCGACGACTCCCGGTCCCAGCTTTGCCCAAGCCGGCGCTTCCAGAGCTCGGCAGTCTCCTCCCGACACCGCTGCTGGAGCTAATTCGCATTGCACCAAAATCGGCCTCAGGTCAATTTCGGAACCGCTAAAGGGAGCCTCGGAGTGTACGGGACAGGCACTCCTAAGGGCAGGCAAATCCTTGCCCGGTGGCCTCTTTGGAAGCAAAACTCCTGGAGATATTTGGCGGCCAAGTGACGGGTGAATGCGGCACACTGTGGCTGGCCTAGCCCAGGATTGGAGTGATTGGGCTGGCTAGTGTTTGAACCCTTCTGATTTGCTCTTTCTTGCTTTGCTCCTTTCTGATGCTCTGCGGCTGTGGCCAAAACCTAGTGATTCTGTGGAAAGGCAGTGTCGGGTGCCTTTCCTAACCTCCTTCCCCCACCGGCATACCCAGCAGATGGCTTACTTAGTAGGTAGTAGAGGCAAAGAAACAAAGAATTTCCTCGGGCCTCTCATCTCCAGAACGAACTTTGACTTGACCAGCTATTCACCTGTTAGAGGACAGCCAGCAGGGTTCCTTGATCTTGTGGCCTGCCACTGGCAGGAACTACCTCTAGATCGGAAAATTTAAGTTTTCTTTGTAACAAGATTTCCTCTCCCCGAGGGCCACTCTGCTGAGTTGAGTAAACAGCCCTGTCTCTTGATTAGGGACACCTGTCCCATTTTCCCAGGGCTGTTCCAATTTGAGAAGGGGGAGGTGTGAATCTGCTTTCAGAAAAAGAATCTTCCCCCATCACCTCCCTTTTGAGTCTGACTGGCCAGAGGCTCTGCCTTCAAGCTCTCTGGTGACCCCCAAGGAGGTCAGAAGACAAACCGTCTATCCCTGGAGTCTGAGTGCCGTTTTCCACCTTTCAGTTAGCTCCAAAGCAGAAAGGGGAACACCTGAGTGGTTGTATGATCATCATGTTAAGTGTATTTACACAGGCCTAGATGGTGTAGCCTACTACACACCCAGCCTGTTGGATAACACACACACACACACACACACACACACACACACACACACACACACACTGTGGGGATGGGGGAAGAAACCGCCTATTGCTCCTAGGACCAAATGAACAAAACGTGAAATTAAATCTAGCACAAGACAAAATGATGCAATCAGGAGGGACAGTAAACACAAGCTAGAAGAGGGTGCTGCCAGCATAATATAACAAACTGACTGACAGTCAACTCTTCTTCATAAGTAGAAGGAACATGTTCTAGAATAAAAAATTCAACACAGTAAATAGATAAAGCAGTAAGAATCATTTGTCATCAGGCATTATTTACTTAAGCGATGGTGTCTGTAGTACTTCTAGGCAAGGTACAGCTCTGTGGGTCTGTTTACACCACCATTACCACAAACACATACGTAATGGGTCCACTGTGATGTTATGACTGGCTTAGAGGTCACTAGGCCATAGGAATTTTGCAGCTTCATTATAATCTTTCAAGCACAGCTGACACTGTCCCATCCCCCTTCCTGGTTGTTTCTCCTTCTCCCTCTCTTACTCTGTCCCATCAAAAAGAGACAATTTCACAGGAAAAAATCAAAGTATAAGGAAAAGTAGCGGGAAGGGCCTGGGAGGTGCTTCAGTAGGTGAAGTACTTGCCTTGCAGATGTGAGGACCTGACCTTGATCTCCAGAATCCAGGTGGGTTTTGGGTTTTAGGTTTGGTATTGTTTTGTTTGTTTGTTTGGTTGGTTGGTTTTTTTGTTGTTTTTTTTTTGCAATAATAATAATAGTACACCAGATGTGGTGGCAAACACTTGTAATCCCAAAGCTAGGAAGGTGGGGAATAAGTGGATCCTGGGGTACAATAGCCAACCAACCAGTCAACCTAACCTTCTTGATGAGTTCTAGGCTGGGAAGAGATGATTTAAAAAAGAAGAAGAAGAAATGAAGTGGATAGTCCATGAGGAGTGGTACCTGAGGTTGCTCTTTGCCCTTCACATGTGTGTGCATACACTGGAGCATATGGACACACACACACACACACACACACACACACACACACACACACACACACCGAGGCGTGCCTTTTCCTACCGGACTTCACAAACTCCTTGAGAGCCAGGCTCTTGGCATTCCCATCACTGCCTGTATTACCAACATGGATTCACAGTAATTTATACCTGGTGACTGTTTCATAAAGCAGTGTGGAGTAGATAAAGAAATAGACCTAAGCTCACTATTTTATACTTGTTTTTCTGGTAGCATTACTGTGAGAAAGCTTGCTTTCTTGTCCAAACTCCATAATGATGTTGGTTCATTGGTAAAAAGCTATTTCCATCTAGACTAGATTCCTGATGGGGGTGGGGACTAGCTTTTTAATAGAGAGCTGGCAAAATCACACCCAGAAGAGCAGATCCAGTGGCTTGTAGACAATGGAAATGCCAAAGGCACATTCGTTTGGGCTGTATTATTTTCATTTCTCCCTTACCAGATGCCATGTAAAATAAACAAAAGCTCTTGATCCTGTAAAGAACAATTAAAAATCAAACCTTGCATCCTTTTAGAATGCTTCGGGGGCTGTAGAGATGAGATGGCTCATTGGTTAAGAGCACTGGCTGCTCTTCCAGAGGATTAGGATTCAATTCCCAGCACCCACATGGTGGTTCACAACCCTCTATAACTCCAATCCTAGGGGATCTGACACCCTCTTCTGGCCTCTGTGGGCACTGAATGCATGTGGTACATAGACATACATGGAAGCAAAGCACCCATATATATAATATTTTTAAATAAAACAATTTTTAAAATATTTTAACCTTAGTCCTGTAAACATCACAGTTCTGTTTACTAGAGGGCCAGTGTTTACACTCTCCTCCAACATAGCTAGCCACTCCTTCCACATTTTTCTGGCAAAAGAACTGACAGCTGCCAATTCCCTTTCTACATTTCCTCCCTAAGTCTATTCTCAATAAACTACAGTCTGTCAGTCAGCAGGTGTCAGTTACTCCACAACTCTATTTCAAAAAGCTTTGACAGAGGGCTGGAGAGATGGCTCAGCAGTTAAGAGCACTGGTTACTCTTCCAGAGGGCCCAGGTTCAATTCCCAGCACCCAAATGGCAGCTCATAATTATCTGTAACTCCAGTTCCAAGGACACACCCTCACACAGACATGCATGCAGATAAAACAATACACACAAAGTAAAAAAATAAAAATAAAATCTTTAAAAAAAGAAAAAGCTTTGGCAGATATTTGGATTACTAAGGCTTGGGTTCTGCTATAGTCTGAATGTTAAAAGTACTGTAAAGGTCCATGTTTTAAAGTTTTGGTCCCTTCTGTGACATTACTGAGAGGCAGTGGAACCTTTGAGAGGTGGGACCTAATAGAAGTACTTTAGGTCTCGGAGGTATAATCTTGATGAACAATATGGAATACAAGCCTCTCCTTCCTGCCTCCTAACCAAAGGCACACAATGCTTCTAACATGACATGTGCTTTAGCCCAAGCCCAGAGGGAGACTGGTACACATGACTGTACGCCATTTTTCATAGATTCTATAGTAATACAAGTTTATCATTTCATGTGTTTAGGGGCTTTTCTCTCCCTTTCTTTGTTTGTTGTTCTTTTTTTGTCGGTTGGTTGGTTGGTGGGTGGGTGGGTGGGTGGGTGGGTGGGTGGGTGGGTTGATTGGTTTGTTGGTTGGTTGGGTGGGTTTGTTTTAGCTTGGGTTTTGGTGCTGGAGATTGAAACCAGTGCCTCACAAGTGCCAAGCAAGCACCTACCCCTGAGCTACACCCTTGGCCCATCTGGTATTTGTTATAGTGATGGGATGATGAGTAACAGAGGTTCAAGGTCTTTATATTTTCTTAAAGCCCTTAACATTTGTTTAGTTAAAGAACTCAAGGAAAAGGCATTTTAATGACCCATCATTAAAGGGTTACTAACTTTACACTCATAAACTTTCCAGCTAACCCCTAATTTATATGACCCAGGTTGAGTACTGAGAAAATGATATTGGAGAAAGAAAGACTATGCCACCCTAAAGCAAATGCTCAGATTAAATTTGAAAATTGCTAAATTACCCCTCTTCAGACTATTGCACCCAACATAAGCCAGTGAGGAAAGTTGGATGATGGAAAGAACTAGAAACTACAAATGAAGCCAGGCAGTGGTGGTGCACAACTGTAATCCCAGCACTGGGGAGGCAGAGGCAAGTGGATCTCTGTGAGTTCGAGGCCAGCCTGGTCTACAGAGTGGGTTTCAGGACAGCCAGGGCTTTTACCCAGAGAAACTCTGTCTTGAAAACCCAAAGAAAAAAAAGAAAGAAAGAAACCAGAAATGAGGCCCCAGTTCCAGGTCTTCCACTGGTTTGTGAATATGCTTGACTGGAATTCAAGATAGTTTGTAGACAGGCCAGTGGCATCAACTAGACAGATGATTCTTAGACTGTCTAAATCAGTGTATTTTTTTTCATATGATGAAAAGCTTATACACAGTACTATTACTTTATCTCCTAAAATGTAATAGGTTTTGGTTTTGGTTTGTGTTTGTTTTTTTATTTGTTTGTTTGTTTTGCTTTGCCTAAAAATGTATCAATCAGAGGCTAGAGAGATGGCTCAGCAGTTAAGAGCAATCCCTGCTCTCACAAAGGACCCAGCCTCATTCCCAGCATCTACCTGGAGGCTCACAGCCTTCCATAACTCCAGTTCCAGGGGATCTGACGCCTCTTTGGACCACTGCAGGCACCAGGCACACATGTGGTCACAGTCGTATATGCAGGCAACACATCCATACATAAAAGTAAACACAAATCTTCAAAGGGGTGAAGGGAAGAACACTTGGCTGGCATATGTAAGGCCCTAGGGCTGATCCTAACCTAGAGGGGAAAAGAAAGAAGGGAGGAAGAAAACAAATAAAACAAGAATATATGGATGACCAATACCAAATGTCCTGAAAAAATCGACCTTTCTCCAAAGAGATACTTGAGTTTTCTTTAAAAGGTCAATTCACATGTATTATGAGAATAGACATTTATATTTCTATATCTACATATCATCCTGTTGCAGACTTTTCTTTTTTTAGGTATTACTACTGAGCTGTAATTCACTTTCTTTTTCACTATTTAAAAAAAACAATGTTTTTTAGATTCATTTTATGTGTGTGAGTGTTTGCCTGTGTGTGTATGGGTATCACATTCGTGCCTAGTGCCTTCCAAGGTTAGAAGAGGATGTCAGAACCCCTGGAACTGGAGTTATAGATGGGCATGAGCACTATCTCTCAACCACTAACCATCTCAACCACTAAGCCTCCTTACTTAATATTGTTAAGATAGGCTTTCACTAAGTTTCCCAGATTGGCCTTGAACTTACAGATAGCCTGCTTCAGCTTCCTCAGGGGTTGAATTACAGGCCTGGGCCCCCAAACCCAGCCCTTTTGCAGGCTTTCTAATGCCCATGCTGGTGACAGCCAGTGACTAGGGTTAGAGACAGGAGTCTCTTGCCTGGCATGCATAAAGCCTTGGGTGTGATCTGTAGCACCACAGACCTAAAATAAATAATACAGTTTCAAAGATGTACCTGCAATTATAAAATAAAGCTGGGCTGAGGAGTTTTTACCACGTAAGCATTAGGATCTGAGTTTAATTCCCTCAGAAGCCACATGAAAAAGCTGGGTGTGGTAGTGCATACCTGTAATCCCAGTGCTGGGGATGCCAAGGCTTACCAGCTGGCCAGCCTAGCCAACTTGGTGAGCTCCAGGTTTGGTGAAAGACCCTATCTCAATAAGTAAAGTGAAGAGTGATTGAGGAAGACACCTGACATCAACCTCTGGATCCCCATATACACACACATAAAGAGACATACACACCTGCATGTGCACATACACACACACACACACACACACACACACAGACATGCACACCTGTGTGTGCACACATGCACACCTGAATGCGCGCACACACGCACACACACACACAAACACAAACACAGGTGCACATGTACACCTGCATGCACACACATACACACACACACAACAACAACAACAATAAATGGATAAAATTAGGTCCCCAAGGAAGTGACTTGTAATGTAGGAACTTCACAGTAATATCTGAGTTCACATTTATGCAACAGGCCCTGGTCTAAATGCTTTGCCAGTCTTCAGTTCTTAATCCCCACATCACATTTTGAAGTCATTTCATTCCCCTTCTATGGAGGAAGAGACAAAGACTTGGTAAAGGTAAGTCACATGTCTCAGGTCACATAGCATGAGTGAAAGAAATCCTAGCAGCCTGCTCCAGAGCCATGCTCTCAACCAGTACACCACAGAGCCTCTGACAGCAGGAACCATTATAAAAATCTTTTTAAAAGAAAAAACATAGAAAAGAGAGAATTTATAGGTCAAAATCAAAATAAGATTACTATATCTCCAGAGGTACATTTTTATTATCCAAACCTTTTCCCAAGTTCCATTTTCCTTCCTTCCTTTCTTTTTTACTTTTTATTGATTCTTTGTGGTTTTCACATCATGCATCCCGATCCTATTCATCTCTCTGTCCCTTCATATCTGCCCTCTGCCCTTGCAACCTTCCCCCAATATAAAATATAACAATATTTAAAAGGAGGAAAAAAAATCTCATCATGGAAGCTGTAATGTGATACAATGAATCACCCAGTAAACCCTTTCATCCACACATCTTTTCTTGCAAAGTGTTCACTGCAATGAGTCATTGTCAGGTTCGAGACCTCTGGCTTCTGCTACACTCTCCATACTGGGCCCTCACTGGGACCCCTCTTGGATATCCTGTTGTTGCCCTGTGTCATGGAGGTCCTGAAGCTTTGGGTCTACATGAACGGCCCCTTCACATGCTCTAGCAGTTCATAGATGAGGTGGATGTTGGGTGGTCCAACTCAGAGCCCTGGTTCCAGGCCTAGGTGGTGGCTGGGTTGGTCAGCCTACCAGCTCTCCACCACTGCCTCAGCTAGCTCACCCAATGCAGCAGGCAGCAAAGGGTGGGGCCAATTCTCCTGCTCTCATGGCCCAGAGGGCCTGACATCAGCACCCATACCACCAGGGCCAGCTCTACTGTGCTGCTCCCAAGATGATAAGCAGGATTCTTTCTTTCTTTTCTTTTTCTTTCTTTCTTTCTTTCTTTCTTTCTTTCTTTCTTTCTTTCTTTCTTTCTCTCTTTTTTCTTTTTCTTTTTTTTAATTTAACTACAAGGGACTTTTAAATAAACATAGCCCCTTAGGTATTTACATAGAGGACATTATCCTGTGTCTGTGTAGCTTAGATCTAAGAAAAATGCACACTTTCCCCAACTCTCTCCCAGATGTACATTTTCTTCTTCTATTGACTGGCACTGAGACATGATCTTGTCAGTTCATATTAGAGTTAAGAGTCTATTCTTAACAACTCAATGAAGTGCATTTAGCAATATGCATAGATGTGTTTTTAGAATTAAGAACAGTAAATCTGCTGCTGCCTCTCATGTGGAGAGCTAGCCCTAAGAAATGGGATCTCCCCTGGTTATCTACCCGGAACTAATGTTTACATCCTGTGCTATAGGTACTGAGAATCTTATCCATTTACTGTGGTGTGTGTGTGTGTGTGTGTGTGTGTGTGTGTGTGTGTTGTATGTATATGTCCATATGTGGGCACACATATGTGTATGCACACATGCATGTGTATATGTGCTTGTGGAACCAGGAGGTCGATGTCTAGTGTGTTTCTCAAACTTCTCCCCTTTATTTTGTGTGTAGTGTTTTATTTTTATCTATGTGTGTCTTTGTGACTCTGTGACATGTGACCTTGTTCCTGAGGTGGAAAAAGACAGGGCTGATCCACTGGAGTTACTGGCAGTTCTGAGATGCCCAGTGTGGTTGCTGGGAACAGATCTCAGAAAGTTTGTCAGCATCTTTTTGTAGTACTCTCTGGTTGCTGGTTATTTCCAGCCAGTGGAAGATGACCTTCCAGCCTTCTGGGGCCCAGGAGACGCCTTCCCTCTGTTTAATATGACTTACTATAGGAAAAAACCTTGCCCTTGGACTGTCGTCTGCAGCTGCCTTACCAGAATCCAGAGAACTCTTAATTCGAGCCAAGCAAATCTCTCTGGACCTGTATATAATCTGTCTCAGATCTGGTTGATAAAATTTACTACTTTAAGAGATGACTCTCATTGTTTTGTGATTTTCCATTGCATTGCCTGAACAATTTTCAGGATAGAAAATTAAATTTCAATGGGGGGAAAAAACCCTTGGGGGCCCAAATTTTTTCCCATTTTTTTATGGCATGTTTCTCCATTAAAAGGGCTGAGTTGTAAATCTAACTCAAAAGTGGCATTGTTTGCATAGTCACCCATTTGTATGTGTCTGTATGATAGGTATTTCCTCAGGTAGTGTCCTTGCAGAGTGGACTATTAAAATTCTATTTAGTCTGTGGCGGTGCTTCCTGAGTGCTGTGATCTTGTTTTACGGTGCCCTTCTCTGCATGCTGTGATCTTGATGGTGCCCTCTCTGCCCGCTGTGAGTCTGTGGTGGTGGCCCTCTCTGCCCGCTGTGATCTGTGGTGGTGCCCTCTGCTGCCCGCTGTGATTCTGGCTTGGTGCCCTCTCTGCCCGCCTGTGATCTGTGGTGGTGCCCTCTCTGCCCGCTGTGTCTCTGTGGTGCCCTCTGCTGCCCGCTTTGTAGATCTTGGTGGTGCCTCTCTGCATGCTATGATCTCTGTGGTGCCCTCTCTGCCCGCTGGCTTTCCCTGTACGCATGATCTGTGGCTGCCATTGATGCACAGCAAATCAAAACCTGGAAAGTGTTTATCTGCACTACAACAGAGAGCCATAACTAAGTTGTCCTGGATTCACCACAAGGTGGTTACGTGACAGAAAGGAAAAAGAACTTTCAACTGGTTAGAGGACAAGCAAGGTCACATTTCAGATACTTAGTAGCTATTTCTTACTATTTTCTGGTGCCAATTGAGTGGACGTTCACCCAGGTTCAGCTCATAGGTCAAGGGCAATCTTATCCCACACAGCTTTTGTTCCTGTTACCCTTGCTCAAGCTTCCACTGACATTATGCCAGGACTTTATTCCCTTAGGACCTGTTACTGGTGGTACCGACAGCATCAGGCCAGCTGAGATCTCACACTAGCGCTCAGAGAGTGCACTAGAGGGTCAGAAGTCACTCTTGGCTGGTGTCTTACCTTTAACAGTCTATCATTTTTTCTAAGAAACACCTGTGTTGAAAAGCATGCTGTTTTCGACCTTCGCGTGTCGTTGCGATGTGTTTTGACATTTGATCGATGACCATGTATTAATTTCCAATTTTTTAATTGGGGGGGTGGGGGATTGGCTTCTAGAGACAGGGTCTCGTGTAGCCCTCATGACTGCCCTTTAAACTCGCTCTGTAGACCAGGTGGACTGGAACTCACACAAGCACCTCTGCGCCTCTCCTGAGTGCTGGGACTAAGCGCTCCACACCCTGCAAAATTTAAAGATGATAAAAGGAGGTTGCTGTGAGATGGTTCTGTATGCTGTGAAATGTATCGCTCTGATTGGTTGATAAATACAAAGCTGAATTGGCCAAAAGTAGCCAGCAGGAGGTTATAGGCGGGTAGCAGACAAGGAGAATTTCAGGGGAAGAGGAAGGGCTGAGTCAGGAGATGACAGCCTGCCATCCAGAGGCCAGCATGTAAGGCACAGAGGTAAAGCCACAGAATGTGTGCAAACATTAAGATGAACAAAATTGGGCTGAGTTTAAGTGATAAGAACTAGTCAGTCGTAAGCCTGAGCTAATGCTGAGCAGCTTTAATGTAACATAAGCTCTGAGTGATTATTTTATTAAGCGGGGGCCATAGGACTGCGGGGCCATAGGACTTCGGGGCCTGTGACCAGAAAACCTTCTACTACAGGAGTTAAGCAAAGTTTTATTCACCTTTCATCATAAGTAGGTGACATGGCATACCAGTATGATGGTGGAAACTTCCTTTTTCTTGTTGTCTATATTTGGAAATGGTTTGGGCTAAGGTCGACCTTGGTAGGGTAGTTGCTTGCCAAGCCCAGGAGACCCGGGTTTGATCCCCATCGCCCTCTCCCCTCCAAGTTCTAAAGTCCAGTATCTTGTTGCCTGTATTGATCATTAGGAAAAATGGACATTCCAGCTTCCTCCCTGGAATTCTAGTGAAAAGCGGAGGGTGTTGTTGTGTTATTTGCCATGGCTTAGTACCCTCCTCCTTCTCCTCATTTTAATTCAACTGTCTTGTGGAAAGTATGGGGTTAGTGGTTTCAAAGGGCTGGAGAGATGACTCAGTACTTAAGAGCATGTGTGCTCTTCAGCAAGACTCAGGTTCGATTCCCAGCACCTACATGGCAACTCACAACCACCTGAAACTCTAGTCTCAAGAGGTCTGACACTCTCTTCTGACCTCCTTGGGAACCAGACACGCATGTGATACACATATATACATGCAGGCAAAACACCTATACACACAAAATACTAAATCTTAAAAAACTGTAAGGTAAATCTTATCCCAAAGCCTGGATCCCTGCCTTGGAAAAATGAGAAGCTTGAGTAGCTCCTCTGTTTAGCTGTCACCACGGAGGGCTGAATGGTCCTGCGGGCTTAGGCAGGGACAAGCCAGGGAGCCCATTAGACCAAAGGCACAGCAAGGCTTCATGGGCCCTAAAGCTTACACACTTTGGATCAAAAAGTAATTTAAAAATAAATTAAAATTCAAGATACAAAGTTAGGGGCAACTAGAAAGATGGTTCTGTTGGCCAAGTTTTCTTGCACAAGCATGAGAACTGGAGTTCAGACCCCCTCAGGCACCCCCAGAGTCCATGTAAACACTGGGTCTCTGCAGTCCCAGTTCTGGGAGAAGGAAAGTGAAGGACCCCAGAGCTTGCAGTAGGTGACCTCCAGGTTCAATGACAGACCTTGTCTCAAAAAATAAGATGGGGAGCTACTGAGGAAGACATCTGACATTGACCTCTGGCCTAAACACACACACACACACACACACACACACACACACACACACACACATCAAAATTGTTAGGTTTTCTCCACAGGCCTAATCAAATAAGAATTCAGGTCACTCAATATGCCTTGCTCTTCCACGGTAAATCCACCACAGTCCCACCCATAGCCATACCCAGTGAGATTCATTATAGGTATCTGTGTCTGTGACTTTCTGCCTGTACCTTATAACCACCATCCCTTGCTACCCTCCTAGCTCTGATGTCCAGTATCAAATGCAGCCAGACCCTTTAAACTCCAGCAACTCAAATGAATTTCATTTCACGAGAAAAGCAGTAAAGAAGCCATTATTCTCTATAGTTTCTTCTTTGCTAAGATAGATAAAAGAGACTGTGTCTTGGTAGAGCACTTTCTCAGCATGGGTGAGACCCTGGGCTCCATCCCTCTGCCCCAAGAAGGAGTCCAACTATCTGCCTAGCATTAACACATCAAAGAGAAGTATGAAAAGCAACACAAAGCTGGGACAGGGAGAAATGTCTATTTAGTCTACAGTCTAATTTCTATTCATTCTGGAATGCTCCTGTAGTTTACAGAGATTAACTCTAGTCTGGACTATCAGTCTCTAAATGGATTTGTATTGAAAGGTAAAGGAGGGACAAAATAAATTTCCAAATGCACAATGGGCCTCATTGCCACAAACAGAGTAGGAAAGAGACCGGCTGTAGTACTTATTAAGCACCTGCCATATATGAGCGCTACCGTAGTAGACATACATCACTAGGGGCTGCCCCAGAGGGTCTTCCAATCTAGTTGCACAAACAGATGCCCATGGAGAAAGTTAGGAAACAGACCTGTAGCAAGCAAGCTCTCGCAGGAATTCAGAAGCTAGAGTGGGCAGATATCCCCAGAATAGAGAGGCCCTCACTTGAACCCTGGGAGCTAGAAGTATGTGACTGGTGTTAGGAAGCTAGGGGTGGAGGAAAGAGCCCTGGGAAGGAGGGGGCCAGCAGGAGGAGTCAGAGCCTGGGCTAGGGAACCACTGGAAATAGGAGGAGAGGCAGAGGGCCAATATGAATTCTAAGTGAAGAGTTTTGGACTGTCCACTGCAGTGATACAGAACAATGTATACAATAAAACTACATGTGGGACCTGTCAGTTCCCTGATAAATTTGGCTGCTCATAGGATTCCTGTAGACAAGACAGAAAAGCCTAGAATTCACCAGCAAGATGAATTCTAATTTTTTGCTTATTTTCCTTCTGTTTTTATTTTTAAACATATTTTTTTTCAAACATGGAGACAATGTATCTCTTTCTCTCATAGTTCCATAACCTGAGACTTTCTCATGTATTTGTTCTGTGAGAATAACACATTTCCTAGTTACATAATATTCCATTTTCTTTATCTTCTATATTATTAATGATTATTTTCTATTGAACATTTGTTACTTAACTAAATAGGTAACTAATTAGTTAATAATGCTGCAATCAACATCCTAGTGTATAAATATTGGTCTACATCACTCTAATTAAATTGTGAAATAAAATTAAAATAAAATACTTTTAGGAACTGATATATATTGTCACACTGACCATGGCTCCAATGGATGGCCCCATGCCCATGTGGCTAGCACTGACTGGGCTCACAGAGTTAAAAATAAAGAAATAAATACAAATTATAAAAGGAGGGCATGTAATTGGAAGGGAGATGTGCTGGGGGTCCTAGGGAGAGGTGGAGGAGGGGAGGGAGGTGTGGATTTCGTCAGGATGCATTGTGTACATGTATGACATTTTCAAATAATAAATATTTTTTAAAGCTTGTCAGTTTACACATTTATCAGTAGTAAATGACAGGGCTGTTTTCCTGTATATGCACCTTAGAACACAGCTTCTTAAACGTGGGTTGCAGTCTCACGTAAGGTCATACAGTTTGGATATTGGGGGTCCTGAAAAATTTGGCTGCAGTAAAAAATTTGTGAATGTACCATAATCAAGAATGAATTCAGAATCAAGTACACAATGAATCTGACTCCCACCTGCTCATGTCCACTCTGCCTGTGCATGCCATCTCACTGACTATCAACCATTACTGCCTGAGGACCCCGGCTCAGAGTCAAGATGAATGTAAGCTGTGTACTCACTGCTTTGCCAGTGCACATAGTGTCCTGCTCTTCTAAAGGCACAGTGGGCTAATTAGGAAAACCAGGGCTTCTCACCCTTTCTCCTACCGTCATTCCTGAGCATATACGTATTAGATTTTGAATTGTAATCTGTCCAGAACATTTGATTTCTAAAATTGCTATGTGAATTGGTGACTTAAGATTTATTTTTAAAATTGTTAATTAATTTTGGCTTGGGATTAGGACAGTATTTCCAACAATTTCTGAAATGGCCCCTAAACATACTTCTATATATTTATGCAAAGTGATATTCTCAGCATTGACAATTACAAAATCAAAATATTGATCAACTCTGAAAAACATTGAAGATGCTCTATGTCCTGCATAATCAAACATTCAGCCAAGATTTAATGCTTTATGTAAGAATAAGTGCATCCATCTCATTGGTATGCAAATTTGCTTTCATATTAAATAAATAGTAAAATTATATTTATACTAAATAATTGTTGCAAGATAAATTTTCTTATGATTTATTATCAGTAAATGTTTGAGTTGTAGACTTATTTTACATACTCATATATCTGGGGTCACATAAAAATTCCTTGGGCAAAAAAGTTTCATAAGTAGGAAAAGCTTAGGTAGCCCTATCCTAGAGTCAAGTACTTTTTAAAATCTTTGCTAATTAGGAAGTGAAAAATGAATTCATGAAATTGCATCCAAGTAACCATTTTTATTATTTGAGTCTGAATTTTTCAAAATATATTTTTGTTAATGAATGTTTCTTTGAAATACCTCTGTTTGCCTCATTTTTATCTTTGTCCAAAGCAGTTATTATTATTACCTGGCTTTCTTCAGTACAAAAAAAAAATGACAAAGCAAAGCAAAAGGCACAGGAAGCTGAGCTATAGTAGCCATGGTGGCATATGTAGCTCCATCCCCTTGTGAGGCGGAAGCAACAGATTGAGCTTTAGAGTTCAAGGCCAACTTAAGCAACATAGACAGATGCTATTGGAAAAAAAAAGAAAGAAGAGAAGAAAGGAGGGAGAGAAGAAAAGAACAAAAGAGAAAAGGAACAGAAAGAAAAGAGCTGGCTAGACAGCCCAGAAGTTAAGAACACTGGCTGCTCTTGCAGAGGACCCAGGTTCAGAGCCTAGTACCCATATGGTGGCTCACAGTCATCTGAAACTTCAGTTCCAGGGATCCAAGCTGTCTTTTGATTTCCAGGGGCTCTGCATGTTCATGCTGTCTGTACATACATCCAGGGAAAACATATGTACAACAAATACTTTTTTAAATAAAAGAAAGAAGAGAAGGAAAAAGGAGGAAAACAGATTTGATTGGCATTCATTATAATGCATGCTTTTAATATGCTTATATTGTAACCAAAACTGGTGTTATATTAAATGTATATGTGTATTCTTTAGGAGAGCAGCAGGTGCTCTTAACCACTGAGCCATCTCTTCAGCCTCCACCTTATTTTTGGAGACAAGATCCCTCATGGAAGCTGAAGCTGGTTTCTGCTAGACTGGCTGGCCAGCAACTACAGAGCAGCTTCTCTCCCTGTACTGAGGTTACAGATAGGCCACCCCACAGGGCTTGGGATCTGATCTCATGTTTTCCCAGCAAGCATGTGACGAGGCCACCTCTCCCGCCCACACTTTGGAATTTAATAGTATATTCCAAATAGCTGAGGAGATAGAATTGCTAATCTGCATGGATACACTATGAAAATGCAAGACATTTACCAATGCTTCCTTCTACAATGTAAAAATCACTCTAAAAATAAAGAAAAAAGAAAATCTATATAGTCATCTACATAAAGAAAATTTTTATTATCCGAGCCACATTTTCAGTTTCATTTTCTTTTGTCTTTTTTCCTTCATTTTGTAAGCAGAGCTAGGCTTAAACAACCACTAGGGACTTTATATTTGTTAATTTATTTATTTACTTACTTATTTATCTATTTGGCTTTTTGAGACAAGGTTTCTCTGTGTAGCCCAGGCTGTCCTGGAACTCAGAGATCCGCCTGCCTCTGCCTCACGAGTGTTGGGATTGAAGGCGTGTGCCATCACGCCCAGCTCACTAGGGGCTTTACAACAAACACTTTTGAAGTTTTCCCTCAAAAAGTTCATCTCTTCCGTCTTTTAAAAACTTTTTCCCATCTAAAAAACTAAATTGTAAGTATTAGAAGAAATTGTGATTTTAATTTTTTTTCTTTCAAGTAATTGAAGTATATAGATAATAATGTTGGATCAAGAAAAAATATTTAGTTTTAACAAATATCTTCCACAATTTGGTAAATGCTAAATTTATCAAACTATCAAACCACTGTATATATTATCTTTTATCTGGGAACATAAGGACTATAAACTTCTTTTCCCAAGTCCTCTTCTCCCGGACTCCCTTGAGCAGGGTTGAGGATTGAAGCAAGTTTTGCACATGACAGGCAAACAAACCTTCTACCACTGAGCTACATCACCAGACAGTCTAACACTGATGTGCAGGCCTCTGCTATGTCCTTCATCATTTCGGAGAGCCTGGATTGCTCTGGGAGGCATTCATTGAGTTTGTGTCTTAAAATAGACACTATGCATAGAAAAAGGAGTGGAGTACAGTTCTTACCCTGGAGATGTTTAAAGTCTAAAAGAGAAAAAAGTACATAAGTAGCAATAATAAAATAGGCTATCAGCTCCGTGGTGGTCAGTCTTCATTGTCAACTTCATGGGGTTTAGAGTCACCATGGAAATCCATACCTGGGATGTTTGTGGGGTTATCTCCAGAAAAGTTTGACTGAAGAGGACTGTCTCAGTCAAGTGTGGGTGGCACTATCCCATGGACTGGGATCCCAGACAGAATATAAAGGAGGAAGCCATCGGAACACTATCTGTTCACACAATAAATTGTGCACTACCTTCATGTCATCATGCCCATAATCTGGTCTCCATAGCCATCATGACCAAATGAGTTTGGCGCGGGCAAACGATTTTACTATGTCGCCAACTCGCGTACCGACAGACAGATGCTACCTGCGTGCCCTCTACATGACGATGTCCACACACAATATAAAGACTGAACTCAGTCTTACACAATCTCGAGACTGTCTAGATATGTCCTAACATAGTGAAGGCCTCGCTCTTAAACAGTTATATCAGGTGCTATTGTTGGTCATAGTTATCATCTACAAGTCGAGCAGAATGGTTACATGAAAAGAAGTCAGGCATATGGAAAGACGGGAGGTAGTATCACACTTAGCATGTTTTGTGTGTAGCAATATTGGGCTGGCCACCACACTCAGAACCTGAGAGATGTGCGCACCGATCATCATAGGGGGAGTGCTGACCAGCCATATGCAGTCACGAAGGAGACGTGAGATGCCCCATGCAATTTCCACGCTGTAGGCTTATCAGACATAGCATTGCGTGTTTTGTAATGTATTCATTTTCAACTGTTCATTTATTCCACTGATTTTCATTATGATATCTTCAATTCTATGACCATTCATGTTTTCATTACTGTTTTCTTAAAGTTTCATTTTATGGATTACTTTTTAACCTATCTTGAATTCAGTTTGATGTGACTTTACCTTTGGCAGTGAAGGTAAATGCTTCTCCATCCTCCCATCAGGGTCCATTGCATAATTCATCCTTTTAGTAATCGTTTGTGAAGTTCTTCTATCATAGAGTTTAATTCTATTTCCTGGCATCCGCTTGCATGATTGTTGCTACAGTTTGATCTTAACTGACTTCTGAAGCCCCTGTGCTAAAGGCTGGGTCCTCAGCTTGGCACTCTCAATGGAACCTTTAAGAGTTGGAACCTAGTAGGTTTTAGGTCACTGGAAATGTGCCTTTGAAAAAGATTGTAGGACCCCTGATTTTCCTCACCATCTCTTTACACTCCTTCCACCACAAGTGAGCTTTCTACTACCACACCAGTATGAAATACTGCCTTGCCACAGACCCAACTGCTGTGGGATGTCTTTCTGTATGCTGTGAATATGTGCTGCTCCCATTGGTTAATAAATAAAGCTGCTTTGGTCTATGGCAAGGCAGGATAAAAGCCAGATGGGAAATCCAAGCAGAGATCCAGGAGAAGGGCAGAGTCTAGAAGATGAGAACCCACCTCCCAAGGAGCAACATGCCAGCAGACCTGTAATGCCACAGCCATGTGGCAAAACATAGATTAATAGAAGTGGATTAATTTAAGACAAAAGAGCAAGTTGGGCTGGGCGGTGGTGGTGCACGCCTTTAATCCCAGCACTCGGGAGGCAGAGCCAGGTGGTTCTCTGTGAGTTCGAGGTCAGCCTGGGCTACCAAGTGAGTTAGTTCTAGGAAAGGCGCAAAGCTCCACAGAGAAACCCTGTCTCAAAACACCAAAAAAAAAAAAAAAAAAAAAAAAAAAAAAAAAGCAAGCTAGTTGGCAGTAAGCCTGAGCCATAGACCAAACAATTTGTAATTGATAAAAGCTTCTGTGTGTTTACTTCCTGTAGGACACAGGAAAACTTCTGGCTACACCCAAAATCAATGGGCTCAATCAGTCCTCAACTGAAACCTCCAAACCTGTAAGCTAACACACCTGCTTCATAAGCTGATGCTCTTGGCAACAGTGGTGGAAAGTAGATGCTTCTATGTTCTGTTATGGTTTGCCATTCATTACAGTAAAAATTTTGATTACTATATTCTTATTATACCCATACAGTATTCTGTTCAGTTTTGTTTCCATGGTCTTAGTTACCTGGGGTGAACCATAGTCCAAAATATTACATGGGAAATTCTACAATGAAACAAATCCTAAATTTTACGAGTGTTTTTATAATAGTTTTATCCCATTAGTTATTATGATTAATTCTTTACCATGTGCCTTAGTTATTCTATCACTGAAGAGAAACCATGACTAGGACAATTCTCATAAAAGAAACCATTTAATTGGGGCTTGCTTAGAGTTTCCGAGGATTAATCCATTATTATTGTGGCAGGCAGGCAGGCAGGCAAGCAGGCAGGCAGGTCTGGGGCAGAGAGCTTGTATCCTGTATCCTGATCCACAGGAAAGCAGGCAAGCAGAGAAGGAAGGGAGGGGAAGAGGGAAGAGAGAGAGAGAGAGAGAGAGAGAGAGAGAGAGAGAGAGAGAGAGAGAGAGAGAGACTGGTATAGGCTTTTGAAACCTCAAAACCACCCACACATACTCCAACAAGGCCACACTTTCTAATCCTTCCCAAAAATTTCCACCTAAGCTTACAGATAAATGAGCCTATGGGGGCCATTCTCATTGAAACCACAGCATCATGGCTAATTCACAGAATAAACTTTACCATGGTTATGTATGAGTAGGAGAGTATGATACACATCTCCATATTCTTCGCAGTTTCAGTCATCCACCGAGGATCTTGGGACACATCTCTTGCAAACCCAGGGGGCTGCTGAAGGAGAAACTTGTCCCTGCTTTAGAGATCTGGTGTGCTTTTATAAATAATCCCCCATGGCAGCAAAGAGCATCTATTTCTCTCGTTTCTTTTCGCCTAGTTATTACTCATGTAAAAGACAAATGTTCTTCAGAGAAACAGATGTCTGGACTGAGCCTAAGAAAGGATCTCACAATTCTATGCCTCTTTTTTGGTGGAAAAAAAAATAAAAATAAAAAAGCATGTCCTGATTTTGCAAATGGAACACTTACTGAGTTGGAAAAATTCAAAACAAAACACTAGTAAAATCGGACCATAAGCTTGCTTCATTTAAAATTGGGAATGGATGTGTTAACCTCAAGGGTGCCATAAAGGAAAGAGAGGTTCTGATCATATGGACGGACTTTCCTAAATAGAAACTGTTTAGAATAAGCACAGAGCCTGCAGAGATGGAGTCTTCCTACCCTGCTCTTAGGAGCCACACATGAATCCTTAGCTCCCCCTTGAACATCATCTACTGGGCTCACATCATCATAAAGCAGTGGTGGGCACCAACTCCTGTGCAGCACCCTCTGTGAGCAGAGAAACATTTAGGGAACACTGCTTCATCCAAGTGTCAAACTTGGCACAACAGCTTGAATTGTAGCCTTTGCCGCCATTACAAACTGGATCACAGCTGCGTCCAACTAGCCTTCTATTCAAACATGCTGCCAAGGAGACTTGGGCTATAGATGCTCCTAAGCTGGGGGAGGCTTTCTTGCAGCCCCAAGAAGAGTGTGCTGGTTCACCAGAAAGCTCTAGGGAAGCTGTAAGTCTGCACAGCCCATCACCATCCCTAGAAACCATGTCTATGTAACCATCCTCTTAGGTGGAATCAGGACAACTTGTCTTACCAGCTAAGCATCAGTAGGGGCTCATAAACGTGCAATATGCACTTTATTCAGTGAAGCTTGAACATCAGTAGATGTCCCTTGGCAGTCAATCATTACATGCTTGTGGAAGGAAGTGGGGGGGGGGGAGAAAGGAAGAGGAAGGGGGGAAGAAGGGAGGGAGGGAGGGAGCATTGTGAAAGGCAACATAGAGCAGTTTTCTAGACTAAATAGTAGTTTGTTGTTCAGCATGGATTTTGTTGTTGGTTTGATTTTGTTTTATTTGTTTTTTGGTTTTTTTTTTTTTTTTTTTTTTTTTTTGTTTTTTTTTAAAGACAAGGGCTTCATTATGTAATCAAAGCAAGCCTAGTTTGTAGCAGTCCTCTGTAGCTGATGTATTCCTGTGTCCACCCGGCTCCTGCAGCTGCTCAGACCCAAGTAAACACAGAGACTTATATTACTTATAAACTGTATGGCTGTGGCAGGCTTCTTGCAATCTAGTTCTTATATCTTAAATCAACCCATTTCTATATCTTGCCACGTGGCTTGTGGCTTACCAGTACTTTACATCTTACTTCTTATGGCAGCAGCACTGGCAGCATCTCCTGACTCAGCCTTCTACTTCCCAGAATTCTCCTCTCTCTTCATCTCACCTATCCTATACTTCCTGCCTGGCTACTGGCCAATCAGTGTTTTATTTATGAATCAATCAGAGCAACACATTCACAGCATACAGAAAGACATCCCCAGAAGTTCTCCTGCCCTAGCCTCCCGATTGCTAGAATTACAGGAATGAGCCATCATACTTTAGTAGTAGTCTTTATCAGTCAAATTTATGATCTTAGCAATACAGAAACTTCCACATTCCTTGAATATGCATGTAAATTTATCTATCTTGAATTGCAAAAAATAAAAATAAAATGTTACAACAAAATTAAAAAAAAAATGTAATGAAAAACCTGCTTCACATCCTGAACTCCTTGAGACTACAAAGGAAGCCTGGTGTTGTTTCTTTGGGTGAGTTATTGAGGTTGAGATGGAGGAGAGGGGTGGGTGGGGTGGGGGAAGTGACCATAAGGGAGAGCCAGTATGCTAATGCCCACCTGTGAAGAATCACACTGGGTGAGGGGGCCAGACCACTGGGGCATATATAATGTGAGTTTTTCCAAATTGTCTTTGGGTTGGGTTCTTATGGAAATTCATGCTCCTGAAGAACATCTGAAAAGATGTCAACTACACCCAAGCTTCCTTCTAGCCCTAAAACCACATGGATCTAGGGGCCACTGGTCTTTTCCGAAAAGGAAGTCTGAGTGGAGAATCAAGCCACCTATAGCAATTAGTTAGCTTTTCCTTCATTGACAATCATGCCTTCAGTCCTCTGTATACACCATAAATTTGTGTTCTACACCACTGCACACCAACTATTGGCTGTTACTAAGCTATTGTAGATATAATAATGAAACACTTTAGACACAGTCAAACCTCATTAAGTCAGAAGGAAGTCTGATCAAAATCACAGAAAGATTGGCCCTGGCATTTCAAAGAGAAGGGCAACAACCCCAACTAGCGGGTTGCATACGAACAGCCACCTCTGCAAGGACCATTTTAATAAACTTGGAAAGGAAATGAACTTAACAAACTGTTTATTCAAAGCACAGAACATTCATCAAAACCATTTTCTCCGAACCAACCCCCACCCCATGTTTTCTTATTCACTTGTATGTCTTTAATGAAATGAACTTCTTCAACTGGCTGATGCTGGCTTGTTGATTCCAAATAAGTGTCTGAACTTGAGGAGTCTAACTGTAGATCGAAGCTTGTCACTTTACCATTCACTATAAGCCGGGTTTGTGCAGCCAACCCTGGTCACCTTTTTGTATAGCCTTTATCTTACCAGTTCAAGGAGGCTGATATTTTGGCTTGGTTTGGGTTGGGTTTTTATGTTTTGAGATAGCATCTTGCTTTGTAGCTCAGGCTTGCCTTAAGCTTGCCTTACCCCACCCCACCCCACCCCAAGTGCTGTGGGGTTACCTGTGTGTGCCGTCATCTCTGGCTTTCGGAGTTCGGTTTCTAAATTCAGTCTCGCTTCTTCCTTGTTTCCCAGGCTCTGCGCTCTTCATTCAACCCACTTCCCTGCCAGCTGCCAAACCCTGAGCTGCTAGAAACACAAAATGCAAATTTTTGTCCATAATCATCCAAATAAACCCAGTCAATCCCAACAATGGATTCCAGAGGCAAGTGGGAATTTTTGCAAGATGCCTAGTATGCAGATTCACCCATGAACACCCCCTTCATCCTTACTGAGGACTACAGCAGCTGTAGACAACTAGCCTAGTGGGCAGGAAAACAGTCTTTAAAATGAGACAAGCTGGAATTTCAACCTCTGCTCTACCTGTGGTGGAAATCCATCCTCTAAACTTTGGTTTCCTTATTGGTAAAACTGAGAGGATGCACACAAAGAGCTGGACATGCTGCCCAGGACATGGAACAGATGCAAAACAATAAGAGCTATTTGCAGCAGCAACTCTAAAATTCCTTACAAGGAGGTACTGTGCTCAGCCCCTTCTTAATGTGGGCCAGAGAGGACACAATTCTCTTCCATCTCCCTGCTGCCGACCTGTGAAGGGAGTATGGAAAGGGCTCCCATTCAAGTGACAAGTAACAGTTAAAATATTTGATAATCCCATGAGCCACCCAGTAAATCAGACCTCCCACGTGGGAGCTGATTCTTGAAACAGCACAGCTGTCCCCAGAGGGTTATATGTGAGGAGCCACTGGAAACTAGGCCAGGCCAGGTGGATTGTCCAACACATACAGCAATTGCTGGAGGCCTGCCAGAGCTGCTAATGTGGAAGAATGAGTGAGCCCCAGGATGTACAGGGAGTAAGCACCCTTTTAACTCAACTCAACTCCACAGAGGGTCAAGACCCCTCACCCCACTGCTAATCACCAGCAGCAGTGACTTTCCAAAGGAATCTCTTTCCAAAAGTTTGAAGAGAAGTTGGCTTTGGGAACTGGAAATACACGTTCTTCCAGAAAGTGTTGCAAAAGAGTCATTTGGATTCTCTAATCAGGTCCCCAAAGTCTCTACCATCAAAGGTATAGCTGAAGCAGAAACCGTGAACTTGAGCTGAGATGGCCAGGGACCTATTTGTTTGAGTCACAGCAGCAAAAGAAAGCTTCCATGTGCCTCAGTTTCCCTCTCTGCAAGTTGCACAACTACTTCACATAGGTTGCAAAGATAAAGCAAGTTGACTTGCATAAAGCATTTAGATCATGTGGTGCATGCTCACTAAATAAGTTGTGATTATCATCAAATCTATGAGGTCACAGATTAGGCGCTTCAGGAGGCTGCAGTGAGGAAACCCCAGCATCCAAGAAGAGTTGGGGCTTCTGCAAGAGCCCAGTGGCCAAGAAGAAGGCAGTCAAAGGGCCAGGCTCTTAAGGCCCTTACAATGTTCCGTGTGTGGCACTAAAAGCTTCCAGGTTTCAGGGGATTCCTAGGGACTAGTCTGGGAATAGCTATCACTTCTAGTTTATCCAAGAAGAAACTTGGACCCAGAAAAGCAAGGATATTTATTTAGCAAGACTGATGTCACTTCCTTTTTCTACCATTAGATCCCATCTTGTGGCCCCACTCTGGTGCTGTGGCCCAGAAAATGAGTTCCCTTTGTAAGCAGGATTTTTGTCAATAATTTTTATCTTAAACAAAGTGCTGCTGGGTGATGGTGGTGCACGCCTTTAATCCTAGCACACGGGAGGCAGAAGCAGCTAGATCTCTATGAGTTTGAGGCCAGCCTGATCTACAGAGCTAGTTCTAGGACAGCCAAGGTTACACAAAGTAACCTGTCTCAAAAAACCTAAATAAATAAAGTGCCAAAAGACTCACACAACAGAAAAGAAAAAAAAGGCTTAAAATATATACCTCCAAGGAGCATCCTTCCCTCACTCTGATTCCCCAAGAAATCCCAATGCCCTAGAGCATTTGGCCAATGTCTCCTTGGAGGAGCCTCTGAACACTGGTATTAGTCTATTGACTCCTGAATCAAGAGATGTTATTAAGTAGGAGTGGTCCAGGGCAGAGACTGGCACCAACACTTCTAATACTCATAAACATAGCTGTTGCTTCTACCTATGCAGGTAATTCAGAAAGGAGTCCTCGCTGGTCATGAAGACACATCATCAAGGAACTCCCATCATCATTCTGTTAGGAGACAAAGAAAAAAGGCTGGAGATGCAGCTCTGTGGTAGAGACCTGTATCCAGTCCCCAGTACCACAAAGAAACAGACAGAAATAGGATTAGGAACCAGAAGGAAGGGAGAGATGGGGGTGTGGGAGAGAACAAGGAAGGAGGAAGGAAGGAAGGAAGGAAGGAAGGAAGGAAGGAAGGAAGGAAGGAAGGAAGGAAGGAAGGAAGGAAAGAGTCTGACAAAAGCTGAGCCACTGGGGACACCAAAGCAAAAGGATCTCATCAGGACTTCTAAGCCAACAGGCCTGGAGACTTCAGTGCAGAGATGAGCAGGGTGAGAAATCCAAGTGCATCTGAGGGTGAAGGATAAAGCTTTTGTCATCTATAGAAGGTTTAGTATTGGCAAGAAAGTATTGCTCCAGCTGCCTGAAGAGAAGGAGAAAGACAGATGAGCATTTACAGCTAAATAATGAGAGGGAGGGGAAAGAGAGAGAGATAATGAGAGGGAGGGGAAAGAGAGAGGGGGGAGGGAGGGAGGGAGGGAGGGACAAGGAGAGGGAGAGGGAGAGGGAGAGAGAGAGAATTTCTAGCCTTTTGGTCTCATGTAAGACATCTGGTTTTCTTAAGTGAGAAAAAACAATTTCCTGAAACATGGCCTCCTCTATCCCATGTTGGCCTCAAACTCACTGTTTGCGGAGGATGGCTTTGACCTTCTGCCTCTTGCCCACCAATCCCACTGGTGGAATGATAGTGTTTCACCATGCCTGGCTTTATATAGTGCTGGAGTTCAAACCCGGGCTACCAGGTATGCTAGGCAAGCACTCTACCAATGGAGCTACATCCCCAGGCACCGAGGGAACAAATCATTTGTAGATATCGACCAGGGGCCCAGCCGAGGCAGTGTTAGGAAGAATTTGATGGCTGCCATTCACTGAAGCATCTTCACCCTGGGACAGAGGTAGAATCCATTCACTGGGCAGAATGACTCATCTGAGAAGGCTCAAGACAAGTTCTGGTCAAAACCAGAAAACATTTCTCTCAGCTATTTCCCCCAAAGTGTTGCTTTAGGAGTTGAAAGTCATAAGACTAGGGATTCTGAGGGTTCCTATTCTGACACTGTATCATTTTGTTCTTAATGGCTGTATTATTGTTTTTCTCATGGCTCCACTTGTCTTTTCACGGTTTCCAGTTTTCCCTTATTGCCATGGCTGTGAAGAAAACATCTTTAAATCCTTGAAAACCAAATTAAAGTCAGGAGGGTTTTTTTTCTACTTAATATTTTAAGAACCTTTTCCAGAGAAGTGTCCTGGCACCCAGTCAAAACTCCTCCTCATAAACTGGAGAACTTCCTGGAGGCCGACTATCATACGTTTGACAATGAAATCTCTGCTTCGTACATGATTTTTTTTTCCTTTTGTTTTCTTCTCAAATAAGCAACTTTCCTTCAAAGGTGAACTTTACTAAATCCACAATTTGTTTTGCAGATGGAAATGGACCGAAAGATCTTGGAATAATAGGAATGAAATGACAGAGGTTCTGTTTTGTTTTTTTATTGTTGCTTGATTTGGCTTCTTTTCAGTTTACAAAAAACAATAAAGCAAATATATACTCAGTTCATTTGGGTTTCCTTTGCTCCACTGTTTGTGAGCTTGAGATGGAGCCTCGCTATGAAGCCAAGGCTGGCCGCAACCTTTTAATCCTCCTTCTCCAGGCCCCCAAGTGTTAGCTACAGGCATGCACTGCTACACCAGGGCTGGATCATTTGTAATGGCAAAATACTGCAATAAGTACTTTAAAGTAATATAATCAGTGGGAACAATGCTTTATTTAACAATTTTTATTTAAAAGTTAACCATCTTGAATTCACTACATGGCCTCCTAGAATCAGCCACCAGTTTTTGAATAAGGAAGAAGAAAGCAAATGTTAATCCTTGCCCTCAGGGACCTAAATTCTACACTTGGGTCCTGAACTATTCTAGTGAATACAATAAAATAGTACCACCCTTGATTAAACCATCCTTGGATTAGCCTCAGAAATAAAACAAACAGGAAGATTATTTGCCTTAAAATTGTAATTGATTTGATCCTTGGAGAAATTTACACAAATGGACCCACTGGGTATTTTGTTTGGCTGCTAGTATTCAATCCACTACTCAACATTTACTAAATACCATGCCAAGTGTGAAAATTTACCAGTGGACAAGTGACCCTGTGGCTTGTTTCAGCTGGTGTACTCTACCAGCTTTCTTTGTGATGAGTGGAAGTAACAATGGGCGGGAGTTCTAGAGCAACTGTGGCAGCCAGTTCTTCATCACTGTGATAAGTACAAGAAATTATTTAAAAGGAGGAAAGATTTCAGTCCATGGGCATTTGGCTTGCTGCGTTCTGGACCCACGATAAGTCAGGACACCATGGTGGAAGAATTTGGAGGAACAGAGTCATTCACCTCACAGAATCCAGGAAATGGGGAAAACAGAGAAGAACTTGGGACAAGACATGGCCTCCAAGGACACACAGCCAGTCATCTACTTTCTTCAAGTAGGTCCCACCTCCAAAAGATCCTATCATCTCCCAATTCTGCCATCAGATGAAGATTGTCAATGGATTAACTCACTGGGAAGTCAGAACTCTCATGAACCAATCACCTTCCAATGACTGGATCCACCAGTTCATAACCATGCCATCAGCACCTGAGCCTTATTGGAAAACTTCTCCCCATCTTACACTGAACTCTGGCCCCGGAGGATGTCAAACTAAGTGTCTGAGATGAAACCTTCTTCTCTACTTTCCCATTTTCTTTGACAGAACCTCTTAAATTTGCAAGGAGCTGGTTCTCTTTCTGCCTCTAAATGGCTTCAAGTGTCCCCTAGTGTTTCTACTTAGTGAGTTCCTCTCTGGAGACCAAATGCCACTTAATTGAAGTCTGACATACCCCACAGTTAAGACCCTGCAGAGCAGGGCTCTTCAAAGAGGAGATTTACACTGTCTCTCTTCAGGAGTAGGAGGTCTTGAAGGAGGCGTTGGTAGATAGAGGTTGTGGCTAGTGGCGTGGCCTTTGGCAATTTCATCTTCCAGGTGCCCAGAGATATGATCTTCTCCAAAATTAAATCTGTTTGCATGGGAATATTCTATTTATGAGATTAAAAGGACCCAGATCTTTTCTAAAAGTATGTTGATAACTTGTCCATCCTTACATGAAATGTAAACGTCTTTCTTGCAAAGTTCCCAAAGCTTTGGAAATAAATTTCAGTATATCTTTTAGAAGGCCTCTCGTAAGCTTTCATTTCAAGCTTTAGAATATATATTATCAATTCTTTTCACCTGATATTATTGCACATCCACTGTAAAGGACATATGCCAGGATATTGATAGATACAGAGCCTTTGACTGGGAATGGGGACAATGATGGTACTATAATGAACTGAAGTTTGGGTAGTATATGCTCAGATCTATAGGAATATAAAGAAGCAAGTAGTCACCTCCTGAACAGATCTAAAACCATATGTGAGAATTCTCCAACTGAAGGATGGCAACCTTCTAAACAGGGGCAACATCATGAGCTAATGGCCATTTGAGGAAGTATGGTATTAGGGGAACTTTACTGTAACCATGCATAATGTACACCTAGGAACTTGGAAGAGATGAGAATAAAAGACAAGGTGTTGAAAGGCCCCTGAGTATGCATCATGCTATGCATGTATTACACAGCTGTTACAAATGGGCACGTGGAGGCTGGTGAGTTGGCTCAGTGGCTTAAGACATTTGCCACCAAGCTTAGCACCTGAGTCAGCTCCTTAGGACCCACAGGGCAGAAGGAAAGAGCAGACTCCCACAAGTTGTTCTCTGACCACACACACACACATACACACACACAAATAAAATGTAATAAAAATATGTTTACAGGTAAACAGGTATGCAGGTATTCCTTATGCACATAATCATGGGTTCCCTCCCCGAGGTGGGACTGGGGGAAGAAACCTACCATTGTTCTTCCTGTGAAGACAGGACTGAAGAAAAAGAGAACAACTCAGAAGCAGAAGAGGCTGAAGGCCTTTGGTGACCAACTGTGTCTGCCCCTTGTCAATGAAGCCTGCTTCTCACACCACAGAAGAAAGCAGAGCTACTTCTTGGAGGCCCTTGTTCAGAGGTTCCAGCCCTACTCCAGAAGCTCCTCCACCAGAGCATCCGGGAGGACCTCTACCGTAGTTTGGATCAAATATGTTCCCCAGAGGACCACGTAATAGAGACTCAGTCTCCACGGTGGCGCTATTTGAGGAGGTAACGGAATCTTTGCACATTGGTGCCTTGTGGAAGGGACTTTGGTCACTGGACACTGTGCTCTAAAGAGGATTGAGTGGCTCTGGTCACTTCTTTTCTTTTGCATCCATGAGCACTTACCCATGTTATGCACTCCCACCATGATGTGCTGCCTCACCACAGGACCAAGAGCAACAGACCCATCAACTAAAAGCTGAGGCCAAAAAATAAGCCCTTCCTTCTTTAAACTGACGGGGCTGGGTGCTTAGCTACAGTAAGAAAAAGGCTACTAAACACCCTCTCAACACCAAGCTGCCATCAGATGAAGTTTGAATGAAGGGGGCCACCCTGTTTGTGCTGGGCCTTCACTTTAAAAATACCAGCACATGCTTATCAGAACCTCAATCGTGGTCCTCACAGTCCTTAAAATCCTGATTACAATCATATGTGTACTGTTTAGTAGCCTATGTGCCCTTGCAAAGTTCCTGAGGATAGTGCAGCATATGAATGAGAGGTATAATCAAATGAGAACTCACTTAGCCCCGGGGATGTGGCTCCATGGTAGCACACTTGCCTAGGATGGGAAAGACCCTGGGTTCCGTCCTCAGAACCACAAGAAAATGAGAGGAGAAAGAAATCAGAACTCACTACAGTTTCCATGTGGGTCTCTTCCACGGATGCTAACATCTTGGTGTTGTTAATGTCTCGACAGAATATTCATACCGTCTTTCCAACCCTCGTCCTGAGCGGTTGAAAGCACTGAGTACAAATCCACATTCCGTTGCTGCTTCTGGACTGTATAGACAAGTACTTAACTGAATTCTAGGGCAAGTGTTTTCCTGTCTAGATTTCACAGAGGGGATGCTCTAAACTCAAGTGGTTTTGGTCAAGACCATTTGAAAAGACTCCGAATGGATTATAAATTCAACATGATATCAAATGTCAGCTGCTATAATAGTATTATTACCTATTACCAAATCTCATCAGATACCCCAGGTTTGCAGTTTTGAATAAAAACAAGGACCCGTGTTCATAGTCATCAACCAAGTCAACCAACAGAAGAAAGACATTCAGGTTTCCAGTTAATGGCATCAATCTCATTTCAGATGTATCATCTTAGGTCTTGTTTTGGTTTTGGTTTTTTTTCACCCTTTTTTTGGCAGAACTTCTAGGTCCAAAGCACAGTTCAGCATAAGCAAAGGCCTGGCTCTTCCCCAGCATACTAATCAATGAATTAATTTCCACCAGCCGTTAACCTTGGGCCTGACACAGTGACTTGGCTATGGCAGCATAAGGGGCCCAAAGCCACTGGAGAAAGCAGCAGGGGCCTTCAGTCTCCGGAAAGGGTAATGACAACTTACCTGTGCTTTCCAGTATTCTAGAACCTTCTATGGAACACAATAGTGAGAGAAAGGGAGTGTGCTGAACCTGAGGGTCACAGCCTATGACTCGGGTCAAGTCCAGCTGCCTGCCCCCAATAAGCCAGTTAAAGAGCCAAATTAAAGTAGGAAGCAGAAAAAAAAAAGAGATTTACTCCATGTGGCCACACTGGGAGAGAGACAAAGAGTCCAAGGAATCCCCCAAGTTGATTTTCATTAAGGTTAAAATTTACATTAAGGTTAAAATAGGTCAAGGATTTGCACATCTAAGCCACCCTGGTCAAGGTATGGTCCCTTCCACCACTAAGCCATCCTTGTCTGGATCTCACTTTTATAAGGCAATATGACAAATGGTTAGTTCTACGTGAACTCTCTTCCCTGGAGATGCGTTCCTCTTCCGATTGGCGGCTTTTCCTTCTCTCAGCATAAGATTCTTGAGAAATTCCCATTTATTTGGGCCCATTGATTCCCAGGTGTATGTACTTTTATTACCTGACCTACTTTTTTTTGGACACAGGGTCTCACTATGGGGCCCTGGCTAGCAGGCCTGAAACTCACAGAGATATACCTGTGTCTCCCTCCAAAATGCTGTAATTAAAAGGGCCAGCCTCTCCAGGCGGTGGTGGCATACGCCTTTAATCCCAGCACTCAGGAGGCAGAGGCAGGCGGATCTCTGTGAGTTCGAGGCCAGCCTGGTCTACAGAGCGAGTTCCAGGAAAGGTGTAAAGCTACACAGAGAAACCCTGTCTCGAGAAAACCAAAAATCAAAAACAAAAACAAAAACAAAAAGTGAACTTATTCCAAATTAAGGGAGGTGGTGAAACCTACGAGCTCCTGGCTGACAGAGAGGGAAAGCGGCCTGCACAGGGCGGGAGTGCAAGCCTGGAGGAGCGGCCACATGATGAAAGCAATGTTCCACCAGGCAACCAAGTTCCTCTGAAAGATTTTGAGGCTGGCTAATTGCTAGGAAACCAATAAACACATGGAATTGTGTTCTCCATCTCCCAGACAAGCCCACATGCCCTGCTTTACCAATCCTTTGTGGTTTTAAACCATCTAAAACAACAGCTCCCTTTCACCCCAACCATCAACTCGTTTTCCTGCTTCATTTAATGCACATGTGTTTTCCATTGCTTCACACAAATCCCCCTAAGAGGAAAAGCTGCTCCACCCTCCCTCCAGCTAGGGAAGTAATCTATTTCTACCTGGAACAAGACTATAGTGTGGCCTCAACATGTCACAGACTGGGTGTTCCAAAACAGCAACTAAGCTTTCTAAACCACTCCTGTGACTGCTCATCAGTCCTTCTTGAGATGGGTGAACACCCATGGGCCTCCTTAGGAACCCAGGCGGTGGGCTCCCAAAGTGTTAAAGGGGAAAAATCTGTCTCTCCTTGGAAACATGGATGCTTGGACACAGGAGCCAGCAGGGTTGTGGGTAACACAACTAAACTACTTCTGCCGGGCCATGGTGGTACACACCTTTAATCCCAGCACTCAGGAGGCAGAGGCCGGTGGAGCTCTGTAAGTTCGAGGCCAGCCTGGGCTACAGTACAAGTTCCAGGACAGGCGCCAAAGCTGCACAGAGAAACCCTGTCTCGAAAAAACAAAAAACAAAACAAAACAACTGAACTACTCTGACCTAAGGAGACAAAAGAACTTGTAGCGAATCACCTGAAAAAACCCACTTGGTGGTCCTTGCCTCAATTCTCTTCTCCACAACCCTGCCTGGCAGCTGCGGGTAGAGCTCCGTGGTTGTCTTACTTTGCCTCAACTGTCAGCCTCGAGTCACCTGAGAGGAAAGTGGTAGAGGAAGTGCCGGTATCAGCGATGGCCTGTTGGCTGTCTGTGAGAGGGGCCTGGGGAGACAGCTCAGTCAGTAAACTACCTGCCGGGCAAGCCCAAGGCCCTGAGTTTAATTCCCACACGAAAAGCTAGGTGTGGTGGTGTGCACCCGTAATCCCCAGGACAAGAAGGTAGACACAGCAGGGTCCCTGGGGCCTATGGGCCATCAGCCTACCCCAATCTGCAAGCCCCTGACCCCATTGAGAATCCTCGTCTCTGGAGTGAAGAGGTGACTCAGCAGGTAAGAGCTGCTCCTTTCTCAGAAGACACTGGTCCAGATCCCAGCTTTCACGTGGTGGCTCACAACTTCAGTTTCAGGGATCTGACATCCTCTGCTGGCCCTAGGGGGGTACTGCAAGCATATGGTGTATACACACACACACACACACACACACACACACACACACACACATAAATAAATAAAAATAAGCGTTTTAAAAAAGAAATCTTGTCTCATGAAAACAAGATAAGTAACAATACTGCAGGTTGACCTCTGACCTCCACATACACATATACACCTGTACACATGCACACATATGAACACATACACACACAGACTGCAAAATATTATTGAGAAAAATTTAATGCTCACATACACGGATAGTGTTCATATTTATGAGTCAGAAAACTCAATTTGTTAAGGTATTTTCAGCTTTCCTCAAATCTGTCTGTAAATTCAATATTAATCCAATCAAAATCCTTCCAAATTATTTTTGTAAAAATTAGCAAACTGGGTCTAAATTATGAAAACTTATCCAAAATGATCTGGTTAAAAAAAGAAAAAGCAGGGTTGAGGATTTAGCTCAGTGGTAGAGTGCTTGCCTAGCAAGCGCAAGGCCCTTGGTTCGATCCTCAGCTCCGAAAGAAAGAAAGAAAGAAAGAAAGAAAGAAAGAAAGAAAGAAAGAAAGAAAGAAAGAAAGAAAGAAGGGAGGGAGGGAGGGAGGGAGGGAGGGAGGGAGGGAGGGAGGGAGGGAGAAAGAAAGAAAGAAAGAAAGAAAGAAAGAAAAAGCAAGCTGGGAGATTTACACCACTCAGTATTAGGACTTACTATAAACTCATAAGAGAGCATGGTATTGGGGGAAAGATCAATAAAGAGATCCACAGAACAGAAGAACAGAGCACAGAACTTTGTCTATGTGTGTGCATCCCTGCATACAGGACGTATAAAATGCATCAGCTGATTTTTAACAATGATTCCCAGGTGATTCGGTAGGGAAATTCATTTGACAAATTATTCTGAAAGTTCTAACTGTTCACATGGAGAAAAGAAATAAACCCTGAGCCCTGATCTAAACAATGCTGGCCAGTATCTGTACATTCTTATTTTTATTTTTATTGATAACTTGAGACAAGCTGGAGTCACCTGGGAAGAGTGAGTCTCAGATGAGGAATTGTCTCCATCGGGTTGGCCTGTGGGCAAGCATGTGGGGCATCACATAAGAATTAAGATTGCTCTTAGATCCCCAAAGTCAAAACCAAAACTAACACACCTCTAAGGAAAAGCTCCTAGGACATCCCTGTGATAGGGGGTCTTTAACAGTTTCTCATCAAGAGACAAAATGGAATAACCATGAAAGAAAAAGACTGGTAAGTTCAACATAGTCCAATTTAAAGTAAGTTCAAGGTGTATCATTAAGAAATTGAAAAGCACAAGCCACAGTCAGGGAGAAAAATGCAGTCTGTACATCTGGCAGTGGCCTTATATCCAGATATAAAAAGGACTCCCCCAATCAAAAGTTTTCAGGCAGCAGAAGACTCTAACAGCCGTTCCTCAGAAGCTACTGTATGCAAACAGTATACGGACGGTGTGCAGAGTCCAGTCCTCAGGTAAATGCGAAGGAAAGCCAGAGCTGCATGCTACTTCCCACTCACTCAGGGCTAAAACTAAAGAGACCAACACTAGTAAATACTGACAAGAAACCCTAAACAACTGGAATTTTCTTGCAGCATTAATGGGACAATAATGCCCCACGTGCTTGCCCACAGGCCGGCCTGATGGAGGCAATTCCTCAACTGAGACTCTCTTCCAGGTGACTCCAGATTGTGTCAAGTTACCAAAACAATCAAAATGTACTAATACTGACCAGCATTGCTTATATCAGCTTTGTTGAAAATAGTCCAGAAATTTAAAAATACAAATGTATATAAACCAGATGACTTAAGACATTTTGATGCAATAATATAATGGAATACTATTTAACAATAAAAGGAGAAAATTGCTAATACATGGAACAACATTCATGAATTTCAAAAGTATCGTGGTTGAAAAAAAGATGCCAGACACAAAAAGTAAATACTAAATTAAACTAGTCTACCTATATGAAAATTTAAAATAGGCAAGAAAACACTAACTGGTAGAAATTAGAATACTGGTTGTCCCCCTTGTGGATAACGAGCTGGAACTGAGTATACAGGAACTCCCTGGTTTGACAGAGTTGTTTATCTTGAGGAGGGTGAATAGTACGTGAGTATGTGCAGATGTCAGAATTTATCAGACAGTACACCTAACACCTACATGTTTTACTATGTGAAATGACACCTCAATCTGTTAGGTCCTGAATAAAGAGATGTGTCTTATATGTCTTTTTTTTTTTCAGTCCCAAGCTTAAGTTTGGCAGTTAAACCAACCCTTAAACAGACTAGCTGATCCCCAATTCTGTGTGTCCTGCAATACAGTTCCTCATTGGGCTGTGATGGTTCTCTACAAGGTCTACTGGATAGTGGGAACTCATCTTCTTTGTATAAAGCATCTTATTTGCATAAGGTGAGTTCTAAAGGAACCCTTATACATTATTGGAGGGAATATAAATGAACCCCACCACTAGGGAAATTAGTAACACAGTTCCTCAAAGTAAAAACTACCATATGATCCAGCAATGGCACTCCTGGGTGTATACTCAAAGAAATCAGAGGCAGAGGACAACAGAGATACCTGTGCACCCATATTTGCTATGTAACTATTAACAATAGCCAAGCAATGGAATCAGCCTAGGTACCCATAAATACCTGGGTGGATAAAGAAGATGATGTGTGTGTGTGTGTGTGTGTGTGTGTGTGTGTGTGTACACTTTTTTTAAGGAGCATCATTCAACCATAAAGAACAAATTTCAGCCGGTGGTGCACGCCTTTAATCTCAGCACTCCAGAGGCAGAGCTAGGTGGATCTCTGTGAGTTCAAGGCCAGCCTGGTCTACACAGCAAGTTCCAGGACAGGCACCAAAACTACACAGAGAAACCCTGTCTCGGGGGGGGGGGGGGGGGGGGGGACAAACAAACAAACAAAAAACAAATGTCAGCGGAGAGATGGCCCTGTGGGTAAAGCACTTGCTGCACAGGCAGGAGGACCTGAGTTGAGATCCCATGTAAAAGCAGGGCAGGGCAAACTGTGTGACCTGCAACCCCAGTGCTGGGGGACAGAGGCAGCTCCCAGAAGTGCACTGGCTACCTAGTCTAGGGGAGAGTGGCAGGGGAAGACCCTGAGGGACCTCCACAAGTACATGAGTGCACTCATGCACGTGCACACACAATAATAAACAAATTAATAAAACGACAAAATTCTGTCATTTGCAGGGAAATGGATGAAACCAGAGACTACTGTGTTAAGCAAATTAAGGCAGACTCTGAAAGACAAATTTCTCCTGGTCTCTCTCATGTGCAGTTTAGATTTAAAAAGAAAAAGACATGGAAGCAGAGAGGAAATTACTTGGGAAGAGGAAGAGAAACAGAGAGGGCTAGAGGAAGAGAGAGTAACAAGGGGCATCAGTATGATCAAAGCCCATTCCACGTCTCTGAAAATGTCACAGTGAAACCCACTATTTTTAGTAACATATGCTGATCTAAAGAACAAGATGTCCACTGGATTGAAGAGCGTGGGGGTGAGCCGAGAGACTAAGGTATCTGTGGTTGTGACTGATGGCCTTCCAAATGGAGCAAGCAGAGGTGTGATCTGGGGGGAGGAGACTAGAGCCAGTAACTGGGGTAGGGTGGGCAGGACAGGGAGGTTACATCATGTCAAACACCATCTAAGTTTCAGATAGTTCTCTTTGGGGCCCAGGATCTCTGGCATCGTAAACACAAGCTCTGTCATGCCACCTGAGGAAATATATTTTAGCTAGGAGAAACTAAAATATGAAACAAAAGTTGGCAGAATGCTTAATAAAGTAGCTGATATATTCAACAGAAAAAATCCAATTATAAAAATTACATCTACAAAAATTTTAGTAGACTATCTCCTTCATCCCACCAATAAATTATATGTGACCACAGAGAGCCCTAAAAGTATCAACACAATAAAGTTGAGTTGGTGTGAAATGACTTCAGGTTTTTTGTTTTGTAGCTGCCTATAAAGTGTGTGTGTGTGTGTGTGTGTGTGTGTGTGTGTGTGTGTGTAATCATATAGCAGGAAATGTCCTCTTATCAAATCAACAAGCCTAATTCTTTTTTTCTTTTTTCTTTTCTTTTTTTTTTTTTTTTGAGACAGGATTTCTCTGTGTAACCCTGGCTGTCCTTGAACTCACAGAGATCCACCTGCCTCTGCCTCTCGAGTGCTGGTATTAAAGGTGTGCATCACCACTGCCCAGCTAAATCTAATTCTTGATAGAGAAGAGAAATGGCCCCTTGATAGAACACGTCTGTAACCCATTATTCAGGAAGCTGAGGCTATGACTTTGAGACCCATTTATACCACCTAGTGAATTAAAGGGCAATATGAACTTGATAGCAGGCCCCCCGCCATGCTCCAGAGAGGGCAGAGCAGAAAAAGAGGAAAAGGGAAAGTAAAGGGAGGCTAATTAGGCAGGTCCCTTCTTTCTTGGTTGACCGTGACTACAGCTGTGGAGCATGTAACTGTGCTTTGCTCCTGGCAGTGGGCCTCTGAATCCTAACTGGAAGGCACCATCTTGTAAAGTTTTCTACCTTACTATTGATCATCACCTGTCTCTATTCTCTTGCCCTTACAGAGTCTGTTCCTACCTCTACTGTAGGTAACTGAACGGTTTAAAGGAGACGGACCACACTCTGGTGTGCCTTCTTCAATCCCCTGCACCAGCTGCTACCCAGAAGCCTGTTTCCTATTAGTTTGAAGCCCTCTGCCTCTGCTAACCAGGGTGATTGAACAAGACTTTGTGTTTAATTGTGCTGTGTGCTATGTGTTGGTTTCATCCATGGGATCCCAAGGTGGTTCTGATTTGCCTTTAATATGCTTGATGGAACCCAGGCCTTTGCCCAGGTTAGGAAGCTCTCTACCACTAAGATCTATCACAACTCCAACACCAGTATTTGGCTTTATTTTCATTTTTTAAACAAGGTCTGCTCACTGGAGCCCTGGCTGGCCTCAAAGTCATGATGATCCTCCTGCTTCTGCCTCTTGAGTGCTGGATTACAAGCATGTATCATAATGTGCAATTCCCAATACCAGGTTAAGACACATGTTTTAATCAGTAAAACTGGGACCACAACCAAGTTACCACTTCAAACTCAGCTACTATTTGTAAGAGAGAATATTCTATTAATTTTTTAATGTAAGTAGCTAAAGGTAGTTGTGACTAAAACCTTATTATGAATGTTCCAGCAAACAAAACCTGTGACATCATCCATCCCAGAAGCTAAGGTATAATTAAGTTCATGATTGTTTTACTCGGCATGTGTGGAGGGAGCATCTACCGTCTTCTGATCATTTCTCTAATACCACAAACAATTCTCACGTGACCTAAGGATCATGTATTCCAAGCGTCCTGTATATTTTGGGATCTGACATCTATCTCCACCGATTAGTAACTCTTGCCATGAAGAACTCAGAAGTTCCCGTGGCAGTCCATCCTGCTCTTGGTTGCACGTTCTCCCTGGGGCTCATTCGTAATTCCCACTCCTGATTGCTACGTGAGTTAGGATCAGCTCTTGCCCTCCACAAAGAAAATCAATTTGCCCCTTTCTCTTATTAGCTACCTTCTACCATATGACTCAACATAAGCTGAAGGTTGTTTTTCTTAGACCTGGAAGTTGACAGTTTGCCAAGGAGCTGTTCTGTTTTCTGGCACTCTCAAAAATGTATGCTTCCTGGGTCATTCAAACAATGTTAAAGTGCTAGAGTCTGGGCTTCTAGCTGCTGTTTGGCCCATGTGATTAGGAACACAAGAGGAGCAAGTTAATCTTTTGGGCTACTGGTGGTGAGTCATGAAATCCATGAAAGGTCCAACTTTTGGCCCCTGGCATGGAAGATGGATAGCTTTTCACCCTGACTGTGATCCCCTTTATCCTCCAGAGGCAGAGCCTCTCAGAAGGACAGCTGATGAAAGTGTTTACTCACCCTGCTGAAGTAGAAGAGGGTGGAGAGATGGCCGAAAGAGCTAGGCCGAAAGAAAAACACAAAGTTTTAAAACTTAATTACGCTTCAAGACAATAAAATAATTTGTTCAAAATGTTTATGGGAAATGAGTTTGAATTTAGATTCTTTTCTCACTCAAATGATCAATAGCATGAGAAGGGGCAAAAAAAAAAAAAAAAAAGAATTTAGTTTTCCTACCCATGTGCCCACTGTGAAAAAGTTAATCAAGAAACAACCTTGGCAAAACAAAAGAGAGTTGAAGAAAGAGAATGGAAGAGGGTCAAAGGACAAATGCCAGTCAAATGTGAACCAGCGGGGAGCCATTAGGCTGGGCAAGCAGAAAGTTCTAGAACCAGAACTTCTTTTTTACTGGGCTCATTTACATTTGAAGAAAGGCCCTTCTGGAATAGTTCACAGCTCTGTGAAAGTATTTAGTTCCATTTAGCAGGGCCTTTGATCCATCTCATCTTCTTCCACAGTTCCAAATCCACTTACATGTAGCAGTGGCACACACTGTGGTCGACATCAGCACTTTCCAGACCCCAGCCTGGTGCTTTGCCAAATGATCCATCTCCAGCCATCTCCTAGAAAACTTCCTCCTACAAGGGAAAGAAAATGGCTGAATTCAAAGATCTTGACCTTGCGCTATTTTTTGAGGCAAAAATTAGTACATAAAATCAAACTGATAAGTAAGATTGCATTTTTCAGAACCAAACAGATAGAATATTTAAAATCAAGTATTCTTGCCAATTCAGGACAAAAGGGACTACTATTGTCCTGGGGTACCTGCAGAAGAAACACAAGATGAAAATTCGAGGCACTCCCTGGTGCCTCTGGTGATTTCCTTGCCCAGGGCCTCCTCTCGTCAGTTTCTCCATGCTCTCAGAGACTCGCCCTCCTCTTGACAGGGTGAGTACCCATGGTGTTTGCACTGGCTCACACCTGGGTTTGCCACAAGTCCACATTTCTTACAGATTAGTTTGATGATTGCATATGACAGCCTGGATCAGGGACGGGTGGCCATGTGGAAAGCGTCAACCCCAGCCTCTTCTTTCTTATCCCTGGTTTAGCTCAGGCCCCACATTGTCTGCCCTACTCAGCCAACAAGTTCTGCAGCTGGCAGATGTCTGGGAAGCTTGTGAGCTGTGATGCTAGCACGATCTTGGGAGCAGAGTGAGGTGGTGGGTAAGCATCTGAGGTCACTTATCCAAGTGTTTCTGCCTACCTCTTACAACATTCTGCTTAGATGGTCCAGGCTAGGTGCAATGACTCACACCTGTAAAGCCAGAACTTGGGAGGTAGAGGTAGGAGGATCAGGAGTTCAAAGTCATCCTTGATTACATAGTGAGTTCATGGCCAGTTCAAGGCCATAAATTCAAAATAAACAAATAAATAGTCTGAAAATTACAATTTTCTATCTTATTGCAACCTCTGTACTGTTTTGGTGTTTCTTATAAGGTGGGACCCTCAACAACCATAGAGCTAACTGGTCTACCTCTCAATGAATTCTGAACCCAAGCCCTCAGAACAGCAGTTCTAATGGCTCACACACTCAACATACACTTCTAGCCCCACCTCTTGTTTCGAGGGCTCCTTCAAGTGACTCATTGGTCTTGGCCACCAGAATGCCCTGGTGACAGCTGAGAGACAAAGATAAGAGCTGCAGGCCTCCCTTCCCTCAGGACATTGTGTCATATTCAGGGAGTTATGCCACAAGAAGTTGATAAGAACTGGGCAGACTCACTTCCCCACAGAGATTGTTTCATACTCAATGATGCTGGTCCTGAATCCAGAGAGGCAGCAGTGCCTTACAAATATTTACCTTGCCACATGGCAACAGGGAGGCACTGGAAAGGGGTCTAGTTCACTTTAAGGACATATGTCTCTCAATCCACTCTCTCAACAAATATAGGAAAATGTGGTCACTGTCCCAGAATTGAAAATCATGTGACTGCTGAACCCTTTTAATTTCTAACTCATCTGCCAATACAGGATTTGAGTCCTGTGGAAGTGAAATCAGGCTTGCTTGCACATGTGTAGCTAACAGCACTTACCTTGGAGTTCAGACTTCCTCCTTCCCTGCACAAATGAGTTATCGCAGGCTCCACGGATTTCTCTAGTGATGCTGCCAATTTTCCCACAGATGAATGAAGGAAACCAAGGGTTCAAGGCTTAAATCAACAATTACAAGACACAACAGAGAGCGGACATAGCATACGACCCTCCAGCATACTCCACTGGGAACCAGGGAGAAAACAGTGTCTTCAGAGAACAACTTAACCAGGATTTTCTCAGACTAAGGAGTCACAAGCCAGGTATCACTTTAGCAGCTGTTAACAGAAAAGATTTAGCTGAAAGGCAGAGCATAGTTAAAGGGTATAAGAGGAGACTCTCCATCATTAAAAACTCATACAGTGATTCAGACTTTTGTCTCCATGGAAACAACATCAGCTCTGCCAAGTGTCCCCACTTAGGTACAAGGACCTAAAGTAGGGAAGGCCTTTCATTAACTACCACACGCCTGGCGCCCTCTTGTGGTGTCTCTTAGTAACAAGGAGCCACAGATTTTTTTTTTTTAACCCAAAATTGTCTATAGTCAACATTTGACTAGTTTAAGAAAACACCATGAGCTTTCCCTTCCAATTAAAAACTAGAAAAAGAGCCCATGATGTGTTCCCCCAGATCTAAGAGTTAATAAATATCAGCTGTGATTTTGTCACCCTGAAAACAATTTTGAGGAACTTGACAGCTTTACAGAAAAATATTCTTTTTTTTTTTTTTTTTTGTTTTTTGAGACAGGGTTTCTCTGTGTAGCTTTGTGCCTTTCCTGGATCTCTTCTGTAGATCTGACTGCCTCTGCCTCCAGAGTGCAGCTAGAAAAATATTCTTTAAATGACAATTACTTCTTTAACTGGAGAAAAAGTTTCCCCCAGAGTTTCAGGGACTGGGCACTGTTGTACTGTCTCTTCTGTCTGGATAGTTCAAAGGGAAGAGTGTATTCCAGCTACCATCATGGATGGAGTGGTGTTACACAGCCTGGGAGGGAACCTGAGATTTAAACACATGAATCCTGGGTTCCTACTTATTTTGACTTTCAGAAAAGAGTAACCAGTAAATCTTTTGAGTACCAGGTGCAGGTGATCCACTTGCTTATGAAAACATCTCATAATTGACTGTACTAGCCAGAACAGAGTAGAAACTAAGGTTCTACAGTCGACAGTGGATATCAGTGCTCACATTTACACACTACACCACACTGGTTAGAGGTGGCGTTAAGTTCTCTATTTTGTGCGGTTATGATACCAACGTGTTTGTTGACAGAGTATCATGGGAACTAGGCTATTCTTGGTGTTTTGTTACCCCACCCAGCCTTCTAGCAGACAGACTCCCAAATTCAGTCACTATAACAAATACCCGAGACCACCATGTTAAAGGGCCCACAGATTTGATGTTCTAGTCCATGATCAATGGTATCATCGCTTTGGACTTGTAGCAGGACATTGCATCATGATGGGAGTGTGTGGTGGAGCTAAATAACTCATCACATGACTGGCACATAAAAGAGGGAAGAAGAGGCCAGGATTTCCCAGCCCCCTTCAACGGCACTTATCCAATGTGCTGAGGCATCCCACTAGGTCCCATCTCTTCAAGTTTCTGCCACCTCCCAAAAGTGCCTTCCAGGGACCAGGCCTCCCTCTATAAGCATGTCTAACCTGTGACCCACACGTTGCATGCAGCTGCAGCCCCATTCTGCTAAGGATGGCTCTGAAAGAACCCTAGCACAAAATCAGAAACTTAGTTAAAGCATTAAGAGGGGTGTGTGTGTGTGTGTGTAAATGTGGAGGCAGGAGGACAACATCAATTGTCATCTTCAGATGTCAGTCTCCCCTGTTTGACATATCAAGTAAGCTACCCTGACTAGGCACTGAGGCACAAGGATCCAGAGTGCTAAGATTACAAGTATACACCACCATGCCATTTTAAAATGTGAATTTTGGGAGATTGAACTCAGACCCTCATCCTTATAATGCAAAATGCTTCTGCAACATTTCACTTTAGTCTCAAGAAAATTTTTGCAAATTAATTGTAACTTAATTATACATTTTTTTCAAGCATGAACTTCATAGATGATACTGCCACTTCATGCCTGCAAGATATGAACCCTTGACAGTTTTTCAGAAGAACATTGATTGGCACAAGACCCACAGATATTTTTCCTTCAGAGGTGGAGGGCATAAAATTTTTATCAGTCCAACTATAGCATTCATTGGCTTGCAAAGCCACAAAGCTCTCCCACCAAAGCTTTATAAGTAATTCTCTTCCTTCACAGCCATATCAGAGTAGAGTTCATAGAAGATGCTCAAAGGATGTTCATGGCTGTTTGGCAGTTGACATGCCTCATTGATGAGCATCAGAAGAAACTAAGGCCACAATAGCATTAAAGAAACAAACACTCTGTTGATTATATTACAAATAAAAAATAATCAGAATTCTTATCCCAACTCTATGAGTTCTTTTCTTCAAGATTAAGAGCCAACAAGGATTTACAACTGCCTACTGGTGTGGACCAAATACAAAGATTCTTGAGGACAGATCTGTAGAGCCAACAGGACTGACAGCCGAGACAAGGGCAAAGCTTTTATATGACCCCAAATCAACTCCCAGGGGAGTGCCTGCCTGCAAGTAACTTCCAGGTCAGAGGAGCATCTGACTTCTGCTGTGTGGAAATCAGATGCTGGCCGTAACTAAAAAATGGGGGGTTGGGGATTTAGCTCAGTGGTAGAGCGCTTGCCTAGCAAGCACAAGGCCCTGGGTTCGGTCCTCAGCTCTGAAAAATCAATGAATAAATAAATAAACAAACAGACAGACAGACAGACAGACAGATAGATAGATAAATAAATAAAGGCGTGCACCAGAAAAAAAAATGGGACAAGGAAGGCCACAATGCCATCCGGCCAGCAAGAGACAGAACTAGGGTGTGGTTGGAGGAAACTAAGGTCAAAGCAATGGGGTTGGGAGTCAGCCTCTCCTGAGGAGGGAAGTCCTTCAAGGGATCCTAGCACCACCACCACCAAGGAGCAAAAGTTCTGGGCAAGAATCTAGGCGGGAAAAGGTAGGAGACTGTGCTAATAGATCAACTAATTTGGGGGTTCTATAGCTCTCTCTGAACTCCATCCCATAATTTCACTGTTCCCTAATAATTCCTGGGTGAGAAAAGAGATCAAAAGTCTAAAACCAGGAGATTTGTCTTTTAGTACCAAGGGTGGAATCAGGGCCTTGGATGTGCTCTATCACTGAACTACCCTGCTAGCCTGAAACACGCATTTTCATTGGTCTTAGCAGCCAACATAAAATGTGAAGTTGAGGCCAGGTGTGGTAGCACACATTTAATCCTAGCACTGGGGAGGCAGACGCAGGGGGATCTCTGTGAGTTTGAGGGCAGCCTGGTCTTCTACATAGCAAATTTCAGGACAGCCAGGACTACCTGTTGTTCGAATCTAAGCTGGGACAAAAAAAGGAAGTGTTAAAGCTGTCCTCTGCTTTGTGCACAGATGCAGTGTGTGTGTTTCTGATAGAAGCAGTGCATGAGGCTATTGCCTGGAATGATGACTTATAGAGGTGTCTGACTGTGTTGCTGAGTGGCCTTAGATGGCTCAGAGCTTATAAGTATTTTATAAAAAATATTTGTAAATTTGTATTTTCACTGTGTCCCCATCTTTACCTTGGGTATTAGCTTGCTAGAGTTAACAGAATCTCATGGACTAAGTGGCCTGAACAACAGTTACTTTACTCATGTTCTACAGACAGAGAAGTCCACTCTCAAGACATCAGTGGGGTCATTTCCTGAAGCCTCTGTCCATGGACTAAAGATGGCCACCTCTTCTGTGTTTTTGTCCTGTCCTTCTTTCTGCGCATGTACACCTCTGGTAGCTCTCTTGGTGTCCAGACTTCCTCTTCCACAGCCAACAGCCATCCTAATGGCCTCATTTGAATTGCCTTCTTTCAATGTAGTTACATGCAGCCAGTAGCGGTGGCCCATACCTTTAATTCCAGCACTGGAGACAGTTGTGAGCCAGAGGCAAGAGCAAGCAGATCTCTGAGTTCAAGGCCAGCCTGGTCTACAGAGTGAGTTCCAGGACAGCCAGGGCTACACAAAGAAAACCTGTCTCAGAAACCAAAAAATAAAAGTCACATTCCAAGGTGTAGGAGGGTTGGTGAGTGAACACACAAATCTGAGGAGGACACGGTCATTTTTAACACTGTCATCCTTTCTTGTCTCTCCCCAGTCTTTGTGGAACACCCTCAAAGTAATTAGGCACTAGTTTGGACAACGTAGACTGTGTTCCTCTGTCAGTTTAAAGAAAGAAGAAAATTGAAGGCACAGTGGCAGTGGCAGAGGGTGTTGGTTCAGCACAGGAGAAGTTTATAGATAAATGCACAAGGTTTAATATTTAAATAGTAGTTCTGAACCTTAGCAATACATTAGAATCACTTGGGGATGTTTGAAGCTTGTGGACTTCAGAGATTTCAGTTTAATTAGACTGGTGTGTGATCTTTTACCATTGAAACACATATGCACTTAAAACTCTCCAGGAGACTAATATACACAACCAGTACTCAGGACTGCTGGTTTAGTGGATGGATGAGGCAAAGGAAGACACTCTAGGAAAATAAGAAGACATAAAACAGAGATCTCCAAGCAAGCATAACATGGGACATTTGAAGGACAAGCAATCTGACTGCTTGGAGCTGAGGATGCTTTAGGGTGGTGGTCAATAGATTTTGATAGGCCAGAGTGAAATTATAGTAGGGCTGGTGAACTCTGGAGACATGGAGGAAAGATGGGAAGTTGGTTGAAACCAGGTTAGCAGCCCCTGTCAATTACTTACTAGACTAGTAAGTGTAAGGATATGAGTGCTTTTACAGGTTGGGGTGTTGGGATATAAATGCAGAAATGGACAGAGAAAACACTGTGAATGAAGATTGTCAGGGCTTGAATATGGAAGCTGGGTGGTGGTGGCATACACCTTTAATTCCAGTATGCAGGAGGCAAAGGCAGGTAGAATTCTGTGAGTTCAAGCCCAGCCTAGTCTACAGAGCAAGTTCCAGGACAGCCAAGGCTACACAGAGAAACCTTGTCTAGAGAAAAAAAAAGGTAAATGAATATGGGCGTTGTGGTAATCTGAATGTAATTGGCCCCCATAAGCTCATTGGGAGTGGCAGTATTAGGAGGTGTGGGTTTGTTGGAGTAGGTGTGGCTTTGTTGGAGAAGTGTGTCACGGTGGGGATGGGCTCTGAGGTCTCCTTTGCTCAAGCTTCATTCAAGTGTGACACTCAGTGCACTTCCTGTTGCCTTTGGCTCGAGATGTAAAATTGAATTCTCAACTCCTTTCCCAGCACCATGTCTGTCAGCATGCCACCATGTCCCACCTGATGATAACAGACTAATCCTCTGAAACTGTAAGTGCGCCACCCAATTAAATGTTTTCCTTTGTACAAGTTGCCATGGTCATGGTGTCTCTTCATAGCAATAGAAACCCTAAGACAGGCGGTAAGAGAAAGCTTGAGTTGTAAATGACTCCAATGTTTCGAGGCTGATGGTCAAGAAATATGCTGTGGGCGGGGAAAATGAATTGTGGTGTAGAGGTAAGAACTGAACTTGGTCAGCTAACAAGCTGTGCTCTATGGGATTTTACCTTCCTCAGCAGAGCCAACATCTTATCTGTTCATATTCACAATGGCTAGTGTGGAACAACTGCTCACTGCTTTTGTAGGTGAGATACAAGTGGGGGAAACTGGGAACACCAAACGAGTCATCCAGCTGTGAAACCGCATGAGGCGGGAGTTAGGAATGAACACCAAGGGCACAAGGAGGAGCCCTGAGCACTCCTGAGCCTCCACGGTAGGTCCAGAGTGTCTAACAAAGACGGCTCAACGACTCTGTCATTCTACCACAGAGATACTTCCTCAACCACATTCCTTGCTTCTCTGTTCATAATGGTCAGAAACTGGAAACAATCTAGAAGTCCCTTATCAGATGAATGGATAGAGAAAATGTGGTACATTTACACAATGGAATATTACTCAGCTATTAAAAAATGAAATCATGAAATTCACAGGCAAGTGGATGAAACTAGAAAAAAATCATCCTGAGGTAACCCAGACCCAGAAAGCCAAATACGGTTTGTATTTACTTACATGTGGATATTATCTGTTAAGTCAGTGATAACCAAGCTACAGCCTGTAGAACCACTGAGGTTAAGTCTAGAGTGAGGGACTGGGGCCATGGCAGATAGAGCTCCCTAGGAAAGGGAAATAGAATAGATAATTCTGGATGGATGGGAAGAGTTGGAACAGGAGGATTAACTTGGGGAAAGGAGGAGAGAGGGGACACAAGGGAGGAGTACAGGGAGAGACAGCTAAAATTAGGAGCCATTTGAGGGGTAGTATGAAAACCTAATACAGTAGAAGCTTCCTAATATATAGACATATATGAAGGCAATCTGAGTAACATTGCCAAATAATGGGGGAGACAAAGCCCCAACCGGCCATCTCTTGTCACCTAATGAAACTTCCAGCACCGAGATTTGGTTACAGCTAATTGGGTTGTTGGCCAAAGGAGTCCCATGGGAACCCCCAAACAACCCAGTCTGCTGCCAAGACTAGAAGTTGCTCTCCACAAACTGACAGCAAGGCCTGATGGCTAAAGACAACACCTATACAACTCATTGAATGTGAAGTTGACCTGGTGCCTACATAGAGCCTTCACCCCATGTTCTAGTATCTTTGGTACAGGAAGGTACTTGGCATGCTACAAAAGGAGAAACATAAACACCAACCAAGCCACAAACCCTTTGATCTGCAATGGTGTCCTGCCTGCAAGATATGCTAGTGCAGTGGTAGTGCAAAGTTTGTGGGCGTCACTAATCAATAGCTGATATGACTTAAGGTGCACTCCTTAAGATGGAACCCATACCCAACACTGCTTGGACAACCAAGAACTTGAAACCAGACAGCCCAGGGACATAGAATAAAACCAAATACTACTGTTCTAAAAAATAATACAATGTAGCAATAAAATAACTCCTAATGACATTCTGCTATACTCACAGATCAGTGCCTGGCTCAGCCATCATCAGAGAAGCTTCCTCCTGCAGCAGATGGGAACAAACACAGCCAGACATGCAGAGAGACAGACTTTGGGACACTCAACTCTAAATGGGATGTCTCCATCAAATCCTTTCTCTTGGGGTTCAGGGAATCCTGGAGGAAAGGAGGCAGAAAGAGCATCCTTTGCAAATATATTAGAGTTTGCAGTTTGGTGTTGTTATGGGATTCCTGACTGTGTGAATGAGTGGGTCTTTGAGTCTGAATCTGTTTCTCCTGCCTTTTCTTTGACTCTTCTCCTTATGTTTATTTGTTATGTTCTATTCCAATGCATCTCACTTGGTTTATCTTACTACTATCCTTTAGAAGTAGTGTTTGTTTTCTAGTGAGACAGAAAGGGGAAGGGTTCAGATGAAAGGAAAGGCAGGCAGGAACTGGGAGTGACAGAGGGAAAGGAAACTGTAATCAGCATAGATTACGGGGGCACTATTTTCAATAAAAGGGATGAGGGAGGGAGGGAGAGGGAGGGAGGGAGAGGGAGGGAGAGGGAGAGGGAGAGGGAGAGAGAGCATGAGCGAGCACTGAGCATCTCTGGCAGACCTCCACAAGGCATCCCCCTGGCCCGCATACACTGATGGCCAACTACTATTTTTGGCACATGCAATCACTCCATTTTCTGGTAATGATTCCTCAGTTTTCCTTTAAGGGAAATCCCCTGTCTGAGGGCATACTGTCTTATTGACACTATTCATCAAATGCTGTGTCCTGCTCTGGCTAGGTTTCAAAGCCAACACTTGGACATGAAACCTCAGGAATAACAGGAAACCTTTTTTCTGCCCTGGACCTTCCCAAAGTCTGTCTCCATCTGCCTCATTCTGTGGATCTCTAGGGAAGCACAGTCCACAAGGTTCAAGCTAATAGTTAATGGGCTTCACATAAGCAGGGCCAGCTCCACCTCATCCTCAAATCTGAATCTAGACACCAGAAGCCTACATCTCTCTAGTGGCTGAGGCCTGGAGTAAATTTCCGTAAGGTTTTTCTGGTCCCTGTTCTCTCTGTGGCCTGCTGCATCAATTTCCTGAGAATTCTCTAAGGTACATCACAGCCTTCCAAGACTTCCTCCACTGCGGTAAGTCAGAGGGGTTTTCGTCTTGTTTGAAGATAAAGATTATAAACTGTCCATGTCTCCTGCCATGATACATCCTATTCTGGGTACATAATTCTCACTTTAATTTCAGAGAAGGTAACTCAGCAACAACCAATGGTTGAGAAGGTGCCCTCTGACATCTTCCTGAACTCCATTGACTTCCTCAGGTCTAAGTCCCTGATGAGTCATCTTCTCCACAAACCTACCTGAGATACAATACTGCATCTCTTCTTCCTTGTGTCCTCTTGCTTCCAATGACCAGATTTAAAAATCACCAAGGAAGGGGCTAGAGAGATGCCTCAGTAGTTAAGAGCACCTGCTGCTCTTACAGAGAGAGTGTTGGAATTCCTGGGCACTCCCCAGCTGCGTGGCTATACATACATGCGCTGTTCAGAGTTTAGTCATTCCAGGGCTTTATGTCCTATGTAATCCGTGCACTACGTGGTTGTCTAATTTACGCACAGCATGATCACTCAATCATGATCATGCTTGGGGTAGTTCCATAAGCCCATTTGCGCATGCGCAGGGGAATGCATTAAAAAGCGGGTCACAGACTCCTCCCCCTTCTTCCTGCTCCCTCCCTACCTGTCTTTTCAGCAGGCCTGACCACATTCTGCCCTGTCCCTCCCTCCTCCTAATAAAACTCTTATAGTGAGTTTTGTTGTGCCTTGTGACTTTGCCTCCCAGGGTAAAAGCTCCACATAAAACCAACACAGAGGATCTGGGTGTTGATTATTCAGCACCTTCTTGGTGGCTTACAACTGTCTATAACTCCAGTTCCAAGAGATCTGACAAGTTCCTTCTCTGGCATAAGGCATGCACATGGTACACAGACATACATGCAGAAAACACTCATACATATAAAGGATAAATAAAACCAGGCGGTGGTGGTGGCGGCGGCGGCAGCAGCGGCGGCGCATGCCTTTAATCCCAGCACTCAGGAGGCAGAAGCAGGTGGATCTTTGAGTTCAAGGCCAGCCTGGTCTACAGAGTGAGTGAGTTTTCCAGGACAGGCTCCAAAGCTACAGAGAAGAAAGAAAGAAAGAAAGAAAGAAAGAAAGAAAGAAAGAAAGAAAGAAAGAAAGAAAGAAAGAAAGAAAGAAAGAAAGAAAGAAAGAGGGAGGGAGGGAGGGAGGGAGGGAGGGAGGGAGGGAGGAAGGGAGGGAGGGAGGGAGGGAGGGAGGGAGGGAGGAAGGAAGGAAGGAAGGGCTGGAAAGATGGCTCAGAGGTTAAGAGCACTCACTGCTCTTCCAGAGGTCCTGAGTTCAATTCCCAGCACCCACATGGTGGCTCACAACCATCTGTAAAGAGATCTGGCACCCTCCTCTGTATTTATAATAAGTAAATAAATCTAAAAAAAAGAAAGAAAGAAAAGAAGAATAAATAAATCTTTAAAAGAATAATTAAAGGAGTTAGAGGTGTATCTTAGTGATAGAGCATATGTTTAGCATGCCTGAGTGCTGAGTTACACACACACACACACACACACACACACACTGCAAAACAAATAAATCAACTACACATTGCACAAACCTAAGGATGCTAATGCCATTATCATTACCAGTACATGCACAGGAGCCATATTTTTCTTGTAAGTGAATCAAAGATAAATTCTGGCTAAGAAGTTTGGGCTTTCACTAGACAGAGATATATGCCTTTACTCTGGAGAGAACAAACACCTTGAAAAGTGATAATGTCACTCAATGCATGTACACTGTTTTTCATCTTCAAAGCCATTTGTAGACATTAAAGAATTGACTGCCAGCTCTTCTTAGATAAGAATAAATATATTCTCCTGGGCACAACCCTATCCATGTCTTCAGACCTAAGCAATGGTCTGCTGATACACTGTGGCTGAACAAGACCACTTCTTATGAAGGTGGATGGGGTCAGGGGTGGGGAGGGGGAAGCCACAGGAATGAAAAAAGCAAGCGAGAAAGAAAAACAGAAAGACCTGCAATCTATCTATGACTACTGTGAGTCTGGAAGGACTGTTTGGAGAATCCCTACAGGGTTCTGGCCTGGCTCTGCTTCCATTTACCCTGCTTTGTGATTGCACAGACGTCTCCAGAGAGATCATGTCATTCCCGAGCAACCCTAAAGCTGCAGCCTGTCTTCTTTGATGCTCCTTCCTCTGTGTGCCTGGCACACATACTTCTTTATTCCAGATGCAGGAGTTGCATGACATAGCCAACGAAACCAGTATTAAGTATTAGCATAGCGTGTGTGTGTGTGTGTGTGTGTGTGTGTGTGTGTGTGCACGTGCGTACACATGGCACACTGGTACTTTTTCTTGCTCTCTGCTCCCCCTCACCTTTCTTATTTGGGACTGGGGGCTGAGAGCTGGGGAGGTCAATACTGCACCACGCCTCTTATAAGGTTCCATGTTTTGCAATGGTGGAGCTGGAAGGAACACAGTAAGAGTAAGGTCTGGCCTACTTTTCATAAATCATCCCACCCACCCAAAGAGGAGCCTGCACCTGGTCAGAGGAACACTGGCAGAACTTTGGAGCAGCTGGGCACCCGTGAATGGCACACAAGCTGGATGTGAAGCTAGGGACCCACTAGCGCTCATCCCTTTCTGTGGGTAGCTGTTTCAGAAACAGCCCATCCTGGCAAGAAGGGGGAGGGTCACAGGACACAGCAAGCAAATGAGACTCAGGAGGTTTGGGAAGCGGCTTGAGGTTACTCTTCACTGTCAATTTGACTGAATCTGGATCATCTAGGAAATACACCTCTGGGGATTTTTGACAGAGTTTGCAAAGAGATTTATTAAGAAAGAAGACCTGGTGTGGATCTGGGGGTGACCATTCTATGAACCAGGGTGTCAGATGGAGTAAAAAGGAGAAAAAATTCACTTTGCATAATGGGATGGTTATGAGCCTTTGAGAAACAAGAAAGAAATATTATGGTTTAAAGTGATGTGTTTAGATGGTAACCTGACAAGGAATGGACTTGTCGTGTTTACTTTTCATTGTCAGCTTGATTTAATTTGAAATCAGTGGAGAGATGCCCTTGTGGGCATGCATGAGAGAAGTAACTGGATGAATGCTCTGAAAGCAGCTAGCGTTGTTCCATGGACTAGTGTGCCAGACTGAACAGAGGTGGGGGAGGGAAAGATGCTGAACACCAGCGTTCATCTTTCTGCTTGGGGATTCCAATTCATGAAAGCAGGAACAACCTGTACTACTGTTTCTCAAAAATCTAGAACTGCTATAAGACCCAGTTATACCACTGCTGGACATGTACCCAAAGGACTCTACATCCTTCCAGAGACCCTTGCTCATCCATGTTCAACGCTGTCACAATAACCAGGAAATGAAATCCAACTAGATGCCCATCAACAGATGACTAGATAATGACAATATAGAACATATGCACAATGAAATTTTATTCAGCCATAAAGAAAAATGAAATCGTGAAATTTGCAGGGAAATAGATAAAACTGGAAATGTGTTAAGTGGTATAAACAGACTCAGAAAGAGAAATACTTCATGTCCTCTCTCATATATGTCCTAGCTTCTAATTTTAATATATATATTCATGTTATAGGTCATAAAAGTAGAGGAGGGATCATGGAAGGGAAGAAAGAGATGTTTTAAGAAGTGAGGTGTATGGAATAGAACACATGACACAAAAGTGGAAAGAATTCTGGGGCAGAAGGACACAGCAGATGAGGGGTGGCCAGACAGTGAGATTGGAGAGAGAATCAGGGGAGGAGGACCAGCAGAAACAAAGTATGGGCCAGAGAAACGAGTCAGTGGGTGAAGAGCTTGCTGTGCATGAGGACCTGAGTCTGAATCCCCAGGACTTACACAGAACTGGAGCCAGGCACATGCACCTGTAACCGCATGCTCCTCTGGGGAGATAGGATGCACTGACACGAAGGTCCTCGGAAGCCTAAAGGCCAGCAGACAAGAGCTAGAGGCCCGGCTTCAAACAAAGTGGCAGGCAGGGACTCCAGCACTGATATTGTCCTCCGACCTCCAAACATGTACTGTGGCATGCACACCCACATTCACACAAACAAGTGTGCTCATACACATCACATACATACTCAAAGATTAAAACATTGAATTCTTTTTGTTTGAAAATGTATTTTATACATGTATAAACATGCTTTTATCGAATCCACTTCCAATTTCTCCCCTCCAATTCCTTCCCTATCCCTCAACCACTTTGTCCTCCCAACTAACTTCATGTGAGTCCAGGTTATGTGTGCATGTATGATGATAAATAAATTTAGGAAGGATTCATTGTGAACTTGTTGGAGGAGGTATCTCATTGAAGTTGGGCTTTCAGGTTTCAAAAGCCCATGCCAGGCCCAGTGTCTTTCTCTCTGCCTGCTGCCTGTGGATCAGGATGTAAAAGCTCTCAGCTACTCCTCCAGCACTGTGCCTGTCTGCTTCCTGCCATGATAATTATGAATTAACCCTCTGAAAATGTAAGCAAACACTCATTTAAACAATTTCTTTTATAAGTGGCCCTGGTCATGGTGTCTCTTCATAGCAATAGAACAACAGTAGCTAAGACACTTTGTATGTCAATTGAAAATAAAAAAATAAAGAGAAAAAAATCAGAAATAAAAGAAAGAATAAAAAGAGGAAAGAAATAACCCTCATTAGAGTATTTTCAGGAAGCTGACTAGGTTTTATTTGTGGTTTTTAAAGTGGTGATGTAAAGGAGAAGTGTCGGCTTTGAACTAGACAGGCCTGAGTTTGAATCTAAACTCTGAAGCTTCATTATCTGAGCTCCAGATGCAAAATGGGGAAGATTATTGCTAAATTCACAAGACTATAGGGTTAAAAATTAGATAATATACATAATGCATTTGGCTTTCCTTATGCTAGAAGTTCTGAAAATCATTGGGTCACTTCTTGTATATTCTAAGTGGATACCCTAATTTCCAGTTCTAAATCTATTCCTGTAATATAATTGTACTTTAGCATTCCTAATGTTTCAGATGTTTGAACAAAGTGCTTACTCCCATTCCCCTTCATTGCCAAGTCAAGTTCAGTCACTCTGGAGAGGCACACACTGAGTCTTCAGAAGCAGGTAGGTCTTGTTTCCATTACGGGCAATGCCATTATAGGGCAAGGCAGGGATACAGGTAGAATGGGTAAGATGACCATAGAAGACTCTCCATAAATTGCCACCCCCACCCCAAACACAGAAGAAGTAGGGAGCTGAAAATGCTATTGGGATGTCACACTATATTTACTGGAGGTAGGCAGCCACTGAGTCACACTCCTGTAGTGACAGAGCACTGGAAGCCCCTGTTCACTGAACTTCTACTCTGATGTCACTGAATTCTAGCATCTCCTAAGGAGGTACTATTGTGATGGCTGTTTTATAGATTAAGAGACATCAAGCCAACAAATCAAATACCCTGGCCCAGGACCATGCTCTCAGATGGCAAGTAAGCCATCTGGCTTTTTTTTTTTAATAAATGATTTACTTTGTTTATTATGTATCCAGAAGAGGGCATCAGATCTCATTACAGATGACTGAGATGGTTGTGAGCCACCATGTGGGTGCTGGAAATTGAACTCAGGACCTCTGGAAGAGCAGTTGGTGCTCTTAACCTCTGAGCCATCTCTCCAGCCCAGCCATCTGGCTTTTGGGTCTGCTTGAATAAGCATACATGTATCCAGAGAAGAGGCAAGGAGTTGGCGAGGGAAGGAGCGACCCAGGCGTGGTGGTGGCATGAATCTTGCAGCCTGACTTAACTAGCAATCACAATGCCTCTTTATTTGTACAGAACTCAGGAAGTAGGGATAGATTCATGTTGTTCCATAAATCCTATCATTTTTGTTTCTGGACATGTGTCTAACTTTATCTCTTGCATATCTGGGGGTCATAAGTTTAGTGATCATTGATGAACTGTAACAGAACAGAGCTATCTTTTACAATCATTTTTCCTCATTTAGTCATCATTAATAAAGAGTTGTCTTTTACAATCATTGTTTACTTATCAGCCCCAAAACCCAGTTTTTTTAAAGTATCTAGAGGCATATGACAGCCATTTCTCAGGCTGCTAGCTTTTGTGGCCTGAAGGACACTAGACATAAAGAAAATCTCAAAGCCAGCCCAGGAAGATTGCCTTGTCCTGAGCAGTGTATTATTAACTCTTAATGTTTAGAGTGCCCAAGAAAAATTTCAGGACAAAGCTGCTGCAGTTATTATTCAAATTCTGGCATAATACAATGTTCACATTTATATCCTTATAGAATTTGTTTATATGTCTAATCCTGGCATTCTGTTGTTCCTTAGTCATATGATACCACAGTGGTTGCATGAGCTAACTTTGATAAGAAAGGGAGATCCTGACACCTCATTCTTTTGTCATCTTTCTATGTCATTCTTTGTCCATCAATATAAGTCCCTGTGTGGGGGCAGAGGTAACTTCAGCTAATCTAACCTTGTGGCTGTATATGCCATGTAATTGTCTGAGAGTATAGTGGGAAGAGGTTTGTAATCTGATCTGTGGCCAACTCCTGTCCCACCAAATCTTGTTGACCTTTTTAAGTTTACTTTGTTTTGATTGTCTTGTTCCTGAATAAGTACAGATTCAGATGTTTCAAGGCTATCTCACAGCCTCATAAAGAGACCTCTGGCTTCTTTATGTGTGTCACAACCTCCAAGGCATAAGGAAAACCTTCAAGTAGATAAGGATATCTCCCTAAAAGCAGGAGGGTAGTATGTACAGGAATTTCCTGGGAGAAGGCATAAATGATCCATAGGAAATTTCCCATCAATCCAATATACCCAATTTGTAAAAATATTAAAAGCACCCCCCAAGCATGCAACATGTGGAGATCAAAAACAAATGTGGCTCAGCTTTGCTGGCTCTTTGTCAAGCAGCTGTGTTGGCCTTATGACTTCTGCCGTTCCCATCAGATACAGCCACACCAGTAATATATAACACAACAAATCCCAAATTTCATCAAAGGCCAAACAAAGCAAGCCAAATCAAAACTTCTTCCAGAGAGCTCACTATTCTGCATTTCTAAACATAAAGAAGGCATTCCACACATCTGTGAGTTTTAAATATGTGACTAGGCAATGGCTACCACTGTCTGTATCTCATGTTGACATACTGCTGTTAATGTTGGGGAATGGGCAGGGGAAGGGAATATGCTAGAAAAATGAAAGGTAAACAGTCCTAGGATATGCTGACCTTCTATAGTGTGTTTTTAGAACAAGTGGGTAGAAATAATTACTGTCCAAGTGTATTCATAGTTTAAGAATTAGTCCATGAAGTATTGTGAATGCCATAAAGTGCCAGATTGATGACTTGGCTTAGTTAAAAAATGACAGGAGCTCTTTGGTAACCTTTCAGAGTGGTGGTCCCACAAAGTGAAGGAAGGAGAGGGTAACAAAGAGAGCTGAGTGTTGAGTTACTCATTGATCAGTAGTTTCATTGATAACTCTGGTTTTAGAAAACTTCTGTATGTGGTGGGGTGGTTACAATTAGTTTTTCACTTTGAGTGATTTTAAAATGTTCTGACTGAGTGAGTGCATCATACCAAGAACTGTGGAGAAACAAGAGAAACCACGCTTGCCCTTTCTCAGTCCTGTAAAGCTGAACAGCATTATAAGCATAAAAGGAATAGTAGTGATGAAATGCTATGGGAAATTCCAATAGGGGGTCACTTCACAGGGGACATGACACTTAAGCCTGACCTTGAACGAGACTGGCCTCTACAAACTAGAAGCCTGGGCAGGGGAGGGCAGGGCTGGGCAGGGGAGGGGTAGGAGAGGGCAGAGTCAGGGGAGGGGGAGGGGAGGGCATAGGAGGGGAGGGGAGGGCAGGGGAGGGGCAGGAGTGGGCAAGAGAGGGCAGGGGCAGGAGAGGGCAGGAGCAGGGGTGCATAAATGGTAAAAAAAGATAAGCAAGGTGAAGATAAGCTATGATGAGTCTTCATGTTCTGAGGATTGGAGCAACTATAGTGTATTATAGAATATTATTTTAACTACATAAAGATGTGTTACATTTGTTTATACTGCAGAATATCACTTTAACTATGTGAAGGTGTGCTACATTTGTTTATGCTGCCTTTGTTTAATTATTTAAAGATGTGTTGCATCTGCTTCACCTTGCCTGTCTATAGTGATATTTTATTTGTATTGAAATGTGATTTTATTTGTATGTTAATAAAGTTGCCTTGAGGTCAGAGCAAGCCAGAGCAGAAGCTGGGCGGTAGTGGTGCAAGCCTTTAATCCCAGCACTTGGGAGGCAGAGCTAGGTAGATCTGTGTGTTCAAGGACACAGCCGGCATGGCAGATACATGCCTTTAATCTCAATACCAACCACAGAAGACCTGGAGGTCTGTATAAACAGGCAGTGACGAGGAGGTCATGTGGCTGGGTTTACAACCAATGAGAAAACAGAACAGAAAGTCTATAAAAAGACAGGACACACAGAAGTAGGTCTCTTGCGGAGAGGAAGGACAGCAGAAGCAGTGAAGGGTAAGGTTTTCCGCTCTTGCTCTGACCTCGTGATTTTTAACTCTGCAATTGGTTCTGTGTTTCTTATTTAACAAGACGGTTACATCTACACCTGTCTACGGCACTTGATTTGTCTAATAAAAAGCTGGACGGACGATAGCTAGGCAGAAGAGGGACAGGTGAGGCTGGCGGGCAGAGAGAGTAAATAGAGGAAGAACAAGAGAATGAGAAGGAAGAGGGAGACACACTCAGGGCAAGAAGGCAGCCACCAGGCAGCTGGACTGGAAAAGCAGTGAAAGTAAGATACACAGAAGGAAGAAGAGTAAAAAGCCCAGAGGCAAAAGGTAGATAAAGAGAAACAGGTTCATTTAAGTCAAAGAAGCTAGCCAGAAATGAGCTAAGCTAGCCCAAGCATTCAAAACTAATAAGTCTCTGTGTCATGATTTGGGAGCTGGTTGGTGGCCCAAAAGGAAAAGCCTGGTACAATGGTGTAGGGCTTTGCATGCTCCTGGGGAGGTCTGTGTTTATCTTAGAAGTGGGAAGCCACTGAGGGCCTTGAGCTATAGAACTTGACTGGCACTTGTGTCTCTGAATGATCAAGGCCCTCATCAGACATCCCTGGACTAAGGCTTTTTGAAGCTGGCATGTAGACTTGAGAATACTTTGGAACCAAGTCTGAGGAAAGAAAGGTGTTGGGGTGCTGTATAACCATGCCCTTAGTTAATAAACAAGGTACTGAATAAAGTAGTAAGGCATGTTTTCCTCTGTGGCTCATTAGCAGGGTTGATGGACCTTCTACTGTGATTTGAGAAAAACCTGTTTTTTTAATGGAGTAGTGTGGAGCCATAGTGTAAGGGCACATGCCTGCAATCCCGGTGCTAGGGAGGCAGAAGGGAGAAGATTGAGTTTGAGGCCATTTGGTCTACACAGGAAGATCCTGTCTCAAAAATGAACAAATACTGACCAAGGGCATAACTCTGTGGTAGAGTGCTTACTTGGCATGTGCAAATCCTGGGATTCCCACCACAACACTGCATAACAAAAACCCAGTTGCCCAGTGATTTGCTCCTTAAAAAAAAAATAAAACAAAATAAACTAACTGGTTACCTTAGTAACACCATACTTTTCGAAGAAGATCTGCTGCAGTCTGATACCAGAGCTATCCTCTGCAAGGACATGTCTTATGTGTGATGGCTTCGATGTATGTACTGGGTGCGTACCCCACTTGTCTCAACTAGTATTCTTTTGCTGTGAAGAGACACCATGAACAAGGAAACTTGTCTGAGTTAGGGTTTCTGTTGCTGTGAAAAGACACCATGACCAGAGCAACCTTCTAAAGAAAGCATTTAACTGGGGTGGCTCACTTACAGTTTCAGAGATTCAGTCCATTATCATCATGGCAGGGAGCACGGTGGCAAGCAGTTAGGCATGGTGCTAGAGAAATGGCCAAGTGTCCTATATCTTGCAGACAACAAGAAGTAGACTGTGACACTGGGCATAGGAAAATTCAAAACCCACCCCACAGTGACACACTTCCTCCAACAAGGCCATGTCCCATGCCCACTCCTGTTGTTGGTTGTTTTTTGCTCTTTGTCTCTTTTGGGCCAGCCAACTAGCTCCCAAATAAATCACACATGGAGGCTTATTCTTAATCATGAATGCCTGCCCTTAGCTTGGCTTGTTTCTTGCCAGATTTTCTTAACTTTAAATTAACCCATCTGTCTTGCTTCTGGGCTTTTACTTTTCTCTCTTTTTGTATACCTTCCTTTCTTAGTCCGTTGTCAATTGTGAAGCTGGGTGGTTGGCCCCTAATGTCCTCCTCCTCCTCCTCTTGCTCCTAGATCTCTCCTATTAATTCTTTATGCCTGCCAGCCCCACCCATCCTTTCTCCTGCCTTGATATTGGACATTCAACTATTTATTAGGCCATGAAGTGTTCTAGACAGGCATAGTAACACAGCTTCACAGAGTCTATTAAACAAGTGCAACATAAAAAAAGTAACACACCTTAAAATGATATTCCCCCAAAGAATAAAAAAAGAGAAAAAAATAAATTAAAAAAGAAAAAACAGAAAAAAGAAAGAATAAAAGAAAAAAGAGAAAAAGACGTTAAAAAAATTAAAAAATAATATTCCCCAAAACACTCCAACAAAACCACACTTCCTAATAGTGCCACTCCCTATGAGATTATAGGGGCCAATTACATTCAAACTATCACACTCCACTCCCTGGCCCCCATAAGCTTATAACAATATCATAATGCAAAATGTATTTAGTCCAATTTCAAAAGTCCCCATGGTTTATCACACTCTCAACAATATTTTAAAGTTCAAAAGTCTCTTCTGAGATTCATGCAGTCTCTTAACTGTAGTCCCCTGTAAAAGTCAAAAGCAAAAAGCAATCACATACCTCCAACATATAGTGGCACAGGATATACATTACTGTTCCCAAACACAAGGAAGGGAGCATAGCAAGGAAATGCTGGACCAAAGCAAGACTGAAAACCAGCTGAGTAAACTCCAAACTCTGCATCTCCATGTCTGATGTCAAAACATTTTTCAGAAATCCAACTCATTTCAGCTTTGTTGACTGCAAAACACTTCTTTCTCTTGGGCTGGTTCCATTCTCTATTAGCAGCTTTCCTCAGCAGGTATCTTGTAACTCTGGCATCTCTAACATCTCCAAGGCAATCCAGGCTTCAACTTCACAGTTTCACACAATGGCCTCTCTACTAGGCCTCCATTCAGGGACACCCCTGACACATGTCTGGCTTCAGCGGCTTTCTTTCTTTTGGAATGAAAGCAAATTCCATAACCTGTTTCTTCTGTCCTTAACTCTAAAGCCAGAACCATTTGGCTGAAGTTGCCAAGTTCTGCTGCTTACTGTGGCTGAAACATGGCCCCTTATTAAATTACATCTTCACCAGCTTTCTGTCCTTCACTTGGCTATCCTGAAACTTGCTCTGTAGACCAGGCTGGCCTCAGACTCAGAGATCCACTAGCCTCTGCCTTCTAAGGGCTGAGATTAAAGGTGTGCCCCACCATACCTAGATCAGATCTAAGCTTTTCTTTAGTTTCTTTTCACAAGTTAAAAATATAGCTGGGTGAGATCTTGCCCTGGGGTCACCACTCCCTATATTCCATTTCTTTATCCATTTTTCTCCTTGAACACAGGATTTAGCTCCATTCCATTTCCTGATGCTATTCTTCTCCTCAGAATTTACTTTTTGTAATATACCCTGCTCAGCTTACTTCTTTTCATTATAATTATATTTATATATTACCACTAATAGCCACACAACAGTGTCTATACTAGGCTGTTTTGAGATTTCTTCTGCCAACAGAATTAATCTAAAACTCTTAACTTTAGCCCCAGGCAGACTCTTTGGCAAGGGCAAAAGGCAGCCACTTTCTTCACCAAAATATCACAAAAATGATCTCTAGGTAACATACTAAAATTCTTCTCCTCTGAAACCTCTTAAATGATCCCCCAACAGTTAAAATAACTTAACATCTTTGTCTTCCATGGCCTATTAAACAGTGCTTAAAGCATTACTGCTTTCATAACCCAAAGTACCAAAGTCCAAATTCCTCAAAAACAAAAAAAATGGTTAGGCATATCACAGCAATACCCCAGTTCCTGGTACCAACTTCTGTCTCAGTTGGGGTTTCTAATGCTGTGAAAAGACAACACAACCACTGCAACTCTTATAAAGAAAACATTTAATTGGAGTGGCTTGCTTACAGTTTCAGAGGTTTGGTCCATTATCATCATTGCAGGGCATGGTGGCATGCAGGCAGGCATAGTGCTGGAGAAGTAGCTGAGAGCTTTACATCTTGACCCACAGGCATCAGGCAGAAAGAGACACACTGGGCCTGGTATGGACTTTTGAAATCTCAAAGCCCACCTCCAGTGACACACTTCCCCAATAAGGCCAAATCTACTAAAAAAAAAAAAACCCCACATCTCCTAATCCTTCTAATTCTTCTCAAACACCACCAATTTGGGGCCAAGCATTCGAATAGATGCACTATAGGAGTTATTCTCATTCAAACTGCCACACCAGTTATCCAAGCAAACGTGTCAAGTCTTGCTGTGAAGGGACCTTTACAGATGTACTTAAAGCCGCTGTCAGTCAGGAGAGGATATCTCGCTGGGCCTGACTCAGTCTGCTAGAGGGCTATGAAAACCGATCTGCTGAGGGATATCTTTTGGTATGCTATGAATATATGTCACTCCCCTTGGTTAATAAATAAGCTGCTTTGGCCTATGGAAAGGCAGCTTAGAGGCAGGTGGGAAAGGAGGGAGAGGAAAGAGAAAGGCAGAGTCTGGAGAGATGCCAGAAGAAGCAAGATGTAAAAGAACCAGAAAGCCACAAAGCCATGTGGCAACTTATAGATAAATAGAAATGAGTTAAGTTATAAGAGATAGCTAGTGAGAAGCTTGAGCCATAGGCTATCCAGTTTGTAAATAATATAAACCTCTGTGTGTTTACTTGGGACTAGATGTCTTCAGGACACAAATGGGAGAAATTTGTCCTGACTGCAGGCTGGGTGGGACACAGGAGAACTTCTGACTACACAGATCTGTGGCTTTCCTGCAGGAAAGGCAATCCTACCTGGACAACAGGTAAAGCCAATGGCTGTGAACTTCCAGACCACGTTTCCCTTCCTACCTGCCCACAGAACTCCATTGCTCAGCCAGCCCTCTCAAAGGCAGAGGTCAATCTCTTATGACAAGTACGCACACATAACAGGGACGTTTTATATACACATGCATGTGTTATAGATGTTTATCGCACCCTAGTCAGCCTCTCTGGTTGAATTCCAATACATAGTTAATTACCTTGTTTATGAAATCTAGCGAATTTTGCTGAGGGACATGTACTGTAAAGGAATTAACTATATCAGCATCATAGTTAGAAATTACAGTCACTAGTAAAGCTGGGGCTTTTCTTTTCTTGCAGTACAGTCAGTATATATTGTGAAAGAGCCATGCCCCTGCCTGAAGGGTGGGCTTCTAGTCTTATTTGATGTGACTTAACAATGTGTTCTCAATCAATGATCCCTAGAAACCGAGTGCAAAATCATTCTGAAGAAAGTCTATGTGCTCACCAGATTCTCAAAGATCCATTTCTTCTCAAAATAGAATAACAATGGTGTATGTTGAAGTTATGTCATTTATACTCATTTTTCCCAGTGAATCTATCTATATACCTTATGAATGGGAAGTTAGTCTTTCTATTGCTTACCTTCTTCAAAAATTGCTATTGGCATTTTAGTTATTTTATTTTAAAGAAAGGGGTCTTTACTTGATTAAAAGTCCATAAATACAGGGTGAGATGATAGCCCCAAAGAATGCTACACATTAAACATAGTCTCAAATAGGGAAGGCAATCATTGATGCAGAAAATACAATTTAAGTCATCTTTAGTTCATATTGAGCCTGAACAAAGTTAAATGATAAATTAGAGAATTTCAATGTAGTTCTATAGAACCAGCTTGGTGGTGGTGTACACCAGCAATCCAAGTGCTCAGAGGTCGAGGCAGGGGGAACATCAGTTTAAGGCCAGCTGAGCTACATAGGAAGATTCTGCTCAAGAAAATAATAAAACAGGCTGAGGAGATGGCTCAGTAGGTAAGAGCACTTGGTATAAAAGGAAGAGGACTAAAGTTAAAATCTCCAGCACTCACGTAAAGGCCAGGCATGGCCATGAGTGCCTGTAATCCCAGCATTAGGGACAAGACAGGCTGATTTGGGGAGCTTGCTAGCCAGCCAGCCTACTTAAGTCATGCAGAAGCTTTTGAGTCAACACCTAGGGTAGGATGGGCTTTTAGTGATGCCACTGCCTTGAGTTATATATGTTTCTGTATGTCACCCTAATAAAGGCCAGGCGTGGTAGGTAGCACACACCTTTAATACCAGCACCCAGAAGACAGAGGCAGGTGAATCTCTGTGAGTTTGAGACCAGCCTGGTCTACATAGTGAAGTCCAGGACAGGCAGAGCTACATAACAGAGAGACCTTGTCAAAACAAAAACAAAAAAAAAAAACCACCTTATTGGTTTACCAAGTTGGACTTTAATCCGTTGCTTGTTCCCTCCCTATCTGGGGTGAGTAGCCATTTGTTTGTGTCTCCTCAGGAAGTCAGTCATACAGCACCTTGTGGGAAGTACTGAAAGAAAGGGATAGCTAGTAGAAGTGGTACGTGCCTGTAGCCTCTTACTCAGCAGCAGGAGGCTCAGGGCTTGAGATCATACAGAGGCTACTGTTAAGGAGGGAAGGAGGGAGGGGGAGGGGGGGGGGAGGGGGAGGAGAGAGAGAGGGAGAGGAGAGGAGAGGAGATGAGAGAGAGACTGGTGAATGGTTAAAAGCACTGGCTGCTCTTTCCAGAGGGCCTGGGTTTAGTTCACAGCACCCACATGGCAGCTCACAATTGTTTGTAATTACTCAGGGAATCACCCTCTTCTGGTCTCCACAGGCACTGCACACACACACATGTAGGCAAAACACCCATACACATAAAGCAAAAAAAAAAAAAAAAAAAATCTTAAATTTTTTTTTCAGAAAAGGGAAGAGATGAGGGAATAAGAGTGGGAAGTGACTAATATCCCAATATTCTCTTTATACCCCAAATGATCTAACTTCCATCTAAAGGTCCCACCATCTCCCACGGGCTATCAGCCACTCTTTTAGCATATGGAATTTGGAGATCATTTAAGATACAATTTAAGAGAGATGCTCCATCCACTCATCTACATCAGACAGTTCTGTACCAGTCCTGGCTCCTCCTCTTCCCTTGAGTCTGTTAGCCCACTTCTATTGCTGTAACTGAATCCCTAAGGGTTTGTTTGAAGACTGGGAAGCACAGAATCAGAAAGCCACACCTGACAAGATCCTCATGTTCCACCATAACATGGCAACAGTGATGGGACAAGGTATTGCATAAGGAGGCAAGTGAGGTGACCTGGAGAGCAGGAACTGATCTATTCTTGTGAGAAAGTCAAGTCTCTTCAGAAAGACATGAATTCTTCCTAAGGCCCTGCCCTTCACCACTGCTAATATTGAAACCAAATCCCAATGTGAGTTTGAATTCCCAGCACTCATGTGAAAACCAGCATGGTGACATGCAAGTGTAGCCCCAGTGCTCTATGGATGTGGACAGGAGGATAACTGGGGCTTGCTGATTGTTAGCTGAGTTCTCGGTACTGTGAGAGGCCCTGTCTTGAGGGAGAAGGTGGAGAGTGGTGGATAAGGTGGAGTAAGGACATCTGATATCCTCCCCTGATTTTCATGGGTGCACATGAAGTTCTTGTGGCTTTCTTTTCCATGTGTCTCAACCTGAGTACCTCTGCCCAACAAGTTCCTCTTCTCATCAAAGTAGATATCTATCCATTTGACTCTTCATTAGTGTTCCCTGTTGGTCACTATGTCAACTATTTACTTGTTTGTTTTAGTTAGTCATGCAGGCAAGGACAGCTGAATGATTGAGTCCCTGGTATAGTACACAGAACTTAATACTCTGTTTGCTTTTCCAGTTTATTTGTATTCGGAAGTGTTGCTTTATTTTAGATTTCTCTGATTAAAGGAAGAACATGTGAAATAATTATTTCTTTACATACGACTCATTGCCTAGTTCCATAACATGGAACTTTTAGCCACTTCAACTACTATTTCCCTGTGTCCTACATTCTTCCTTCTCAAGCCTCCTCTCAATACATACACAATATGTCTGATTATGAATGAAGTGGTTAATTGTTGTGTATTCTACTTTTGTAACATGCCAATCAAAACTGTTCTTTATAAGCCAAGACATCCATGTTTATACAGGAATCGTATTTTTTAAATGTCTAAACACAGCTATGCCACTGCTCAAGATCAACCTGGTTTACTGTAAACACAAAACCACATTGCTCCATCTCACAAGGCTATTTAGTTCTTCACTTTCTTTTTAATTCCTTCATTCAGATGTGTGCAATGAGTCTGTACTTATGTTCATTTTTTTGAGACAGGGTTTCACTGTGTAGGCCTGACTGTCCTGGATCTCACTCTGTAGATCAGGTGGGCCTCAAACTCACAGACATCAACTTGCCTCTGCCTCTCAAGTGTTGGGATTAAAGACATGCGCCATCAACAACTGGCTTTTTTAACTTATGATTTTTAAAAACATTTCTTTGTTGAAAATCCCATTGCAATAATAATAGTTGGTCCTGCCTGAAACTCATCTGTAGGAAAATATTAAGACTAAAAAAAATTTACAGAAAATTGTTAGAACACAAAGTCTTGCCCTGGCTTGCTACTATTAAGTTTTGAGACATGCCCTCCTCTGGGTAGCAGTTGTTCTGTATGCTAAAGCAAGAGACTAGCAAAGGATGAAGGAGAAATCATGTGAGGAAGCAAGACAAAGAAACGGCTGAATGATCTCTAAGGTCACCACACACTCCAAATTCTTGATTCAGTTAAATGGAAGTTGATGTTAGTATAGAGGTCCAGAGTAGACAGATAATTGTCACACTATGACAGGACCTTCCCACCGTTGTACTGCACAAAAGCTCTGCATATGCTAGCTCATTTAACATCTATAAATATTTGATTATTCACTTCCCACTTTACAGTCAAGAAAAAGTGAAGACCAAGAATACAACCATGTAAAGTTACACAATGTTCTTGGCCACCAAAATGACAAATGGCTGAGTAGAAAGTTTGATGATTTCAGAAAGTGCAAATCAAAATGAGACTTAACATGGAACTCTTGGCAAAGCTTACTGTATTCAGGAGGCCCCTGCTGCGTGTCCTGGCCAGCAGAGTAGACTGGTTTACCCATCCCTTTCCAAATCAATAGTGCTTGTTTCTCATCAGAAGGCAAGATTTCAGGAATCACTATGCACCCACATTCCAAATCTAACACATACAAGACACCTCAAAGAACAAATCACAGTAACAAAGGAGAATTCAAAACTAACCTTTTGGGGTTGGGGATTTAGCTCAGTGGTAGAGTGCTTGCCTAGCAAGCGCAAGGCCCTGGGTTCAATCCTCAGCTCCACAAAAAACAAAACAAAATGAAACAACTAACCTTTTGCCAGGCATGGTGGCACACATCTGTAATCTCAGCATTTTGAAGCAGTGACAGGAGGATTAGGAGACCAAAGTCAGTTTTGGTGTCTTAGTCATGGTTTCTATTGCAATGAAATAACATGACCAAAAAGCAAGTTGGGGAGGAAAGGTTTTATTTAGCTTACACTTCCAGATCATAGTCCATCATTGGAGGAGGTCAGAACAGGAACTCAAGCAGAGCTGGAACCTGGAGGCAGGCGCTGATGCAGAGGCCATGGAGGGGTGCTGCTTACCAGCCTGCTTGCCCTGACTTGCTCAGCCTGCTTTCTTGTAGAACCTCACCAGCCCAGGCATGGCACCACTCACCATGGGCTGGGCCCTTCCACATTGATCACTAATTGAGAAAATGTCTTACAGCTGGATCCCATAGAGGCATTTCCTCAACTGAGGCTCCTTCCTCTCTGATGACTCTAGCTTGTGTCAAGTTGACACACAAAACTAGACAGTACACTTGGCTATCCAGTGAGTTCAAGGCCAGCCTGAGCTATGTAAGACTCAAAAAGTAATCAACGAATCAAATTGAAATTAACCTTTAAGCAGTCAAAAATTATATTGGAAATGAGATTATTTCCTGCATATTATCATGCATTTAACATTTACACTAGGATTATTCATTATATTAGGTTTACTAAGGAAACAACATATGCATTTGTGATGGCTATTTTTGGCTGTCAACTTGACTATATTCAGAATGAACTACAATCCAGAAATGGAGGGCACACTTGTGAGATTTTCTGCTTGAAGTGGGTGAATCCACTTCTAGTCTGGACCTCTGAGGTAGGAAGATCCACCTTTCTTTATCTGGGCCACACCTTCTGCTGGAATCCTACCTATATAAGGACATGGAAGAAGGAAGCTTTTGCTCTTTGCCTGCTTGCCCTCCTCTGGCTAGCACATCCATTCCTTCACTGACATTGGAGCCGCCTTCTTCAGGATTCTAGCATATACAGAAGACCAGCTGAGACACCCAGCCTTGTGGGACTGAGCAACTACTACATTCTTGGGATTTTGCATTCACAGCCTGCCATTGTTGGACATGAACTGCAGCCTGTAAGTCAATGCAACGAATTCCTTCTTTATAAATATTCACTCCATAAGTTCTGTGACTGTAGAGAATCCTAATAACAACATTTTAAAGCAGAACAAAGGGTAAATGCCATAGTTTCGTTATCAGGAAAATTGATGTAAAAGTTGAATGTGTTTTATACCAAGATTTGTACTGCTCATAATGCCTTGCCATATTTTGCCTGGGTCTTTTGATCTTGTCTAGTCTGTTTTCCACACCTCCATTTTTTCCTTGTGCATGTGTGATGCACTCACAAGTGTGTGGGTATGTGGTGCCTTTGCATGTAGTTCCTGAGACCAGCAGGATGTGGGGTGTCTTCCTTCATCACTCTCCCTGCTGCCATGAGTATCAGTCAGGCTGGCCAGCCAATGAGCTCCCAGGATCTGTCTTTGCCCCCCATACAGGGGTATGGGCAAACACAGCCACGCCTCACATTTTACACAGGTGCTAAGGATTCTATTCAGGCCTTCATGCTTGCACAGTAAGTGTTCTTACACACTGAACCTTCTCCCCAGCCCCTTTCATCTTTTGAACCAGTGAAGTACCACTTGACAAGGGTGGTTTCCAAAGCTATGTTTAAATCAACTCATAACACGAACTTCCCTCTATCATGGGTTGAGGCACTGCTGAGCAACTAAAAAAAAGAGCAATATTTCAAAGCACATTTACCACAAACAATTATTTCTTAAAGGGAGTTGATATGCTGAATTCAAAGACCAATTGCTGAGCAAATAATGCTATAAAGATAACTAAGTAACAAAACAAAAAAACCTTTTAAATCATTATGCATAATGTCAAACGTGCTCAGTAAGGGGGATCTGCTTCACATTTGTGTGTGTATGTGTACATATATATGTGTGTGTATGTATATATGTGTGTGTGTGTGTGTGTGTATCTTGTATATGCAGAAAACATGCCTGCAACATTTACAATATTCATTGTAGCAACTTAGACAGCCTGGGAAACTAATGTCTGTTTCCTTCCACTCACCTGGGCAGAAAGTGAGTCCAAAGCAAACGAGGCTCCTTTAAGGCAGGAGAGAATAATTACTAAAATGGTGGGTTTTTAATAAAGCGGCTCTATTACCCTCCAAAGTCCAATATATTTTTAAAAAGCCGAACTACAAGGAAGTCTATGATAATTTTGCTAATAAATGTTAGAATAGTTATCATAAATGAAAGATGTCATGGTTGCTTGATGGTGAGAAATCTCTTATTTGTCCTCATAAGTATGCCTAAACTGAAGTTAAACTCCAAGGAAAGTTAGAATTTTCAAGTCAAGAAAAACATTTCCTATTGTAATATAAGATCCTATTTTTACATGGAAAAAGTAAAGAATTAATCCACTTATTTATTTTTATTTTAAAATTTGCTTATTTATTTTATGTGTGTGTCTATGTGCGTGCATGTGTGTGTGCACATGGTGTGTGTGTGTGTGTGAGTGAGTGCATGGACATCAGAAGGCTATTGGGAGTCAGTTCTCTCCTTCCACCAGGGATCAAACTTCCAGGGATCAAACTCAGGTTGGCAGGCTTATATGTCTTTACCCACTGAGCTATCTCAGTCCAGACTTCTTTACTTTTTAAATTAATGTGTTTCAGCACGGCAACACCATACCTATGTATCATCATGTTTTGTTCTGTCATTGCCCCGCCCTCAGCACTCACTCCTGCTTTCTCTTTACATCTACTACCCCCCTTCCATGTCATTCAAGCTCTCTTCTTCCCTCTTGTGATTTCTTACTATTTCTGTAAAGCATAATTCTGACCATGACCTCACAGGTACAAAAATGGAAAGAAATGTATTTCATAAAAGTCATTTTATTATCAGAACAGGATGCTTCCGTATGTTTAAGGTCGGTTTATTATGTGATTTTTTTACGAGTACCAAAGTGCCTTCATCTTTCCCCAGGTGAACCTACAGGAATATAAAAACCTGTGGCTTTGCACACTGCCCTCGACACCTTGGCCTCGTTGGGATCACGGGGCGCTGTGCTCCACGCGCAGCCTCCCGGGCGCTGTGCTCCTCTTCCACTTATCCTCACGGCAGCATTCAGTCGTCCTCTTGCTGATTTCTTTTCTGAAAAGGAAACCAAGAATATGTTGAAGAAGCATATTCTAACTGGAATGTTTGCCCAGCCAAGGCCACTGTTTCTGTCAGAATGTGTAATTTTCTGGAGGTCTTCACAAAAGATGTGGCTACAAATTATGGAAAAAAAACATGCTTTAACTACTTTGATAAACTGGCTTATTACCTGGCTGCGGGGTGACAACCCTCAGGCATCTAAATACCTTCTTCTCTTTCTTACATGGGTGCACACACTCCGACAAAGAAACATACATGGAAACACATATATTCACAATCACCATGTAGTAGCTGAGGAGATTTAGTCTTCAGGCCCCATGACAACATACATACTTCAAAGCTGGCAGTATGCAAATTTTTCAAAATGAGTATGTGTCATAAAAGTATCTTCTGCCATCCTGACTGATAAATTACCCCTTCAGCTTGTAGTTCCTATTTACTTACAAAGTGGTCTAATTCTTTCATTGTGGTCCTCTAATTCATAATTAGCAATAAAAGTCCAGGTGGTCCAGGACTAAAAGGAAATTTCACAAAGCACACTTGAACCCCAATTGAAAAGGACGGCCAGCACATAAACTTCCATATATACTCTACCAGCTTAAGAAAATCAATGAGCTTGTGAGCATCTTCCCCGGTGGACAGGTCCACAAAGTCCTTGGGTAATCCGTAGCTCAGATAGGGGCTGGGCTGTACTGTGACTTCACTGTTTGTGCAGCGGAAAGCCGGTGAATCCTTTATAGAGAGAAAACAGCAAAGTCCGTCTTTTTCTTTTTTTTTTTTTTTAAGGTCTATTTTCCAAACTTAAAAAATGACACCAGCACAATTTCAATGCCATCGTTCTCTTCTGTACTACAAAAGGAAGAAAACAAGACCCTAAAGTAAGAGAAGGTGCTGGAATTTAAATTCCTACAAGGTCACTAGAAAGGGAACAGAAAGCCTTTCAAAGTAGCGTTCCATTTAGAGCTGAGTGGTCTCTAAGAACTGTCTATGCATAACACAGTGTGCTGTGGGGAAGCTCTTGAGCTGGACAGGGCCCAGTAATAGTACCCTGTGTCCAAGCACTCTCACACAGGCCAGAACTCTGTAATAATTATCACTTTCTACAGGTGTGCAGTTGGGAGGTATGCTCCTCCAAGTACTTCGCCCTTGGGGAAGTAATTTGCCCTTCATCGTGAGGGCAAATGAGTACCCTGGATTCCATAATCTTTTTATACTCCTCTTAAATCATCTGCCATCACACTGTCTATATGAACTGCAAGTTCATAGGTCACTAGTCTTCCATATAATATTTACAAGTTGCCTTGTGCCAAAAAGAACTCCAGAGACATAAGGTCTTGGCTTTAGACTTCCCAGGTGGCAGTTATCTAGGTAAGGATGGATGGTGTCCAGCAGAGGAAGACAAGACAGGAACCTGAACAAGACAGGACCAGGAAGCCCTGGAAAGCAGGCCACACCTTACATAGATAACCCAACTACTTGTCAAGAGTCGTGCTCTGTGCAGGCTTTGTTCTGGGAATGGAAGATAGAGTGGGGGACCGGAAGACAGATGGTCAGTAGTGAACAAATCAATGACCACACTATGTCAGACAGTGAAGGAGTTATGGAAACAAAGAGTAGCTGGGCAATGTGCTAAGAAGACAACAATGACCATTTTAGAGGGATGGTCTATAGGCTCCTTTAGAGGTAACTTTGCTAAGGGGCCATCTGGGCTGAGAGATGAACAGGGAGCAGGGCAGGCTTTGGAGGCCATGGAGACAACTAGATCAAAGACTTTCAGGCAAAGCTGGGCTTTTCAGGCTTTAGGTTTCTAGAGTAGAGGGAAGTCTGGGTCTCTATGGTCCAAGGTCAAGCAGGACAAATACTACGGAAAGAGCCAGGAACCAAGTCCTGTCAAGTCCCGACCTCTAAGATTTAGAAGTAAATGAAAGACTGTGAGAACTGGGTAAAAGCACTTCTGTTGAACAACTATGTCTCTCCTACTTAGCTAAGTAATTCCGTCTCTTTCCATCTTTCAGTTTAACAGCTCATTACTCTAAAATACCAACAGTGACAAAGTTCCTTCACTGGTTGATATGACACAAACGAGCAGTGTCTGGCACTGTGCTAGCCCCACAGATGTATCAAGGACAGGAGAGACACCTTAGAAACCCTGAGTCTAGTGCAGGAGGTAGCACACCAACAGGTATTTGAAATAGTTTGGCAAGGACCACATTAGGCTGAATATCGATCTCACTCGGAGGTGCAAAGGGGAGGGGGTCAAAGAGGGTCCAGGACAGAAGAACAATGACAATAAGGGAAAGCTGAGCGAAATAAAACTTGCTCCTCATAAAGGCAGAGAAGCAGCCGGAAAAGCAGGAGAGAGTTTGTATCCCTCAAGGAAGAGACAGTGAGAAGAGGAGGGCACCTGCCAAGCACATCAGTAAGAAAAGGGTCCTGGTCCTGCCTACTCCATTCAAGGGGTGGTGAACCGACTGAGAAGGGCTGTCTTACCTGCCCCTGATCGGCTCCTTCACTGAAGTCACCTCTTAGGTTGTTCTCTGAGGTCAGCTCTTCCCAAGTAAACAACAGTGAGTCTGTGACTTCCCCAAATGGATTAAAATCAATCAGCCATACCTTCCCCTAGAGCACAGACAGAAAAAAAATCAGCTAAGTATAAAATGAAAACAAATACAACCTATATTCTTATTAAAAAGGCATTTTCCTATTATGGTCCCTTAACTATCATCTTAAACTCTTGGGAACTATTTCAAAAGGTCATTCCTCAGTGTCCCATCCAAGAGTCCCCTGTCAAAGCAGACAGAGCTAAGGGGCTGACTGATGCAGAGGGAAGAGAAACAGTTAGAAGGGCCCCATGAGGGCCCACTTAACACACCACAGAGAGTACAGAATTTTGTTTTTGTTTTTGTTTTTAGTTTTCAATGTGGCATTTAGTTTGTATGTATGACAGACCTTGAAAGCACACGAAGGGGAGATGAAAAAGATTCTATCAACTTTTGAAAGGCATTTCTTCTGAAACAGTCTACTAGACACTCACCTAAGGGAAAGAATGCTCTAACTGTTCAACTATGCCAGAGTCAGGGAGAGCTGAGCAGAAAATGGCCAGTAGAGACATATCTGAACTGGGAATGTGTGAAACCCTAGGAAATCAAAGCCAGTGCATTTGATCACAGAGCCACTTGGGACATAAAGTAGACATGTTTACTTGAAATTTTTATCTTTCTTCTTCTGGATTGCGCTCTCTCTCTCTCTCTCTCTCTCTCTCTCTCTCTCTCTGTGTGTGTGTGTGTGTGTGTGTGTGTGTGTGTGTGTGTGTGTGTGTGTTGTTGGTTAGGGATACATGTGTACAAGCCAGAGGGGAGATGTCAGCTGTCTTCTTCAAATGCTCTCCCCCTTATTTTCTGAAACAGAGTCTGTCACTGAACCTGCAACTCACTAATCAGGCTGCACAGGCTGGCTAGCAAGTCCCAGGGACCGTCCTGTCTCCCTTTCCCCAGTATTGGAATTACAAGCACATGCCATTGCACCCAGCTTTTCATATGTGGGTTCTGGGGACCAAACTTAAGCCCTCATGATTGTGTGACAAGCCTTCTGAACTGAGCCTTCTCCCCAATCCCCAATTTTCTACTGACATGTTCACTTATTATAACAATTCAATGTTTTATTATAAATGTGAAACTCATGTCTTGATCAGACAGCTGTATGTACAAATTTGGACAAGCCAAAGGAAAGAGAATGCTGTTTTCATCTAGGCTAAAACAAAATTTTAGAGAAGATGAGATACTTTAATAGGCTTACTTCAGAAATATCCAGTCAATGGCATGGAGGCATTAAGAAGTTGTCACCACATGTCATGTGACCAAGGTTTCTATTTAATATAACCCCAGGAGAAATCCTACAAGTTTCTCTTGCCACTTGAGTCATTGGCACATCAGTCTGACACCCACTTCTATATTCTTAGACCATGTGAAATAATACTAGCCATCAGTCAGCCTGGCATGACGCCACATTTGTTTAGGGGCTATGAGTAAGATAGCTTTAATACACTGCCTGTTGTTTTAACAAAATGGTTATCTTTTTCTCCAAATTCTTTCTTCTTGACTTTTGCTGGTTTGTTTTTTGAGACAGGGTTTCTCTATGTAGCCCTGGCTGTCCTGGAACTCACTCTGTAGACCAGGCTGGCCTTGAACTCTGAGATCTACCTGCCTCTTCCTCTGAGTGCTGGGATTAAAGATGTGTGCCACCACTGCCCAGCTCTACTTGACTTTTTATCACCAACAAAACTATTTCATTATCAAAAAGAGGAACTCTCAATAGTGTGATACCTGTTAGCATAGGAATATTGACTTCTATAAACTAAACTGTATGTCAATATAAAAACCAAAGTAATCTAATTTAAAGACAAAAACAAACCATCATTGGTAGCTGGCAACATTTGTTCTAAAAGTCCGATGCCATTTCCAATAGCCCCCAAAATAAAGTAAGGCAGCTGTATCAATTCATAGAACTGTGCAGAATTTTATGGTTGAATATGCTTTTTCTGTTACATCTCAAGCCCCAGTCATCCTGAGCAGATAATTCCATTTAGGGAAATTCATAAGAAACAGAGTCAGACTAATGTTTCTTGTATCAACCAAATGTGACCACTCATCAAGTAAATGTCTCTGAACTAGGCACTGCATACTGCTTTGGAGTATAAAGACCAATCAATAACAAGATCACAACACATTTCCTAAACAACCAAAACCCAACACCACCCACAGTAAGGAACACACCAGTTGGACAGAAACAACCTCAGGGTGTTTACACCTGAGATTACAGCAGAGCACAGGATCACCTGGCTGGCTGAGGAGGCTAGCAATGCTTCCCAGAGTAACCTGGATTTTGTTGCGGCTATTTTGAGAAAGGCCTTGCTGTACTGCCCAGTGCTCAAGTGAGTCTTCTGCCTCAACCACCCAAGTAGCCACAATCACAGCTGGCAGCACTGTAGCCAGCCTCTGTAACTCAGAATCTGGAGGACAATAGTGACAATGGGTATGAGGTTGCAGTGTGGATGGAAAAGCAGATAACTGCAGAGAAAAATCAAGAATAAAACCACATTCAGAGAGGCCATGGACAGTAGACTGTTTTGGTTAGAGGGTAAAATTCCTGAGGGTTTCCACAATACACTGTGCTAACGTATCTTGAAATTTGAAACAGGATGACATTCAGGTTAAAAGAATCCCTTTAAATGTACAGACAAGTGTGAAAAAGAGGGGGAAATTCCCAATAGCCAGAAAGGAAAAGAGTCTAAAAACCAGAGATAAGAGTACAGCTGAGCAGCAAGAGCTTTGGGAGCTTAGAACCCCTCCCAGGAATCCAAGGGTATAGGCTTTAACACCATACAACATCCGGGGACTGTCTCTAAGGAGGGACGTAGGACTAGGGAGCAACTTCAGAGAGCTGCATCCTCAGTGAATGAAAAGAATGTGCCAAAAAAGAAAGAAAAATAAATGTCTACCAACTGACAGGAACCAAAGGCACTGTCTTCCTCCAGAGTTTGGGAAGCATGACAGAAGCAAATGAAAATCTGACCTTTAAGGTATTTGGGATTCTCACAAGTAAAAGCTCATTAAAGATTAATTCAAAGTAAAACGAACAAAATGAATGAGATTAAAGGAAACACACATGGGTGAAAGTCTGCAAATATAAAGCCCCAAGATCTTAGGGGAAAATCATCAGCCTGAGAGATAGTAAGAATAAAAATACTGGTGTTAGGACAGCTGGATAAAGTCTAGAAGAATACAAAACTGGATCCATACTGCACAGCAAACAGATAAATGGACAAATACTAAAGAGATCAAAGACTTAAAACACAAAGCAAGAAGTCAAACTAGAGGAGCTGAGAATGGTGGTTCACATTTACAATTCACCACGGTCAGGAAACTGAGGCAGGATGGGCTACTTGGAAAGATCCTGTCTCAAAACAAACCAAAAAAAAAAAAAAAAATCAAACAAACAAACAAAAACCCTACAACAACAACAACAAAAAAACCACCCCCAACCAAAATATACCCCATATAATCCAGCAATATTCTACGACAGCTAAACACAAAAGCATAAAAAAGATGAATTCTCAGAACAAACCCAAGCCTGCCGCACTATTGACATCAGATAAAATATATAATGAAAAACATACAAAAGCCTTACTAGTATTAGGAAAAGAGAAAGTTTCTACTTAATGATAAGATTTCCTTGAAAATGATGTTATGGTTAATCCCAATTGTTGACTTGATTGGACTGAGAGACACCTAGGAGATTGGTAAAGCATACTTCTGGATCTATCACTGAGGGCATGTCCACAGATGGCTGCTACAAAAGGCAAGGACTGAGACCCACCCTGAATGTGGGCACAAAGTCTGAAGAATGGGGATTTGGAGGGAGGGAAAATAAAAAGCAGACAGAAGCCCACAGTGCAGCGCTGGGCCCATGCACACACTCTGTTTCTCTGCTTCCTAGCATCCATGAGCTGAGCAGCTCTGCTCTATCACCTCTTTCTCTGATGTCTCAGTTACCAAAGGCTCACAGTGATAGCCCAAGTGGCCATGGAATGAAACCTCTGAAACTGTGAGCCAAAAATCCATATTTCCTACTTTTATTTACATTGTATATTTTTCAAAATAATAAAAGGCTGACACAGAAAATTTAGTGTTATCTAAGAACATAACTTCAAAGTATATTACTTAGAAACCAACACAATTAGAAAGCAAGATATTTTTGCATGCATCATTGCTCAGTAACTAATAAACCAAGTAGCCAAAAAAAAAAATTAGGATTTTTTCCCCATGTGATAAAGTCTACAAATATATAAAAATAAACAAAAAGCACAAAAGACTCCACTTTCTCCTAGTCAGCTGCATCCATTTATCACTCATTGCCAATATTGTTCATCCGTGTTCCCATCCCTTCCCTAAAGGTGTTGATTTTCAAGGGATCCTCAAGCACCATTTCCTCCAGGAGCTACAGATTTTAGCAACAAGCTTGATCTAGATCCAGCTACCAGTAGAATACAGCACACACTAGCTAAACCTCCTTTGGCAAGCACATACAGAAAGTTTCCCAGGGCATGATCAAGTTACAAAGCCAAACTTAGAATAGCAAGACTCAAAATTAACATATATTCTGTCCAGAAAGGAATGAAACTGCAAGTCTGTAACAACACAACACGTCACAACTGAAAAGATGAGAGAGGGACAAAAATGATTTCTTTAAGACTCTAAAATAAGAGGCAGATAGATCTCTGAGAGTTTCAGCCCAAATTGCTCCACACCGTGAGTTGTGAGTTCTAGACCAGCTAGAGCTACATGGCAAAACCCTGTCTCACAAAAAAAGAAAAAAAAAGAATGCATATAATGACTCTCAATTCTACCAGTATATTATCATCCCTGAGGGAGCTTCTGAAAACATTTTCCAATGCCCATCCCAGACCTATTGAATGGGTGGGTCATCAATGTGCCGAGCACTGGACAGTTAAGACTGCAGACTGAATCAATTTGCCCAACCACAATAAACACAGACATGTCAAAGTGTCGCCAGGTATAAACTCATTTCAGTTGTATTTCATGAACCAGACCACTTACATGAGTTAGCTTTCTACAAGAATAGCCACACAATATATTCAGGAAAGTGTCTAACAAACTCTTACATACATGCCATTGAGTAACTGCAAATGAGTTTTACAATATGGTCTAAACCTCTGAACAGAAACTGTCAGGATGTTTAGACTGGCGTGCTTCTCACTTTTAAAAATGTAACAAGCTCCAGATCCTCAAGATCTCAGCTACCATTACTCATGTACTCGTCCAACTTCACATTAAGAAATTCCTCAACTCTTTTACAGGCTAAACAGCTGCATCTACCTGTCAGCCCTACTAAGTCAGTGATCAGGACACTTGCCAGGGACAGAAGGAGACAGGTTGCCAGATTCCAACATTTTCAACTGCCAGTGTATGAAATAACCAGTTTAGTAGCTGTACAATGTAGGCAGAGAACACATACCTCACAGCATTACACAGAGAGATATGGAATTAAATGATACTAAAAGCCCTCTGGGAAAAGAGCGTGTTCTGGACAGGAGACTGGGTTCATCCTGCTCTAACTGCCTTGATGCTGCCTGCAGCAGGCTATTCCTCACAGACATTTACATGTCTGCCACTTCCATGTCAAGATAATAAATTCCTCCACTGTCCAAGGTTGTCTTGTTTGAAGCTTGTCCAAATCACAGCAGCAGCTAGCACAGCACAGATTCATAAATGATGGCCCTGTGAGTGCTCGCCAATGTCTGCAGTGAGAAGCAGAGCTGAGCGATAGCCAGGGACTCTTGCCTGCAGGGTCAGATTCCTACCCATAAACTCACCCCTGCCCCCTACTCTTCTGAGGTTTACCTCCACAGAGCTGAAACTTTCTAAAATATCATTCCCCATCTTAACCCCATTTCACCTATCTTTTTGTGTATGTGTGATGTGCATACATGTGTGATATGTGGTCACATATGTACATGTATGTACACATGGAAACCAGTGGCTTACATAAAGCTATCTTCCTGGATTTCTCTCTGCTTCACTTATTGAGGCAGGGTCTCTCACTGGACCCAGGGCTGGCTGATTTGGCTACTCTAGCTGCCAGCCTGTCTCAGGAAATCCTTGTCTCTACCTCTGGAGAGCTGTGTTTACAGGTGTTACACCATGACCTTCTATGTGGTTCTGGGGATCTGAACTCCGATCATGCTTGCACCACAAACACTTTATCCACGGGGCCCTCTTCCCAGCTCCTAACTCATCTCATTTTATAACCCTCCTTTCTACTACGTAGTATCTGCCATCACTCTAGAAGACAGAGGGGTGAAGGGCTGGAGATACTTTGACTTAATAGGGGGAAACAGCTAACAGTTACTAGTAGACAAGATTCTATGGGCCACAGTCCCTTGGTCAAAAAGAATTTGAAGCTGTGACAGGTACCACAGTCACAGTGGAGCGTGAATGAGACACCTGATGGTGAATGGGCCAGACATGAGAAAAGACATTTGCTATCTTCTAACAGCTCAGTCATCAAGCAGGAATCACTGGACAATATTCAGACCAAGGCTTCTGAGATCACGTGGCTTAGAGAGTGAACTCTGTTGTGGGAAGCTTGGATTAAGTCAAGCCTTTCTTTTCTTCTCATTGAACCAGTTTGCAACACTTTTAAGATGTTAATCGAAAGTGTTAGAAGTTTCTCAAAAGAAGACGTACAGATGGCCAACAACACAAAAAATGCTCAAAACCACTAACCAGAGGTGTGTAATTTAAAGCTCCAATGATATACTACCTCATACCAGCCAGAACAGCTGCTACCCAAAAGAACAATAGGTAACAAGCGTTGGTAAGGATTGGGGGACAGTGAGTCCTCATGTATTGCTGGGAGCAATGTAAGCTATCCTAGCCCATGAGGAACAGCATGGAAGTTCCTCAAAAGTTAAAAATAGACCTGCATCTCAGCCTGTAAAGGCTCTTCTTTCTGACAATGCTGATGACCTGGGTTTGATTCCTGGAACCCACATGGTGGAAAGAGAAAAGCACATGCTAGCGCATCCGCACTCCCACACATTATCAATGTAAAAATAAAATAAATAAAAATGGAAGCACCATATGACCCAGCAATCTCAGTCCTTGGCATACATCCACTGAGGGAATGAGTACCTGAGGAGACTGTTGTCCCTCCATTTGTATTTGCAACCCTAGTCACAACAGCCTGGAAGTGTGGACAGCCTAAGGGTCAATCAGCTGAGAAATGGATAAAGAAAAGGTGATCCAAATACATGACAGAATAGTGTTAAGCAACAACAACAACAAAAATTGCTAGCCAGTTGTCTGGCCAATACAGATGAACTAGAAAGCCTTATATAAGTGAACTAGGCCAGGCAAGGGCAAATACCACATGATCTCATTCATATTTGAAATCAAACCCGGGATCTCACAGGAGTCAAGAGTAGAAAGGTGGCTACCAGAGGCTGGGTGGAGAGCAAGATGGACAGAAGTTGATCAATGTACCAAGTTAGTAAAGAGGAATAAGAAGTTCTGATGTGCTATTGCATATCAGGGTGACTATCAGGATGCTCAACCATTTAACACTGAGACAGGATAGCGTCACCTCAAATGTACTGGGTCTCATTCATAGCTATCCTGGGGCACATGTGACCACAGGCTGCAGTTTAGAAATGCCTGCTAGATAATGATGACGTACTGTGTGGTTCAATAAACCAAGAGAATTTTGAATGTTCTCACCATAAAGAAATGACAAATATTTGAATAGAAAAAATGTTTATCCAGAAATAAACATTACACAGTGCAGACATGTATTGAAACGCTAAATTCGTTTAATTTTTACATTGTTATGTATTAGATAAAAAATAAATTTAAATTTAAAATGTCAACCTGGGCTGGGGAGATAACTCAGTTGGTAAAGTGCTTGCCTCACAGCCATGGGGGCCCAAATTTGATCTCCAGAAACCACAGAAAAATGTCACGCATGATTGGTACACATTTGTAAGCCAGTACTGGAGAGGTGAGACAGGATGACCCCTGAGGCTCACTGCCCAGCCGGCCTCATTTAATTGATGAGAACCAGGCCAATGACAGTTGCTGCCTTGGTGGAGACTGGCAGCATTTCTGAGGATGCTACCCGAGTTTATCCTTTGTCTATGTGCACAACCCACATCCGCATGAATACACATGTGCAGCTTTCTCCCCCCCCCCCCTCTCTCTCTCTCTCACACACACACACACACACACACACACACACACACACACACACACACACTTAAAAATTTTAAAGGAGGGGTTGGGGATTTAGCTCAGTGGTAGAGCGCTTGCCTAGCAAGCGCAAGACCCTGGGTTCAATCCTCAGCTCAAAAAAAAATTTTTTTAAAGGATAAATCTATTAAAGGAAAAAATAAAGAATAAATGTAAACAAATTCACATCTTTAGTCTAAAGCAAGTCATACAAAAAATCCTTTCAGTTGGCTTTAAAAAAAAATTAAGTACCAAATGACAAATTCCTGGCCACTTAAACTGTGTACAATGAATCGTTTTCAGCAGAGCCAGATCTCCCAAAAATTGAAGAAAGACATAATGCAGCCACTCATTTATCTACTTGTTCTTTTACTAGTCCCTACATTTAGGGCACATGGCCACAATTCTATCACACAGGAGCAAAGGCAGAAGGGTCATGAGTTTAAAGCCAACCTGGTTCCAGGCCAGCAGAGTTACATGGAGACTGCTGCAAAACCAAAAATACTGAGTTTATTCATGTTGGGTATGCTACTGTAAGGAACAGCCTCAGCTTGAGGACCATATCCTGAGCAGCAGACCTTTCACACTTTAATGGCTGGGAACTATGTTCACCATTCCTGATTTTAAAGCACGTTAACTACAGGCTACTTACCCTACTGTCTCTGTATATATCGAACACAACTGCAAAGAAGAAAAAGCTCAGTTACTAATACACTAAAACTTTTATAGTTAATATCTTTTTGAAAACTCAAGTATGCTTTATTACTAATACAGCAGATCACTGGCCTTAAATAATTAATACTTCTAAATCTCCAAACTCAGTCAGTAATGGTGGCCCATGCTCCTTAGCACTGGGGAAACAAAGACAGGAGGATTGCTACAAGGTAAGGGTCAGCCTGGACCAGTGGTATCCAGGCCAGTGGACTACAGTGTGAGACTCTGCCCCAAAACCGCAACCATTAACTGACTCACTGATGAAATAAAATTCCAGACATAAAAGCATCCTGGTGCTGTGTTCCTTGTGTGACTGCCTCCTCCTCCTCTGCAAACAAACGCCAACATCATCTGAACCAGCTGCGCACGTGGGCAGAGGAAGCTATCACCAGAGAAATACTAATAAAAGGAGCATCCATCACTTATCTGAGGCGTGAATTGAGTAAAATTTGTCATAAGAAAGCACAAAATGTAATTATGAGAAAGCACAATTCATCTTCTTTTTTAATTAAATCTGCCATGGAACCCAGTCGTGGCAAGAAGAAAAGGCATAAATCATAGGTCTAATTCTAGATTATTCAAAAAAGTCTCTTAACATACCACAAACTTTCAGTTCTCAAAACCTCCCAGCCGTTTGCTCTGCAGTCACTGCTGTCTTTATTATACAGACGGGAGCTAAAAGGAGAAGCACTCTGCTCTCCACACAGACCCTGTGAAACGCACAAACATCTCCAAGCACAGAGAGAGAACTGCCTTGGTATCAAATAACATTCTCTAATTAAATGAGGTGAAATGGACACAGAAGTCATCAGGGATAACACCTGGTAACACAGTAACATGCTAAAAGCACGGACCTTTGAGCTGCATGTTAAAGATGGACCACAGTGAGTGAGGCTCAGTAAGCAGTTTCACGTCACTGCACCAACAGAGAATACTCACAGTCTTCATCTAAGAATTTATACTGTATGTGTTTCTTGAAAAAGTCTTGAATGCATCTGCAGATTTCTTCTTTTTGTTTAGAAATATGGTCATAGTATTGCGTGTAGTCCCTCTGAGAAATACCTGACAAGAAAACGTTCCACAGCTGTTATTAGACAGTACTCCTAAGTGCCAACATGTAATTTGAAGTAGTGATCAAAGCCGTTAAAGCTGGCCAAAAGACCAAGCAGGTGAGCCCTGCAGCACAATGACCCAACTATAAAGGTCATGTGGACAAGTAAATCTTAAGTTCCATACTGCCATGCATTCTTAATTTTGGAAGTAGTTATTTTATTTAGCAGAATGGAAAGAATTCAGTTACACAAAGGCTTGTTGACTAAACCATGCAAGTAGCAATTCTAAACCTGTGCATATGTGCTTTTATTTTCCCAAGACAGTCTCTTCAAATGGAGATCCTCTTCCAGTGTGGGAAGGGTAAAATAGCCCTCTCACACACATATCATGCACACGCTATATTTATAAAGCAGTCTACTTTTCCTGTTTTGGGGAAGCTATCTGTCTTCAGAGGCTGATCTTTCAAGCTACAGAAAATCAAACATTCCTTTTTTAAAAAAGTGATTTCCAAATATACTGAAGGGGATGTTGTATAAAGCCCTCAATATATTTAAGTCCTAGGGAAAAGGTTTCTGCTGTAAAGAAAGGCTTCCAATTCCTTAGCCACACACTCAGGTCTCTCTCTTCAGCATACTTAAACTAAGGAATATCTAACAGTCAAATGCCTACATTTATTTTAGTTATGGAAATGAATGCCAATGTCACATTCAATGAACAGTGGCGAGCATTCAATTGTTCTTTGTTCCCTTTGTTAACAAACTTATTTTATAGAAAACATGTGTTAGCTGATGAGAACAAATTCAGAGACCCACAGCCAAACATTAGGCAGAGCTCGGGGAATCCTGCAGATGAGGGGGAGGAAGGATTGTAGGAGCCAAAGGGGTCAAGGACACCACAAGACAACCCATAGAAACAACTAACCAGGGCTCATAGGAGCTCACAGAGACTGAACCACCAATCAGGAAGCCTGTATGAGAATGACTTAGGCCCTCTGTATATGGTTTACAGTTGTGTAGTTTGGTCTTCTTGTGGAACTCCTAACAGTGGGAGCAGGGGTTGTCTCTGAGTCTTTTATCAGCTTTGGGACCCTACTTCTCATACTTAGTTGCCTTGCCCAGCCTTACTATGAGGGGAGGTGCCTAGTCTTACTACAACTTGATATGCCATGTTTAGCTGATATCTATGGGAGGCCTGTCTTTTTCTGAGTAGAAATGGGGGAGTGGTTGGGGGGAGGGTAGAAGGGAGGGCTGAAGAGGAGAGGAGGGAGGGGAAACTGCAGTTGGGATGCAAAATAATAATAATAAAAATCAATAAAGATGCATTGGAAAATTTTTAAAAGAACAAATTATCTTCAGCATTTAGCCTGAATAAGTGATAGCTAACAAAAAAATAACCTCAGAGGTAAGAAAACAAGCAATGCACTTGTTTGTTGAATATATGTTCTTTTGCTCATGTAATTAATAGTGCCCTAATAACAAAATAAAGATTGTAGGGAACATCTTAGGACTCCCTGCAGCTTCAACTCCAGGCAGATTCTGTAGTAGAATGTTATTTTAAGGTGTATTACTTTTGCTTATGTTGTATTTGTTTAACTCTGTAAAGCTGTGTTACTGCGCCTGTCTAATAACGAACTGGCCAATAGCAAGGCAGGGGAAAGGATAGGCGGGGCTGGCAGGCAGAGTATATACAGAGGGAGAACTTTGGGAGGAGAGATCTGATCTAGGAGAAGGAGGAGGACTCCAGGGGCCAGCCACCCAGCTACACAGCAAGCCACGGAGTAAGAGTAAGATTTACAGAAGAGAAAAGCCCAGAGGCAAAAGTTAGAAAGGATGATTTAAGATAAGAAAAGCTGGCTAGAAACTAAGCCAAGCTAAGGCTGGGCATTTATAGTTAAGTATAAGCCTCCGTGTATGATTTATATGGGAGCTGGGTGGCAGGCCCCACAAAAGAGTATAAGATCCAAAAAATACCAACAATAAGATTCAACACTTCTGCCCTCCTTGGGCATCTGCACTATGTGTACATACCACACACACAGAAACATACATACACATAACTAAATAAAATAAATCTTTAAAAAAAAAAAAAAGATTGTTAAAATTTGGCTAAGATGTTTACAACAAGCACTTTATTGCTAGTAATACAAAACTTTCTTTTTTTTTCCCCCCCCTTCTTTTGGTTTTTTTGAGACGGGGTTTCTCTGTGTAGTTTTGGTGCCTGTCCTGGATCTCCACTGTGTAGCCCAGGCTGGCCTTGAACTCACAGAGATTCGCCTGGCTCTGCCTCCCGAGTGCTAGGATTAAAGGTGTGTGCCACTGCCACCCGTCAGTAATACAAAACTTTCTAACAGCAAGTAGGTAATATTACAGATATTGTGTGTTGAGCATAGTAATAGCTGTGCCCTCCATCTCTAGAGTCCAGACAAGACTAACAGTGCTATCTTCCTGTGTGGAAACTGAACATATGCTCAGGACCCTTAGTAACACAGAGCTTAAGACTCAATACCAAACAGAGGCAGCAGCTAGAGGCAAAACTGACCATTCCCCTGGTCACTGAAGTTATTCCCTTCAAAAGTTTGCCTTCTTTCCTTTGGTTATTTTATTTTTTAATGAAACATGATAATTGTACATATTTATGAAACAGTGTGACATTGTGATATATATGATAAAAATAATAAATATTAATATAGTCACACAATGAAATACAATTCAACCATAAAAGAACAAAATTCTAAAATTTACATCATAGTTCTCTTCCTCTTTTAAAAACCAATGATAAATACTTTTATGTGTTTAACGTGTGTGTGTGTGTGTGTGTGTGTGTGTGTATCTGCCTGCTCATGCACATGTGAACACACACACACCTATGAGCAGACAAGTCCATGTGGTAGTCAAAGAACAACCTATGGGAACTAGTTCTCTCCTTCCACCATGTAGGCTCCAGAAGTGAGCTCAGGTTACCAGACTTGTTGACCTGTACCCACTGTGCCACCTCACCAGCCATCTTTTGAAGATTACTTTGGAACTAGGGCTAAAACGGGAGTACTTGCCTAGCATATACCAGGATCTGGGTTCGATTTCTGAAAATATGTTTAATGTTTAAAGATCACCTTCAAGGATAAAAAGAACTCACCAATAAGCTTGTTTTCCTTGACAAAACATCGGAATTCAGCCCCAGGAATTAATTCACACCATTTTCGGAGGACAAGCTGTAGATAAAAAGAATAAATATAACAGAAGTCTACAAGAAGACCCTTTCATACCAAGACCTTATTATGATTGCCATAAAAGTGGTTTTGAGAAAAAGAGGCCACTCAAAACAGGATATGTGACAGGAGATGCAGGCAACAGAGCTGTGACCTATTACTCTAACAAGGAAGATTTATTCTGAAACACTTTAGGACAATATGCATCCTTGTCAAAATTGTTTGTATATTGTGCACCTCTTGAAAAGTATCAAAAATAAATAAAATAATTTCATCACTGAGGTCCTGTGTTTGATTGAAAACAGCACGGTGTTTTTAAAAGCTTTAAGATGGTGTATGAACTACTTATGAAGAGTCTCGGTCTCCCTCCTCTTCCTCCACCCTTCCTTCAAGAAAGGGAAGGACCAAAATGTTATCACTGAGGACATAACTAGGTAGTGTTTCCTTAATTTTTCTGGTATTTAAACTTCCTGGTAATAATTTCCTCCTCTTAAAGAAAAGTACGTATTTTTATTAAATGTCTTAAGACTTCAAAATGTATTGAGTCCATCATTTATTGTGAGCTCTGGGTTGAGTCTTGCAAATGTGGTATTTGGAGGAAAGATGGTTCAGCAGTTAGGGGGACTTGTTACTCTTGCAGAAAACTTAGGTTCAATTCCCAGCAGCCACATGGAAGTCTACAACTTCTCATAGCTCCAGTTCTAGAGGATCTAATGCCCTCTTCTGACCTCCATGGGCACCAGGAACACATATGATACATATATGATGGTACATATGTATACATGATACACATACATTGGTATAAAAGAAAATGAACAAATTAAATTGAAAAAAAAAAAAAAAACCCTGTGAACCTCACTCTAAAATATTATACATTCTTATGAATTAAAAGTTGATCTTGGGGGTTGGGGATTAAGCTCAGTGGTAGAGCGCTTGCCTAGCAAGCACAAGGCCCTGGGTTCGATCCTCAGCTCCAGAAAAAAAAAAAAAAAAGTAAAAGTAAAAGTTGATCTTGGGGTAGGGGGTGTGTGCAATATTTTATTTAGCAACAAATAAGCAACTGTAGCACACTAACAGCAAGAAATAACACACACAGTAGTTGATTTCTAAAGCACAAAGGATAAAGCCTTTCTCCTTGCCTAATCTTTCTGTTGTCCTCAGAAGCAACCAGAGCTTTCTAGAAGTAGTCCAGGAATACGTAAGTATATAGCATATGGAAACATTTTTAAAATACAGACCGAGGCATATGCTGCACGGCATTCTGCTTGCAACATTTTTCACTTTCGTTATTGAGGACGTCACTTCCCTAGCCTTAACTCTCGTGTCTTTCCATGCTGCTGCTGTACCAAAACAAAAGCAATGCGACAGCAAAGGACTGCTAAGTAGGTCTTAGCTTTAAACGACGACGACGTTTCAACCAGCATTATACCTCAGGGAAGACGGTTCTTATGCAGCTAGCACCAAGTGCCAACACAGAGCAGGTGCTTCACAGGAAGTTGTTCAGCAAAGCAGTAGGTGTAAATACGTAATACACATACAAATAATGCTATAAAAGACTGGATGATGGCATGGGTAAAATACACTGTGGAAATCAGTGGTGGAAAAGCTCACATTTGCATGTAGAGATTCCAGGAACAAACACTATTAACTGTTTGGTGGCCTAATGATAAATTCAATGTTCTACAATAATCAAAAGATGTATCAGTATAGCTATTCAACACAAAGAATATTTAATACAGTGAGTATCAGTGGACAACATTTTTTTTTTTGTAATGCTGGGGACAAACCCAGGGCCTAAAGCATGGCACACAAAGTAGGCTGCATCCCCAGTCTGTAGACAAAAATGTGCATTATACAGAGATGTCTAAAAGCAAATAATAAAGAAAAAAAGTTTAGTCATGGCACTAATTCCAAAAAATTATAAAACCAAATATGAAAATGTTCTGCAATTAACAAAGGTGATCACACTTGCTTAAAAATTTCAGAAACTGTGCTTTAATGATGCAAATTCAAAAACAAGAGTAATTTCAAGTGATAGCCTACTATGTAGCATCTAAAGGACAAAAAAACCCCTCCAGATTTAATTAATTAGTAAAGAAATTAGCTGTATTTAACAATAGTACCCAACTGAGGGTTTTTTGGTTTTTGTTTTGTTTTGTTTTTAAACATTTATTTATTTATTATGTATACAGTGAGTGTTCAGCCTGCATGCCAGAAGAGGGCACCAGATCTCTCATTGTAGATGGTTGTGAGCCACCATGTGGTTGCTGGGAACTGAACTCAGGACCTCTGGAAGAACAGCCAGTGCTCTTCACCTCTGAGCCATCTCTCCAGCTCCCCATCTGAGTATTTATATGTACATTTTCAAAAACTGGAGTAAAGCCTGGAGTTTGTGGTGATTACAATCTCTACTAAAGCAGCGTCACTGCCCTCGACTCTTCTACATGTTCTCTGTAAAATGAGGGAGTGATGTAAAGAGGTAGAGGGAGGAGGATGACTTTCCTGTTAGTGTAGTTTGGACCCTACTTTCAGGGCTTGATCTCGGGCTTGTGGTGCTATTTTGAAGCTATGGATGAGCTGGTAGGTGGTGGCCCTGGCTAGCAGACACAGGTTACATACAGTACAGTGCAGGCTCTGAACCAGATTTGATGGGTGAAAAGAACAAAGGCATTTATTTTATTCAAGAATGTGTATATTCTGTGTACAGTATTCTATATTCTGTATATATTCTAATATATAGCCTATAAATAGTACATACTCATTTTCTTTCTGTGGTGGTTTGAATAAGATTTGAAAGCTTGGACACCAGGGGGTGGCTCTATTAGGAGATGTGGCCTTGTTGGAGAAAGTGTGTCACTGGGGATGGGCTTTGAGGTTTCAAATGCTCAAGGCAGGCCCAGTGTCTCTCTTCCTGTTGCCTGCCAATCTGGATGTAGAACTCGCAGCTACCTCTCCAGCATCTGTCTGCCTACATGCCACCATGTTTCCCATAACAATGAACTAAAACTCTAAAACTGTAAGTAAGCACTAATTAAATGTTTTCTTTTACAAGAGTTGCCATGGTCATGGTGTTTCTTCACAGCAAAAGAACACTGACTAAGCCTCTCTCTCCCTCTCTTGTTTGTTTGAGACAGGATCTCACTGTGTGGCCTTGACTAGCCTGAAAATTGCTTTGTAGACCAGGCTGGCCTTGAACTCAGTGATATGCATGCCTCTGCTGGGATTTAAGATATGTACCACCATGCCCCACCTGAATAACACATATTCTTCTATATGTAGGACAAATTTCTTAAATTTAAAAATTTAGTGTTTCTAAGTTCCCAGAGAAATTAGTTCAATTTTTTTTTATTCATTTACAAATAAGCAGCACTATTCCATGACCTATGACTGGGACTCTTAGTGTCATAAAAGGGAAAAAGATGTTTACCTCATATTCTATACAAGGATCTGGAGAATCATCGGTACAATGAATGAACCTTTGGAGAGAAAAAATGCAATTAGTATTTTTTTAATGTTAGTTTATGTATAGGCATGTTCTTAATTAATGTGAGAATCAGATTTCATAGAAATATCCAGAAACAAGGGACTAATCAAAATTCAGCCAACACTTATTAAGCAGTACTTGGTGTTATACACTATGTCATCTCATTTAATCCTCAAAACAGCATGAGAACCTCATATATATATAATCTCTATTTTTCTGTCAATGGGCAAAGAAACTAAAATTCAAGTGTCCAAGCTTCATAAATAAGTTAGGACTATATACTACCCAGGCTGCCCACTTCTCAGGGAAGGTTGGATGCCACTGTCCACACTCTCAGTGTTGGTCCAGCTGCTGATTACCAGGCTGTATACTGTTCTATGACCACGAGCTCTGCCACTGAGAGCCACACACAGTGACCACAGTCCTCCTTCAATGGAGGTAGGATGACATTATCTAACCTAGTGCTCACTCTGAGGATGAGTCAGCATGCTGACTATTGTTCCATGAACATTAGCTTGGCCATTGAAAGCCACACACACAGTGGCTGTCATTTCAAAAATGTTTGACAGAACAATTCAACCCTCCACATCGCACTTCCCTCTAAGTGTTGTTTCATGAACAACACTATACAGGAGTATAAAACACCCATCTGTGCCGAGCACTGGGCCAGGCACCAGAAGCACAAAGACACCTAGGACTCTGCTGCTTTAAGAGGTGTAACAGATAATTTTGGAACACTGAGTGAGTAAACTAAAATACTGTGACATCACAAATGAAGAACCAACTGGCTGGCTATCATGTGAGGGAGGGAGAGGAGGAAGTCGAAAGAAGTTTGTATGTAAGACAGAGGGGAAATGTGTCAAGGCAGGAAGAGGATGATGACGGCAGAGTACATGTGATTAGCACTGGTGGAGTCAGAACACAGGGGAAGTGCCAGTGATAAGGATCCATGAAAATCTGGATGGAGTGCTGCTTCGATTTTTTTCACTTTGACACAGACTAGAGTCGCCTGAGGACAAAAAGGAATGACAGAGTGACTCTCGGATCCACTGGCTAGCACAGGAGGAAAGCAGGTGGCGAGGACAGAGCAGACAGTTGGAGCAAGGAGAGCTGGAGATTGGGAAACCAGAGAGAAGCTGAGCAAGCCACTAAGACGAGGAGACCCCAGAGAGAGGGGAAAGACAAAGGGATCTAAGAGCTGAGCCAAGGAAGGAAACGTGACAGATGACAGAATCCTGGAAACAGCAACATTTAAAGAGTGAGTGAAAGAAAAAACTTCAGGGAAGAGTAAGTAGGAAACATGAACTGGCACACTGAAAGGCACTGGGGAGGCGGAGAGGCCAGCAAGAGTGGGAGGTAAGAAAGAAGTTTGCCTTTAGGAGCAGCTTTGCTATGGAAGGCAGGACAATTTGCTGAACCCAGAGCTTACCAGTTCAGCTAGACTGGCTGGCCGGTAAGCCTTATGGATTGCCTATCTCCCCAGAACTACAATTACAGGTGTGTGCCACCATGTCCAGCTGTTTACCTAGATTCTGGAGGTCCAAATGAACTCAGGCCCTCACGCTCCCATGGCAAGCATTTTACCAAATAAGCCTTCTCAACAGCTTGTTTTTATTTTTAGTTTAACAGTGACATGAACAATTGGATACAGATTGGGAGCAAAATAAAGGATGGTTGTGAAATGGCTTGTACATGTACATAACTTGTTAACAGTGACATGAACCATTGGATACAGATTGGGAGCAAAATAAAGGATGGTTGTGAAATGGCTTGTACATGTACATAACTTGTAATATATAATACACATAACTTATAGTCATATACAATATACATAACTTATAGTCAAGAGGTATTTGTGAAAAAAGTAAGCATGAACAAAACAGAAAGTACTTTCCCCCTATGTGGCTCTTATGGTTTGAATATGAGATGTCCCTCACAAGCTCCTGTGCTGAACGCTTGGTCTCCAGCCGACAGTGTGGAAACTAGCAGGTGGGGTCTAGCTGCCCATCGTGAGGGTAGGTTCTTGAGTCAGACCCAGTCTAATCCCTGTCCAGCTCTGCTTCCCAGGCACCATGAGGTTCACACCTCTCCACCATGACACTGCCTTACCACTGGCACAGTCATGAGACCCTAACTCCTGGGATTAAACCCACACACTGTGAGCCGAACTAGACCTTTTTCCTCTTGCCTTCTCACAGCAGTTATGATTCAGCTAACATGTGCTGGTGACCAGTGCTCTACCAATGAAGACACAGAAATTCTCTGGCACAAAAAAAAAAAAAAAAAAAAAAATCATTTTAAAGGTATCTTGAGCCTGGTGGGTAGTTAGGTGTTAAGGTTCATGCTTAGCAAGTAGGGAGACTCGGATCCATTTTGGAGGAGGGGAGCAAGCTTCAAGTCATTCAAATGCACACACCCAAGTGTGAAAGCCTTTTACTTCACTGAATGTGTGGTCATGTTGGTACATCTGCAATCATTTGTTTTACATTGCAAACAGTAATAATTTTAGTATACTCGATTGGCTAAGATCTAGAGAAAGCAGACTTTTATAACCAGTAATAACTGGGAACCAAATAATATAATCTATAACACATTTCAAAAGAAAAGTACACCGTGTGCTTGGTAAGCGGCCAGAGGACTGTTTTCACAGTAGTGAATGTTTACATATGCCGAGTGCCACTAGAAGCCTTCACACTGCCATCCCATTGAATCCTTGCAGTAAGTGATGTCATTATCATCTCCACTTACCAACTGAGCTGACCAAGGCTAGAAGGGTGAGGTGATAGGAGGGAAAGAAGCATCCAGTCTCAAGCCACACCGTGTCTCCCAGGGACAGAGGTGCAGACACTCTCACTGAAACTGTTAAGTTCAGTGAGTAGGCAGAGAGAGAGAAGTACACACACACACACACATACACACACACACAAAATATACATACCAACAAGACTTTAGCCTTTTTAAAGCTGTATCAGTGTTAAGAAAAGAAGCTGGGTAGTGGTGGTGCACACCTTTAATCCCAGCACTCAGGAGACAGAAGCAGGAGGATCTCTGAGTTTGAGGGCAGCCTGGGCTACAGAGGGAGTTCTACAGAGGGCTACACAGAGAAACCCCGTCTCAAAACAAGTTTAAAAAGGGAAAAAGGAAGGGAGGGAGGGAGGGAGGGAAGGAGAGAGGAAGGAAAGGAGAAAATCTATCATTTCTATGAGCAAGTTGGAAAACCTGTTTTAACATGCTCTAGCACACACTGGTGCTATCTGAAGACCTCATTTTCCCTTGAAAGCAAAAATCCCTTGCTTCAAACTCAACTGAAGTATGTTACCCAAAGGAGCTATACTCCAACACCAGCTTTGAGTATTTTTAAAATTTCTTAAGCAAAAATAAGTCTTACAGGTTGCTTTATGTTAATCAAAATTGAGGCCATGAAATGTCAGGTTAATAAAGATTAATACACTTGTTCCATTCTTTAAAAAGAATCGCCCTTTCCCCACCAGGACCACCATGACAGACTAAGAATATTAATAGAGTTCCTATGTTTTGACAGCCAGTCACACAGAGACAACTAAGTACTCTGAATTAGATTACCAACAGAAATGAGGAAAGACAAGGAATTCAATACATGTTAACAAAACAGGAACTGCTTGGTGTGGTGGTGCATGCCTGTAGTCCCATGACCCAGGAGGCTGAGGTGGGAGCATTACCATGAGCTCTAGGTTAGCCTAGACTACATAGTGAGTTCCAGGCCAGCCTGGGATAAAGTATATAAGAAAATAAAACTAAAAAGGGAAGTAAGGAAGAGAGAGGAAAAAAAGAAGAGAGAAAGGGAGGGAGAGAGGAAGGAAGGGAACAATCGAAGGACCAGAGGTGAAAAAAAAATCATAATCAAGGCCTCAGGTTCTACAGTAAGTGCCTTAACTACTTTTCTATTGTCAAAACACCATGACCAATTTGGGGATCACAGTTCCAGAAAGGTGAGAGTTCATGACCATCATGGCGGGGAGCACAGCAGCAAGCAGGCAAGCATGGCAATGGAGCAGTATCCGATAACTTACATCTTGATCCTCAAGCACAAGGCGGGGAAAGAAACACACCAGGAATGGTGTGAGATTTGAAACCTCAAAGCCCACCCCCAGTGACACACCTCCCTTAACAATCCTAACCTTTCCCAACAGTTCCAACTGTGAACCAGGCACTGGATGGCTACATTAGCTAGCCATCAAGCCCATGTCTCACTCCTCCACCCCAGAGCCAGGGTTTCAGGCAGGAACCACCATATCTGTGTTTAATTAGGTGCTGGGGACCCAAACTCAGGTCTCATGTTCGCACTTTATTGACCAATTCATCACCCCAGACCATTTTTAAAAAAGGTTCTATATTCTTACAAATACTGATTCAGACTTTTAGTCATCATATTACTACTCAAAAATAAGTGTACTTATACACATATTTACATTCTACCACCTTATAACATTATTTTTAACTGTTTTAACATTTATGTAATTTTTAAAATGAGTAGTTTGAGAACATATGTGGTACCGGAGGTTATTGCTGTAGCTTTTTTTTCTTACAGAGATGATTAAACAGATGGTCAAGTACGTTTATGAAAGGAGAGGGTGGTGCTGAGCTGTCTAGAAGCTGAACAGAAAAGTCAAAAGCCCCTGTCCAGGGGCTCATACTGAGCAGATGTCAACCATATCATAGTAAGACCTCTCTCTTCAGAAAAGAAAAAAAGTTGTTAAATTACAATATTGTGCTTCACACTAAACAAGGTCTAACTATATGAAAAAAAAAATACATCATGGGCAAAAAGACAAAGGACAAATTTTGAGCAAGGAGAAAATTATGTGTCAAAGTTTTGGTGGTATAGCTTTTCTTGCTGTTCAGAAAGGCATAGCAGAAGTTTTGGCATGCAGATGCCATTTCTTTAGCATTTTCAACTATGGTGGAAGTGAGGTGATTAGATATGTTCATTAAAGTTTTCATTGATCTTTTCTCCAAAGAGGCAAAATACTGTATTTAAAAATTAAACCACATATAGTGGTTTGATTGAGATGTCCTCCATGGTCACAGACATTGGAACACTTGGTCTCCAGCTGGTCACTGTTTTGGGCTGTTAAGGAGGTGTGTTCTTGCCAGAAGAAGTCTACTATAGGGTGGAGAGGGGTGCTCTGAGGTTTCAAAGCCCCACACCATTCCTAGTTAGTTTTCTCTACTTCCTGCTCATGGTCCATGATGTGGGCTCTTAGCTGCTCCTGCCAGCATGCCTTCACTCTGCCGTCAGACACTAACCCTCTGGAACCACAAGCCCAAATAAAACTCTTTCTTTAATCAGAGTGCTCATCATAACAAAGTAACCGAGACACCATCTAAAGCATATACACTGTCATCTAAATAAATAAGGCTGAAAAATAATAGCGGCAGTGACCAGGTCTACTTCTGCACAAAATTTCACTCCCGAGACTTTTGTTGAACTTGATTTAGAATTATAGAAGTCTTATCAGCAGTTTTAGTTGCCTGCGATTATAATCATTTATTTAAAAAAAAAATTCCAGCACAGCAGAAGCCAGCCAGCCTGCTCCCACCTTACCAGCTGGGCACTACCACAATGAACAAATGTGTGATGGAAAGGTGGGAAAGATGGGAAAAACAGAGCTGTATGTGCACTGAGGAGAGAGGCAGAACTGGGGACAAGATGGCAGTGACAGGTGTGAGAGACCACTGAGGTTGACAGTGAACATGCCACTGTCCAGTAGGGTTGATGGGGTAATGTGCAAGAGCATGGAGCTTACACAGACACACTTGGTCCCCAAACACACCACCAGACTGTGGGATCACCCTGGCTCCAGTCAATGATGGAGGCCCAAGATGAGAAACAGTTCACTTTCTGAATTGGACCTCCTTGAAGAACCACTGTGGTCCATGCTGCCACCAGAGGCTGTGTTGGTATATGTGGTTCATGCTGCTGCCCTAAGCCATGATAAAACCTGAGATGAATGTGGATGCATGAGGTCTGTGCCGCTGACTGAAGCCTTGGTAATGTCCTCCACCTTTACTCCTTCAGGGGGCCATGTTGATGTGAGTGGCCTGAGCCATGGTGATGTCTGGGTCCAGGGTCCTACTGCAGCCAGGGTCTGTGTTGATGTCCATGGCCTGTGTTACCACCAAAGACCACTCAGATGTCTGTGGTATGTGCTGCCACCTGATGCCTTGGTCTGTGTTATTGCAGGGGTGGAGTGGGTGGAAGTGAAAAGGCATACTGATCTTAATGGCCTCCACCTAAGGCCATGATGATGACCAGGCCCATGCTACTACCAAGGGCCATGTCTAGGCCTATGGTCCTACTGCAGCTGTGGTCTATGTTGAGGTCTATGGCTGGGTCCATGATCCTACTACAGCCGGGGGCATGTTTATAGTCTGTGGAGGCCCATGATTCCATTTTCCCACTGACTGTGGCTACTTCTATGATATTGATGACTCCAGAAAATAACTGAGGGAGGGAGATGGAAGGCTTTTGTGACAACCGCCCCCCCCCCCCACCCCAAAGTAACAGTCTAGACAGGAAGCCACCAAAGAAAAATCTTTAAAAAGTGTGAGGGGATGCTGAAGTATAGCTCTCCACAACTGATGGTTTCTGGCAGGGGTACAGGAGGGGAAGGACTCAGTTCTATTTAAGGGGCAGGCCACTGAGAGTTTGACCATGCCCCCATGGGTATATAAATAACACATATTGGACTTGAGTTTTTTTGTTTGTTTTTCCTTAATTTTTTAAAAAAATATTTATTTATTATGTATACAGTGTTCTGTCTGCATGTATGCCTGCACACCAGAATAAGGCATCAGGTCTCATTATAGATAGTTGTGAGCCACCATATGGTTGCTGAGAATTGAACTCAGGACCTCTAGAAGAGCAGCCAGTGCTCTTAATCACTGAACCATCTCTCTAGCCCTGTTTTTTCTTATTTTTTATTCTTATTTTTATTTTTACTTTTTTGGTGGGGCAGATATGTAAAGACTGGGAAGTGAGTGTAATTGGGGTACATGATACAAAATTCCCAGATAATCAATAAAAATGTTACATTTGAAGACAAAACAAAACAAAAATTAATAGCAATTAAAAAACGATTGGGTTTAAAAAAAATTTAAGCTGGAAAAACCATGCCTACTTCTCCTTTCAAACATTGTCTTGGGAAACGTAAAGATTTAAAAGTTGATTTAAAAAAAAAAAAAAAAAAGTAGCCTTCTTCATGCCCTCTTGCCTCTGCATACTTGCTGACCCACACACCATTCACTCAGATCATCCCATGATCATGGGAGAAAAAGACTGAGTATCTTATTTTTTACTGGTTCAGTCAAACTACTGCTCTTTGTGAATTCAAATAAACACACAATACATTTAGGGCTTCTTAAAAATAAAAACAATATATGAAATAAAAGAAGAAAAAGGAGGAGGAGGACTCAGAATACTGCCTGTACAGACCAGTTTTTCTCAATTTTAGATTTGCCACAAGGTTCCAACTTTACATAGTAAGTGGCTGTGGTGTTAACTCACAGTTCTTGTCCACATTTCCAAAACAATGCCCATTCTTTGACCTCATCATGATCTCCATCATTCATGCATGACTATCTTGTAACAGATTAATCTTTTTCTCATATTCAACATTATTTCTTGTACAGACTTTCACATCACTAGTTTTTTTGTTTGTTTTTGTTTTTCTGTACATAGAGCTGGGGGAGAGGGAACCTATCTTTTAAACTTGTATAGCAGTCTGAGGTAGAGACATGGTTCAATGGTTTAAGAATAGTTACTACTCTTGTAGAAGACCAGTTTGGTCCCCAGCACCTATATGGGAAGGTTCACAACCTTCTGTAACTCTAGCTCCAGAAGATTCTATGCCCAATTCTGAACTCTGTGGTTCAGATATACACATAACTTTGAAAAATAATATCTTAAAAAAAATTCTAGAAGTAAACAACTTCCAAATTTTAAGCTAAGAGCCCTTCTGTATTTTGTTTGCTCCATACTACCCAAGATGAGACCTTGGCCAGTGTGTCTACTTGGTATGTACTACCCACTTGTGGGTAATGTAGTAGCTATTTTAGTTATCAGTTTGACTACCTTGGTATTGTGATGTTTATGTTCAAGTAACCCCATTTTACATAATAATAATCCTGAAATGCTAGCAAGTTAAATACGCCAAGAGAAGCCATAATGTGCCTCCTGGAAGTAAAAAGGTGGTGTTTAGCATAGTCACATATGTATAGAAAAAACCCAGTATGTATGGCATTTAGTACTGTCTATGGTTTTCAGGCATCCACTGGAGGTCTATGGGCATATGTCCTGCAGATAAAGGGGACTTACTGTAATAACCAGTTTTGTGATAATACCAAGAAAAGTACTGCACTGAATGTAGCTAAGTGTAAATTGCTAAGACAAATAAAATTCCCCGGTCAAATCTATATCTCTTTAATCTGAGCCCTTCATGAATGGATTTACTTTTCTACCCACTCAGCTTTTTCTTCTAATTGTTATCTGAACATTAGGTGTTTGGTTTTTTTTTCATGTTTGTCCTACTGAAGTGATGATCAATAAAATAATTAATGAAAGCAGACTTGTGACTCAATAAGTTTAATCACAGAGAATGCTGATGTATGGGCAAATAATGCAGTCAGCAAATACTAGGCAGATTCACTGTGTTATAATTCCACCTCTACTTTCTAAAACATCTAGTCTACAGTCACCAAGTAAAACACACGTACAACCAAAGCCAGGACTTGGCATTCTATGGGAAATTTTGCCTATAGCAGACACTGGGTAGATGTTCCAGCTATTCCCGCCTGGCAGCCTTGCTAACAGAATCTGATTGTCCAGACCCTAATGCACCTGTGCTTCACAATCACTCCTGATATAGCTTGACTCTTGAACGCCCCCTAAAGCCCATGTGCTAAGAGAACTCAGTTCATGTGTCCTGGAGAGATAATGGAGCCTCTAGTATAAAGGAAGGCAGGTAACTGGGGGTGTGCCCTTGACAGAGACCTTAGGACCCTGACAACCTCCTGTCTTACTCTGTCTCCAGGCTGCTATAAAGTGAACAGGCCTCTTCTATCACACATTCCTGCTATGATGTACTATGCTGCTACAGACCCAAAAGAAAATGGGATCAACCAACCACAGGCTGAAACCTCTAAAATGGTGAGTCAAAATAAAGTTCTGCACCTTGTAAGTTGTTTACCTCAGGTATTCTGTCCATGACAAAAGCTAACTAATTAACATATCCCTACTTCCAGGAATACACATATTGAATCATATAAGCAGCCCTCAAAGCATGAGGAAACATGTTAGAAATAATATAGTCAGGGCAATAAACCCAATGTGTATAAACTATTTTCAGATGGCTTTTGCTAACTTAAAACATAGGGAGGGGCTGGATAGAGAGCTTGGTAGTTAAGAGCATACACTGTTCTTAATTCCTTTGTGGACCTGGATTCAGTTCTCAGTACCCACATCAAGCAACTCACAGCCACCTGTAATTTCACCTCCAAGGGATCTGATGCTCTTTTCTAGACTGTGTAGACACCTGCACTCATGTGCACATACTCCATCACACAGACATATACATAAAATTAAAACTTAAAAACATCCTGTGTTATAGCTGTTCTGTCTATGACCTTGAAGCACCATCCCAAGAGACGTAGCAGGTAACTGCTCCACCTGCCTATGACCTTGAAGTACATGCCCCTGGGGCTTAGCCTCTTGGTGACCCTTAAGACCTGAGATGCATCACTCTCTTGGCTCCCTTATGGGACTTGGATGCAGGACTGATTCAGGCAGCTGGAACAACATTTCAGAACCTGTGTCAATTCTGTTCTGTACAGTGAGTTTTCCCCCTTAATAAATTCTTTTGCCCTTTAAACAGACTCCGTGAATTATCCCTGACCATATCACAATATTGATTTCTTTAGTCAAGGTAAGACTCAAAATAGTGTAAACAATACAAATTTATTTTTATGATATAGTAAAAATTTGCACAGATCAACAATTGTATATTAGAATAATCACCGATATCTCATTCTATTATATATTTTAATGGGAATTCTGAAAAGGACCTATAACTGACAGTAACCAGCAGTGGGGCTTTGAACTACAGAACAGACTTAGGCCTCAGCAGAGTAAAACCATGCATGATCTTGTCGAACCTAAAGGATTACACTCTTAATCTCTGAGAGCTTCTGGAAGACATTGCGACAAAAGTTCCTTTTTATTTTTTCTACTTTGTAGCGCTAGGAATCAAACCCAGGGCACCAAGGTGGCCAGGCAGGTGCCGGCAACTGAGCCACACTTCCAGGTCTTCACTGTTCACAAGTTTCACTGATAAAGGACTTTGTTATAATGACTTACACTGTTAAGTGCTTGGTTTATTGCTTGCTATGCTAGTGATTATCAACAGTATTTCTAGGAACACATCAGTAATGCCCAACTAAAGGGCTGGGGGCTGAGTGCACAGCAATTGTTCTCTCCAATACCCTAACTGATGATCATTTATGGGTGAGCACCCTAAATCCAAGGCCTCACATCAACTTGCTGACTTTTCCTTAAAAGTCAAAAAGAACAAAATGTAAAACATGATTGGTAGTTTTACCATCCACTGATGAACGTCAAAGCTGATTTTTAAAACCATCAGCTTCAAAATGAAAAGCAATATGAAACTATTTTTGGAAAGGCCAAGATGTCCTCCCATTCTTACTGCAATGAATACTAAAAGTCTGTAAAAGTCTGTATCAATTAACAGATACAAAGCAGTCTGAATGTAATATAGTTCAAGATCTCTTACTCAAAGCATTAGGTGTTTAAAACAAAGCTTTAAAGGGAAGGGGAGTAAAGCAATGACTTTCTTCTAACCAGAGGGAAACAAACGCTGCTGCATTTATTAAAATGAAAACTGAGGGCCACCAACTCCGGGTAATACCTGTGCCTGTGTGACCACAAAAAGTCAGCAACTACATGTTAAAACAATACATGAAGCTGGGTGGTGGTGCCACACACCTTTAATCCCAGCACTCGGGAGGCAGAGGCAGGCAGATCTCTGCAAGTTCGAGGCCAGCCTGGGCTACAGAGTGAGTTCCAGGACATCCAGGGCTACAACAAAGGAACCCTGTCTTGACAAACTAAAACAAAAACAACACATGCTTGGGTTTTTGTTGTTGCTGTTAATTTCAATCATTTCTATAAAGCCAGAAATGAATGGCTATAGAAATTCCTGGATAACTCTCTTCCCTCTATATGCTATTTTTATGATGCCAGAGACTGAATGCAGGGCCTCATGCACATTAACCATATATGTAATGATTGAACCCTAAATTCCTTTTATAATAAACTTGGGATACAAACACACTCATCAATGGCTACAACACGCTGTTTTCTCTTATCAACACTATAATCCCATATACAGAGGTATAACAGAGCTGACTGTGACTGTCAGGCAGTGGACATACCTAGTCATGCCAGGATCCTTTCAAAATAGGGGCTGAGGCTGAAGCAGAGTGAACTGCCAGAAGAGCCCCGACTGCATGGTTAGGAGTAAAGGTGTGCTCCACATGCAAGCACTGTATTCTTACAGCAGAACTTACAGACTAGTTTAACTGAGAAGATATTTAGAAGATGAATAAGAGGGATGTCAACAATGGCTGTTGTTTGGTGATGAGACAAAAGAAGATTGGGTCTCTCTCTCTCTGTCTCTCTCTCAATGGTTGGTGCTCTGCCCTGCTATAATTAGCAGCAGCAGCTCAAGTTCTTTTTTTTTTTTTTTTTTTTAAAGACAAGATTTCCTTGTGTAGCCCTGGCTGTCCTGGAACAACTCACTCTGTAGACCAGGCTGGCCTCAGACTCACAGAGATCCACCTGCTTCTGCCTCTGCTTCTGCCTCTCGAGTGCTGGGATTAAAGGCATGTACCACCACCCAATACAGCTCAAGTTCTTTAGACATTGTTATCATGAAGGAGACAGTAATTCTACTTAAAAAAAAAACCAAAAAACCCTCAAGATTTACTTTAAGGATCTTTATGGCAGAGCTTTATAAAAGAAGAGAATTGCTCAAACACATCATGCTACCAGTATCTAGTGGCAAACCATCAAGGTCAGATAAAATAATGATAAATGTAAGCATTTAAAGACACAGAAAGATGTCATTATGTCATTATATGCTGATAACATACTGTCACTATACACTGCAAACATAACCTACAGAGCAATATGAACAACTGGATCCCAATCTTCAAGTTGGGCTGGAGAACTGGCTCAGCAGTTAAGAGCACTGGCTATTTTTCCAAAGGACCCAGGTTCAATTCCTAGCACCCATATAACAGCATACAAAATCTGTAACTCTAGTTCCAGATCTGATACCTTCTTTTGGCCTCCAAAGGCACCAGGTATGAATATGGCACACACACACATACATGCAAGCAAAGCACCATATACATCAAATAAACAAAAAAGTCCTAAAAAAAAAAAAAAAAATGGGGCAGGTGGGCTGGCAAGCTGGCTCAGGAAGTAGAGAGAGGCAGTTACTCCCAAGCCTGACAACCTCAGTGTGACCCCAGGATCGCATATGGTAAAGAGAGAGAACCAAGTCCTATAAGCTGTTTTCTAACTTCCACAAGTGCTCTATGACTTGTACACACACACACACACACACACACACACACACACACACACTATACATATATATGAATAATTTAAATAATCCTTAATAGACAAAGACAGGTATATTTACATTATATCTATGAATCAAAAGAAATCTGGGGGTTGGGGATTTAGCTCAGTGGTAGAGCGCTTGCCTAGCAAGCACAAGGCCCTGGGTTCGATCCTCAGCTTAAAAAAAAAAGAAATCTGGAAGTATATACAGTTGATTATATAATGAGCTCACCATGCTTTCCTGGTTTTCCTCATTAGTAGTTACTAATTTTTTATATTATAAGCATATTTGAATTTTATAATAAGAAAAAAATTACTAAAATATTTAATACATATACACACATATATACTCCTGATAGTTAGGCATAGCCATTGAATAGCATTTGCTGTAAAAGAAAAAGAAAGGTTTGTTTTAAAATGCCACTTGAGGGCCACAAAGTAGCTCATGACACAGAAATGTTACAGTACACTCTAGAGAGTAGAATGTTACCAACAGGAGGCTACTCACAAGACACTTACGGCTGTGTGAAGTCACGGGTGATGAAATCGGAACTCTTGAAAAGCAGGAAGATGTCACTGAGAGTTTTACACTTCAGAGAACTATTCATTGCTATCCAGTATGCATCCTAAGTAATAAACATGTGTGAGTTAAGACACACCCTACAAGTGCAGCACACCAATGAAAGCAATAATGCACTCTACCTCCAGGGCTTAGAAAACACAGCCAAGCAAATTTTAGAACTGTCAGATGTCAACTATACTTGTCAACAAAAAGAGCATGACCAGTGCACGCCAGACACTCAGTTATGCATACTAAAGACCAAGATGGTTCAGTAGGTAAAGGCACTTCCCAAAAGCCTGGGTCACCTAAGTTCAATCCCTGGGCTACACATGGGAGAAGAGAACCAAATCCTACAAACTGTACTCTGACCTTGAAGTGTGCACAAATATACCCACAAAACAAATAAACAAATATAATTAAAAAAAAAAAAAAAAGAAGTGTAGTTATGCACACTGACATAGTAGGATCCACACATTTCAGCCCAGGGCAAAATACTTTCCAATGTTTTTCATGTTAACATGGAAAGCAGGCTAATAAAGTTACATACATCTGCTAAAAGATTCAAATAGTAAAGAAACAGCTATTCTCCAGAATAAGAGCAGTCATTTCTATCATTCCTGTTTGGGGAGACCGACAGACAAACATTCAGACTTGGACAGTCAGCACAGTTAATACCCTATGTATTCGAACAGAAAGGAAGAAAGTGAAAGTCTCAACCATCGCATCCTAAAACAGCAACTGTGCTGGACATGTGGACATAAGAGAACAAGGCTAAGTGGGGTGTGACTACGTCACACTTCCATAGACAGACCAGACACAGGATAAAATATACACTGAAAAACACTGGTAATTACCAAAACTACCCAATTATCCACACTACATCGAAGAAAGCACTGGTGCATACAAATCAGTCAATACCACACAGATGAATAAAAAAGAATGTAACTGTCAACTCCAAGGAAAGTGAAATATAAAATAAGAAAATGCTAATCATCATAGTAAATGTACACTAGGTGAGTACATGGTATCTGCAAAATGAAACCCAGTGGAAACACTGAATACTGGGAGAAACAAAAGGCACCCCCAAAAATGAACATACACTTCCTGCCACTATGCACAAGCTCATGTGTGGGAGCAGGGTATGTACTGATGCAAAGATAAGAGAATAACTTTCAAGAGTTGGTTCTTGCCTGGCAGTGGTGGCGCACACCTTTAATCTAGCACTCAGGAGGCAGAGGCAGGCAGATCTGACCACTGTGAGTTCGAGGCCAGCCTAGCCTGGTCTACAGAGTGAGTTCCAAGACAGGCTCCAAAACTGCACAGAGAAACCCTGTCTCTAAAAAAAGGGGAAAAAAAAAAAAAAAAAAAAGAGTTGGTTCTCTCCTGCCTTGTCAGTCCCGAGATTAAACTCGGGTTACCAGGCTATCCCACTCTGGTCCAGCATATTTATTAGAGCTTTTCAACAGAGAAAATCTTGCTCTACTGAGTAGGTGATGTTTTAAAACACGCAGACTATGAACAGAAGGCGGACTCCAGCACAACTGACAACACAGGAGGTCAAACTGTCTTTGGGCAGAATACTTAGTATTGCTCAGACCCAGAGTGATACATGCAGAAAAATCAAGAGAATCAAACCGAGGGAAAATACAATAAACTCAACAGAATTTTTCTGGAATTAGGAATATAATCAGATCTTCCATGGAGCTATAAAATGAAATAAAGAGCAAAACAAACAAGTACTCAAATAATAAGATTTTTTAATGTGCACCTACCCTTGGGGCACTCCAGTTAAGCTTAGGGAAGACATTTCCCCCCAGCAAATTGATAGCTTCCTGGACTTGAGTGTTGAACTCAGGAAATTCTGGTGCCTACAGAGACAGAGAACAAATCATGAGCAAGTCAACAAGACTAGACATGGAAAATAACTCAAGGTTGAAGTTAGAATGTTAAAAACAGAATTATTTAGGATACAAATTATTGTTCTTATTTCCCCCACTTGATTAAATAAAATCAGCAAGGAAATAATATTTACCAGAAAGAGAAATAATCAACTTCTCAACAGGTACTTTCCAAAACAATTGAAACTCCTGTCTCTGAAAACACAGCTAGCTGTCCCCGAGTACATGGTCCCTGAAGAACAAATCACTGGTTCTTTCTGAATACTTACATAACACCGGCATCTAAAGCCAACTCTGATGCCATATGCCCTGAAATCCTACCACTTGGCAAGCAGAAGCAGGAATTAGGAGCTCAAGACCCTTGGCTATAGAGCAAGTTCAAAGTCAGTCGGGGCTAAGGCAATGTGTAAGTGTGCTCTGCACAAGAATAAAGACTTTAGTTTAGACCCTTAGTACAAAAGCCAGGCATGGCTACCCACACCTGTAACCCCAGCACTGGGAAGGCAGAGAGACAAGCAGACTGCAAGAGCTCCCTGCCCAGCCAGCTCACCGAAATGGCAAGCTGCAAGTTTATTGAGAGACCCCCTTTAAAGGCAATGAGATGAAGAGCAACAGAGGACTACACCAGACAGACAGACAGACAGACACACACACACACACACACACACACACACACACACACACACACACACACACACACGGACTAATGAGAGCTAGTATTTTTCGAGAGAAGAGACTGGGGTATTGCCTGTACATACACTCCAGGTATCAGAAATAATACCCAATGTTTAAAGGGCCGTTTATGGGAAATGTTCAGTGAAACAAAAATACATGATGTGATAAATTATACCTAAATGCTACTATTTACAGGCAAGTTTTAATACAAGCAAAAATCCCAAATAGTACCTCAGTAAGTTGAAATGTCCTTTTCTTTTTTGTTGAGTTAGAGACAGACTCAGTCTAGTGTTTGTTTCAACCAGGAAGTGACAGAAACACTACTACTATTCAACAGGAAGATAGGCCTGACTACCAATAGGCCCTGCCTTAGGTTTTAGGTAAATATCAAGGGGGATGGAAAGAGGACAATCTCTTCTGTCACTCTCCTACTGCATTCACCTCTAGGGAGGGGGCTGCTGCCCCCTACTGGGCAACTGCAGGTTCTGAAAAAAATTAACCAAACTCCATAGTAGAAAAATATTCTGACAAAATCTAAAATTATCTACACACTACAAAACCCAGATGGTTCCTATGGACTCTCAAAGATCTAGCTCAGTGAAGAGAAAGAAAAAAAAACTGAGAAGATTCTGGGAAAAAGGCCAAAAGAGTAAGTTCTTAAAAATGGAAATGTATCTCCCAATTAGAAACAACTCATTAGTAGGTTTTGTTTGATTTGTGGGCTAAGACTTGATCCCTGGCCTGTGCGTGCAGTCAAGCACTCTAACACTAAGAAACACTCTCAGCTCTAGGAAGGGTCAGCAAGATGCCAACCTATAGGCTGGTTAACAAGTTCTTTCACTATCTGATAGACTGTACCATATCTCTTTTCCACTAGACTACCATCAACTCAGCTTAGACATAATCAGAGTCATGAAGACCTGTCTATGAACAATTGAGTTAGGAACCCTGTATTCCCACTTGTCTCTCCCATCAAAAGGATGTAGGATTGGTGTCATGCAAATTACTTCCTCATAATCACCAAAACCTGCTGGTCTGGCTGTCCTAGAGCTGTCAATAAAAGCCACTTATCTAAGTTCTACATCAGCAGTAGTTTCTGTAAGAGATACAACTGGGGCAGTAGAGATGGCTCAATGGTTATGAACACTGGCTGCTCTTCTACAGGACCTGGATTCAATTCTCATCACCCAAATAGCAGTTCACAGCTGTCTGTAACTCCAGTTCCAGGAGATTTTAACCCCTCTTCTGACCTCCACAGGCAACAGTCAGGAACGTGGTGCACAGACATAAAAGCAGGCAAAACACCCATACACACAAAATTTAAAAATAATAATTACAAAGACAAAATAATTTCACTTTCCTACTCCACAAAGCATTGCATTAAAGGACTGCTATATTTCATACATTCTGCTTTGGTTTTTGTAGTGCTGAAGATTTTCCAGTGCTATGTGCACCTTAGGCAATCTGCAAAAACCCTTGGGTTTTTTGTTTGTATTGTTTTGCTTTGTTTTGAGACAGGTTCTCATGTAGCACAGGCTGACCTAGAATCACTATGTAGTCAAAACTGGCCTTGAACTCTTGACCTTCCCTCTTGATCTTCGTTTTGCTTGAATCACTGCCATGTACCACTATGCCCAGATCTGTGATCTGTTTATTACATTTTAAAAGATCTGACTGGTTCTCTCAATCTTCAAAATCATTCAACCTTATGAAATACTAAACCATGAATCCTACAGAAAAATTCAAGTTATAAAAGTTTACATATAGCACACCATTATATGATTTTTACTGTGAATAACTTGGTAAACTACAGCTAACTCTTAATGATGAGAATGAAGTCCTATGGACATCCTGAAAGGGTCCAGTCACCATCTCTCCCACCCCAGAGGATCCCATATTCACTTAATACTCCTGATCACTACGCCTTTTCTTTACTTTTTTTCTTTTTTTTTTTTCCCTGAGACAGGGTTTCTCTGTGTAGCTTTGCTCCTTTCCTGGAACTCGCTTTGGAGACCAGGCTGGCCTCGAACTCACAGAGGTCTGCCTGCCTCTGCCTCTGGAGTGCTGGTATTAAAGGTGTGCACCACCACTGCCCAGCTACATTCTATTTTTAACCAGTTTTAATACCTGTACCTGGTTCCTCCTACAGTTAAAAGTAAAATCTTTAAAAATGTGTTAAATAAAGTTTCATGTCTGCATTGGAATCATGATTTTATACTCTGAAAATGACGAATAAACAGATGACATTATTGTTTTAAACTCATAGCTCAATTGCTAGTTTGAACACAGACACCTGTCAGTTTTCCAGGGGAAAGTTCCCATTGTGAGTGGGATAAAAACCCACACATTCATTTGATATCCCTAGACTTTCTGATGTCTCATCAGCTGCCTTTCTAACCTCAATTCCACACCACAATCATTCAGAGGCTAGATTTCTTTTTCCCTTTTTTTCTTTCTTTCTTTTTTGGTCCTAATTGTTTTTAAGAACTACAAAATGTATATAAAAAGTTATATTTGCTCATGTTCCAAGATTGAAACATTCAACAATTTGGCATATTTAACTGGAACCTTTATGTGTTTTGTTTGTTTTACTTTTTCTTTTTCCAGTGAAGCAAAGCTAAATTGTTAGTTGTAGATTTATTAAAGGAAAAATGTTCCTGAGAGCAATAAAGATCCTGACCATCATTATAAACCTAGTGTATATTCTTCTACATTCATGACTTTAAACAGTACACAAACTTGTCCATAAATATGGCATTCTAAGAATTTTATATAATACTATCACTTGCTAGGTACACTTTCATTTTTTCAAGATTTCATTTTTTTTTAAATCTTATGTGTATGACTGTTTTGTCTGTATGTACTGTGTTGTATCCAAGTCTGGCACCATAGAGTCCAGCAGAGGTCAACAGGTCTCTCTAGAGTTATAGCTGACTATAAGCTGCCATGTGGATCCTAGGAACCAAACCTGGGTTGTCTGGAAATGCAACCAGTGCTTTGATGGCTGAAGCACCTCTCCAGTCCCTATGCACACTTTCAACTTGACTTGAGTAGGAACACTGAGATGAATCCAAGTTGCATTGTCTTTTAGCCGTATTTCCAAAGTACAAGTTCACCATGGCGCTTTTGAAATCTTGATGATTATTTCCTTCTTTGAGACAAGGCCTAGTTTTTCAGCCCAAGGTGGAGTCCAGATTGCAGGCCTCACACCTGAGTCTCCCAAGTGCTAGGGTTATATGCACTTGATTCATATTCATTATCTCTTTGGCATATGGGGGTGTTCCTCACTTGATAGCTTTTTAATTATACTAGTGAGAGATTTACTTTGGATTTTCCTTCAATGGACCAGGCTTCCATATCTCCTTGCCTAAGAGTTATCCATTCATGAGTGTTCCTACTGCCCATCTCCACTTACTTCTACCTGGAGAACCTAATTACTTAAATAGACATTAGCTTTTTATTGTAAAATGATGTCAGACTTCCAGAAATGTGAGATCAGCAAGAATGCTCACATAATATTCAGACTGTCTCCTTTTCACCCCATTGGCTTTATCATGGTTCCCCACACCCTACTCTCTATGCATGTCTATTTATTTATCTTTACATCATGTAATGAATTCTTTTCCCATGCCATTGTAGAATACACTGCAATCACTAAGTCCCTTTACCCCTAAATATGAATATTTATTTCCTAAAACGCTGTTTAAGCATTCTTTTATAAAAGAGTAAAGTGATCACAATCAGGAAGCTTACAAAAATAGAACATCATTACCTACTTTCTAGACTGTATTGAAGCATGCCCACTGTCCTAACAGTGTTTTATAGCAAAAGAAAAATCAGAACTTTTTTCCTTATCTAGAGTCCAGTCCGAAGCATCCACTGTAGTTAGGTATCCCGTTTCATTAATTTCCTATAACCTCTAATAGTTAGTTCCTCTCTCTGTGGTAATTACTGTTCATGACTTTGATATTTTTTAAAGAGTATATAGAGAGTTGGTTTCTGGCTCTTTTTGTCATGTTCCCATCATTCTTTTCCATTTCCTTAGTTTCTGGCATAGCAAGCTTCTGTGGGTCCATTTTACTTTCCCAACTTCAGTCCTAGGTTTCTCTAAGAAGTTTCAGATTAGTGGTGAATAGTATTCAGAAGCAAGCATAATGGCATGAAGTACGTTCCCTTGCTACCATGAAGAATGTCACTGATTCTGTACCTTCTTAGTACACAGGAGTATGGAAAACACACACACAGAAAGAGGGAGAGAGGGAGGGGGAGAGAAAGGGGGAGGGAGGGAAGGGGGGGAGAGGGAGAGGGGGAGAGAGGGGGGGGGGGGAGAGAGAGGGAGAGAGAGAGAGAGAGAGAGAGAGAGAGAGAGGGAGAGAGAGAAGGCGCACTCTGATTTCAAGACTGTTTATTTATTGTAGGAGTTTACGTGCAATGTGTGTGTAGGGGTGGCCAAAGGCCAGAAGCCATATAGCATGAGATCTCCTGGAGCTGAAGTTACAGGTAGTTGTAAACCACCTGATATAGATGCTGGAAATTGAACCCAGGACTTCCATATTAGCAGCAAACATTTTTGCCCACTGAGCCATCTCTCTAGTTCCCACTGTTCTGATTTTAAAGTTTGTGTTTCTCCAAAATTCATGTCAAACCTTAATCCCAACCACAGTGATATTGAGAGGTATGACATTTGGAAAGTTAAGTCATGAGGGGCTATACCTTCATGAATAGAGTTAATAGCTTCAGAAAGGGCATCAGAGAACCCTCCAGCTCTTCATCTCCCCTGCCTCCTTAGCATGGTCTTATACAGCAATAAGGGGCTACCTTGAAGCAGAGATAACCTCTCCCCAGACACTATGTGAACCTTGTTCTTGGGTTTCCTCTGAAAAATAAATCTCTCTTGTTTCTAAGTTACTCAAGTCTGGGAAGGGGACACATGACATCAGAGCAGAAAGAGAAGCTACTTGAGAAGAACGGGAGCACGAGGGGAGGGGAGAAAACACTGGGGAAACAAAGAGCCAAGTGTGACAACACACATGCATGGAGAGGTCATGATGAAACCCATCTCTTTAGATATGGGAAGTACCTGCTTTCCATGAGCGATCTCCAGAAGTCACATAAAAACTCAAGGCCCACAGCAAGGTCGAGTGGGAATAGGAAGAAACCTGGGGCTTGCTGCTCAGCCAGCCTAGCCTAATTGGCAAGTTCCAGCCAATGACAGACTGTCTCAAATGAAGTGAATGATGTTCTCTCCCTCTCAATCTCTCTTTTATTTCTTGGTTTTTTCAGACAGAGTTTCTCTGTGTAACAGTCCTAGCTGTCCTGGAACTTACTTTGTAGACCAGGTTGGCCTCAAACTCACAGATCCACCTGCCTTTGCCTCCCAAAATAGCATTCTTAACAATGATACCCAAGGTTGTCCTCTGGACTCCACATGGACATGTGTGCATGTGCACCTATATACATGTGCACCTGCAAACATACACATAATGAATAAATATTAACAAACAGAAATAAATTGTCCAGTATACTTTGTTATAGCAGAAGGAACAGATTAAGTTACATACACTGTCTATCCATCTATATTATTTAAATGTGAGCTCATATACTAATCACCCTTATCCTCATTAAGATCCAGGTCAAATGTATCAGTGGATGGACGGCTCCGTACCCACAAGTATATACATAGCACAAAGTGGGTGGGTAATCAAAAAGAGGACATAAAGTTGGGAGTGGGGATGAGAGTGGGTCTGAGAGTTAGGGGAGAAGTAGATATGAACATGATCAAAATGCACTGTATGTAGATATGAAATTCTCAAAGAGTTCATAGAAATATTTTATTTTAAAAATCCTGGCCACATGTTGCTTCCCACTGAAGCATTTCTAGATGCTCCCAGTTAACTGTTCCCTGTTTTAAAATCCTGACCATCTCCCGACTACCTTAAGTCACCCTTCTCCCTGGTGTACAAACCCTCTGATGGCAGAAACTGAATAACTATCTTTGTCCCACAGAGCCCAAGTTAACGGCCTGAGTACGACAGAATCACACTGAGCTGAATGGGATTTTCATATATAAGAGTGATATGTATGGCATGTGGAGTAAACAAGACAAAAATTCCCATCTCCGCATCTGTTGGCATGGTAATCTAAGGAAATAGCGTCACTTTTAGACATCTCCATGTCTTCTCATGTATCCTTGAAATTGTATCTCTTTAATTGAAACAAAGTACCTTTGAGTAGTACTTCAGTCTCACTTGAAAGAAATAACTTTATGCCATTTAAATATCCTTGAATAAATGAATACAGACTTTTCACTTTGATTCCTCTTCATCTGGGAACCTCAGAGCTAATATGTGGCTTGATTCCATCTTTCAGGATCTAACAGAAGCAAGTCGAGCATCAAATGTGTACTTGTGGTGGGTATTGTGTTCCCTGAAATATTGTGTGTTCCCCGAAATAAACATATCTGGGGTCAGAGAACAGACAGCCACTAGAACAAAGCCAAAAATGGTGGCTAGAAAATGGGAAGAGTAAGCCATAACAGAAGTTGGGCGGGGGTGGTGCACGCCTTTAATCCCAGCACTTGGGAGGCAAAGCCAGGTGGATATTTGAGTTCAAGGCCACTTTACAAACAGCTAAGCATGGTGACCCACACCTTTAATCCCAGAAACCCAACCTTTAATCCCAAGGAGTGGGGGCAGAACGAGAAAGGTATATAAGGCGTGAGGACCAGGAACTAGAGGAGTAAAGCATGTAGTTAGTTAAGCATTTGGTTGGTTAAGCATTCAGGCTTTGGAGCAACACAGTTCATCTGAGATTCATGTGGAGGAGGACTCAGAAGCTTGCAGTCTGAAGAAACAAGACCAGCTGAGGAACTGGTGAGGTGAGATAGCTGTGGCTTGTTCTGCTTCTCTGATCTTCCAGCAATCACCCCAATAACTGGCCTCGGGTTTGAGTTTTATTAACAAGTACCTTTAAGATTCCTACTATATTGTACTCTTGATATTTCTTTTGTAAGGAAAAGGGGAAGAGGGCAAACTATGCTTGCCTGTTAAGCAATGACATAAGCTGTTTCTACAAACAGTAAGCGATCACCCACAGACACAGAGGCACCCCAAGGCACGCTCATCACACTCAGGCAGGCACTTAAGCCTTGAGGCCCATTCTCGTGCATCAGTGTGAGGCTGCCCCAAGCTGGCGCGGCTTTGCCCTTACCGTAAGTGTCGCCGTGTTCTCATCATCGGACCACTGCATGGACGAGGAAAGAAAGAACACAGTCAATGTAAAGACCATACAGGGATAACAAAGGAGCATGCTACCTAAAAATGACACACAGGAGACAGCTTTCCCTGAACATGCCATATGAGGAGACGGCTCAGCAGGTAAAAGCACTTGTACTCAAACATGAAGGCCCGAGTTCTAATCTTCAATACCCACGTAAAAAGTAAGTAAGGAGCTGGGCATGCCTGGAACCCTAGTGTTGGAGTGGGGTTGAGGGTATCCCTGGGCTTATGGGCCTGTGTTAGCCTAGCTGAAAAGCAGTGAGCTCCAAGTTCAGCAAGAGAACGTCTCAAGGAAATACAATGGAGACTGACAGAGCAGGATACTGGATGTCCTTCACTGGCCTCTGCAATGCACACATATGGGGCACATACACAGTATGCACAAACATATATACCACACACATACACCATGTATATGTATCTATGACATATCTATGTCAAAGTAATAAAACATGTAATAAAACATAAGGTAAGATCTGTCAAAAGCATTTCAGAGATTGTCTAAATGAGAACAGATACTAAACAGACTGTTCTCTACTGACCTGTGTTTCTTCGGCTTCATTGTCACTGTCTGGCTGGGAACATGTTGGCGGATCTTCCCTAAGAAAACATAAAGCAAAATTTAAGTGAGAAAAATACTTTGGTGCCATGAAGTCATAAATTCAAATGTACTGAATTTATAAATAAGTAAATAAGTAAGTAAATAAAATAAATAAGATAAATGCAAAACAGATAGCTTTAGGTTTGGAAAGTAATATAAACAAATGTTCACTTCTTGAGACAGAAGCTAATAAAACATGGAATTAAAATAAAAGCCAGGAGCTTGTAGTGCACACCATTAATCCTAGCACTCAGGAGGCAGATCTCTGAGTTAGAGGCCAGCCTGGTCTACAGAACAAATTCCAGGGCAGCCAGGGCTACACAGAGAAACAGATGGATGTATGAATGGATGGATGGATGGATGGATAAATAAATAAAATGTAGAATTAGGGTTGGGGATTTAGCTCAGTGGTAGAGTGCTTGCCTAGCAAGCGCAAGGCCCTGGGTTCGATCCTCAGCTCCAAAAACAAAAAACAAACAAACAAAAAATGTAGAATTAATGGGAGTATACTGCCAGTAATATATGGCAGAATGAAAATGTTCTGCCTGTTCAGAAATCACTCAAACCAGGAAGAAAAAAACCAACTCCATCTCTATAACATTGTGAGAATCATGTACAACTTTGATCCAGATATTTGAGGCAATGGTAGGAAAGACAAGGAAGATAGACAAGAGGAGGGCAGACACAGAGGGGAGATGGGAGAGCTATCCACACAGCTAATGAAACAGCACTGGGCGCAGAACCAAGACTCCTTGTTTGTACAAGGAAAACAGCATGTGCAATGGCATCAAGATTACTCTGGATCTACACAAGGAAGAAAGTAAGAGGAGGGATGGAGAGAGGAAAGGAGGCAGGCAGGCAGTCCCACAAACTTCCCACATATTTCTTTGCAGGGTTATTCTGCCTTTCTAGCCATCACATTCCAGAATATATTTCCCCATCCCTCTAATTTAGACTAGCTTCAAGACTCATTCTGACCCACACAATTTATCCAAAGCAATAGCACCTGATTCTGCACTAGGCCACCAGCAGTCCTCACAGCCTCTCCTCACACCACTCTGTAAAGAAGCTAGTGCTAGTCTTACTGAGGATGAGGAGGTCCACATGGAAAAGGAGACCCAAGTGACAGCTTTAACTGTCAGGCATGTGAGGTAGTCCATCTTATGATGACCCACCTCAGCCTGGTCACCAAACAACTACAGCCATGTGACTTTAGCAAGACCAACAGAAGACTTGGCCAGGGCCAAGAATGAAGAAGATCAATTTTTCCATATGGACCAGTTAACAAGGGAGCCGCCCAGAGTTGGCTGGACACTAGCAGATATCATGAGATTCCCGACTCAGAAACAAAGGACTCTGTTACTCACAGGACAGCACAAAGCATCTCTGAATTAGTTCCCTCGTGACCTTCCAGTCTTACAGGGTCAGCACAGAGTGGCCCGAGTTTTCAGGACAACTGAAGGACCGTCCTCTTAAGGAGTTTTATCTTTTACAAAGAGATCCAAGTACACCTGCTCCATGCATAACCCAGGGAGATATCTAACCTGCTTTTATTCTGGAGGGAGACACCCTCTCTCCTCCTCAGGCTGCCTGCTATGTAAACACTCCTGGAAAGATGGTCAAGAAAAAAGTTGGCCATGATTCTGCTTGCAAGATATGCAGCAATGTGAGAGACGCTGCCAGGAATCAATGACAAACAAAACTGCCCTGGTTCAAGCTGCTAAGTTTGAGATGCTGTGTTATGCTGCAATAGATAAGGGATCAAGATGATTATTATGCAATATAAAATATTGAACATAAAATCCCAAGACCATTTACCTAGAAAAAAAAAGTAAAAACCAGAATGACATGGGACTTTCAGATCAAAAGATGGCGAAAAGGAGAAAGACAGAAACACAGGTTAGCTTCGGGACCTGGATCAAAACCCGATGGTCCCTTCTGCCTCTTCAAAAGGGCTTTTTATAACAATGCCAAGGGGCGGGGCAAAAGACCTCTGCCTTGCTAGATCACAGCACACTGCACAGCCATGTAAAGACCCTTCCAAACACCTGGTAACCATGCCCGTGGTCAAATCATCCCCTTATGCAGCCTTGCTGGGTAAAGCAAGCTCAGATTCTTGGACCCTGAGTAAGTTCTTACTAAGAAACCTCTGTGGGTCTCTACAGGTACTACATTCTTATTTCTCTTAGTTTACCATTTTATTGAAACAAGAGCTAGAATGCATACAGGAAAAGCTTTTGAATATATACATATATGACAACATTTTTATTTCCTATCTTTCATACTCATGTTGGTGAGTGGAGTAGTTAGCTTACTATGAACTTCTAGGTAGAAAATTGCTCAAATTCAAACTTTGAAGGCACAATTCACTGTCTTTCAATATGCTCTAAGGTCCCATGTACTAAGTTCTACAGTTCCAGTTTTTATGAGCTTTCACCCGTGCTGGGATGGGCATCTGGTGATGCAGCTGTCTTTGGGTTATTTCTGTTCCTGTAAGTAACCCCTCACCCATATTCTTCTAAGTGGCTCCAATATAACAAATTATTCACCAAATTGGACTTAGGTCTGTTACTAGTCCCCGATGAAGGGTGAGTAGACACCTGCTTACATCTCTCCATGAATGAATGTACAATCCAGGAAGCTACACTAAAAATCTAGCAGGCAATAACAAGGCCAACTTGCACACACAGTAAACTTCAGGCCAGTGTGGGATATAATAAAACTGTTTCAAAAAAACAAACAAGGGGGCTGAGGAGGTGGATCAGGAATAAAAGCACTTGTTGTGAGGAGGATTTGCTTATATGTTTCTCAGGCTAGCCAGAGCTTACAGAGGTCCACCTGCCTCCTGAGTGAAAAGGAACGGCATGCCTAGGTTAATCCATTCACTCAAGCAAGAACATTGACTTAATCAGTACACCATTTCCTTATGATTATAAAGAATTGTTTTCTGATATACTTTACCTTCCTGAAACCACCAGAGTCCCATCGTCCAGTAAATAGTCTTTCACATTCTGAGGCAGTGGGAGAATGACACTGGAAAAAACAAAATATACCAAAAAAGGACATCATTTAAAAGGATTAGCACAGAGGAAAGATGTAGACAGATTTCTGGGAGGGGGAGGGGCATCAGCTCATTAAAAAAACAATGTGGAGACTTATTATTAATTATGAAAGCTTGGATTATAGCTTAGGCTTGTTTCTAACAAGCTCAGTATAATATGAATACACACTTCAGTTTACATAATTACCACAGTAGTCCTTACAGTGAAATTAAAAAAATAAAAAAAAAAAAAAAAAACACTAGCCAAATCCAGAGAACCTGATCGAAATCACAACTAATCAGAATGCTGAGAATGAGTGACTGTGGAATGCTCACCTCTAAACAGGACATCTCTATCCACCTCACACCTGAGGCTCAGGGAACATTGCTAAAGAGTCAGAGGCTGGGAAGGAGCACCATGGAATGCTGTTTTCTGGACAGGATGTGGCACTGCACTCATCAACTCCCAGCAGCTGTGATTACCAACAAAAGATCAGACAAAATCCCAGCATGAAGGGGGGTGGAGAGCTCACAAGCCCCACTCCCAGCTGAGAGCTATTGACAATCGATGGTTGCTGTGGGGAAAAGGGTCATTTTCTTAGGTGATGTGGATACTGAAAGATTGCCCAAACTCCAGTGGGTGGCCTTACCCCCATGCACACACAGGCATTACTAAATGAACTGAGAGAGATATTAAAAAAAAAAAAAAAATACAGGATAGGAAGTTGGGAGGTAGACTATTACTTAAACCTGAGAGTATAAGGGGGAAATGGCTTGAACAGGATCAAAATACATTGTATACATATATGAAGTTCTCAAGGAATAAATAAAAATTATTTTTAAAAATAAATTTGTATAACCAGCTCTGAAGCAAAAATAATAAAACACTAAATAATAATTCTAAGACAACAGTCAGAAGGTGTATTTTCAGCACTAAAGCAGAAAATGGCTGCCATATGCCTTCACTTGATTTGTCTGGATTGTGGAAGGGTTGTCCTGTTAGGTGCTAGTGATATCACCAAGTTAAATAGAGAAGATGGTTTAAAAAAGAATACATGCTTTTAGTCTGGACAGGTAAGAAGGCTTAGTGGGTAAAGGTACCTGTCATCAAGTCTGATAACTTGAGGTTCAATCCCCAGGACTCACATGGTGGAAGGAGAAAACAGACTCCTGTAAGTTGTCCTGTAACCTCCACATGCCCAACACACACACTCAAACACAAATTAAATAAATGAATAAACATTTTAAAGGTGGGTTTAGGTAACACGGCTTAGTCATGAACTGCTTAGTGATGCCATAAAATCCCACTTATTGGCTTATTTCCACTATCATCTTCATATACGTGGCATACATTTTAAGTGAATTAAAATCATTTGCTTCAGCGGGGTTTATTAAATCCAAAAGGTAACAAAACAAGCAACATTTCTGTGTGTGTTTACTATGTATTAGAGAGAGCAGCAGCACTTTAAGGATTTTATTTTATGTAGCACTCACGACAATCCTACAACTTCCTGCATTTTCCAGATGAGGTTCAGGGAGACTAAGTAATTTGCTGAAGATGCTGATAGAACCAGAATTCAAAATCAGACAGATGGTTCTGACTGTTAATCACTGTATGCTTTTCTGCTTAAGGCGAAGGTACACTGCCAGAGGTTACAACAGACAGTTACACAGACACCAAAGGACAGTTCTTAGGAAAATCCAGTGCAGGGCTGGGATGGTGGTGCAGGCTGCATCCCCAGCACTTGGGAGACTGAGATAGGAAGGTCAGCAGTTTGATAACCAGACTCCTTCAAAAAGATAGACAAAATGAACAAAAAAAGGATTTCCAGCTCAAAACTAACTGACAAGTGAACCATCTGTCATACCACCGCCAAAGAAATAATCCAAACATTATTTCAGACCCACAGCTTAACTTTACGTAAGTTAATGAAGGACTGGAATTTCAGCTAGGAAAGATAACTACTGACAGACAGCAATCACTGCTGTGTCAACAGCTCTTCTTTGATGTGACTGGCCATCTTCAAATGCAACAACTATCTTATTTTTGTATTACTATACATTCCATTACAACATGTATAACTAGAAAGAGAGCCTATGTTTGAAGCACGATGGAAAATAAATGTCTTTTGAATAACCTTGGAAGTTATTCCAAGAGTACTGGAAAGCAAGTGCTCTTCCAAGCCTTCAAAATTCAAAAAGAGGACAGAATGAAAAGGGAAAGACAGTTGATGTCCAAATAAGTCACAATTTCGGTAAGTCTAAAGAAGAAGTGAGCAAAATGCCGGAAATCCTACCCATGGGTACCCACGGCCTTTGGAGATTATATATATATATACATATACATATATACACTATCTATCCATGTTAGTGAACGAAAGCCTTACCTACATCTTTCCTATTTTATTGTTGCTTTTGAATGGTTGGAGGCGATTCACCAGAGGCATTCTGCAAACCTGAATAGACTCCTTGTTCTAGGCCAGGAAACTAGAGGACAAGTACCATCCCATTCTCTTTCCAAATGGATTGCTGCTTCTCAGAACACAGGGTCATCAGTAACAATGTAACCATCTAATGCTTCTAGGAAAGCAGTACCATACCCGAGCTTCACAACAGACTTATGGTCGGGTCAGTATCCCTGCTCTCATTTTACAGTGAGTTACTCAGTAACTGTCACCAGCCGGGTTAGTCAGTGGTTGTTGTAGAATATTATTTTAAGATGTGCTACATTTGTTATGCTGTGGAACATTTGCTTTAATGATGCAAAGATGTGTTGCATTCCTTTAAGTCACATTTGTTTAACTCTGTGAAGCTGTGTTACTGTGCCTGTCGAAAACACCTGATGGTCTAATAAAGAGCTGAATGGCCAATAACGAGGCAGGAGAAAAGGCGGGGCTGGCAGGCAGAGAGAATAAATAAAAGGGGAAATCTAGGCAGAGCAAAGAGAAAAGCAAACAGAAGAAGACATCAGGCGTCAGCCACCCAGCAACACAGCCAACTACGGAGTAAGAGTAGATTAGAGAAGAGAAAAGTAGAAGCCCAGAGGTAAAAGGTAAGACGAGATAATTTAAAGTTTAAAAAAAAAAAAAGCTGGCTAGCAACAAGCCAAACTAAGGCCAAGCATTTATAATAAGCCTCTGTGAGTGATTAGTAAAGAGCAAAAACAACCAACAAGTGGCAAGGTGGACTACCCAGTTTTGCTTTGTTTTGTTTATCACCTTGTGCTTCTGTCAATTCCAAAAGTATCGATCTCAATTTACCCTGCCTATGGCCCTCACTGCTTTCCCACCTCTCTTGACACGCTCCAAGGACTCGCAATGGGAAGCGTGGCAAATTCTGATCTACTTTGCTAATCTTGCCACCTCAAATCTAAGAAGTCGACAGCTCAACGCCGTCGCTCCCACTGAGTCGTTAGAAGGCCTGACTTTTTTAGTTTTCTGAAGGAGATGGGATTTGCCCAAACACCGCAGTTCGCCTCCAGGTATCTTACCTCTTGATGGTAAGGCTTCGGAAGAGCGGGTACCAGGCGGAGAACTGACAGTGACTAACATGCTCCTTCTTCATCCTCCACCCGCCGCCTGAATCGCTGCCTTTCTCCTCTCCCGCCAGTCCTCTCCCGGAACCTGGCGTGTCACTTCCGGAAGTGCCCTCCGAGCTATGTTGATGAAAGGGATTCTTCCGGTCCATAAAAGTCAGGAGGCGCTAGAAGCTAAAGTAATGGTGGAGAGTACGCTTAGCATGCCCACACAGACTCACGAGACACAAAAAGGATTTGAGTCCGGGAGAGAGGAGTCGTGAAAGTGTAGAACTTTAGGAGGCTTACAACTCCTCTTTCGTCTCTAAGCACCTCGACCCGGAAGGTAATTATCCGAAGCTAGGAGTTTCTACGGGTGCCGGGAGGAGGACGTGTGCACATCCTCCTTGCACCACGAGAGGCGCCTGTGTCTCTAGTGGTGGCTACTGCTTCTACGGAGAGACTGCAGCTTCTGTCTGATTGTTTTTCCTTCCCTCCTCCATCCCTTCCACATCCCACAGCTTAGTATAGGTAAGTGGGCGCAAGCCAAGCTCGGTGCTAAGTGTCCTTGGAGAGGGGAAGGGAAAGGAGGGCGCGAGCACAGCTGATGGTGCTTAGAATGCTGCCCGTCGCGCGCGTGTCTCCCAGTCCGCGCCTGAGCGCGAGAACCTGAGATCTAGGCGAACCAGCCTGGACTACTAGAGGAACTAGGAAACAACACAGTGAACGTTTGAACATATTAGTCGAGGCATCTACAAGAATGGTCCCTTCTCATTCGCGAAAGTAGATTTCAAGAGACGCGGGGAAGCAATCCCGCTTGTGCGATTCTAGGGAGGAGGGACGTCGTATTTTACGGTCCTGGAGATGAAAGAGGCGATGTTCGTCTGAGAAAGCAAGGAAAGAGGAAAGTTGTCTTTTAAGCTTAAAGTTCATTTAGTTCAGTCTCGAAAAATTGACCAGTGTGGAAAAGCACAGATTTTTATCAGAGTCTCTGCAATGGTGAAATAAGGTTGAAAGAGTTCATACATGGACTTGTGGTATTTTTCTCCTTACTCCGTTTTCCATCTGACCTCCCTACAAAGTTCAGTTTTGTTTCTTTATAAGAAGGAAAAACCACCAGCTGCAAGAGATAGGCCTTTAAAACCTATCTCTTGTTGCTTCCTATAATTTACAAGTCTTGGGCTTGTTCCAAGCACGTATTTGTCGAAAAGCACATTTCAGATATCCGCCCCCACCAAAAAAAAAAAAAAAAAAAAAAAAAAATTTTTTTTTTTTTTTACACATTTCTCCCAGCCTGTCTAAGCAGTTTAAGTTAAAAAGATAAAATCCCAGCCACTGTCGACTTCTTTAGAAAGGCATTTGTCAGAATTAATCAATAGAATACTTTGTATTTTGAGTTATAATACACACATACCAGAAGTATAACCTGTTTAAAGTACAGGTGAAGTGGTTGGAAGTCTTGCTTAAAGAATATATTTTCAAAGCCAAGATAAATGTGTTACAATGTTGCAGTGTACGTTGGTGGGTTATGGATGGCAGAGATTCCTATTTAAGTACCTGTGAAATCCAGAATTAATCAGTCCGGTGTTTTTGTGTTGTTGTTTGTTTTGTTACTTTGAAACAAGGTTTCTGTAATCCTGCCTGTCCCGGAAGGTTCCAAGTCAGTGGTTCTCAGACGGTGGGTCGTGACCCCTTTGGGTCGTGTAGATATCCTATATAGCGTATGTTTACATTATGGTTCATAACAGTAGCAAAATTAGTTATGAAGTAGCAGAAAAATAATTTTTTTTGGCAACGAAATAATTTTATGGTTGGGGTCACCACAGCATGAGGAACTGTATTAAAGGGTCACAGCATTAGGATGTTGAGAAACCTCAAAGGAGATTCACCTGTCTCTGTCTCCCGGTGCTATGATCAAAGGGATGCACGGCCAAGTCTGGCTCTTCCTCTGTGTTTTGAAGCAAAGCGGCAATAATCCTTATCTTCCTTTCCCTTTTTCTGGAGATGGTGCTTGTACAGCTAAGAGCGTAAGTGAGAAGCCGCTAATACTTGTTTTTAATTGACCTGGAAACAAAGTTGCAGTGGGAGGAAAGGTTAGCACTAGTTGGAGTGCATTTGGGTAAAGTGTTTTTGGTCGAAGATAGGAATTGGTATACGGGAGAAAGCAGATCCCAGGAATGTTACTCATTTCGGTAAAGTAATACTTCAACAGCCCAGCAAACATTTGGGCCCAGAGGCTGAGACAGTTATTTGTAGAGAATCAGCTAAATTGTAAGCATCAGGAAGAGGACAGGGCAGAGATGGAAACTGGAACAGAGTCATGTATATTCTGCAGCTTGTTGGTTTTTATGAAACAGGGTTTCTCTGTGTAGCCCTGGCTGTCCTGGAACTTGCTTTGTAGACCACACTGGTCTCGAACTCACAGATCCACCTGCCTCTGCCTCCAGAGTGCTGGGATTAAAGATGCCCAGCCTAGTCTGTTTTCAATAACTGTTTTTAGTGCTGCAGTAGGTTCTGCTACAGACTTAGCCAGAACTCTACTGACACCACAAATAAAAGATGCTCAAGTTTTGAACACTAAGGATAAATTATCTATTTTTAACTACCATGTTTGTTTTTATATTTAATTCTTATATTCATTTTCTTCAATAAAAGCCTTAGAATACAATGGTGGAAGTAATGGTATTTAGTGTGTGCCAGTGCAGGTGGGCAGTGAGCAGCACGTGGAAATCAAAAGACAACTTTTCAGCCTTTGGGAGTCCGTTCTCCTGTCCACTGTGGGCTCCGAGGATTTCACTTGAATACCCAGGAGTCCGTTCTCCTGTCCACTGTGGGCTCCGAGGATTTCAATTGAATACTCAGGAGTCCGTTCTCTGTCCACTGTGGGCTCCGAGGATTTCACTTGAATACCCAGGAGTCCGTTCTCCTGTCCACTGTGGGCTCCGAGGATTTCAATTGAATACTCAGGCCCGCACAGCAAGCACTTGCTTAGCCATCCCGCCAGCCCCTCGGGTTTTCGTTGTTTTGTTTTGTGTTGTTGTTTTTTTTTTGTTTTGTTTTGTTTTTTTTAATGTCAGTATTGTTAGGGGCAAGGGGATTTACTCAGTGATTCCAAAGTGAAAAATCCCATTTTCTTCCTTGAATTCATAGCATAACTTCTAGATAAATATTTCTAAACCAACAAACTCAGTGTGTCCAAATATGAACACTGACATTTTTTTTCTACTGTTCCAGTCTCCTTTAAAATCTCTGGGAACCACCTTGGGTTCACTTCCCTAAAATAATTCACTTTTAGGACAAAATAAACTCTTATTGTTGGTTGTTACTGCTAACACCCCACCACACATTCACATCTGAACTATCTCTTGTCTGAACTATTACAAGAAGTTCCTTACAGGGCTCATTATTTTGCGGCTATAATCAATTAACCTACCCAAGGGTCATGACCATCAGTTTCCTTTTGCTCATCTAGAATTGAGTGGTATATTAATAAACTGTGGTAAATGATTTTTTTTTTAAGTCGCCAATCTCAATAAATCTCAGTCCCTTTCCTTCCTACCTATTGCCCATCCATGCCAGGAGAAGGGGCACATTGTAAACTTGAGTGGCATTCCACCCTTACCAATGTGAGTACAAGATCTCTCCATCGGACTGAGAAGAATTTTAAGTAAGGGAAGGGCACTGAAATCCATTTGATGTGGGTACCAAAATTTTACCATTTATAGTACAAAAGAGTGTATATTTTCTGTTTTAAAAAAGTAAACTTTTAAAGTTGTGATAATAGCTAAAATTATTTAATATTTTTATACTAGTTATTCCATTCTTGGTTCTTTATTAAATGAGATGACTTTTCTATTAAAATTAATTCATTGACATGTATATACTGATTACCTTCTGGTTACTGTTTCTTCTAACCCTTTCATCTCCTTCCCATCCGTGCCAACACCCCCTCCTCCCTATCCATGCCTTCACCAGATTCATGACTTGAGGTTTTGTTGTGTGAACATTTCATCAGAGTGATCTGTGTGACCATTGGATTAGGACTGCCCATTGTAGCCTGGAGGGGGTCACCAGTGGCTACTCAACTGATGACAGTGATTCCCTCTGTCCCTGAATTTATGTGTAGAAAATAGTTCAAGAGTGAGGGTCAGGGTCCCCTGAGTCCCTCCTCCATCCTTGTCTGGCTGTTGAGCAGATTCATCGCAATAATCAGAGTAGTTTGGAGGAGTCCTTGATCGCAGTGGCTGCCGTAAGATGGCGTTTTGCAGCCCTTCTTCCTGTCTGCCAGCTTTTTCTTTTCTCCCTTTTTTCCACAGTGTCCCCTGAGCTTTGGCAGGAATGCTATAAATGTACAGCTGGGGGTTGAGCACTCGACCACTATTTACTCTCAACACTACATACAGTCGTAAAACTTCATCTCAACTCACTGGAAAGAGGCTTCTTTGGGTAAGATTGAGAATGGTAATTGTCTGAGTATACATATGTGCATTTAGTCAGGCGGTGGTGGCACATGCCTTTAATCCCAGCACTCTGAAGGCAAAGGCAGGTGGATCTCCAAGTTCTGAGTTTGAGGCCAGCCTGGTCTCCAGAGCAAGTTCCAGGATAGCCAGGAATACAGAGAAACCTTGTCTTGAATCCCCCACCCCCAAAAAAGTGCATTTAGACCTACGTTCTTCCTCACTATGAGCTTTTGAGCAGGTTTGTAGTACCAATAAGGATTCTCTCCTGTGGAGAGTAGGTCTCAAATCCAATAAAAGGATAGTTAGTTGTCCCCATAACAGTTGTACCACTATTGCCTAAGTGGGCACATCTTTGCCTGGCAAGCTGGTGTCAGTTTGTGGGGCTTACAGCTGGGTAAGACTATTGATGCCCTTCCTCCTCCCCCACCCCACCCCAGCAGCCTGCATAGCAAATTCTGGCATTATAAAAGCCAGCAAGGAGGCTTCCAGCTCAGTTCCAACTTGATTTATCTATATCATGCAGCCAAGATGGTGTGGTGACTTTAGCATTAAGGTCTTATCTAGTTAAAGTGGGCAACCAAGAGCAGTGGCAAGAACCTGTATTGTTTTGTGGGCCCCTAAGGCCTCCCCTACTAGCAGCTCACAGTGAGTTGTCCTGCATCTGACATGGAGATTTTTGTTTGATAACCCATTTCAAGGAGGAGTGTTGTTGTTTTGAGCTGAGGATCAAACTCAGGGCCTTGCACTTGCTAGGCAAGCGCTCTACCACTGAGCTAAATCCCCAGCCCATTGTTGTTTTTAAGCCTTGCAAGATATCCAACTTAAAAAAAATTATTTTTGTTGGAAGATTATAGGTTTCTATGTGGCTTTTTTAAACCCCTTTTATTTTGGTTGTCCCTCCCTCTTAAATATTTAGTCCATGCATGTGAGAATGCATTCATACACAGCATGTGTATGGAGGTCCTACCTTATATCTTGTTTGAGGTGGGGTCTCTCTTGTTTGCATATTTCATGGTAGTTGTCCTGCAGTGTTCTTGGGGGTGCACCTGTCTTGGCCTCACAATTTGTCTTAGGAGTGCTGCTGCTACAAAGATGGGCCACCATGTCCTGCTTTTATGTGGGGACCAAGGATCTGATCAAGTCATCAGACTTGCACAGCAAGCGCTCTTTCCCAGGTAGCGACTTCCTCACCCAAGTCATTTGTTTGGAGGTGGGTTTTTGTGGGCCAGGCTGGCCACAGACTCACTGTAGCTGCTGATTTTGAACTTCAGTCTGCCTCCCTTTACTTCCTAAGTGCTGGGAGGACAGACCTGCACCCCGACACTGTTTATACAGAGCTGGGACTTGGACCCAGGGTTCTGTGGGTGCTGGTGGAGCACTCTACCAAGTGACCTGTAGTCTTAGCTTCAGGTGTTATTTTTCTTAAGTCAGGATCTCGCTGTACAGCCATAGCTGGCCTTGAACTCACTGAAATCTCTCTGCCTCTGCCTCCCAAGTGCTGGGCTTAAAGACATGTGTTGCCAGGTATGGTGGCACACACCTTTAATCCCAGCACTTGGGAGGCAAAAGCAGGCGGATCTCTGTGAGTTTGAGGCCAGCCTGGTCTACAAGGCAAGTTCCAAGATAGCTGGAGCTTTTACATAGAGAAACCCTGTCTCAAAACAAAACAACCAATCATACTCAATTATTTCTTCAAACATTTTAATTGAAGTTTGCTTATTTTTTAGGGCTAGGAGATAGCTTGGTCAGAAAGTGCTTTCTATTCAAGATACCCGAGTCTGATCCCCAGCACCTTTGTAAAAAGCCAGGGATGCTGGTTCAATTTGTAATCTCAGAGCTCAGGAGGCAGAGACAGAAGGCTTTCTGGAATATGATGCACAGTCAGCCGCAGGTAATGGCTAAGCCTGAGGTCCTACAGTGTCAAACCTGTCTCCAAAGAAATAAGGTGGGCAGTTCCTGAGGAACAAACACTGCGGGTTGACTTCAGGCCTCTACACGCTTGTGCATATGCATGCATGTGTACACACAAGCTTATATACACCCCACACAGAAACACAAGTTTTTCCCCACTCTTTCAAAGTGCCTTGTTGATTTCTCTATCATTCTATAACTGTCTCGACTGCCTGTATCGGTCGGGGCTTTGCTTCTGGTTTGAACTTCCACGTTCTTTTTTTCTTCCTTCCTTGAGCTGCTCTCTCGCTATATTGCCCATGCTGGTTTCAAAGTGGTGGCCTCAAGCCATTCTCCTGTGTCAGCCTCCTAAGTGGTACCGTCCTACTTCCTAGAGAAGATGCTGATGACATTATTTAGATTTTATCGAAGAGAATGCAGTGAACATGTTATCTCTTGTTAAGATTCTGTTTCCCTTTCCATTTTGACAAGTTGCAGCGGTTCAAGGTATGGTAGCAGCGAGCCAGGGTGCAATCCACAACCTGGCTCTGGCCTCTAGTTTCAATTCTTACACCTTCACTCTCGCCTCTCTCTCTAAGGTTTTAAATTCTCTGAGGTTATAGTGCAATCACACTATTTCCTTCCCTTTGCTCCCTTCAGGCCCTGCCATATCCCCTTATCCTTTTCCAGTCCATGGCTCCTTTTTCATGAATTGTTGTTGCGTGTTCTATTCCTAATAGAACCTGCTTAGTCCATATATTGTTAATTTGTATGTATGTTTTCAGGGCTAACCATTTGGTATTGAGCAACTAATCGGTGTGTCTTCCCTGGAGAAGATGATTTCTCTCACTTTCCTTAGTTGCCTGTGGTTCTTTGTGCTGAGTTGAAGCCTGTGAGATTGTAGTCAGGCTTTTCTTGGGCCAACAGTGTGGTGGTTATTGTGTTCCCTGAAATATTGTGTGTTCCCCGAAATAAACATATCTGGGGTCAGAGAACAGACAGCCACTAGAACAGAGCCAGAAATGGTGGCTAGAAAATGGGAAGAGTAAGCCATAACAGAAGTTGGGCGGTGGTGGTACACACCTTTAATCCCAGCACTTGGGAGGCAGAGCTAGCCAGATCTCTGAGTTCAAGGCCACTTTAGAAACAGCTAAGCTTGGTGACCCACGCCTTTAATCCCAGGGAGTGGGGGCAGAAAGAAAAGGGTATATAAGGCATGAGGACCAGGAACTAGGGAGGAAAAAGCATGTAGTTAGTTAAGCTTTGGAGCAACACAGTTCAGCTGAGATTCATGTGGAGGAGGACTCAGAAGCTTCCAGTCTGAGGAAACAGGATCACCTGAGGAACTAGCAAGGTGAGATAGCTGTGGCTTGTTCTGCTTCTCTGATCTTCCAGCATTTACCCCAATAACTGGCCTCGGGTTTGAGTTTTATTAATAAGACCTTTTAAGATTCCTGTTACACAACAGCTCACAAAAAACAACACAGACAGACTTACATTAATTATGAAAGCTCAGTCTTAGCTTAGGCTTGGTTCTAACTAGATCTTGTAACTTAAATTAACCCATTTCTATTCATTTACTTTCTGCCTCGCGGCTTTATCACCTTATCCTGCTTGCTCTCCCGGAGTCCCTGCTGCCTTCTTCCGGTGTCCTCTCTGCCTGAAAATCCTGCCTTAGCTATTGGCCGTTCAGCTTTTTATTAACTCAAAGTGGCACATCTTCACAGTGTACAAAAGGATTATTCCACAATATGAGATTGTGTCTCCCACTGTCTTAGTTAGGGTTTCGATTGCTGTGAGGAGATATCATGACCAGGGCAACTCTTGGAAAGTTAAAGTACTTCATTGGAGTAGCTTACATTTTCAGAGGTTCAGTCCATTATCATCATGGGACAACATGGTGGCATGCAGATAGACATGGTGCTAGAGAAGTAGCCAAGTGTCCTACATCTTGACTTGCAGGTAACAGGAAGTGGTCTGAGACACTGGGCAATATTCTGAGCAGATGAGAGCCCTCAAAGCCCGCCTCCACAGTGACACACTTCCTCCAGCAAGGCCACACCGCCTATAGTACCACTCCCTTAGGGGCCATTTTCTTTCAAACTACCACATTCCACACCCTGACCCCCCAAACTCTTGCAACAATAACATAATGCAAAAATGTATTCAGTCCAACTTCAAAAAATCCCCATAAGTCTATCACAGTCCCAAACTTATTTAAAAGTCTAAAGTTCACTGTTTCTTCTGAGATTCCTACAATCTCTTAACTACAGTCCCCTGTAAAATCAAAATCAAAAATTGAGTGATTTCGGGTTGGGGATTAAGCTCAGTGGTAGAGCACTTGCCTACCAAGCGCAAGGCCCTGGGTTTGATCCTAAGCTCAAAAAAATGAGTGATTTTCTTTCCCTCAATGGAGTACTCCCCTGCTTTCTTGGCCTCTGATCAACTGTCACTATTGAACCACCTTTTAAAAGGTTTGTTGTCTTTTCCTTAAGTGTGTATGGTTGCCCCACCTCTAAACATCCTAGTATTAGTTGGGTGTGGTGGCTCACACCTGTTTTCCCAACACTTTAGGATGTAGCAAGTCCCAGGTTCCGTCAATACAAAGAGAAAAGAAAACTAAAGAAAATTGTTAAGGAGGTGGGATTAGTGCAGCCATTTTGTACTATTCTAGACAGTTGAATTTGTCCACTCAGTGGGGCTGCATGGTTGCCTAAAAGTTGTTATTCTTTAAAATTAGAATTCAAACGCTTCCTTATATTAACACATTTCCTTGCCTGCTGTGTGTTATTAATTAGAAGGAATGGATATCTAGAAGATAAAAGGACCTCTAGCCAGAAATAATAGACAACAGGCCTTTAATCCCAGCATTTGAGACGTGGAGGCAGGAGGATCCAGTGTTCAAGTCCAGTCTCTGCTATGTAACAAGTTCAAGGCCAGCCTGAACTACATGAGACCCTGTCTTAAGAAACAAACAGTCTAAAGTTCTTTTATGTGAGTGTAGAGTGTGCAAGCTGATGTCACTTTCTGTCTTAGAAGGTGTGTGTGTGTGTGTGTGTGTGTGTGTGTGTGTGTGTGTGATTAAAAAAAGAAAGGACTTGTCATTCAGGCTAATGAGATGGCCCAGTGAGTAAAAGTCTTGCCGCACAGACCTGACAAACTGTGTTTGATTCCCAAAAACCATGGTGGAAGGAGAGAACTTACTCCTAAAAGATGTCCTCTGACCTCCAGAGACATACCATGGCACACACGTGCACCCACACTCATACAACAATACAAAAAGAAATAAAGCTAGGGATGTTCCTGGAGAAATGATTTATCAGTTAAGTCCTTTTCCAGAAGACCCAAAATCAGTTCCCAGCACTCACATCAGTAGGATTACAATCCCTGGCAATTCCAGCTCCTCCAGAGGATTTGATGCCAGCTGTCTTTCCCAGGCACCTGCATACACATAGTACACATAAACTCACACTAGCACACATGTATATAATACAAATGAATCTTTATTAGAGGAGGGAGAGCATATAGAAGTAGACTGTTGTGGAATATTAAAGATGTGTTACATTCTTTTTTAAGATTAATTATTTATTATGTATACAGAAGAGTGTGCCAGATCTCATTACAAATGGTTGTGAGCCACCATGTGGGTGCTGGGAATTGAACTCTGGACCTCTGGAAGAGCAGTCAGTGCTCTTAAACTCTGAGCCATCTCTCTAGCCCAAGGTGTTACTTTTTCTTTCTTTCTTTTTTTTTTTTGTTTTTTTTGTTTGTTTGTTTGTTTGTTTTGTTTTTAGAGACAGGGTTTCTCTGTGTAGCTTTGTGCCTTTCCTGAATCTAGCTCTGTAGACAAGGCTGGCCTTGAACTCACAGAGATCCGCCTGGCTCTGCCTCCTGAGTGCTGGGACTAAAGGCGCGCATTATCACCACCTGGCTACATTCTTTTGTGCTGTGGAATATTTGTTTAATGATGCAAATATGTGTTGCATTCTTTTATGTTGCATTTGTTTAACTCTGTGAAGCTGGGTTACTTTACCTACCTAAAACACCTGATTGGTCTAATGAAGAGCTGAACTGCCAGTAGCTAGTTAGGTGAGGGGTAGGTGGGGTTGCCAGGCAGAGAGAATAGAGAAGAAGGGAGGAAGGAGAAAAGAAGAGGAAGAGGATACCAGGGGCCAGCCACACAGCTGACATGGAATAAGCAGAAAAGAAAAGATACACAGAAATAGAGAAAGGTAAAAGCCTTTACCTAAAAAAAAAAGGTAAAAGGTGTAGGCAGGATAATGTAAGTTAAGAAAAGCTGGGGCAGTGGTGGCACATGCCTTTAATCCCAGCACTCAGGAGGCACAGTCAGGTGGATCTCTGAGTTCAAAGCCAGCCTGGTCTACAGAGATCCAGGACAGGCACCAAAACTACACAGAACAACCTTGTCTCAAAAAACCAAAAAAAAAAAAAAAAAAAAAGCTGTCTAAAGCCAGGCTTTCATAAGTAAAACAAGTCTCCATGTTTTTGTTTTCTTGTGTGTTTTTTGTTTTTTTTTTTTTTTTTTTTTTTTTTTTTTGAAGCTGGGTGGTAGGCCCCTAAAGAGTAAAGAGTGAGGGGAAAAAATTTAAAAAATTTAAAAATAAAGTGAAAATAAACTGCCGTAGACTATTTGCCTAGCATAAATAAGGCCCTAGGTTCAACTCCAGCACAGTGAGGAGAAAACAAAACAGAAACAGACATAGAGGCTGAAATTGAAATGTTAATTTGGCTTGCCCCAGACTTTTAGAAAGGAGATGTTGAGAGGTAGAAGTGTCATCCTAGACAACTCTAAGTTTAAGTGTGATGGTGCTGCCCTCAATGAGAACCCTGAGGCAAGGGGATCAGAGTCTAAGGTAGCCTGGGATGCACTGCATAGACCTTGCCTCAGAAAACAGCTAAACTGCAAAGCATTGGTAACTGACTTATAATGAGAAGTGGGTATGGAGAACAGTGTGTCGTCCTTTGGTTTTTCTCTAGAAAGAGTGAAATTTAATGTGAGTAAACCTTAGTGGGAATGGAGTCTGGTTAATGCAAACTGAGTCTAAGTAGGATGGCTTTGAATTCTTGCCTGGATGTAGCTTCTGCATGAGCTAGTTCTCGGGTCACATTTGAGAAGATGCTTTGTTAGTAGAGAATTGTCTTAACTATTCAAGTACTTTGACTAGTGTCCGTGTTTGGGGAACCTGAACAAATCTCACTCCTTTACAGCGGAACTTTCCACCTGAGGACTGTGGAGACCAACTAGATTGGAATGGAGAACCAAGAATCAACAGACCCTTCTCAGAACACCAGACAGCACATTATTTCAGAGGAGGTAGTTGCTTTTTCCTGTCCTTTCCCTTCCCCACATAACACCTAAATTTAAAATGAATGTGCAGGCATTTTTCTTTTTTTTCTTTTTAGTGCCATGGGCTTTTCATTCTTGAAGATCATTTTCAAATTATCATTTCAAGGCCAAGTCACATTTTGCTGTTGTCTGAGAACAGTGGTTTATCCATCTTAATTAGATGTATTAATGAAATTGATAATAAGTGGATTGTGGTTCCTGATAGAAAAATTCTTTCTAAAAATCACCCTGGATATAAAAAACAAATAATATATGGTTTTGCACATAATATGTGGTTTTGAGATTTTATATTTAGTAATTACATCATAAGTGTCTGTCATCCCAGCATAAATATTTAAAATAATAAAAACTTAAATTGTTCGTCATTCAAATTCCCCTGAGTTCTAGAATTAATAATATTGAACAAAGAACTAAAGTTACTGAGTGAAGCTTTTAGGGCATTTTCCTCTCAAGAACCAATTGTAGTGGATAAATTTTAAATATTCAACCTGGAACTCTGGTCCTAAAACTTCTCTGGAATTCTTTTTGATTTAGAATCTTTCGTGTTGTCTGTGATCAGATCTGATGGTTTGGTCGGTGTTGGCAAGAAGGGTGGGTGGGGCTAGTGAGGAAAGGCGATTGCTTTCAGTTCACAGTGAGCGTCTTCTCAGCTCGGCCTGGTGCCATAGCTGAGCTGTGCTCCCACACTCCTTGCTGTGTGGGCAGAGCAGTTCTGATGCCTGTCTTGGATTGGGTGGGAGCTTGGTCAGAGAGCAAATCTAGTCTTTATTTTCCTAGTAAAATTTTACATACAACCACACACAAGTGTGGCCAGCTTTGCACACATGCCTGGGGTCAGAACTCGAGAAGCACCCGAAGGTCTCTCGGTACTCTTGTGTTAGTTACCGCTCTCTCCTCCGTCCCAGTGGTGTTTTTCAAGTGACAAGTGCCTGCTCTCACCAAGCCATACATAGAGAAAATTGGAAAGAATACACAATTTGATTTTTCTAAAAAAGACCAACTTGGTTTGAAAATTGCCTGCCTTCTAACTATCTGATTTTGTTTTAGTTGATTTCAGAAGGAAAATGGGTCAAATTTGAAAAAACAACTTATATGGATCCTACTGGGAAAACGAGGTAAATGTTTTTCTTTTCTTTCTGTCTGGTATTTCCAGGTCTCTCTTGAGTGTCTACATAGACACCGGTGTTTCATCATTGTAAGCTCTTCATCCATTGCTAAAGTGTTTGGGTCACTGATAATCTCTAAATAAAACTGAATTACAGTTGTTACTATACCTAATCTGGAACCCATTTTAACTCCATTCTCCATTGTCTTGTGGACCTAAAACTTGTGAGTCTGGCTTAACAAGCTAGAGAATATTCAACAGTGTCTACTGCTTCCTTCTAGTAAAACCAAATTTTTAATGTCTGAGTTAAAAGCACTAAAAAGAAAACAGAACCATTGCTGGATATTATATTTAGAAGGAGCTGTGGATGCAGCTTCATGGTATAACACTTGCCTAGCATGGGCAAAGCCCTGGGTTTGATCCCAACCACCACAAAAAAAAAAAAAGTAAATCAGTAGGGAAAAAGTAATGTATTAAATAGGTTTACTATTTACTCAATAAGGAATAAAATAAAATATAATAAACTTAGTATCCAGACTCATACCAAGTCATTAGGAAAAAAAAATCCATTTGCTACACAATCATGGAAATCGTGTTTTTGTGTGAGCAAATGCATTTCTCAAGGTGACAATACATAGATTTGTTGATTGACACAAATTTTAACTGTTTCTGCTGAACTAGCACAAACCTTCATAAGGCCCATTATTGGAGAGCTCTGGAGGCATACTAACAGACAGCAGACAGACTAAATGTGGAGGAAACAGAGGGTGGATGAAGACCCAGGACAAACCTTGTGGCAAGGCCTGCGTGGCAGGAGGGTACCGTATATGCAATGGATTTATACTGTGAAATATGTAGACACTAGGACTCAGTATAGTGAAATAGTTTGGCTCTGTTTCTCCAAAAAATGAAGTTTATAGCACAGAACACAACCTTTAACACTAAGAAATCTAAAGAATATGTGTCCGTTCATGGCCTCTTGTCTTCACCTGACCAGCCTTTGAGTATTTACTGATGAGGAAAATAAATGTCTAAGTCATTGTCACAGTTAGGGCTATTATTACTGCAGTTAAACATCATGACCAGAAGCAACTTGGGGAGGAAAGAGTTTATTTAGTTACACTTCTGTATCACTGTTGATCATCAAAGGAAGTCAGGACAGGTACCTGGAGGCAGGAGCTGATGCTGAGACCCTGGGAGGGGTACTGCTTACTAGCTTGCTCCCCATGGCTGATTTGCCTGCATTCTTATAGAACCCAGGAATGGCACCACCTATAATAGGTTGGACCCTCTCTCGATAATCACTAATTAGGGCCTGCACATTTTCTCAAATGAGGCTCCCTTCTCTCTGGTGACTCATAGACTGTGTTCAAGTTGACATAAAACTACCCAGCACAGTCACTGGGGGATATTTCCCCAGAATTCCTATTTCTACGTTTCATTCCAGAGAGTCTAGGCTTTAACTTGGGAATGAGTTTTTAAGTCTAACTCCCATGTTTTTGCTGCCAGCATAGAGCATATTTGCTCCATACATAACTCCTCCTCCTGGTCTTTGATGAAGGGTTATGTACAGCATTAATAGCTCTTACCATGGTGTCAAGCTTTGAAGCATGACTGTAGACCAGGTTTCATTAATTTATAAAAATTCATTCTCTGTTACCTCAAAGAAAAGCATATGTATAAAGGATAAAAATAGCTAGAGAATTTTACTGCTGTCTCACTCATGGAAGAAGGGATATGGAATTAGTTCTAGAAGTGTTCAGTACTAATGTCAAGTCCTTACATTGGCATTCAAGATGGGGCAGAGATGTCCTTTGCTGCCTTCTACCTCCTGCACCAGTGGCTAGAGGTGTCTAACGAGAGACCAAACCATGGAGTAATTTAAAAGGAGACCCAATCCTAACGCTGGAAGAGATTTCTCCAGATGGTTTACTCATTCCTGAATTACACAAAGAAGGAAGCTGTTGTAGCTTTGGGACTAACTGGAGGACAAGTAGAGACTAAGCCTTTCTCCCCCGAGAGGATATGTCTGTGAGTTCTAGGACAGTGTCTGAGCTGTCTGGGCATTCTTGCTGTACTGTTTTAATGTTTATATTCTACTGCACATAATGTATGGCTCCTTACTGCTCCTTTACTTGGCCTTAACCACCGTAATGATGCTGCTCTTTGTTTTCCTTATTCCTAGTGGATTTGGGATGGGACCTTCAGTGCTCCTCCCAGCACTGTCTTCAGTCTTTAGGACTAACCCAAGAGGCAGCAGAGAACTATGACAAGGTGTTTGGTCTCTTGGGATCTGTGCTACTGATTGGGAATTGCTTGTTGGTTGGCTTTGTTGCTACTAACAGGAGCGTTGGGCTACTGTGAGTTGTCACAGCAGTTTGATTTTTATTTTCACACGTTTGTCTTGTAAAGCTTGGTGTAGTGCCAAAAGATGTACAGTTTACAGAAAGAGTTTTTGTTTATTCTTGTTTAAAGCCAGATTAAATATCTGGAACTTTTTGTAGAAATGTGGTATTATCAGATCTCAAGGACAACCAGGGAGAAAATGTATGAGCAAGAGGGTCCCTTAGAGTAGGATGTTTGTAATTTACTATACTTAGCCTAGTCTCTAGAGCCATCCAGATTATAACCCCACAGCCTAATATTGTTCACCTGCCCAGCTCCATCATTATCTTAGCACTGCTTCCCCCCCCCATATATGAGAACCAAAGGAGGTGAAATTTCCTGTTATCTCTCCCCCTTTTGAACAGTGTGTTTTGTTTTTTCCCCCTGTAACGAATTTCCCATATAACTCTACCTGATGTTCCTGTAAGAGCAAGTAGAATAGCAGAGATATTACCAAAACCTGAGAACAAACAGCCAGGAACAAATGGCTAACACCAAGTGAAGCCAAAATGGGAGCAAGAATATGATGTCAAGCACTTCACTGCTTCCTCAGGGACCCATCGTTCTTTTTTTACATAAGGCCACAAATAAGGCAAAGAGAATCTAATTCCTCAGCTACGTGGAAAAGATCTGCTTTCTTGAATTGTGTGGTTTAATCACCTATTTTAAACTTGCATAATTTCAGTGGTTCATGTTGTGCATGGCATCCTTTGTTCTTAGAAATGCATCTGGAATGTCCCTAGGGGCTGACTGCATCACTGTGGGAAGACTGGACAGCTGTACACCAGCTTATGCTGCACACTGTAGAGTTACAGTTCAAACCAAAGTGTTCTGAGGGTGCAGTGACTCCAGTGCTCAGCCGCTCTGCCTAGATGGCAGCCAGAGGCTGAGGTGGGGGTGACAACCGGTTTCTTTCTAGTCACATGTACTACAAGAAAGCACAGTTGATCTTTACTGTGGTCTTTGACTGTTTTCATTAGCATATTTGCATGCATTGCATTTATGAAGTTGAGCTAGTCAACAGAAAACATAAGATTCTTCCCATTGCCACTAATGATTTGTTTTTCTTTGTTCTCTGCCTGCATAGAACTTGGGAAACAGTGAAACTTACAACCAGGAAGGGGAAATCTGCTGACGGTATGACTATCCTAACTCTTTCTGAAGGAAGTTAGCACATGAAATTGTAAGATGATGTTTAATATAACCAAAGACCTCAAAGAAGAATTACCTTCAATTGGGATTTTTTATGTATGAGTCTCCTGTTTTTACAATGCTATGTTCCAGAGCTTTTCTGTATAAGTAACTTCTGGCTCCCATTTTCTAAGCTAAGAACAATTTTGAAAGAAAGATGTGTTAACCTTTATAGCCAAACATATGTCAGTATAATTTGAAGCTACATGCTGTGTCTTCATATGTGAAGACCATTGGAATCCTTTGTACTCTGAAGGTGAGTGCCTTTGGGTGTGGTGAAATGATCCCCCACCCTCATGCTTCAGTTGAGAGGAAAGAGAATTGGAAAAGGGCTTCCATTCACCTCCCCTTGCAGGCATACGTGTCTTGGCTGCAACCGCATCAGAAACATCCTCTAGCCACATGTGGTCTGGAAAAGCTGAGCTTTTTGTTTTTCCATCTTGATTTGGTTTGTTTTTATAGGAGACAAATAGTTGCTTTGCTACAGCTGCTCTTCACTGTTAAAGCATTTGGGAGCTGCTAACAATTGTCCCTGGTGGTGGCTGTCTCCACAGCCAGTAGCTTTCTGATTTTTAAGTCCAGATTATTTAGAGGGAAAGAATTTATATTCTAAAACAGCAAAAGTCAGTCTGTTGACACAGACATGGTGGACCTCAGCTGGCTTCCAGCTTAAGGGACCTCTAGCAGCATGCAGACCACCCTCTTGACCAGCTGTCACTTCAGTGGCTGCTGCATGGGTACCAGGGGCTTCCCATCCTTGGCCCTGTGTGACATCTTTAGTTTCACTTTCGACTTCCTTAAGAAATTGTGGCTGGGCCTGGTGGTGCACACCTGTAGTTCTATACACTTGGGAGGCTGGAGCAGGAAAATCGGGAGTTTGAGTTAGCCTGGGCAGTAGAAACAACATAGTCAGACTCCATCTAAAATAGAAAAAGGATATTGTGATAACTGAAAACGATCTTTTATAATTAAAAGAGTATTTTTAAAATCTGACAAAAATGTTACTTCTTGATATTGTTTTTTCTTAGTTTTCTTTTTTTGAGACAGGGTTTCTCTGTGTACCCCTGGCTATCCTGGAACTTTGTGGACCAGGCTGGCCTCAAACTCAGAGATCCACCTACCACTTCTGGGACCACCATCACCTACCTGGCTTCCTTTTTACATTATTAAATGAGACTAGTTTCAAAGTTGGCTGCCAACACAGAAGATGAAGTTCATTGCTCACTGCTTCAGCAGCAAATTCAGAGTGATGTGGATGCATCTTCGAATCTGGAGTTTGTGTCGAATTGCTGTGGACAGGTTGCTAGCCTGGCCATCCTTTCTTAAGGGTTCTTTAGCTTTGTTTCTGTTTGACAGCTGTGTCCATCATCCCAGTGCTGCAAAGAACTCTTCATTATGAGTGTATTGTTCTGGTGAAGCAGTTCCGACCCCCAATGGGTGGCTACTGCCTGGAGTTTCCAGCAGGTGAGTAACTCTACATAGGTCCTTGGCCTGGGACCAGCATTGCATTGCTTAAGTCTTAATTGCTTATCTTAACCCCTTTTCATCTGTCCCAGTAACTGAAAGTAAATAATAAACATTTCTAAGGCTAGGGAAATGACTCAGCCATTAAAGCACTTGATATGCGAGCAAGATGACTTGAGTTTGGATCCCTGGAACCCCATGTCAAAGTCGGGGAGGTTTGGAGGCTTTCCTGAAATCCAAGCCCTGGAAGGTGGACAAGGGGCTCCCTGGAACAAGCTGGCTAGTGAGACTAGCCATATGGGCGAGCTATAGGTCTGCGTGAACGATGTTGGGCAGAAGAGTGATTGGGGAAAGAGTCTTACACCAACATCAGTCCGATATGCACACACACAAATATATAAAAAGAAAAATACCATGTTTCTATAATGAGGCTCCTTCAAACCCTGGCCACGTTTGGGGTTAGGCAAACCCATATACATGATGTGTAGCTCAGTGGCCACACCCACTTTCCACATAGCTTGCTGACCTCAGTCTCCCAGTCACTGCTGTCAGTCATTTATCAATGTGTCTCCCCTCTGTCACTCAGTCTTTTACAGGAATTTTAACACTAGTCAGTAATTCAGACTCTAAATGGCAAGGCCGTAACTAGAAGACACCCTGGTCTGCCATAAACAAACAGGGCAAGAAACTGTCTTGATTTTATCAGAGGTGTTTTTCAGATTCATTGTAATTAAAGAAGCCATTCAGAATTGGATAAACAGTATTATAGCAATTTATTGGACTGTACCCATATGAAGGAATGACTAAACCCTATGTATTTATGGAAAGTGGTATACTTTACAGCCAGGTTTATGAAGCCCAGTAGGATTTAGGTACAGTGCTTGCCCAGCATGCACAAAGATCTGTGCCCCATTCCCAGGACTGAAGTGGGAAAGCCCAGTTCACAGCAATATATAGTTAACACTTTTCTTTCTCCCTTGCCATTTTATTAAGAAGTTAATAACACCAAAAGTGATTTAAAAATTTAATAACTGCATTTTACTTGTTCTTTACATGGTAGTATTCCATTCAGGAAAATGAACCTGAGTTGTTGCTTTCCCTGTTTGGTCTATCTGTTCCTCATAGTGACTGTAGTAATGACCTACTCTGCAACCTTCAGGTACTCCCTGCTGGCTGGCTCTTCATTGCTGGGCCAGGGTAGTTTTCTGTGAGGAAGAAAGCAAGATAACTATCATATATTAAAAAAAAATCAGCCTCTTGTACTATAGTCACATAAACTGGCCCCAAAACCTAGGTCGCTTGGCCACCACCAAATATTTTCTCAGTGCTGTTCTTGTGCAGAACATGGTTGAGATGTTCATGAGAAACACCTAGAGATGTAAGCAGGAGGCATGAGTAATACCTACCGTAACCTGCTTGGGATGCAAGGATCACTGTGACTTTCCAACTATTAGAAAGCTATTCAAAGAACACTGGCTTCCACCTGTCCTCCAGGGCTCATCGATGATGGTGAGAGCCCAGAAGCAGCAGCTCTCCGGGAGCTAGAGGAAGAAACTGGCTACAAAGGTGATGTCGCTGAGTGTTCTCCAGGTTCGTACTGCTTGGCAGGTGTCATTTGCTTGGACATGAATGAAGCAGGAGTTTTTTTTTTAATTATTATTTTTATTTATTTATTTTTGCCGGAGCTGAGGATCGAACCCAGGGGTTGTACTTGCTAGGCAAGTGCTCTACCACTGAGCTAATTCCCCAACCCTGCAGCAGGAGTTTCTTATGAAGTCAGAGAGAAGAGCCAGGGATTTAGACTGGTTTCCAGCCACGTGCAGTGTAATTCTAGTCTGCCAGAGCTGAGGCAGGATTTTGAGATGAAGGTCTGCATGGGCTACTCCGTAAGACAGTGTTTCATTGCCCTTTCCCCCAAATTAAAAAAAGGAGGGGGTTCTCCATCTGGGAGTGAACTGCTCTTCTTCACGAGAGCAAGTTGAAGGACCTGAAATTGGAAAATTATGAAACCAAGTTGTCTTCAGAACATAGTAAACAATGTTGCTTGCTTTCCTGTCTGGGCCGTACTCCTCACTGGGTTTGTTTGTCCCCATCAGAACCATCTAACCCTCAGACTTCCCAGACACACACACACGCACACACACACACACACACACACACACACACACACACACACACGCGCGCACGCACACACACACACACGTTCTACAGTCTGGTAGCATCTATTGACTAGATACCAGTTGAATGAACCCTGAGCCCCAGCTCTTCGGTGACATTTAGTGAAATGACTAGCAAGGGACTAAGGCACTTGCCTCATTTCTTAAGGCAGTTGTCACTTCTTCCCCCAGCTGTGTGTATGGATCCAGGCTTGTCCAACTGTACCACACATGTTGTGACAGTAACCATCAATGGAGATGATGCGGAAAATGTAAGGCCGAAGCCCAAACCAGGTAAGGATGTGTTGGATACATTCAACCTGGTTGAGTTTCATTGAGAGTCTTTTAACTTGCTAAAATCAGCATAGTTTTCATTGAAAGAATCACAGTTTGCCACAGGTTCTTTGTGGGTACTTGTCTGCTTCCCAGTGTTGGATAGGTATTTGGCATATTCTTTTTAGTATATCATTGATCTTGTGTGTGTTGTGTTTTGTTTTTATAAAATGTTAAACTACAAAATTATAATATGTTAAATTTTATAAAATGTTCAATGTCTATTTTTTTTTTTTTTGGGTGTGTGGAAAATTGATTCCCATTTAATGAGCTACAGGCCCAACTAGAAAGTGAGAAACTTCAAAATCACCTTGTTTTTTGTCTTCATCTGTAAGAACAGCTGTTAAAGGTTGCAGTCTTTTTTATTTACAGAGTTTGTAAGGTTATTCTTTGTACCAAAATATCCCCTAGCAAGTTGGGGTCTGAAAGCATTAATATGCTGTCAATTCCCTATCCTTTCTCCTACCCCTTTGAAGGTGGGTAGGTGGGTGGATGGATTGATGGATGGATGGATTGATGGATGGATGGATTGATGGATGGATAATCAAAACACACACACACACACACACACACACACACACACAGTAAATCACATTTTGAGTGGTAATTTTTTAGCCTTGTAAATTATACCTGCATGTTTCATTAGTGTCTTGTTGACAGTTTTAAATGCTTAATTGTTTAAACTACAAATATTCCTAAGACATGGAAGCCCCTCATTTAGGAGCCCCTCAAAGTTAAATATAGAACTATCTAAATTCTGTTATGTGCGGTACCACACACCTTTAATCCCAGCACTCTGGAGGCAGGGGTGGGCAGAATTCAAGGTCGGCATGGTCTACAGAGTGAATTCCAAGACAGTTAGGCCATTACACAGAGAAACCCTATCTCCAAAATCAAAAGTTATCTAGACTCCAGTATTTCTAAAAGAAATAAACTAAAGACAACTGAAAGCAAGAGACTCAGATTCTAATATTTGATGGTATCATCACTCAAAGTAGCCAGAAGTAGAGACTAGTCAGGATTCTACCAGCACTTGAATGGATAATGAAATGTAGAATTTTGATAAATGCTACACTATGAATGAACCTTGATAGGATTGTGCTAAGTGAAATAAGCTATATTCAAAAGGGCAAACGTGTGATTCTATTGATATTAAATACCTAGAATAGACATTCATGGAGACAGAAAATGGAAATTGAAAGATGGAGAGTTTCTGTTTAGTGAATTCCAACTTTCAATTTGGGGTGATAAAATTGTGAGCGTAAGAGTAGTGATGTTTGTACAACTCTTTGCTGAATTTTAATGTAAAAACAGTTAAAATGATAAATTTTGTATTGTGTATTTGTCCACAGGTATAAATGTAGCAAACATGCAGTACAGGATATGCTTTAGATTTGCTGTGAAATGTTCTGGAGAATAACAATGTTATACCATTGATACTGACTTTACTATGATATAATTAATAGTCTTAGGTTTCTGTTAGCTTCTTCTCCAGTCTTTTATTTGCACTGGAGTCTTCCAAAGGCTTGCCACAGCAAGCTGTACTAAAATATAAATGTTCTTCCCTCTTTTTATTTTCAGGGGATGGAGGTATGCTATTCTACTCCCAGTGGCTGGCCCTGTGATGGCTTAGTGTAGTGGTAATGATGGCTGTGGACATTTGGGGCTGTTGGGGTTCACTCCTGTCCTTCAGCTGTTTTCACTATATTCTGTTTGTTTAGAATTTGTGGAAGTGATTTGTTTACCAAAGAATGACCTACTGACTAGACTTGACGGTAAGCACCCTAAGCTTATTACCTAGACTTCTCTTGGTTCCCTGCCCCCATCTCTATCCACTATGGCATTAGTGTAATTCCTTTATCTTCATCTCTTAATGTCAGACAGCTAGAAACTGTTGACTAGTTTTCCTTTTCAAGTGATGTACAGTTTGAAATTTAAGAAAAACATTCTGTGTCAAGGGAAAGCTTTAATACAGGCCTTTTAAATTTTTTCCCTACATAATAGTGATTATTTTCTTGCTATCTAACCAAAATTATTGAATGCTTAAGATCTTTGATCCATACCAGTGCCAAGGTGTAAATACGTAGCTCGGCTATGCTAGTATGTTATGTTAGTCTTTGTAGACAGTCAAGTTCAAGACTCTTACAGCAGTTATCCAACACATACTTGACTGAGAAGCTGATGTAATGAACCCCAGTAAATGTAAATCAGTGGTCAGTTGGTTAGATCAGCCCATCCCACAAAGACAGTGCAAAAATCCTGATAGATTCTGTAAGATAATACTTACTGTTAATGATGACAAAGGTCCTCCGAGGTGCCCCAGCTTTGTCGATCTCCATTTGCCCATTTGTGAAAAAGCAGAGACTTTCATAATCCCAACTTCTTATGAGTTCTCTGCCAGGAAACTGATAACTTGTTTTTTTCTACTGTTTTTAAGTAGCTCCTTTGACGATTAGCACAAAATAACAAGTATTCATTAACCTGAGACTCTAAGAGTGGTCCTTAATTCCTCCCATGCCAGTAGCTTATGGCTTCACTTGAGAAGCTGAGAGCTCTATTTTAAAATGTCTGTTACTTGTTTGAAAAGTTAAGTGACAATCTCTCAAAAAAAAAATAAGATTTTATATTCTCAGACAGCTTCAATTTACCTTTTCAAAAAGTAGAGCTGAGATAAAAATCATCACAATACCTCAAAGCCAAATTAAATGTCATCATTTATTCAGATGGCAGCCAATATTAGGCAGTACAGCTAAAGATCCAAAAGGCCTGATGGGTTTGAGGCTCTGCCACCGTTACATTATCAGTACGAACCTCTCGTTTCCCTAAATGAAGTAAGCCCTTCTGGTGAGGATGTGCGAGGAAAATGAAACAGATAATGAATGTAGGTGAAGTACTTGGCCCCCAGGTGCTTAAATAATTTGATGGGTGTTTTCTTTACTTATAGAATATCGCTTGTTGGAGATTTAGCTCAGTGGTAGAGTGCTTGCCTAGCAAGTGCAAGGCCCTGGGTTCAATCCTCAGCTCCAAAAACAAAACAAAACAACAAAACAAATAAGTATTTCCCAGCCGGACAGTGGTGGCGCACACCTTTAGTCCCAGCACTCGGGAGGCAGAGCCAGGCGGATCTCTGTGAGTTCGAGGCCAGCCTGAGCTACCAAGTGAGTTCCAGGAAAGGCGCAAAGCTACACAGAGAAACCCTGTCTCAAAAAACAAAAAACAAAACAAAACAACAACAAAAAAATCCCACCGGGCGGTGGTGGTGCACACCTGTAATCCCAGCACTCGGGAGGCAGAGGCAGGCAGATCTCTGAGTTCGAGGCCGGCCTGGTCTACAGAGCTAGTCCAGGACAGGCTCCAAAGCTACAGAGAAACCCTGTCTCGAAAAAAAACCAAACAAAGAATATCGCTTATAGAATTCCTTCTCTCATTACCTGACTCCCTACTGGTCTTAGAAGGGGATAATTCGGCAAGAAAGAGGAAAGGGAAACGACCAATTTACCTAACCAGTATAACCAAACTACAGGAACCAACTTGCATCTTCTGCCATACACAGTTGAATAGGACATGAACCCTGCCTGACTCAAGGGTCAGTTGTCTTTGAGCTTATTCCCAGACACGTGGCTCAGAGATACTGGGCCAGGGAGATGGCTGAGTGCTGAGCCTGATGAGGCATCTGTTTTGCTACTTTTCATCCTTTGCTATAATTTTAGAGTGTCACCAGCATCTAGCACAAGAACTGGCGGAGTGTGAACAGGATTGACTAGGCTCTCTTGTCACTGTCTCTAAACTGTCACCTTTGCTTCCTTAGCTTTGGTAACAGAAGAACATCTTACAATGGATGCCAGGGTCTACGCCTATGCTCTGGCACTGAAACACGCCAACTCGAAGCCATTTGAAGTACCCTTCCTCAAATTTTAAGGCCAAGGACACTGGCCATGTTTTGTAAATGAGACCATAAGGCCTTCACTATTCATTGTATTCAATCACGTTTAATGTAGATCGGAAATCGGCTTTTTCATAAAATAAAAGCAGCACAGACTGCATGTGGTATGGAATTATAATTACAGAGAGGATGTAACCTTCATTTAAACTTGTTAAATGCTCATGAAAAAAAGAACATAAATGTAGGTAGGTATGTTAAAATTTCTTAAACTTCACCTAGTCTAGAAGGTGAGGGTATTTCTCAGGAATAGACTTGAGCTCCAAATTATTAGGTCAGCTATTTCCACCCTCAACTCCTAATATAAAAATGATGTACTAAGGTCTGCAAATAGTTATTAGGTTCATGTTTCAAAATAAGATTGGGATTTTGTTGAGACAGGGTTGCTGGCCTGGTACTTGCTTTGTAGACTGGGCTGCCTTTGAACTCTCAGAGATCCGCCTGCCTCTGCCTCTCCAAGTGCTGGGATTAAAGGTGTGCACCACCACACCAGGCCAAAATAAGTTTCAAAAGAGACTCTGATAGGGACTTAATTGGCTTCTCCTAATTCTAATTGACTTGCCATATGGAATTTATATGGGTAGCAGATGTAAGATCAACAGAGAATAACATTTGTGGGAAATATGTACATACTTGTCATACATGGCTTGTAATCCACCTCCTTGGGAGGCTGAGGCAGGAGATCATAAATGTGGCCAGCCTGGGCTGCATAATGAAACTTTATCTCAAAAATAAATTTTTAAATGTATTTAATATCCTTATAAGGCCATTTACTTCCTAAAAGTATACCAAGACTAATGTTTCAGTAGTGAAGATAGCTTAGCCTTAATATATTAAGAGGCTGAAAACTCAGGGCCCTTCCCTCAAGTGTGCACATACTTTAATTTCCTATCCTCAGAAAATTGTATTCTAAAGCTACATCCATAGTCAAAAGATTGGCATGGACTCCACATGTGTATGGATGTCGACAGTCACAGGTATAGAAAGATATATTAACCAACTATCTGAAACATTAAACGACACTGGAAATGCATGCCATACATAAAATTCATCATCCAAGAGTTCTGCCAGTGTTCTGGGACCATATCCTTGTTCTGAGGATCTCAGCTATTGTCTTGATTACTGTAGCTTTAAAGCTCAAGGATTGTTGTCTTGCAGTTCAGCCACTAGCAGCACTCAGCATGATGTTGTCATGTTTGCAGCTGGATCCAGGGTCAAGGCGGACTCAGAACGTTCTAAGAGCAGTTTTCCCAAGTACAGTCAGGACCAATGCTAAGTGTTACCACCAACAGGTAGTTTATGAACAAAAATGTAAGGTCTTTATACAAATCTTTATATTGGACTTCTTAAATAAGGATGGAAATAACTCTGGAACTTTATAGACCAAGTCTGCTTTCCTAATGAATTTGAAAATTAAGACCCAACCCTTTATACCACAGTAGCCTTCCTTGTGATTCTAACCCTTAAAAAAAAAAAAAAAAACTTTAATCATGGGCATTGTATTTCTCCAATGATAGTAATTTTTCCCATCCATGAGTTCCCCAGGATCTCTATTTCTTGGTGTTGCTTCTATCCTTTGAAATGAAGACACAGGCTCCACACATTTACCCTCTCCATAGAGTACAATGGGAATGGCCTTTGGTATTATCCAGGACACAAGATTTGTCCCATTTTCCCTGGCCTGTCCCTTTTCTTTAGGAGTGCAACTGAGCAGTGACAGCTACCTCCTAGACTTGTCTTTAGTGCCATTTGTATTATGTATGCACCTCAGAAGGCCTGCCTTGGAGGTGAAATCAACACAGGAGAGCTGGCCATCTGGGTGTCTTCACTCCACACACTGTTTATTTGCCTACATTTTAAAAAAGCTGCCCTTTTTGCATTCGTTTGTAAAACACACAAAGTGGGTTCTAATACCCCAGGGTGTTTCCCAGTGCCTGACCTTCACTCATGTCTTGCCAGTTATAACTTGTGATCCAAGCTCAGTCAGTCCTACCTCCCGTTCCTACTAAGGAAATCAATGACTGAAAACTGTACTTCTGAAAATAACTTAAAAATTAAATTTGGTAATTTTTTTTTTTTTTTTGGAAAATAAAGTATGTACTCTAAAGATACTAGAGTATGTTCTGAGACACTTTGCATGTCCCTTTCCAAATATGTCATGAGTACCCTTCAACTGCCACTTTCAGTAATTTAGAACTGAAGTATGGTTACATTTAACTTCTTTAAGCATATCTGGATGGGTGCCATATAAAATACACTGAGCCTACAGAAACAATCTTAGAGAACACTTAATACCACATCTCTTTATTTTCCCAACACAACTGCAACAGTCTATTAAATAAACGTTTATTGTCTACTGTTCACGTTTGGGTCCTGCAATGCATGTAACAGACAGTCCTAGTATGACTTATTCATTGTTCACGTCCACTCAACTACGGACATTGCTTGAGAACTGGATCTTGCTTTAGGGACTTGGGGAAGGGAGACAAGGTACTCCTGGGCATCATACTGAGTGTTGGAAGTAGAAGGCATAGCCAGTACAGCTGGACAGCACTCGGCTGTCACTGGCAGGACAAATGAAAAGCAGAAGAGGAATTAGAAGCAATTGTTTCCAGTGATGGAAATGACTTCAATGCTTGATTTTTGCCCATCCAGGCTGAGTGGCAGTTTGAGGAAAGGACAAATAAAGAGGGGCTGGGGAGGGAGGGTAGAGAACATGGATACGATGAGTTAAAAAAGTATAAAAATTATCTAAAATATACATTAGATATAAATGCTTCATAACTCATTAGGGAAGCTCAAAAATACTGGAAAGTGGCAATTTGCACTACGTTTATTTTTAAACAGGGGAATATTCCGTGTTCTGAATGTTGTGTGCAAAGCTAATCCATGTCACTGTCTTGCTAAGCAGATACACTGCTTCCCAGCATCATGGGCAACACTAGATGGACAGTGTCAACAAATAATGTAAACTTCAGTTTTAAGGCAGCTGGTACTAATGCTGCACACAGGCTTAGCTCGGTGCCCATTTCAGAAATGGGACAGTAGCACTGAAAAAAAACTGAGGGAGGAAAGGGGAACCAGCATTGTTTGACAGAAACAGTATGTCAAAATATTTTCCCTTTCACACACGCAAAGAAATATATGAACATTTAGAAAAACAAAGCACCCATCCCTCCAACTTCAGCCTGTTCCTTAACAAATATTTCAAAATATTGATAAATAATAGTGACTGCAAGCAGAATCCCAGTGCCAGAGCCAATAGCCCCAAGGAAGTCTGCTAACACCGACAGGGCACCAATGCACAAACCCCCAAAGGCAGCTGCTGTGGGGATGTACCTGAAAGACAAAAGAACTTTCATCAGGCAGTGGGGGGACAGGGGAAGAACACAATAGCTAGAAGCAATGCAATGTCCAGTTTTGCTTGAAATGGTTCCCTCTAAAGAGTTAGAAACTGGTCAGAATAGGTCCTCACTACTCAGACACTGTACGCAAGGCAATGATTTCAAAACCGTAATTTTCAAAACGTTAATACCTGCAGGGCAATGCAATTTTTAGGACAGATCATTAGATTTTAGACTGAAATTTATTTGTTATACAAATGTATATATTTTATATATACATATGGAATATATATTTTTGTGTATATATGCAAAAATATACTCTAGATGTACATATATGTTACAGTGTATATAAAGTTCTTTTCAGACGTGTGTCTAAAGCCTCAAGTTGGCCTAGAAATAGCAATCCACCTGCTTCAGCTTCCAAGTGCTAAGATAAACTACCACACCTGACTAAAATTTGGAGTTTTTTTAGACTGGATCTCATGTAACAAGGGCTGGCCTGAACTCATCCAACCTCCACTTCCAGAGTTCCAAGATCATAGAGACCTGTGCCATCACATCTGACGAAAATATGTAATGTTCTTAAGCAGGTATCCTTTAAGTTCCTTCTTGTAGGGTAAAAAATTTCTAACCAGGCACGTATATACACAGAGGCAAAACACTCATCCACATTAAATAATCGAAGATAGGAACACTAGTGCCGGTTCAAGAAACCGCTGGACAAATGAGCAGTGCACACACAACTAAGTTACACTGTGCTGGCTTAGTACTTATTAGGTAGCCCAGGCTGGCCTTGCACTTGTGGCAATCCTGAGCCTCCCAAGTGCTCAAGTTAAAGGTGTGGACTGTATATTTCAATTGGATATATTAAGTGGTATATGATTTTTTTTTTCAAGAGAGTTTCTCTGTATAATATCCCTGGCTGTCCTGGAACTCACCCTGTAGACCAGGCTGGCCTCGAACTCACAGAGATCCACCTGCCTCTGCCTCTCAAGTGTGCCACCAACACCCCAGCTGTGGTATATGAATTATTCTCAATAAAGCCATCACCAAAGACCAAATACCTAATGCCTGGGAACAAATCTTGTTTCCTGGATGTGAGGGTACTAGTGTTTTAGAATTTCCCTGGTGGCTCATCTGCAGCCAGCCAATACTGAAAACTGCTACTATACATTATTTTAACACTGAGGTGTGAGCTATGAAAGCACATTTTCAACTTAAAATTACATAGGCTGCCTAAACAAACCCTGTACAAGGACACCACCAGTAGACATGCTAACATAGAAGGGACCCCAACCCTAGACAAACAACTACAGGCAACTAAGGAATGCTGAGAGCAGGAGAAAATAGCTTCCTCAGGGAAGAGCTCCCATTGGTTACCCAATATCAAATACTCAGCTCTGAAATCATGTCTATATAAGTAACATAAAGACTGAGCAGACTACTTACATATTTAGGAATGAATGAAAAAACAAAAAAATATATATATATATATATATATATATACACACACACACACACACACACACATACACACACATACACTTATTTAGGAGGGAGGGTGGGTGTGTGTGTGAGAGAGACAAAATGAGGCAAGATGCTGTGAACCCAAGAGGGGAGAAAGGAAAAATATTTTCAAAAAATAATGTTTTTAAAGATTTATGAAGGGCCAATTTTTATGTGGAGAACAATTCAGATTTAGTTAAATTTTAATTCTCTTGTGAAGAGTAGAAGACTATGACTTTGAATAAAGCAAAGAGCCTTACAGATTTAAAAAATGACCTTGTGAGCCTACCTGTTCAGCTCGTGGACCATGGAGGTATCTCTGTGGCCTCTCATCACCATCTGCTGCTCTTTAAGCTGCTTAGCCACCTGGCCGAGAAGAAAGAAAAACTTTTGAAATTAAACTCTTCACATTTTGTTGCTTCCTACACTGAAAATATGAGAGCCTCAACAGTGGCATTGTATCGCTCATATTAAACATAGGGAAACTGAGGTCTCCTGCTTCCAAGCATATGGTAGCCATGCCTTACATCTTTACTCTCAGCATTTTTGTTTGGTTTTTTTGAGACAGGGTTTCTCTGTGTAACAGCCCTAGGTGTCCTAGAACTCACAGAGCTCCGCCTGCCTCTGCCTCCCAAGTGTTGGGATTAATGGCACGTATCACCACAACCTGGCTGCTCTCAGCATTTTTTGTATTAGCTCTGTAAAAAGGAACTGAATACTAGAGAAAAAGTTTTTTGAGTAGAACTGAATTTTGGAGGATCACAAAGCCTCAGTAAAAAGTTCAGAAGAACCAATTTTTAGCCTGTTAGGGAAAGGTCACACTAAGAATATAAGAACAAAGCTAAAAACTATAAAAGTAACTTATTTTGTCACCCAAATACTATAATTTTTACAAAAGGTTTTTTTTTTGTTTTTTTAATTTTATGTTCATTAGTGCTTTGCCTGGATGTACGTCTGTGTGAGGCTGTCAGAAGCCTTGGAACTGGAGTTACAGACAGGCATGAATTGTGCTGAGAATTGAACCCAAGTCCTCTGGAAGAGCAGCCAGTGCTCTTAACCGCTGAACCATCGCTCCAGCCCCACAAAAGTATTTTTACCTAGTCACATACTTACGTCTTTGGCTGAGGAACCAGATACTTCTATCCATGTCTTAGAAAAGAATGCACATGATCCCAACATGAAGATGATGTATACAACCACATGGACAGGATCCTCAAATATGGCACCCATGGACTCAGGAGGAGATAGGTAGTAACAAAGGCCTCCAACAGGGTAAGAACGAGCAGGTCCTCCCCCACTGACATCCTATTAAACAAGAATAAAAAAGAACAAATGGTCAGTCAACCTGACTAGGTGAAAATACTAGGGTTATTGTTTGTTGCTGAGGATTGAACCCCGGGCCTTGAATGTTAAGCATGTACTAGACAATGAATTGCACCACAAACCTGAAGATCTGTCTCCATTTTGAGATGACCCCAAGCTCTTGAAGTGACCTCCTGCTTTAGCTTCCTGAGTATTTGAGACTATAGCTGTCATGACCAGAATATGTATGTTTGCATTTTTCAAACATGATGATATTGTTTTAACTTTTTAAAAAAGATGATTTATTATTACTATTACTATTATTACTATTATTATTATTATTATTATTATTATTATGTGAGTATATATGATGCCTGTGGGTTAGTATGTGTATGACACAGTGTATACGTGGAGGTTAAGAGACGACTTTGTGGAATTGGTTCTCTCCTGACATCCTTTCATGGAATCTGGGGATCAAACTAGTGTTAGACTTACCCAGCAAACACCTTTACCTACTGAGCCACTTGACCAGCCCCTGATGTTTTGAAACACCTACAGCCAACAAGCCCATATAATTTAAGGAGTTAACTTTGCCTCCTTCAGTCCTTCAAAATTATGTATTTTGTGAAAGACATTTTGCACAGATCATTAACCGAAGAGTGAGTTTTAAAAAATATAGATCTACGAAATCCAGAGGATAGAAATACAATTTATAATTAATTTGATTATATTTAGAATCTGAATGTTTCAACTCTAGAGATGACCATTGCATTTTGCAGTATTAAGAAAACAATCATGCGGGGCTTTAGAGATGTCTCAGTGGTTAAGAACATTGGCTGCTCTTTCAGAGGACTAGGGTTCAATTCCCAGCACCTACATGGCAGTTTACAACTGTCTGTAACTCCAATTCCAAAGAATCTGACAGCTTCATATAGACATACATGCATGCAAAACACTGATCAATGCTCATAAAAAATAAAAGTAAGGAGTTGGGGATTTAGCTCAGTGGTAGAGCGCTTGCCTAGCAAGCACAAGGCCCTGGGTTCGATCCTCAGCTTTGGCAAAAATAAATAAATAAAAATAAAATTTAAAAAAAAAAGAGAAAAAAAATTAAAGTAAATAAGTTTGTTTGTTTGTTTGGTTTTTTAAATAAAAGAATACAGGGGCTGGAGAGATGGCTCAGAGGTTAGGAGCACTGGCTACTCATCTAGAGGACCTGACTTCAATTCCCAGCACCCACATGGCAGCTTACAACTGTCTATAACTCAAATTCCAGGGGATCTGACACTTTCACACCAATGCACGTATGATAGATAAATAAAATTAAAAAAAAAAAAAAAAAAAGAAAGAATACAATCATGCAAGCCAGGCTTTAATCCCACCACTCAGGAGGCAGAGGCAGACAGATCTCTGAGAGTTTGAGGCCAGCCAGGGCTACACATAGAAGCTACACTGAGGCAAGCAGGCTGCCTAGTCAGCCTGGGCTATAGCGTGAGACCATGTCTCTAAACAAGTACTACAAAACAAAAATCACTTTTATGAAAGCAACTATGATTTTTAACCTAAAAAGCTATTCAAATGATATATGAAAATTCTTTCCATATAGTAAAATATTAAAAACTACCTGGCTAACTGGGCAGTGGTGGCTCACACCTTTAATCTCAGCACTGGGGAGGATCTCTGTGAGTTCAAGGCTAGCCTGGTCTACAAAGTGAGTTCCAGGACAAGCTCCAAAGTTAGAGAAACCCTGTCTCAGGGAAAAAAAACCCAACTACCTGGCCAATCTTAGTCTTAGAACAATTATCAAATTTTCCAAATAACAAATGGTACAGGTAAATTCCAAAATGCTTCAATAGCTATCTCAGTCAGTTGAAAATATAACTACAAATACAAATTTTAAATATTTAATAAAAAGAAACATACTCACGGCCCACTGTCCTAGTAAGTTTACTAAGAAGTTGCCACTAAATCGAACAGACAGCATCTGGGAAATGACATACAAGTTTGAAACGAGGGCAGACTGGAGGATTATGGGAATATTCGATGTGTAGAAGAGCTTGATGGGATAGCTACTGTACTGTCCTCGATACCGGGCCGACTTAATGGGCAAGTCAACACGAAACCCCTGAAAATGAAATCAAGAGAAGAGGAACTGCATGTCAGAGCGCAGACAGAGGGAAGGGTGGCAGCAGAGAGAAATGTGCTCCCTCCCCAGAGATCCCTTTCTTCAATTTCAGCCAGTATTTCCCACCTTCAAATCTGGGTTGACTGGTTCTTGAGAAGCTGACCACACACACCATCCTTTCAAATGGCACCCCTTCCACAGAATAATGAGCAGTGTCACCACTGCAAAGGCCCCACCTACCTGGAAGTAGATGACGACGGCAAACACGAGCACTGTGGCAATGAGGTTCATGAGATTGGGGAGGTTCTGCCGGTAGAAGGCCTCCCTCAAGGCCCGGACTTTGTCCGTCCTGGTGGCCAACAGATGAAACAGAGCTATGACTGCACCCTCAAACTCAGTACCTGAGAAATCAAGATAGAAATAAACTGTGGGTGCCTCTTCCAAAGTCACCTCAAAAGTCTAAACAAATAACTTGAACCTTGAGTCAATTGACCAATGTATGACTCTATCTTATATCTATGTTGTATGGCTTTATGGCATAGCCATGTGTGTGGGTTCTAAACATATTTCTATCGTGGAGGCAAGTTTCAACATAAATCTGCAATTTTCATTCATAAAGGTATGCCTCTACTCTAGGGAAAGGAAGGAAGTACTTTTAGGGATAATAAAAGCAGCAGCAAAGCAGAATAAAAATGTCAGAATCAGAGCAGGTATGTTTATCTACCATGCTTGCCTTTAGTTGACTGCACCAAGAATGTTAATAAATTATCAGTACTATTTTCTTAAGGCTGGGATCAAAGTTAGACATTGACTACTTAGGAGAGGATGACAATAAGAAATGGAAAGGGATACGGGGAAAAACAGAGTGATATCTTCCAAACCTTAGATGCTATTACCAAGGCAGTTAGAGAGGCAAGGGTATGAGTGTCTCAGAGGACGGCCAAATTGTAATCCACTACCTTTCTGTCCCTCTGGTAAGGCTGCAATCGGGGAGGTAAATGACTCTGGCAGCAATGGCTTAAGCAAGGTCAACAAAATGGTAATACTGTTTGCAACCACTGGAACTTTGAGCGAGCAGAGGTTAGAATGCACTCTTTGGACTTACTACAGCATACTTCACACATCTCTGCTCACTGAGTTTTAACAGTTAGCACTCATGGTCCCCTAGGGTGGCAAACTGAGTTGCTCCAGGCATGTGCTGCTGCATTATTGACTCATTTTCAGCATACATCCAGCAAAACTCGTGCAGTTGCAGTCACTGTGCAATGTACCTCTGCCAGTGTTAATGGTAGTGGGACTAAAGGCCTTCCAGACAATGGTTTCACAGATGTTGGTGGCAATAAAGAGGGAAATACCAGACCCCAAGCCGTAACCCTTCTGTAGCAGCTCATCTAACAGCAGCACAATCAAACCAGCAACAAACAACTGTGGGGAAAGAAATGCACGTAAGCGGAAGCAAGAATCAACTCAGGAAGGGGCAGACGAATGTCTATTTCACAGTCTGTGCATGCCCAATACCAGACCTACGCATCGCTCCTCACCACTGCAGGAGCTCCAGCTTCTGACCTGCTCTAGTCTAGTCAGGGGCCAGTTCTCAAAATCAAAGGACTGCTGCCTCATTACATAGCAAAATTTCACCACAGAATTCTGTTTACACCAGCTTACAATATTTAAATTGTGCCCATGGTGGGGGGCACTAAATAATAATCACAACTTAGAATTTGAAAGGAAGAAACAAAATATTCCAAATACCTCCATGTAAGTAAAAGGCCAAATAAATTACAGAAAAATTAAGAGATTCTTCACTCCCTAAGGGACAGGAATGAGATTGACACTTTTTACAAAGTACTATATATATATACATATATTCTATATATAATATAATACATAGAGAATAAGCCAAAAACTAGAGCACAGCTAAGTATACAAACTGTAATATAAAAATTCATGCTATACTTATTATGATCAAGATTGCATTGAAAAGTTAAGATTTCACCATGTTTTCTAGCTCATCTTTTTTGTTTGTTTTGTTTTTGGAGACAGGGTTTCTCTGTGTAACAAATAGTCTCGGTTGTCCTTGGACTCTGTTTATAGACCAGGCTGGCCTCGAACTCCCTGAGATCTGCCTGCCTCTGCCTCCCAAATGCTGGGATGAAAGGTGTGCTGCACCTGCACCACCACCACCACCACCACCACCACCTGGGTCATCTTTTTTTTTTTTTAAATGAAAACACACTAAATTTAGCTATGGCTATTCTTGGAGAAGATACATTATAAAAACATGTCTCAATAGTATCAGTCAGGTGGCTGACTGGAATAACCTTATAAAGAGGGGAAAATAAAGCATGTTTGTGAGCCCTAACCTTACTATCTCACGGGGGTCCCTACTCTATACTTCCCCCTACAGAAACAAGGAAGTAGTTCCAGTTCCTCAACAGTCCAAGGAACCCACCCACATTACACACTTATCACTTGTCAATGAACACATCAAATTCATTATACCGTCTGAGCATGCTTACCTTACACACTGTAGTTGGTTTTTTGTTTTTGTTTTCTTAACTGTCATTTCACTTGTACAAAGCCTAACTTGTCCTTTTTTTTGCTTTTTCGAGACAGGGTTTCTCTGTGTAGTTTTGGTGCCTATCCTGGAACTCACAGAGATCTGCCTGGCTCTGCCTCCCAAGTGCCGGGATTAAAGGCATGTACCACCACCACCTGGCCTAATTTGTCTTTTTAAAGTTTCTAGTTTGAATTTCCAACAACTGGAAAAGGAGCATAATTCTCAAACTCCTAAGAGAGATCATGGGAACCTTTTACTGTTTGAAAATCAAGTTTGACATTTTGACAAGGGAATTTAGGGTTGGGTTTTATTTTGAGTACAGTTAGGTAATGACCAAGTTGAATATTCCCAGTCACAAATACAGCCACCCATCCCCACTGAAGGGGAGAGTACCTACTCATAAATCAGCCAGTCGTGGTTCTGATAGATAGATGGTCTGTCCAAAGACACAAGCAGTCCTACAATAACTGAGGTCCCCTGTGCAGAATAATGCTATCCTACAGAGTAGTTTATGAATACCCTTTGAAAATGAGACCTCTTTTCCCAGGAGGAGTAAGAAAGTATAAATAAATCTAAATTAGAAATAGTTTGTGCAATTTGAGGACTAGGAGAAAAGATAGTAAAAAATCATGTATGCTTATGAAAGAGGAAGCAGACAATGACAGCAGCATCTCCATGAAGCCCAGTGAGAACAGACCCGTGACCAAGTAGACATGTGGAATGCACACCATGAACCTCTGAGTGGGTGTAGATGCACTGGATGTCAACCTTGGGTGGGTATACTCACTCCACTTAGTTTGACAAAACATACTTACCTTTACTATGTGCCATGCACAATGACACTTTCTAGTTAGTTTTTAATTTCAATCAAGACCCAATTTAGATTTCAAAATCAATTAGTGGAAAGAGCACTATGTGAGTGAAACAGAAACAAAGTGAGAAATACCTTCCATAACAGCATGCAAACAGTTCTCAAAAACCTATGTTTCTAGGTGAACACACACTGATCCAATCATAGCTCTTCAGTGTAGCCACATAGTCTCAATGTTAGCAATCCCTTGAAAAGACACAAATGGGTCACTGCCCACCGACAATCAAACATGACATTTTTCTTTATACATTAACACTAAAAGAATTCATCACAACACAGATATTTATATACCAGAATTTATGTCAAAAAGCTAATACATATTTGCTCATTTCATTCTTAGAAATAATGAGATTTCTGATCATGCAAAAGAAACATTGAAATAGCCTGAAGTGCTATAAAAGTGACCTCACCTAGCCAGCCTAGAGCTGCTAAACTGCATGCTGTGACTCTAAGCTTTTGAAGGTGCCAGAGAAGTTACACTGGTACAAAATGTTCTGAGGGCTTGGTACTAGTTCTGAATGTCTCTTTAAAAAAATTCAAGGCTATTTTATGCTAAGGGAGTATTGCTGCAGTAGTGCATATTTAGTGTTTCCAAGGCCCTAGATTCAATCCTCCACTCCAAAAGAAAACAAAAACAAAAATTAAAACAAAAAACCATCAAACTTTATTTGCTGCATAAAGCAAATGCTTTAAAACAGTGGTTCTCACAGGGCAGTGGTGGTGGTGCACACCTTTAATCCCAGCACTCAGGAGACAGAGGCAGGCGGATCTCTGTGAGTACGAGGCCAGCCTGGGCTACAGAGTGAGTTCCAGGACAGCCAGGGCTGTTACTTGGGGAAACTCTGTCTCAAAAACAAAAACAAAAAAGCAGTGGTTCTCAACCTTTCTAATTCTGTCACTCTATACAGTCCCTCACATTGTGGTGACCCCAATCATAAAATTATTTTTATTGCTACTTCATAAATGTAAGTTTGCTACTGTTATGAGTTGTAATATAAATACCTGATATGCAGAATTTCTGATAGTTGACCCATGTGAAAGGGTCATTCAACACCCCCATCTCCCCACCCCTGCTGTGGGGTCATGACCCACAGATTGAGAACCACTGCTTTAAAGAAACCAAACCAAGCTTGAGGTCCTATGGATAACCTCCTCAGGCCTGTACCAACACCCTAAGCACTGAAGGATACTAAGTCAGGGTCCAGAGGATTCTTCTCTGCCCATCCTCTGCATCTCTCTCTTCTCCAACTCCCAGTGGCTATGTCAAGCAAGTATTTGTAAATGAAGAAATAAAGGAACCATTACTCTCTTGGGAAACACATCTTATGCTGGAAGAGAATGCACTAGGCCTCAGCAAGTTACCAAAGACCCGATAATTCATTAAAAATCCTGCCCTAGAGCACAAACAAAATAATTATGACCCATTGGTGGTCATCCTTATTAATCATGTCAAAGATACTTGATAATTAAACTCTCTGTCCTGAGTCAGGCTCACTGAATACTCTTTCTTATTTGACTTGCTTCCTATATAAGGTTTATTTTCTTAAAAAATAAGGAAATTATGCACATCTGAGATAGTTGTATTTCTCAAGTACTAGCACTTGAGACTATTTTAAAAATACTTTCTGAACTTGAGCTTTTTAACTATTAAAAAAGAAAAATCCGAAATTAATTCTAATTTCATATAATAGATAATATGAATTATCCACGGTAACATATTTTATTAACATAAAACTTTAAAAAAAACTCTTCTGAACATTATATACACTCAAAATTATGTTGGTCTTTGAAAAATTCTATTCCAAAATACTCACTTTGTAAATTTCCATGGGGGACTGGGGTGGAGCTAAACTGGCAGCTTGCCTACTATGCCAAAGCTCTAGGTTTGATCCCTAGTACTGCATAAACCAGATAATGGTATAGCATATGGATAATGCTAGCACCTGGGACACAGGGGTAGGAGGAACAGAAACTGAAAGTCATCCTCAGCTACACACTGAGTTTGAGGCCAGTCCAGGCTATATGACACTGTCTCAAGTAAGTAAGTAAGTAAGTAAGTAAGTAAGTAAGTAAATAAATAAATACCTCCATAGAACACTTGTATGTGAGTATATATAGTATTTTGTAAGCACTAAAATTATTTAGAGCATCATAGTTTCGTATTCCATCAAGGAAGAAAAGAATACTGTTAGATGCCTTTGTAAAATCTGAGCACTCAAGATGCAAAAGGATTCCAAGTTTGAAGCTTGCCAGTTAAACTATGGAAAAATATCTTATTCTAACAAACTTAGGTATTTCAAACTTAGCTGTTTTTCTGTAGACTACATATTTCATTTCAATAACAATTTAATGTTGCACAGGCTTGTTTCTAATTGGTGGTTCAAGAACTCTTCCCCTGCAGCCTCCCAAATAACTCACACTAGAAGTCTGTACCACCATGCTAGTAACCTCATTTATCTACTATAGCAACAAGGCATAAAGTAACCAGCAGCTAGACTGCTAATCTCAGCAGCTATGGCCAAGCAGATGCCATAGAAGGGTGCTACATGCCCCACCACTGCCACCTGGCCAGCAACAGCAGGAATGCACTGTTAACTGAGGGAATACAGCAGGATTTCAGAGACATCAGAATGTGGAAAAAGCGTATCAAAGAACAATCATGGAGAGGTATCCATAACTCTTTAAGTAACAGACTATGAAGCTATTGGAATAAACTTTTTTTTAAAATCAACACAAAGTATATGTCACTTCAGTAATAATACTGTAATTAAATAAAATGACTCAGAAGAAAATGATTACATCGTTCACCTAAAGAACTGTCAGACAAAAGGGACCAAACTTACTAGCATATGAAAACACAGTAGTATTTCTTACCTGTATAATGATAAGGAGACAGATCCCAGCACCCATTTCCGCAGGGTCCCCGTACATCCCCGTCATGACATACACAATGGCTTGCCCAATGGTAATGATCATACCAAATACTGACAAAAAAGGAGTACATGCTTACAACCAAAGACAAAAAACAACAAAACCAAAAAACTATAGGAAACATCTTTCCCACAAACATCCTCAAATTTGGAAAAAGCTCTTTAACTGTATTATTGCTCACGTTTCTGGGCTCCATTGAACAGAGCTCTATCTTTGGGTGTATCTCCAACTTCAATGATTTTGGCTCCAGCTAACAACTGCATAATCAAACCAGATGTTACAATGGGAGAAATACCCAATTCCATCAATGTTCCTATAAAGGAAGGAAAATGAGTAAACAACTTCTGTACCTAATACAGATCAATTTAAATCATCCCACTCCTGAACATCATTTAATAAATGTGTTTAAATAGTAACAATTTCCACTGATTCCTTAAACATTAATAAGAGATCAATTATTAGCAAACCAGCAACAATGCAATGGATAAAAAGTGCTATATTATAATAATTTTAATTTCTATAAATTCTAAACTTAAAATACTAAGTCCTCTTTAAAAGAAACCTTCTGGGGCTGGCAGGTACAGCAAAGCTGTAGAGAACATGAGGCTCTGGGTTCAATATCCAGCTTCGAAGCAGAAGAAAAGATATAAAGGCTAAGAGGCTTGGGGCCAGCAAGATGACTAAGTTACTAAAGGCATTGCCACCAAGCCCAACACCCTGAGTGCAACTCCCTGCAGCCACATGGTAGAAGGTGGCAACTCACTCCTGAAAGTTGTCCTCCGACCTCTAAATACACACTATGACATGCAAGCACACATACACACAAATACATTTTTAACTGTTGCAATAAATATAGCTTTGTGATAGAGTGCCATTTAACATGTAAAGCCCTAGTATTTAAGTACCAGCAACACAAAAAGTAAACAGAGGTGGGGTGTAGGTAGAGTACTTGCCTAGCACATGTAAAGCCTTATATTCAATCTCCAGCAAAGGGAGGGAGGGACAGAGGGAGAGAAAAAGGGAGAGAGAATTTCAAGACTTCTGTCTAAATCATTATTTTTAAAACTTACACTAAAATTGGGGTTTATTTAATATTGTATCATATTTACTTATAATCTATTTTCTCTTCATATCATACAAACCTTTCACCTTTTATTTAGTGTTTGAGAGTGTATGTATCTGGGCTCACACCTGACACAGTGCATATGTGGAGGTCAAAGGGCAACTTGCATCGTGTTAGTTCTTGCCTTCCACCATATGGGTCCTGGGGAATACACTCTCAGATCATCAGGCTTGGTGGCAAGTGCCTTAACCTTGGTGAACCATCTCACCAGACCCTATTTGCTTCTCTGACAGAAGCTTGGTATTTAGCCCAGGCTAGCCTCAAACTAGAGATGACATTGAAGTTTCAATTCTCCTGCCTCCAATTCCTAAGTGCTAAGATCACAGGTGGGTAGATCCTCAGGAGGCTGAGGATGTTGTCTCATGTGCTACTCTACACTTAGCAGGAGGTACATCGTAAGAACTCAAGAAATGCTTGTTGAATCAGTGATGAAATAAATTACATTATAGCCTCATACTGGATTATGCCAATTAAATGAAGTAACTCATTAAAAACATTTAAAAAAAAACAGAAAAGCACATATAAATGTGTGAATATATAGGGTATATATATCCTATCTTTCAAGCATATAAATTTAAATGTAAATGAATATGTAAAGAAAAGGTCTGGATGAATATTTGAAATTTATCAACATCCCAGGAACATGCATCATATATATGTTGGTGTATTTTATAAATGTTGATGCACTGAAAAAACAATAAACTTTCCAAGAAACAGTGAGTGCATAGACCAGTGCTATGCTCAGCCTTGATAAAAGCAGCTCCTCTCTACAGAGAAGAGGGCTTATACAGAGACAGATGGCTGGCCAATGTGCTGGAAACAAGTGACAACTGAATGTTCAGCCTTCAAGAGGAAGAACCCTATTACTACCACCATCCCCATGCTCAGAGAACATCTCAGAAGAAGAAGAAAGCTAGGAATTGCTATAGTATGTATATGTTATGGCCATGACACTCATTAACCCACAGCAGAAACAGAGCTTGTCAATAGTCTGCACAAGACTGAGCCACTGAACATTTGTCCTCAGTGATGTAGGCACTGATGATTTTCCAGTGGTAACTCCACACCCATCCCTGTTTAAGCCCACCATGAAGCAAAAATAAAAACAAGAATGGCTGGAGAGATGGCTCAGCAGTTAAGAACACTGGCTGCTCTTCCAGAGGACCTCAGTTTGATTCCCAGCATCCAAATGGTAGCTCACAACTATCTGTAACTCCAATTCCGGAGGATCTAGTGCTGGTCTCTGTGGGCACTAGCCATGCATATGGTGCACAGACATTTATCCAGGCAGAACACCCATAAATATAAAAATAAACTAAAGAAAGAAAAAAGGGGGGAAAAAGACATGACAATGGTATGGGACTTGATGGGAGAATGGGGCTAGTAGTGATGGGGGTTGGGGGGGTTGATGAGTGCAACCAGAATATATGAAACTATTAATGAATTTGGGGGAGAAAAAAAGGAGAGTGGTGCTGGTGAGATGGCTCAATGATTAAAGGCTTTGTGACAAAATTGGCAACCTGAGTTCAATCCCTGCAACCCATGTAAAGGTGGAAGGAGAGATCAGCTCCACCAAGTTGTCCTCTGACCTCCACATGCTCATTGTGCTGTGTGTGAGCATACATACAAACACACACTTTTAATAAGTAAATGAACCAATATTACTCCTATAATCTAAAACTACCAAAAACCTGCCATCTAGTCAAAGCATTTCCCTCAAACATGCACTCACCAATTCTAAAATTCAGGAGGCCTCCCTAACGCTAAAGTCATGAGATTTTAATAAGGAAAAACCGTAGGATACAGTTGAGGAGATGGCTCAATGGGTAGAGCTTGTGGCATAAGATAGAGGTAGAGTTCAGATCTCTAGCACCCATACAAACACCAAGCTGGTGTGGTGGCCCACCTATAATCCAAGCTCTCAGGATACAGACATGAGTTGTCTAGAGTAAGCTGGCTAGCTAGACTACCACAACTGGCAAGCTCTGTGCTCAAATTAGAGATCCAGACTCAATACATAAAGTGAGTTGAGCATGATAGCACATATCTTTAATCCCAGCATTTGGAAGGCAGAGGCAGGAGGATATCTGAGAGTTCCAGGCCAGCCAGGGTTACATAGTGAGACACTGTCTCAAAAATATATTCAGTAGAGAGTGAGCAAGGAAGACACCAGTCAACTCCTGACCTTCACTGTGTACACACATATATGTGACTACACACATTCAAACACACACACATACAAAACACATACAATAAACTCAGTGTTGTCATTATTTCAAGCTAGTTTCTCCTCCTAAGCAATGGGTTTCTGTTCTCGCTCTCCCATATAAAGCTATAAAACAGATGCTTGCTGGCAAGATGGAGGTCAGAAGTGCATACCTCTGTTGGATGCAAGAATAACTCTCATCCAGTAGAAGGGATCTGCAGAATCCGATGACATGATCCCAAACAGCGGAATCTGAAACATCATATAAAACACTTTAAGAAATGACAAGGGCTCTCTTAATTTAAAAGGCACTTGCTTATTACAATGCCTGTTAGCTACTTCTTGTGATTTCTAATAAGACAAGCTTACCTTAAAGTCTCTAACAAACACCAGAGATCATTACTTAGTAAATACTCCTGTAAGTACAGAGGAATATGCCTAACACTGCTATACATTTAAAAGTAGCAAAGAAAATCAACTTTGTTATTTTTTCACAATTAAAAAAAATACTAACAGATTAACACATGTACTTGCCAAGGCATGTAACAACTTTGCAAAACTGAGAGTATTCACCAACTAGAATGACCACAATCATGATTTAAGATCCAAGGAGATGTATAGACCTGGAATAGTATGCCACCACTAAGAACAATGCTTAAGAAATTGTCATCATATTGTAACATAAATGCTTCCTAAAGCTAAGAATAAGGTGTTGGTTCTCAATCAGGCATGATTTTTTTCCCTTCAGGAGAACATTTAAAAGTAATTGCAAACATATTTGGTTGTCACAACTTGGTGGAGGAGGGTAATGTTGGTACCTGATGAGCAGACATCCATACCCAGAAACAGCCCCCACCACATAAGAAAGATGTTGCCTAAATTCAGTAGTACCAGTACTAAGAAATTCTGGAATAAAAACTAAAATTCAAAATTATATACAGTATAAGTTCAAAACTAAAAAAAGTATAGAAAATAATACAGGAAAAACATCCTTTTAAGTTCTAAATACTGGTTATATCTAACAGGTAAGATTATGATTGCTTTTTCTTATTTTTTTTTAGGAATTATCAAATATTCTATCATAAAACATCATCTCCCACCCAGTTGTTTTGATAGGGCCTTACTCTATAATGCAGGCTGGTCCACAACTTGTTATGTAGCCCAGGATAGCCATGAATTTGGAGCAATCTAACACACTTAGAAACACATTAACTTTTAATGAGAAATAAACAAACAAAAGCCCTTAGCTAGACCTGGTGAGTCACACCAGTAATCCCAATACTTAGAAAAGAGGATTTAGGCAGAAGGATTGCTACAAACAATAGCAGAGAGAGAGAGAGAGAGAGAGAGAGAGAGAGAGAGAGAGAGAGAGGGAAGAAAAAAATCTTACCTTTCAATTTTGCCCATGACAGGACTCTTGTTTAGTTTCCTTACCATACTGGGGAGAACCCAGGGCCTGGCACATGCTATATCTCTGAGCTATGTCTCCATGCCAATCCGCATATAAGACATAGCATTTAGTGAAACCTCCTTCTTAAACATGATATATTCCTTTCTCAAAGTGCAGGTTCAGCACAAAGAAAATGACATTGCTAATTTCAAAAATCTATAGTGACTGAGGAGATAGCTCAGTTGTTAAAAGTGTTTTCCACACAAGCATGAGGATCTGAGTTAAGGTTCCCAGTACCACATGAAAAGAATCGTGTGCCAGTGCATGCCTGTAACCACACGGCACAAAGGAGCAGAGACAGGAGAATGCCTGTGGCCTGTTGACCAGGCTATCTAGTTAAGCAGGAAGCCGTAGACCTCTAGACCTGCACACACACACAATAAAAGCAAAAACAAAAACTGTAAAACAATTTTTAAATGTTTTTAAGTTCCAAAATATGCTGCCAGAAATTTTAAGTACCCGAATCTCTGGAATATTTGAACTCTCGTTAAGCTGGGCGACAGAACTGGTAACACAGAAGGCCCAGCTTGTTTGTGTGCACCCTGTATCTATGAGAAGTGAGGAGTGAGGAAGTTACTGTATAGGAACCACTAGCACTACAGGGACAGTCCCTATCTGAGGCCCCTGGAACAGAAACTTCTATACCTCCTCTGGAGCTCTTGGATTGAGTCCTTAAATGTCCAAATAAATCACTGAGTTTATTTTCTATAAAGTCTTTCTTTTAACAAACCTGACAAAATATTAATACAATACAGTACTCTGGAGAACCCAAACACTCCATGTTCTAATGGACACCTGAGCTAACCATATGGAGATACAGAAAATGAGCACTAAAAGTCTTCAAAAGCAGTGGGAAGTCAAAGCTAAAGAAAGCACGTCTGGAATGAGACTGCATATTGCCTGGAATGTGGCTTGGTATTTGCCTAGCATGCTCAAGGGTCAGGGTTCACCCTCAGTGCTGAAAATGAACAAGATGACAAGTTGTAGTTACATTAGGGTACTTGCCCCTTCTGGCACATAACAAAACACAAACATGAAAGAATAAAAGCTAATCCAAATTTTTAAAAGCTGGAGGAAAAGGGAAAAAAAACTCCAAAGTGGCTGTGATGTTAAGCTTGACTGTTAACTTGGTAGGATTTAGAATCATCCAAGAAACAACTCAAATACATCTACAGAAGTACTTTTAGAGACAGTTAACTGAGGAGGGAAGAACTCTACAGAAAGTGGTAGAACCATCCCATGGGCTGGGTCAAAGAATCAAGCAGGCTGAGCACCAGCATCATCTCTCTCTGCTTCCTGACAGCAGACACGATATGACTGGCCACCCTATGCCCCTGTCACCACACCTTTCTGCCATTGTGGACTGAACCCTCAAGCTGTGAGCCACACTAAACCATCCCTTTCTTCAGTGGCTTCTGTCTAGTGTTTTGTCGCAGTAATAAGGATAGTGACTAATAAGCCACTACACAAGAAAAAGGTGGTAGAGTCAAAGCACCAATTGCCACAGTGCAGCCTACCGAAGACCAATAGACAGCTCCTACCGATTCCCATTTGATGCTATCAGTCCCCCAGAATGCCTACTAACATTCCAAATGTGGAGAGAAGGAAACTAGAGACTCCTTTATTCTTCCTTCTCATGAAGAGGAAGGAAAAACTGCAGCTGAGAAGGGAAGGGAAGTTGAGTGATAAGGATGAGTCTCTGGGATGGAACTGAAGATTATGGGGCCATGCTAATTTGAGAACTGAGCGACGACCAGAGCCTAAAATGGAGAATAGACCTCCAGTTAGCTTGTGAGAAGCTCTCAAGACAGCCAAAAAAAAAAAAAAAGTCAAACAGAGCCCTGGAAGCATCTAATTTAATGATCTCAGCTTATCTCACCTCCCACCATTCCCTCAAGCTAGAGACAACTGGCTAGAACTTGTTTTATGTTCAGTTGAAATCACCCACACTGGGCAGATCTGCCCAAACGTGAGAAAGACAAAAAGCAGCCATTTAGCAACTACATAAACACAGGGAAACTAGGTAACACAAAGGCGTAAGTGGGCCACAGCATGAGCCATTCCTGAGAAACAGCACTGGTTTCTAGATAGAATGTGTGTGTGTGGGGGGGGGGGGGCATTTTTTGTGTTGGGAGACTGAATGTGGGGCTTACATAACCTAGGCAAACACCCTAGGGAGTCAGGAGAGACAGTGTTTTTTGTTCTGTTATCATTTTACCTTTAGAGACAGGATCTCTCTATGCTGTCCAAGCTGGCTTTCAACTGGAGACCCTCCTGCCTTAGCCTCCAAGGAGCTAAGATCCCAGACCAATGACACTAGGCCTGGAGGTCGTTCTTCTATTTATGTTTCCTTCTTGGGATCTGGGTAATGATTTAAATCCCAAAACTTCACTCTGTACTTTTACAGGTTAAAGTTTGCTGACCCCTATATTAGAAGATTCAGTACTTTCAAGATGACAATTCTCATAAATCAATCTAAAAATTCTCATAATCAACCTAAAAAGTCAAGCTGCATATGTATCTCACATTCCCAATGGATTTTCTTACAAAAATACACACAATAATTCTAGCTGTTTCTATGGAAATATGAAAGACCTAGAATTGGTCCTTCTCAATAAGGAACAAAGCTGCAGGACTTTTCCTAACTGATCAGTGTAAGAATATAATGTCAGAATCCAGCAGCTGCTTAGAACACAATATATCCACCAGCTTTCCTCTGTCATAGATACCAACAGGCATCCTACTGAGACATTTGAGTCCCTAGCTAACAGACTTCCAGGTGCCAACATCTCTCTAACCTGAGAATTAAGTTTACATCAAAGTGAGCACTAATGGACACCCATCTTGCTCCTTACCCTCTTCCCTGCCTCCTGCTTCAGAATGAAAGAGCCTGATTGTAGGCTCAGGCTGTGAAACCTTCCCAATTCTCAGAAACACATAAAAAGAGACCCACACTTCTGCCATGGGGGAGGATTCCTTTCTTCAGAGACCCTACCAAGCTGTCTCTGATACTGGGGCCTCAACTCTCTTCACAGCCCCCACTATGCTACTGCCTTTCTTTCTATCCATCTATGGCATTAATAACTCACACTGCCTGTATTAGTTAGGATATCTATTGTTGTGGAAAAATAGCATGCCCAAAATCAACTTGAGGAAGAAAGGGTTTATTTCATCATCCAAAGAAGTCAGAGCAGAAACTTCAACAGAGGCCTTGGAGGAGTGATGATTACTGGCTTGTTCTGTTTTCTTATACTATCCAGGACCATCTGCCTCAGGATGCACCACCCACAATGGGGTGGGCCCTTCCACATCAATCATTAATCAAGAAAATGCAAAGGATGTGGTAACATGTGCCTTTAATCCCACCACTCAGAAGGCAGAAGCAGGCAGATCTCTGTGAGTTCCAGGCCAACCTGATCTACACAGTGAATTCCAGCCAGATACCTAGTGAGTCCCCTCTCAAGAATAGTATTGATGTTGGGCAGTGGTGGTGAATGCCTTTAATCCCAGCACTCAGAGGCAAAGGAAAGCAGATCTCTGGGTTCAAGGCCAGAGCAAGCTCCACAACAGCCAGGGTTACACAGAGAAACCCTGTCTCGAAAAAACAAAAACAAAACAAAAAAGATAGTTTACCAAATATGCATCACACACAAAAAGTTGCTCACTATCATTTGCCAAGGGAATTCAAACTAAAACTGCACCTATTAAGATGGCTCTTAGGGATGGAGAGATGGCTCAGCCATTAAAGGCTAGGCTCACAACCAAAAATATAAGATGGCTATTAATAGGTGAGCTAGTTGAAAATAAGCAAAACCTTAGCAAGACACGAGGGAGTCTCAACTAGGGGTGCATAGGCAAAGAACATTGAACATGGTTACCATACAGACCAGCAACCTCTCCTAGCCATGCACTCCTGAGAGCAGAAAGATTCATACACAAGCATTTACAGCAACCTGTTTTCAGCCAAAAGTTACACACGAGTGAATGTGCTGTGAGATATTCACATAAAGAAATAAAAACTGCTGACAACATGGCTAAATCTCAAAAATATTATAAAATCAGACTCTAGACACTGCTGTGGGATGTTCTGTATGTCAAATGTGTTGCTCTGATTGGTTAAAATAAATAAAGTGCTGATTGGCCAGTAGCCAGGCAGGAAGGATAGGGTAGGCGGGACAAGGAAGAGGAGAATGCTGAGAAATGAAGGCTGGGGGAGGGAGATACTGCCAGCCGCCACCATGACAAGGAAGATGTAAGGTAATGGTAAGCCACGAGCCACGTGACAAAGTATAGATTTATAGAAATGGGCTAAATATAAGAGTAAGAGCTAGACAATGGTAGGCCTGAGCTAATGGCCAAGCAGTTTAAATAATATAAATGTCTATATGTTTATTTTACAAGTGGGTTGTTTGAACTAACAGGGTTTGGCAGGGGCTGGAGAGAAGGCCTCCAGCTACAAGACACCCTGACTACATATATATGAAATTCTAGAAAAGACAAATTATAGTGAAGGAGGGAGACCAGAGCTTGCCTAGGACTGGGGGCAAGATGATGAACAGTAAAGAGTTATACGGGATGTTGGAGGGTAACACAAATGTTCTGTACCCACTTAGGGAACAGCTTCTTGGGTGTACACATATGCTGCCAAAATTCTTCAGAATGTACAGTTAAAATTGTTACTATGTACATACACCTCCCTAAAGTAGACTTTTTTTAATGGGGGTACAACTTCAGAGACGTCAAATGTATATGGTAGAAATATAAATGCCTGCTTTTTTTCTAGGCACTTTGTGTGTGTGTGTGTGTGTGTGTGTTTTAACTATTTTCTCCTGAACATCCAAAAATAAATAAAGTGCAGTAGTAAAAGTTCTTTAGTGACTGATCATTTCATTCTTCAGCACACATGGACCAGCAAGATGGCTCAGCAGGTTAAGGCAATTACAACCAATTCTGCTGACCTGAGTTCAATTCCCGGAACCCACAGGATGAAAGGAGAGAACCAACTCCCACAAACTGTCCTCTGATCTCAGCACACATACCATGGGGTGAGGTTATGTTTGCGCGCGCACACACACACACACACACACACACACACACACGCACGCGCGCGCGCGCACACACACACACAGAAATATTAAAAAAAAAAAAAAAAAGTCTGGGCAGTAGTGGCAAATACTTTTAATCCCAGCACTTGGGAAGCAGAGACATGCTGATCTTTGAGTTCAAGGCCATCCTGGTTTACACACTGAGTTCCAGGATAGCCAGGGCTACACAGAGAAACCCTGTTGCACGGATGCAGGGGTGGGTGGATCTCTGTAAGTTTGAGGCCAATCTGGCCTACAAAGTTAGTTCCAGGACAGCTTTGAAACACAGTAGACAGAGAAAAACTGTCTGAAAAAAACAAAAAACAACAACAAAAAAAAAATAATGCTCAGCTTATAATGTAACTCAGTCATACCGTACTTGCCTCGCATGCACAAAGCCCTGAGTTTGATCCCCAGATCACAAATAAATAAAAAGAGCAGAACTTGGAGCCAAAGAGATGGCTCAAATACTAAGAGTACTTGTGCTTTCTAGAGGACACAAGTTCAATTCTCAGAACCAACACTAGATAGACAGCTCACAACTGGTAACACCAGCTGTAGGGGATCTGACACCCAATTCTGGCCTCCATGGGCAACTGTACATACATTTTATACACACACACACACCATATAAATGAATCTTACCAAAACAAGCAACACTCAATATAGTTCAGTATATTATTTTGTCAGTTTTTCAAATTCTTTCCAATCAAGATTTAAAATAATACAGACACATATTCAATGATTTGGTTACATACCTGACAGCAGACTAAGAAAATGAAGAGTGTTATAGCCGTCCATAGTACCTTCTCTCTAAACTGAATCTGTACAACACAAGTATAAAGAACGATCAATCAAAACGGTGAAAAATCAAATTCGAAACAAACTCCATAAGGCACCATTACCATTCCCCATTGCACATTCTCTCATTGTTTGCACACCCTAGCTTGTTCCAGTTAAAATCAATAACCAAGCATCTCAAATGTCTCTTCTTTTCCAAAAGGAAGATATTACTTGTAAGCTTTCTGTGCTTTTTGTATATTCTAGATAGTAATTTTCAGTCAGTTGTACAGCCAGGAAAAAAAATCTCCTCTCATTCTGTTGCTGTCTCTGCATGCCTTTCCTTTGCTGTGCAGAAACTTTTAATTTCATGAAAAATTCCAGTCGTCAGCTGTTGACATTATCTTCTGAGTGACTGGAGTCCCATACAGAAAGTCTGTACATGACTATCTTAAGGTGCTTTCTCTACTCTCTCTTCTCACAGTGCAGAGTTCCAGGTGTTACATTAAATTTTTTGATCCATTTGGTGTTGATTATATTTGAAAAATTGACTATAGCTTGTAATAGTTAAGTCTATATCTCCAACTAGCTCCTATGTGCTGCCACAAAAAAAGCTAATTTAAATAATTTAAATATAAGCATGCTTCATGATCACCAAGCAGTGGTGGCACATGCCCAGCACTCAGGAGGCAGAGGCAGGTGGATCTCTATGAGATTGAGGACAGCCTGGTCTACAGAGTGAGGTCCAGGACAGCCAGAACTAAGACTACACAGAGAAACCCTGTCTCAAAAAACAAACAAAACAAAACAAACAAAAAACCATGCTTCATGTATGGTTTCCAAGGGGAAATAATTGAAGAGGAGGCAAAGTAAAGCAGCTCTAATGCACATTTCAGTAAGAAAGGGAACTGCATGAAATACTGAACAATTTTACATAGGAACCCTAGGGTATCCATAAACTATGAAAAGTTACACTTTGCTATGCCTAAAGTAAAACTGAGTAGCCATCTCTACCACCTCAAATGATTAAAAATTAAAAGTACTTCTAAATAAGACATTAAGCCCACAAAAGCTTTATCAATCTCTATGTCCCTATTTTATTATTAATTTCCTAAGAACTAAAAGGAAGAATGGGGATAGTCTAAGAACTGAAAATTTTGAAATTAATATTATTTCTGGAATTTTAAATATCTCAGTTTCAAATATGCTCAATGATTGAAGAACAATGTAATTTAGTTATGATACCTTCTAAACACATTGCTGCTTTTCCTAACAAGAAATTAAAATATGGGAGGTACATACATACACAACTGCAATTTATTATGCAAAACAGTTGCTACTTACCAAAACCTACCCAGCAGATCATAACATCAGCTAGCAATATATACATCCTACACTAAAGAATTATAAAGTACCAACATGGCCAGGAGAATACTGTAATTTAACTAACACACAGGTCAAGAAGCACTTGTGTTGGAAACATAACTTAGAGCAACGTTTTTGATAGAATGAGAATCCTACTCAGTCTTAAAGGTCTACAACAGGGCCAGCCAGCCAGAGGTAGCGGTTTGAATGAGAACAGCCCTAGAAGTTCATATACTTGAAAGCTTAGTCCCTAATTGGTGGAACTGTTTTGGGAAGGATTAGGTGGTGTGGCATTGTTGGAGGAGGTGTGTCACTGGAGGTGGGCTTTGAGGTTTTTGAAAGCCAATGCCAGGTCCAATTCTCTCCACCACCAGACCCACATGGTGAGAGAAGAGAATCAATTCCCAAAAGTTGCCCTCTGACCTCCATATGTATACCACAGTACACTGGTGCACATACATATATATGAGAAAAATTAATGTAACTTAAAAATTAAAAATCAGTCTATAGTTGTTTGCAAGATGAGGAAGTAACATTTCCACTTACAACCAGAAATGGTTGCAGTAAGCAAATCAACCTTGGTGGTTTGGCAGAGTAATTCACCCTGTTACCTGCTGTATTACTAAAATATTATACTTACTTTCCTTTCAGGCTTCTGAATTTCTGGTAGAACTGCACAGAAAGGTTTGATAACTTCTAAAAACTTGACTGTAAAAAAAATTATCAAGTTTAAAAATGTATCTTTTAACGGTTTGAAAAACAAATTGTCTTTAACACATGTTTATCCCATCCACCCAAATTAAATAATCATGATGTTCTCAAGTTCAAAGAAGCAGGTCTGCAATGGATAAGGCCATCCAAATGGCTAGTGAGTAAATAATGAAGGAAAGTCAATAACGAACCAGGACTTTGCTTCTTCATGCTTAAACCCAATCCTTGTATATATATATACAGAACAGGAAATATTCAGATCACCACTATGAAAAGTAAGCAAATGCAGTTTACTACAATACTTCGATAATGCACTAATAGATGGCGGGGCAGAGGGAGCCTTTCCCAGGGGTGATATAGTAGGAAATGAGCTTAACCTAAAGTACTGACTTAAACAGCTTAAGGATGGCAACATTTACTAGGCAAAGAAAGGGGGGGGGGGGATCAGGATCACTTCGTACAGGCAACTTTTTAAAGACTACCAACTCTACTTCATTTCAGTTAGCCGCATTTCACAGCTTGGTCATTCTCCAAGTAACCACATCCAAGTACTTACACACAATTCCATGTAAGTAACAGCTCAGAGAATGGCAATTACATTTCATTATAAAGTACTGCTTTCCCAAGCTACTTCTGAAGTAATATAAAGTAAGATAAACCAAGGTTTAGGAATAGACGCTATCTCCTAAGTCCCGCTGGACTCACAAAGGTGAAAGTCACTGATGTCAGTTAGAATTTATAATTGATTTATAATTGTCATGTTTGCTATCAAAGTACAAGTTTGGACTATTTAGAAAGTAGATCTAAAATCTGAAAACATTCACCTGTAATTAAAAAACAAAAACAAAAACAAAAAAACACAACTATGGGTCACATAAGGAAACTCCCCTAGAGTCTCCTTATTCCTTTTCGTTTACCAAGCGACCCTCTGGGATTTCTTGGCATTTTATGATTCGCTGTACTGGTATTCAGGTTCAAACAATGCTGTTGCATGCCGCCATGTATATTGCCTATCCTGAGAATTCCATTTATCATTCGTAATTCAAGGCCAAGGGTCTTTTCTATTCTCCTTTCCAAATGTCTACCAGTTGTCCAATTGGGTGTATCGCTTGGACCTGCAGTTAGGTATTCCTTTATACACAAACGTGTGAACTGCTAGGTTAAGTGTTTGCGTGAATACACATGAGGATGAATGTTTGGGGCAGGGCCCTCGAAGGATCCCCACAATACGAGGCCCCGTCCCTACCGCGCGCACCAACTTACAATTTTCAATGAACACCACAGAATGACTTGGGATGAATATTTCAAGGAAAATGCTGAGCTACAGATCACACGCCTTTCCTCCCCTAAAACACATGCTATGAATCACATTTGAAAAAAAAAAAAATGAGGGAGACTTATTCATCGCAACACGCCAAGGAAGCGTGATTCAGGAATTTTAAAAAAAAAAAAAAGAGCTCCCTAAGATCCAGAAAAATTCCAAGTGGTCCAAGCTAAGGAAGACTGTCCTAACTCCCCGCCCCCCAGCCAAAGGCCTCCCCGCGCCATCCACGCTCCCGGCCCTAAGAGACGCAAACCGGGACCTCTGGGTCTCCGTGACCCGCCGGGCGAGGCCTCGCTGACCGGAGGCGCCTTGGCGGAGGCCCCAGCTCGCGCCATCCGCGGCGACCCCGGCGAGGCCTGCGTATCTTCAGCCCCCCTAACGACCCCAAGGGGGAAGCCGCTCCACTGCCCCGTAGCCCGGAGGGACCCGCGCCCCTGAGGTTCCCGCTCCCGCCACCACACTCACTGCCCATGGCGGCGGCTCAGGACACCCGGCGAGGAACGGCGGCCTCGCAGCTGCTTCCGCTCCGTTCCTCACGACTCTGGCCTACGCGACCGAGGCTGGGGACACGCTTCGTCCGTCCCCGCACAAGCTCCGCCCACGAGTCATGTGACACGCGCTCTCAGCTCCTCCCAGACCCGCCCCCAGATCTGGCCCCAGCCGTTGGACGAGGGCCACCGCGTTGCCATGGTCACCACTGGCGCGGCGGCAGGGGCGGGGCTGCCATAGTGGGCGTGTCTTGGTTGCCCTCCCCAGTTCCATGGCCTCCCAGAGGCCTCCGGGAGCCAGGGTTTCCCTTTTCCGAGCTGTTTTCCCAGATTAGGTTTCCTAGTTCAGGCATCCTGCTGGTCTCCTGAGGCCTGGGGCTGAGCTTCCAGAAGCAACCTTTTCTTTCGGCCCCATCTTAAGTGTAACTTCTTAGAGATTTGTAAAAATTGGTGACACACTGTGCATTCAATAGTTTACAAAAGTACTCTCCAGTTTACTACCAGGCGCTTTCCCCATCTCCAAAGTACAGACATCGAGGTTTTATGCCTCCTGAGATTGAGGAGTTCACTGAACTCAGTTCTTTGACCCCTCTGGTGGCTCCTCCTGCTTCTCCAATTTGTGCCTTCTTGGACAGCATGTGGTTAAAAAAAACACACAAAAAAAACAGTGTTAGAATTCAGTCAGCCCTACATTTTAATCCCCAGGAATGCCTTTGGGCAATCAACCTAGATAAGCTACTTTGACAAAATATGGACAACAGCAGCCACCTTATGTGGGTGTAAAATTTAAATTGAGACACTAGTATACACAAAGGCCCTCAGATTAATTTTCAAAGATGTGTTCTCCTGTTCAGATCTATAACCATGAAGGGAACAAGATAAGCACCTGGAGTGGCGGGTGGAGGCCATTGGGGTTGTCTTGCAGGGGCCTGCAATGGTTTTCTCACTGTGTTTGTGGCCAGCTGGGGAAACTCAGAGGATTAATATTTGTGCTTGCAAAGGCTCTCTCAGATCTGGCCATCAGTGCTTATTGTGAGCATTTGCAGTCTGTTTGGCTTCCCAGTGTGTACTGGGCCTCCTTACAACATTGTGTAACTTAGTGCCAAGGGATGCCGTTGGAAATGTGTCTCATTTATTGTAGTGTGTAAAGGCAGCCAAGAAGGTCTACTCAAGTTCAAGGTCTACTCAAGACTCCTCCTCTTTTTCTTAAGAATCTCATGTACCCCAGGAATCAGTTGATTCCACAGATTAACTTCAGTAGCCCCTCCACTATTCTTCAGTCCTTCTGGACTTCCCAAATGCTACCCAGAACTTCCTTGACCTATACATCACCAAATCTATAGCTATCAGGAATATTATGCTACCTTTAGTCTTCAAATTGTTTTAGCATATCCACCCAGGAAATCTCTTGGGTTGGAGAGATGGCTCAGCAGTTAAGAGCACTTATTGCTCTTGCAGAGGACTTGGGTTCTGTTCTGTGCTGGCTAGTTTTATGTCAACTCGACACTGGCTAGTCATTTGAGAAGGAATCTCAGGTGAGAAAATGCATCTATAAGATTAGCCTGAGGGCAAGCCTGTGGAGCACTTTCTACACTGATGATTGATGTGGGAGGTCCCAGCTCACAGAGGGCAATGTCACACCGGTCCTGGATACTGTAAGACTGCAGGCTGAGAAAGCCATGAGAACAAAGCCATTAAGAAGCATTTTTTCCTCAAAGAGACTAGAGAGACTTCAACCAGCAACTGATGGGAGCAGTTGCAGAGTCTGACAGCTAAACATTAGGCAGAGCTTGGGGTGTCCTCCAGGGCAGAGGGAAGAATTGGAGGAACTAGAGAAGTCAGGGACACCAAGAGAACACAGCCCTGTACAGAATCAATTGACCGAGACTCATGAGGGCTCACAGAGACCAGGGAGCCTATGGGGGTCTGACTGAGGTTCTCTGCATGTATGTTATGTCTGAGTAGCTTGGTGTTCTTGTAGGATTCCTAACAGTGTGAGAGGGGGCTATCTCCAACTCTTTTGCAGGCTTGGGTGACCACCCTTTTCTTCCTGCTGGTTTGCCTCATCCAGCCTTGATGTGATGGTATGTGCTTGGTCTTATAGCAGCATATTATGTGTATTTGGTGGATGTCCTTGGGAGGCCTGTTCTTTTCTGTGGGGCGACAGAGGGAGAGTGGATCTGGGTGAGAGGGGAGGTGGGGGGAGAGTGGAGGAGGGGAAGGAGGGGAAACTGTGGTCAAGATGTGATATATGAAAGAATTAGGAGAGGAGAAAGGAGAAGAAAAAGAAGAAAAGAAGAGGAGGTGAAGGAGAAGAAGGAGGAGGAAGAGAAGAGCAGGAGGAGAAAAGGAGGAGGAGGAGAAGGAGGAGAAAAGGAGGAGAAGGAGGAGAAGAAGAGGAGGAAGAGAAGGAGGAGGAGAAGAGGAGGAGGAGAAAAGGAGGAGGAGGAGGAGAAAAGGAGGAGGAGGAGAAAAAGGAGAAGAGGAGGAGGAGAAGAGGAAGAGGAGGAGGAGCAGGAGGAGGAGGAGGAAAGGAGGAGGAGGAGGAGAAAAGGAGGAGAAGGAGGAGGAGCAGCATGAGCATATCCCCCCCCACCCCCCCACCACCACCCCCCCACCCCCCCACCCCCGAGCCCTCAGGACTTGTGCTTCAGTCCCTGCCTCCAGGTCTCTCCAGGTTCAGTCTCTGACTTCCTTCAGTGACTGTCTGTGACGAGGATCTGGATGCTGAAAAAACCCCTTTCCCTAGGGTCGCTTTTGGTCACCGTGTTTTATCACAGCAGTAGGAATGTTCCCAGGCCCATGTGGTAGCTCACAGCATCCATAACTCCAGTCCCAGGGGATCCAATGCTTCCTTCTGACCTCTGCAGTCACCAGTCATGCACGTGACACACACAGATACATGCAACACATACATGCAGGAAAAACACACATACACTTATACATAAAATAACAAAACAAATTTTAAAAGCCCCTCTTAACAGGCATGGGAGCACACACTTTAATCCCAGCAGACAAGAGGCAGAGGCAGATCACACCAGCCTCATCTACATATCCAGTTCCATGGCACCAAGGGTTACACTAGGAAGCACTGTCTTAAAAGGACAAAAAAAAAACCAAAACTATTTATTTATGTATGTATTTATTTGTTTGTTTATTTATTTATTTATTTTGGGTTTTTCGAGGCAGGGTTTCTCTGTGTAGCTTTGCGCCTTTCCTGGAACTCACTTGGTAGCCCAGGCTTGCCTCGAACTCACAAGAGATCTGCTGGCTCTGCCTCCCAAGTGCTGGGAATAAAGGCGTGCGCCACCACCACCGCCCGGCTTTATTTATTTATTTATAGCCACAGACTGTTAGTTTGTCAAGGACCAAAGCCTTCTAAAGCAAAATAAAAACAATGTTATATGTAGAAGAACCCAATAGAATATTTCTTGATGAACTATCTTTTTACTCTTAAATTGTTGTTCCTTATATTCTGATGTTCATTCAATATATGTGCTGTCCATATGAGTAAGAGAAGATAGTGAACAATACTAAAAATAAAAAAGTTCAGTAAAAGTTTTCTAAATGAACAGAGCTTGTAATTTAGGGGAATTAGTAGAGATTTTGGGTTTTGTTTTTGTGTTTTGAGACAGGGTTTCTCTACGTAGCTTTGGAGCCTGTTCTGGAACTTGCTTAGTAGACCAGACTAGCCTCAAACTCACAAGAAATCTCCCTGCCTCTGCCTCCCGAGTACTGAAATTAAAGGCGTGCGGCCACCACCACTACCACCTGGCTGGAATTACTAGGTTTTATGCTTTGTGTTTTATCAGATGTCAACAAAAACATAATAGAGTCATTTAGGGGTAATTTGTACAGGGTGTGTTGTATACTTCATGTAAAACAGACTCTCTGAGAAGCTGAGATTAAAAATTAGACACCCAAGTATATCCAAGAGAAATGTACAGAAGCTTCTGGAACATCAAGACTAAAAAGTACTGAACAATAATCTGTGACTTCTTTCCTGGGCAACCCACTTTCCTTCCATTTTGTAAAAAAAATACTGTTTGTATCGCCATTTCAAGAATCTTCGAAATAGAGAATTCAAACTTAGTTCTCAGCCTGCACATCTGGCTACTTACAACTACCTGTAACTCTAATTATAGGGGATCTGGAACTGTAGTCCCTGCAGGCACTTGTATTAACACACACACACACACACACACACACACACACACACACACACACGAACACATTTTTTTTTTTTTTTTTTTTTTTTTGTGAGCTGAGGATCGAACCCAGGGCCTTGTGCTTGCTAAGCAAGCACTCTACCACTGAGCTAAATCCCCAACCCACGAACACGTTCTCTATCACATAAATAAAGTAAGTCTTTTTTAAAGTAGTAAAACTTCCAAGATAATACAGGCAAACGAAATAAGTTATTTTCAGAATATTTTCCCAAACAGGAAGAAGTATATGAAAAATTAAGTAAAATGGTTTTTACAAGGTAGAAAATTTTATTTTACTAAGAATAATATATCATTTCAAGCAAAACTGAAGTCCTGTGGTTGCTAATATTCTAACTTACTAACTACATAATTTAAGCTCTATTCTTCAGTGAACATTAAACAAGCATAATTATGGGTACTAGATATGAGAGACTAATGTCACATTTTGGGGAGGGGGTTTAAGACAGGGTTTCTCTGTAGCTTTGGAGCCTGTCCTGTACTAGCTTTGTAGACCAGGCTGGCCTCGAACTCAGAGATCCATCTGCCTCTGCCTCCCCAGTGCTGGGATCAAAAGTTTGTGCCACCACTGCCTGGCTATGACCAAAATATTCTTAAATATATTAACTTCCATTTTATGTTATAATTAGTTTTAAAATCTTTGAAGAAACCAAGAGATCTGAGAATAAAGGTATGCTATTCTTTTTTCTACCTAAATATACATTATTATTCTTATTCAACAGGCCTTTGAAATTTTACTGATTTATATAAGTAACCCTAAGTTACATGATTTATAAGGCTTGACACGGAAGAAGGACTAAGAAATACAGAAAGAAAAGAGATGTAAAGTTGAAGAAATGGCTCAATGGTAGAGCTAGAAAGCACAAGGCCCTGGACCTGATACCCAGATCCAGAGAAGAGAGAGAGGGAGAGGGAGTCACAGAAAGAAAGGGGAAGCAATACTAGAGAAATGTTAAGTACACTAAAGAATTGTTTTAAAATGTAACTTGGGGTTGGGGCTTTAGCTCAGTGGTAGAGCGCTTGCCTAGCAAGCACAAGGCCCAGTGTTTGATCCTCAGCTCAAAAAAAAAAAAAAAAAAAAAAATGTAACTTGTAGTCTGGCATGGTGGTATGCACCTTTAATCCCAGCACTCAGGAAGCAAAGACAGATAGATCTGAGTTCCAGTCCAGCTAGAACTGCATAGTGAGAACCTATCTCAAAAACAAAGAAAAAGATGTACATTATGAACTAGTACTAATCTAGAAGTGCCTATACATTAATGATGTAAGACATGGCCCATTAATGTACATTATAGCACAGACATACATCATAGTTGTACCTGGAACTTTCAGAAATGAAAGTGATCAACCTGATACTGAAATCCACCTATCAGAAGTTAAAAACATCACAGCAATATAATTGGGGGTAAGGGGAACTTAATGGTAAAAAAACCACAGGTCAGTTTTAATACAGCTAACACTTTGTAATTTAAACATTACTAGCAGTCAGGGCTGTAGCTCAATTGGTAGAGTGCTCCCTACCATTCACGAAGACCAGGGTTTGCTCCTCATCACCAGCATTAACTAGGCATAGCTGCACAAATAGTCTTGGCACTCAGGACGTAGAAGCAAAAAGATCAGAAGGTCAAGGCTGATCATCCTCAGGTATACATGAGTATGAGGCCAGCCTGGACAACATGAAACTGTCTCAGAACACTGCTAGAAGATCATACAATCAGAAATCTGTATTTAACAGAATGTACTTGAAAGGACAATGAATAAAACCTGAAAGAACATGAATCTGGAATGTTCTAATTTTACTAGTGTTGGGTGAAACATTTCATAGAGTGGCTCAGAGATGACATAAAACAAAAATATTGCTGTTCAGAGGACTTTGGAATGGAGGAACTTAGGGAAGTTATGTGCATTAAACTAAGTGGTAGTGTCGGAGCTGCCTGTTCACTGAACTTCCCTGCTCATTCATGGTCAGTTATAGTGGAGTCTGAATACATCTGGTTAATGACCTCCTTTTCCAGTTCATTCACATCTAACCAAAGCGTAACAGACACTATTGTGCTGCCAAGCATAACATTGACTATCTGTCTTATTACTTATAAAGTCAGTCTCCACCTTATTCCATATTCCAGAGTCAGTCATCCAAATCACTCCAGATTTCCATGCTAGCTAGGGGAAAGGAGAAAGGGTGGGGGAGGCAGGTTTTCCTTTACAGCACTTTGCTTAAAAGGCAATCCTGTTTTCTCAAAGCACATTATGAAGCGAAGGTCTTGGTGAGGGTGTCGTCATGCTGCTGCTGGTGCACTGTGCCAATTCCCACCGCAGGTGCTGGCAAAGGGGGCCGGCTTACAAGACGGAGCTGTCATTGGAGCAAAGAAGAAATCAAGTGAGATTTCGAGTGCATCGGAACCCTGCTCAGTTCCATAAAAAGGTATAGATATTCCCCATTAGCCTGCTCAAGCTGAGAAGAAAACACTGAATTACAGAGAATAGATTAGAGGGAAATATCTACCCTGAATTCCAGGCATGATAAGGTGAAAAAAAACTACCTTTTGGTCTTAGCTGTAGTTTCTTTAACTAGATATATTTCATGTGAAGATGATTTCTGCCTAGCAAACTCACACTAAATGAATGAGCAATGTTCTAATGAACACAGCATAAAAAGATAAGCAGAGGCACAACTATTCTTATTGGTTCTCCTTTCCTGAGGAAAATAAAAACATACAGTCTAGCAGCACTAGTGTTAACTGGATGTCTCTGATACAAAACTGAAAAAAAAATTCATTCATGAACATTTTTCTCTGGCACTTGGACAAGACATGATGAGGAAATAGTAGAAAAAGTTACAACATGCAAGGTTCATAGTTTTTTGAGATACAAACACATTTTTTAAATAATATTACAAGTTGAGCATCCTTAATCCAAAATCTGAAATTCTCCAAAATCTGGAATTTTGAAATTATCATTTCAGCCCCTAAAAGGTCTTGGGTTTTGAAGCATTTCAGATTTTGTTTGTTTGTTTTTTGGTTTTTCAAGACAGGGTTTCTCTGTGTAGTTTTGGTGCCTGTCCTGGATCTCGCTCTATAGACCAGGCTGGCCTTGAACTCACAGAGATCCACCTGGCTCCACCTCCCAAGTGCCGGGATTAAAGGCATGCACCACCACCGCCCAGCAGATTTTGGAATTTTTTAAGGCTTCTCAGCCTAGAAAATGTACATAAATACTCCAAAATCTGAAAAACTCACATATCTGAAATATTTCTGGTTCTGAACATTCTGGATAAGGGAGACTCAACCCTGTAATCTGAATACATAGACAGCTCCAAAACCTCAACATTTTCCTCCAAAGGAATAATCTAAAACTAGATTTTTCTTTTTATTTTCTCTTCCTCTTGCATGTATCAGGATCTGACTATGTTGCCTGAGCTGATCTCAAACTTATAAACTCAAGTGACCCCAACCTTCTAATACAGGCATGTACCACAATGACCATCTTAAAAATAGAGTTTTTTAAATTTCACTTTATCTTTAAATAAATGAGCAAGCTGGCAATAGAAACCCTTACATTGTTACTCCAAGAGAAACGAGAAAGAAAGAGAGAGAGAATGAATATGAATATGAATATGAATATGAATATGAATATGAACATATATAAGAATGGGCACTCACCTTGCAGGCCAGTTGTTTTTCAAACCTTGGAGAAACAAAAAACCATGGACCCATGTTCTGAGGCTCCTCCTGGCTCCAAATGACATCTACAAAAAGAAACAATTTATTTCAACACCTCATATAAACTTATATACCAAGAAGTGGGGTAGAGGAATGGATGGATGAATGGTAAATAGATTTCAACTTCAATTAAATACATGTTTTTCCAACATGTTAGCAACTTAAATTTTTTTATTAATTATTTGTACATATGCATGACTGTATAAATGTATGCCATGTGAGCAGGTACCCAAGGAGGCCAGAAGAGGACACTGGGTCCCTTGAAGCTGGAGCTACAGGTGGTTGTGAGCCACCAATGTAGATACTGGAAAGGACTCATAACTCCTGAGCCATCTCTCTAGCTCCTAATGTTACCATCTTTTTCTCTTTCTGTCTTTTTTCCTTTCTTTTCTTTTCTGGCAAGTACATAGTTATGTGTTCACCAGAACAATCCTGATGCAAACTAGTTCTTTCATCTCCAAGCCTCCTCGTCCTAATTGTTTGCAGTCAATATGCTCCCGAGCCCCAAATGTTAGCAACAATCAGTCTTCTGCCTACCATGCAGTTTCACCTTTACCAAAATGCCACATATATGGAGTCATACAGTGTGTAGCCTTTGGGGTCTGACATGAATTACCAAAATATATTCGTGCTTTATCCAAGTTCTTGTAGACAGCAACAGTTCATTCCCGAGGCTCAGTGCTAGCCTGCTTACTTTTAGCATCCTTGAGGCCCCACACAGCATACAGTACCTCCTTCCTGTTTTATTGAATATGATATTACACATATTTCTTGCTAAGGGGAACTGTGTTTATTCATTCCCTAGGTGAAGGACAGTTTGACTGTTCCCATCTTGAGGCAATTACAAATAAAGCTGCTAAAAAAAAAAACAAAAAACAAAAAAACATAAAACAAATAAAGCTGCTTAAATTACCTGTATGCAGATTTTCCTGTGAACCTATTTTCATTTTCTGGGTAAACCAGCAGTGGGGATTCTGGGTTACATGGTAAACTGTGGTTTGTATAACAAGAAACCATCTTTCAGAGCTGTGCAACCACTTTCAATCCCAGCAATGTTAGTGAGGGTTCCAGCTGCTTTGTATCCTCAGTTTTTGTTTTTTTTTTCTTTTGGAGGGGTGTTGTATTTTGTATTTTAAATATATGTGGGGTATGGGTGTTTTGCCTGCATGTATATCTGTGTACCACATGTGTGCCTAGTACCCTTGGAAGCCAAAAGAAGATGTCAGATCCTTTGAAACTAGAGTTACAGTTAGTCATTAACCACCATGTGGATGCTGAGAATTGAGCCAGATACTTTGGAAGACCATCTAGAGCTCTTAACCACTGAGCCATCTCTCCAGCCCCTATAATAATTTTTACAATGAAAGTTTTTCAAGTTGATTAAGCCCAATTTTTGATGACATAACAGAAAATTTTCCGTGTAACAAAGCTCAAGGAGGTTTTCCCCTAATAGTATTACAGTTACATTTAGGTCTGTAATCACTTAATTTCTATAAGAGCATACAGATCTCAAAATTTCCAATCCTAAGTACTGAAAGAGCTTTGTCATTTATAATTATATTGCAATTATTACATAGGATGGCACAGCACTAATGACCCACAAATTCTCAAGAAATTATGTTTAGATGACAGTGGGAAGACTGAGTGGGACACCAAGAGAAACATGGCCCTAGGTACTTCAAAACATATCCTCAGATTCCATGAGATTTGACTTTCTAGTACCTTTCACTTCCCCCACCTCTTTCCATCTAAAATAGTGTGAACAGGTTTCAGGTATCTTAAAAGCAAAGGGTCCTAACAGGAGCAATTATTGTGGAATATTAGTTGAAGATGTGTTACATTTGTTTGTGCTGTAGAACATTTGTTTAATGATGCAAAGATGTGTTGCATTCTTTTATGTTGCATTTGTTTAACTCTGTGAAGCTGTATTACTTTGCCTGTCTAAAACACCTAATTGGTCTAATAAGGAGCTGAACGGCCCATAGCTAGGCAAGAGAAAGGATAGGCAAGGCTGGCAGGCAGGGAGAATAAACAGGAGGAGAAATCTGGAAAGAGAGATTAGGGAGCAAAAGGAGAAGGAGAGGAGGACTCCAGGGGCCAGCCATTCAGCTATACAGCAAGAGGAAGAAGTAAATAAAAGTATATAGAATAGAGAAAGATAAAAGCCCAGAGGCAAAAAAGAGATGGGATAATTTAAGAAAAGCTGGCTAGAAAGGAGCCAAGTTAATGCTAGGCATTCATAAGAAAGAATAATTCTCCGAGTGACTTATTTGGGAGCTGGATGGTAGGCCCCTCAAAGAGCAAAGGGTAAAAAAACAAAACAAAAAACACCCAACTACAAACAAGACTTTACCTTTAACGTGTTTATATTTGCTCATCTCTTGTTGTAATGAATCCAGTGGGAACGGGCAGAGTTCTTCTATTCGAATAATGGCAAAGTCATGCTTCTTGGTCCCCAAAGATTCTCTTTGCTTCAGCAGGGCATAAAAATGTTTGCCACAGCAGAATATGAGAGTTTTCACACTGTTGGGGACAAAGGAGGTAATGGGGTGAAGAGAAACATCCTTAAGGATTGTGTCAGAAGAAAGAGGATTCTAGATTTCAATGTGTTTCAACAAAATTGCTTGGGGCTCTGCTTCTGGGCTCAGTTACCTGCTGAGCCCTGCAGTTCTCCTTCTGTGACATCTGTCCCCAGAGTTCACTCTTTCATACACACTCTCTTAACATGTACCTTTAAGGAGAGGGGCCGAGATATAGCTCAGAGCACAATACTTACCTAGCACGGTAAGGCAGTGTATTCAGTCCCTCACAAGTATACACATACACACAAAAATTTTTAACGTGATATAAGAAATTTTGTTCACTGGGGCTGTAGAGATGGTTCAGTGGTTAAGAGCACTAACAGCTCGTCCAAAGGACCCAGGTTCAGTTCCCAGTACCCACATGGCAGCTAATAACTGTCTCTAACACCAAGATCTGACACCTTCACACACACATACATGCAAACAAAATACTAAATAAATAAATAAATAATTTTTTTAAAAAAGAAATTTTGTTCACTTATTAAAAACCCCTACCCAGAGTAGGAAACAGAGAAACATCAAATTACTTTTTTGGATCTACTGATGAATCACCAATGACAGGTTTGAATGCTGTTCCTGGGGCCATTTCCTCAAGAGTTGACACAGCTGCCTGAGGGAGAGAAACAGCCATACTCATGTTAACAAATGCAGAAGAGCTATAGCTGTAACTTAGAGCAGATCTTATAAAAACAGTTCCAGAATTCTGGCATAGAACTGCACTCAAGTGTGCCCACTAACACAGTGTTCTCTGAGATATACTTCTGTGCACTTCAAATTAAAATGATAAGAGCTTGCCTTGTCCCTACCATAAGACAGTTTTCTGAGACAGGGTCTCACTATGCAGCTCAAGATGGCCTGGAACTCACTATGAAGACCAAGCTGGCCTTGAACTCAAGAGATCCTCTTGCCTGTGTTTCTGCACCCAGAAGAAACTGACCATTGTGTAATTTATACTTCGACTTGGCTTGAAACTTCTGTTTCAGAATATCTGTATCAGAAGAGCCCTTCCAGAAAAAATAAATAAATAAATAAAACAATACACACAAAAACAAACAAACAAACAAACAACAACAACAACAAAACCCAACCTGTCCTAATGGGATTGTATGACTTTTCTTGAATTTCCTGTGATGTCCTGAGAATATTGGTGAAAGGAACCACAGAGAAAGCCACATAACAGCTTCTTGGGACTGATTGATAGCTCAGAGATTAACAGCACTTGCTGCTCATCCAGAGGGCCTGAACCCAGCACCCACACTGACTGGCTCATAATCACCCTTAAGTCTGGCTCCAGGGGATCCAACATCCAACATCTCTTGTGGCATCTGAGGGCCCTGTATATACATAGCACGCATACACACACACACACACACACACACACACACACACACACACACACATACAGAGAGAGAGAGAGAGAGTTAAACAAAATAAATACGGTTAAATATAGAACATAGAGAAAATAGAATACACAAAAAAAAGGAGGAAAGCAAAAGGCCTATGAGAGCTCTTTCTACTTACAGGGTACCTGAGTAACATCTTGGGCGAAGCCACGATGAGAGGTTTTCTGAAGTTCCGGACCATCTGTCTTCTGAGCAAGTGGAAATACTGAGCGGGAGTAGTCGGGTGGACCACGAACATGTTCACGGTGTCACCGTCCACCCCTTCTTCTGCACTGTCACACATCTAGGAGAGCGACAGAAAGAGAACACAGGCACACTGGGATCATCTACTTTAGTCCCAAACACAACCCACTGGCTAAAGGGAAGCACATATTCTCAGGCAATAAAGATATTTTTTCTCCATTATGTAACAGAAAGGTATTAGAAGGCATTTTCCCTGACCTATAAGTATTAACCAAATAAGAGACGGAGGGTTGACTCCATCCACTCATGTCTAAAACAGCTGCTTCCACACAAGGCTGCCTGAAAAAGACATCTGGGAGAGATTTTATAGAAAACATGTTCTGGCGACTTTCTCTTGAGCAGTCAGTACCCACACATGGGTTTGGAAGGTAGAGGCAGAAGAGTCAGATGTCCACAGTCATCCTCAGCGACAGCTGAGTTCGCGGCTAGCCCAAGCTACATGAAAACCTATTTTAAAAAATTAGATTCTCTGTCCTGCGCATGCTGTGCTCCTATCCTTTTCCCTCCCGTGTGAAGTTAGAAGCAATAGTTATTTGGCACACTTGTTCTCTGGTGTGTCTTACTTTCTTCTGAGTGCCTCTCCCCTTTTCTTTCTTTTTTTCCTTTTTCTTTTGTTTGTTTGTTTGTTTTTCGAGACAGACTTTCCTGGAACTCGATCTATAGAACAGGCTGGCCTCGAACTCACAGAGATCTGCCTGGCTCTGCCTCCCGAGTGCTGGGATTAAAGGCATGTGTCACCACTGCCCAGCCTCTCCCCTTTTCTTAATGACTGTGTTTAAGCTTATATTTAAATATCATTATGCCAGGTGATGTTGGCGCACACCTTTAATCCAGGTGGAGGCAGGAGGATCTCTGAGTTTGAGGTCAGCCTGGTCTCAGAGCAATTTCCAGGGCATCCAAGACCACATAAAGAAACCCTGTCTCGAAAACAAAACTAAATATTTCTGCCTCCATCCCCAATCTTCTAGTTACTGTCAGATTAAGATGGTAAGAGGGAACACCATCAGAATTTCATTCTCTTGGTGAAATAAAATCGTAGTGTGAACATTTCAAGACAAAAGAACAAACAAATGCAGATTGAGTCAGGTGTGGTGAAATCCCAGGAAGTGGAAGAGGGCTGGAGGGACACTGGAAGGTTGGGAGTTCAAGGTCAACCTTGGCTACAAGAATTTGCACCCCCCAAAAAAAAATTAAGGTGCATGTTTTAAAAGTTGAGAGCAGGTTGGAGAGATGGCTCAGAGGTTAAGAGCAAGAGGTTAAAAGCACTGCTTGCTCTTCCAAAGGTCCTGAGTTCAATTTCCAGCAACCACATGGTGGCTCACAACGATCTGTAATAAGATCTGGTGTCCTCTTCTGGCCTGCAGGGATACATGCAGACAGAACACTGCATACATAATAGATAGATAGATAGATAGATAGATAGATAGATAGATAGATAGATAGATAGATAAATCTTTTTAAAAAAAAAAAGTTGAGAGCAAAAGAATAACCTCAGGAGATACTTACTGCTGGTCCCACCCCTAATTTAAAAGCAGTGTAGGAATGGAAATGGGATTGAAAAACCCCTAGTATCTCAGAAGAAAAGCAGTAAGGAGTACCCTGGGAAAAGTCAAAGGTACAATCCTCTCTAATAGGAAGCCCATACAGAGCCTAATGGAAGTGACATCTCTCCCCAATGGGAAGGTGGATGTTAGCAGGCAATTGCTGAATCTCAGAGGAACACCCAGGCCAAAGAGTTCTTTCCCAGCTACATCCTCAGGACCCCAATTCTGGAGTCTGTCCTCAACTATTGTTGTAAGAGAATATATTATACCCACTGTTCAGGATAAATAGAGATTCACTTATCTTGGATTGGAAAACTCAGAAGGTCTTTGAAGAGGTCTGCATAACCAAGACAAGATGAAATGAAATAGCATAAGGATAACATAAATATCATGTAGCCAAATAACTTTATGAAGGAGGAAGAAAAGAAAAGGAACACAGCAGGCCAAGAGCAGAATTTGAGGAGTTTTTTGTTGTTTTTTTGGGGAGGATGAGATAGAGTCTCATATAGCTCAGGCTAGCCTCAAAATCACTCATACCTGAGGAGGATCTTGAATGTGTAACTTTCCTGCTTCCACTTCCCAAGTACTGGGCTCACATGTGCCATGTAACCATGCCTGGTTTTGTACAGCACAGGGACTGAACCCAGGGCTCCTATGCATGATAGGCAAGCATTCCACCTACTGAGCTACATCCCTACCCAGGACAGAGAGTTTCAAAGAGAACAGAACAAAGTCAGACAACAATGAAGAGCATAAAACTAAAAAAACAAAGTGAGAACTCTACTCTGAAACTAAGGTATTAAGTAAACAAGAAGTACTAAGAACAAGTACTGGCGAGGTACCTTGGTGGTTAAGAGCATTTGCTCTTCCTGCAGAGACCTGGGTTCAGTTTCCAGCACATATATGGCACCTACCAACCATCTGTAACTCCATTTCAGGGGATCTGTTGCCCTTTTCTGGCTTCCATGACACTGAACATGCACATAATGCACATACATACATGCAGGCAAACACTCATATACATAAAATGAAGTTAAAAAATGTCAAGAACAGACAAGGCTGAAAATATAAATGACACAGAGCTTGGCATAATGACAATGAAAGCAGAAGAAATAAGCAGACATTCATATGAGCAGCAAAGACTTTTCTAAGTCATTTACATATGCAAGGCTGAAAATAAAATTAAAAATAAAAACTAGGTAACTTTTTTATGTTATGGTTTAAGACAGTGTTTCATGTAACCCTCAGATTTACTATAAAAATAAATATATATATAATAAATAAATTTACTAAAAATATACTATATATTTACTATATAGTCAGATGGCTTTGAACTCCTAATCCTCCTGCCTCTACCTCGCAAGTGTTGGGTTATAGACATGTTCTACCACTCATGGCTAAGTCCAGGTTACTTAGGAACAATATAAATGCATTTCTCTCATTTATGGAGGCTGGAGAGTCCAAGATCAGGGAGTAAACTTGGTGTCAGATCAGGGCCCATTCCCTGACATAGTGTCTTCTCACGTGTCCTTACATGGTGTGAAGAGCTAGTATGCAGCTAGGGAGCTCTTTAATATATTCCCAACCCTAAGAACTTTATCTTTAGAACTTCACCACTTATCACAGGCCTCACCTCCTAATTCCATCTCCTGGTTTTGGATGAGGGTATAATTCAGTGAATGAATTTGAGGAAACACATACAGATTGTGGCACAAGATAATATCCTTGATATAATCGACAGGATTTTCTCCATTAGCTCCATTTTGTGCATTCCCCTTTCTGATGACCATTTGTCATCTTTCTAGCTTATTCTTTTGTTGTTCTTAGTGTTGTGTGTGTGTGTGTGTGTGTGTGTGTGTGTGTGTGTGTACACGTGTGGTGCATATGCATTCATGTGCTTGCAAAGGCCAGAGGTCAACATTGTGTGACCTCCTAAGTCACTTTCCACTTTACTTTTTGAAATCGAGTTTCTCACGGAACCTGGATCTCACCACTTGGGCTAGGCTAGCTGGCCAGTGACCTGCAGGGCTCCAACCAGTCTCTACCTCCCCAGCACTGGGAGGACTCCTCCTGCTCCTCTCCCCCTCCAAGACCCCCAATCATGTGGCTGGTGCTAGCAATGGAACTCAAGGCCACTCACGCTAGGTAAGTACTCTATCCCAGAGCTACAACTCCAGCCTGGAACCATTCTGTACCTGTGAATGTGTGTTTTCATGTGGGTGAGCATGTGTATGTGGGTGTGCATACATGTGTGCGTGTGCAAACCTAAGTAGGACAGAGGTAAACCTCGAGGATCTTTCCAAGTGCCATCCACCTTGTTTTCTGAAATAAGGTTTCACTTGGCCTGCAACATCCTGATTGGGCTAGGCTGGGTGGCAGTGAGCACCAGAGGTCCTCCTGTCTCCTGCCTCACCAACTCTGTTAGCACAAGCCTGCTTTCCTAGGCGGGTGGTGGTGGAGCATGCCTTTAACCCCAGCACTCAGGAGGTAGACGCAGGTGGATCTCTGTGAGTTAGAGGCCAGCCTGGTCTACAGAGGGAGTCCCAGGACAACTAGAACTTCACTGAGAAATCCTGTCTCAAAAAACCAAAAAAAGAAAAAAGAAAAAGAAAAAAAGCCTGGCTGCCACCACCCCACCCCACCCCACCCCACCCCACCCGTGGCCCCCCATCCCCAAGCCTGGCTTTTAAATGTAGATGCTGGAGATCAAATTCAGGTCCTTGTGCTACAGCAAGTATTTTACTAAGCTATTTCTCTAACCTGCCCCCTCTCTCCAATTTATTTATTTGTTTGTTTGTTTGTTTTATTAAGACTGTATCATCCTATATGCCCCAGGCTAGTCTAAAACTGAAGGAAATCATTCTTCCTCAGTCTCCCGAGAACTCAAATCACAGGCATGCACAACCATGCCTGACTCCAGAAAGTATTTTATTTTCCATAGAACTGTGATATTATAAAAGCCGAGGCAGTATGCTTCCAAGGAACAGTCACATTGCACTGAGTTGGTTGCACTCAACTACTGTATCTGACGGGTAAAGTGCACATGAAGCTGTCTACAGGAGGTAGTCTAGGGAATGGCAAAGCACCAAGAAACAGGAGGACATTTGTCAGAATCCAGAGGTGTTCTACATACCTGCAAGAAGCGCTCTATCCGACAAGACGAGTGGTCAGGTCCAGCCCCGTCATAGCCATGTGGAAGCAGAATGACAATACCACTCTGCAGGAGCCACTTGGCCTCTCCTAGGAGCACACAAGACACAGAACAAATTACACGCATCTTCTAGCACTGTTCTGCTGTACTTTAGTGGACACGCCCATCTGAAACCTATGACATCACACAGACTGAAAGACCAATTCAATGGTAAATGTCCCAGTGCCTCAGACAACGTGTGGCACTCTAATTTCACCATACAACAACTCTGCAAAGACAAGCCGCTCCTGCCATGTTCACAGCACAACGGACAACACTGGCCACTGTCCTCAAATGGAGAGCAGTAGACATTTGAGAACAGGCTCTGGGGGCAGGGGAGATAGCTCAGTTTATAAAATACTTGCTGTGTGAGAATGACGACCTGAGTTCAATCCCCAGCACTCACATAGAAAGTCAGGTGCCAGGAGGTGGTGGCTCACTCCTTTAACCCCAGCACTTGGGAGGCAGAGCCAGGCGGATCTCTCTGAGTCTGAGGCCAGCCTGGTCTACAGAGCAAGATCCAGGACAGGCACCAAAACTACATGGAGAAACCCTGTCTCAAAAAACAAAAAAACAAACAAGCAAACAAGTCAGGCATGGTGCACACTTGTAATCCTGGTGCTAGGGAAGCAGAGAGGTGGCCCGGTGAAGCTTGCTAGCCAGCCAGCTTAGCCTAACTGGTGAGTACCAGGTCCCAGTGAGAGACTCTGTCTCAAAAAAACAAGGTGGACAGCTCCTGAAAAGTAACACCTGAGGTTAATCTCTGACCTCCATATGTTACTACATACATATGTGTGTACACCAGCACACACATGAAGACACACACAAAGACACACACAAATAGTTTCTGGACATGTCAAAATCCAGGCTTCTCAAGCATTCTTTCTTCCTTCTAAAAAATTTCAGATTTTCAAGGGAGTCATCAGTCCCTTTTATAAAGTGTCACTGTGTCACCACAGAACAGGCACTGCCAGGTACATCTGTGCTCCCTGCAGCTAGACACATTTCTTAGGAGATGGGGGACAATGAAATGCTGACAGAAAGCTAAGATACACTTCCCAGAAGCTCATTAAACTGCCTGGAGGCTGCCACGTGCCTAAAGATAATAGGTTGATTCTCCAAATTCTGTGGAGATGCTGCAGGACAGAATCTCAGAGGCAGTGATGGCCCTTTTCCACTTACTTATGATATGAGACTGGAAACACCCACCACCCAGCCACTCACTCACACCAACCTCCAGAGATGAATGTGTCAAAGATGATCTGGGCGCCATTGAAGAAATCGCCAAACTGAGCTTCCCAGAGGGGCAGCAACTTTGGGCTTTCAATGCTCATTCCATATTCAAATCCCAGGACAGCCTCTTCTGACAGGGGGCTGTTGCTAACCTAACAGCAAAGAAGAGAATCAGACACTGATGTGCATGAGACACCTGAGAGAGGCTGGCAAAAGTGAAGTCCCACAAGGACACAAACCTCTCAGGAGGGGGAGGGGGCTTTGCTCTCACTCATCACTTCATTTCTTCACAAAAGGAGACCTACTGCTCAGTGTCACTGTCGCATTTGGAGAAAGTTAGGACAAAGGGAGGAAAAGAGAAGACACTGGAATACAGTCATCCAGGGTTTTCTTCAGGAATAAGCAGTACAGGGTTAGGAAATGGTACAATGGTAGAGTACTTGCCTACCATTCACCACCACTTTAAAAAATGAGAAAAAGGAGGGAAGGAGGCTACTCTGGGGATAGCAAGATGGCTGAGAAGGCACCAGTAAGTCTCAGAACCTGAGTTAAATCCCTGGAAACCAGAAGATGAGAGAACCAACTCCTGAAAGTTGTCCTCTGACCCCCCCACACACACTAAAATGTAATTTAAAAAATGGAAGAATAAGCAATATAGTTCTCATATGATATACTTTTAAACAGGAAGTGAAACTGTCACATTTTTTCAAAGATATCATAAAACAAAGATGGAAAAGTTACAATACGAAAGCCTGCCTTTGGTTAGACTATGGCTGTAACGTCCGACTTGTACAGAACAAGAGTCATCATGTTAAGACTAACAAAGCAGAACACATTTAATGAAGAGTGGAAGAGCCACCCCGGTGGGAGTTAATGCAGCAAGGTTCTAGTGTGCTTGAGAAAGAAAGGAGGAAAGTGTCACTGGTTGTGCTGAGTGATGCAGGAGGATACCTTTGATTAAAGCAAACACACACTGCAGGGTGTCAGGTTGGCAACTTGCTCTCCAATAGTTTAGGATGGGGAAAATGGGTTTTGTTTTTGTTTTTGTTTTGTTTGTTTGTTTGTTTTTGAGACAGGGTTTCTCTGTGTAGCTTTGCTCCTTTCCTGGAACTCACTCTATAACCCTGGCTGGCCCTGCCTCCCGAGTGCTAGGATTAAAGGTGTGCACCACCACTGTCTGGCTTAAACATTTCTTATATATTCAATTTAAAAAAATAATTCTGTACTTGTCTCAAAAAGAATTTTGTTTGAGATGGGGTCTCAACATGAAGCCCAAGCTGGTCTGGAGCCTGTCATGTAGCCCAGGCTGGTCTGGAGCCTGTGATGTAGCTTAGGCTGGTCTGGAACATATGATGTAGCCCAGGCTAGCCTTACACTCATAGACATTCTCTTGCTTTACCTTCTAGACTCCTAGGGTCATATGTATGAGCCACCATACCCATCTTGCTCCAACTTTTCTTTTTCTAAATTCTGAATGTTGCATCTCTACAGAGTATTTTTTGGCAATGAAAAGGAATATGACATATATGACAGCATAGATAGGCCTTGACAACACTATTTCAAATTAATGTCATCGAAGGGAATATATCATCCCATGTACATGAGCTTCCTGAGACAGACAGATCCATTTAAACAGACAACTGATGAGCGGCTGCCAGCAACTAGAGGGAGGCTGGACTGGGAGACAGGTGCTGGTAGTTACAGCATTTCCTTTGAGGAGATGAAAGTATTCTGAAATCCAACAGTGGGGATGGTCTCAGTGCTGAACTGCACACATGCAAAGGTCAAATTCTTTGAGCTGTATTTCAATAAAACCATTAACAAACAAACAACTCCAGAGGGCTGGGGAGTTGGCCCAGTCAGTGGAGTGTTGTCATGCATTTATCCCTGGTTAAAAACAAAACAAAACAAAAACTAGGCATGATGGCACAAGTTTGCAGTCCTAGAGCTGAGGTGGTAGAGATGGGGGCTCCCTGGGGCTCCCTGGTTAGCCAACCTAGCCTAGTTAGCCAGTAGAGACCACATCTCAAAAAAAGAGAGAAATGTAGATAGCACTTCAGGGACAACACCTCAGCCTGTTCTTTGGCCTGCACATGTACATGTGCACATGTGCATGCACACACACACCAGCCTGTTATTTGGCCTGCACACATACATGTACACATGTGCATGCACACACACAATTTGCTGGGTAGCTCTTGGCAATTTAATAAAAACTAGAGTCGCCTGGGAAGAGGAAACTTCAATTAAGAAACTCTCTATATTGGACTGGCCTGTGGCCGTATCTGTGAGACATTTTCTTAAATGCCAATTGATACAGGTGGGACCAGCCCATTGTGGGTGGTACTGTCCCTGGACAAGTGGGCCTAGACTATGAGCAAACCAGGGGGAAAAGCCATTAACAAGCCTCAACTTCCCTCAGTGATGGACTATAGCTGGGACATGTAAGTCTTTCCTCCTCAAGTTGTTTTGGTCATGGTGTTTATCATAGCAAACTAGAACACAAACATGCACATAAACACACACACACACACACACACACACACACACACACACGAACGCACACGTGCAGGAGTTATATAATTTCTAATTACAGCTATAAAATGTGATTTATATAGATAAAAACTAAACGACAAACATAAAAATGTCAGTGGATTATTTTCTAGCATGGTGGGTGGAATCATGCTTAATTTACTCCTTTAGATATCCATTCTGACTTCAGGTCTCAGATTGATGTGTGATATAAATGCATTTTAACCCAGGCATGTTGCATGCATCTCTGCTCTCACTTCCTCCTTCCCTTCTCTTCTTTTCCAAGATTGACATGACCACTCTCAATCCGTCCCTTTTTTCTGTTCTGTTCCTTCCTTTCTGGACTTACATCACCAAAGAGACCATCGAATGCTTAAAAATAAAACAAAAAGAACTGACCTGAGCTCCCTCAGCCATTGTTTTTCCGTTTTGTTTTGGTTTTTGTTTGTTTGTTTTTTGCTTCTTTTCAAACTTCTAGAAGTAACTTAATCGACTTGTCTTCAACTCTTTTAATTTTATCTACCCTCTAAGTAAGTACAGTTGCTCTGTGACTTGTGATGGGGTCATGTTCCAATAAACCCAGCTTATTGGTCCGAAAATAGTATAAGCCAACTGGGTTAGAAACATAGCTCAGTGGTTAAGAGCACGGGCTGTTCTTCCAGAGGACCTGGGTTCATTTCCTAGCACTGACATGGTGGCTCACAAGTGCCTGTAATTCTAGTTCCAGGGGAGCCAATATCCTCTTCCAGCCTCCTCAAGTGCCAGGCACACAAATGGCACACAGACATACATGCAGGCAAGCACTCATACACAAATAAATAAAGGTTTAAAATATACAGCAAAAGTGTGGTTAGCATCTAATTAGGAGGCACTCTAGCTCACCCTCACCACTACCTGATTAAACAGGAGCTGTGGCTTGAGCAATGGCCCTGCAATGTATCAAAACTGATACTAAATGCCAAATCATAGCTCAGTGAAAGCCTAATATGAGGTAGGGTGGACACTAAACACTTCTACCGTGCCTCATAAATATGATTTGATACAAAGACAGATTTTAGAAAAAGAAAGAAAGGGATGCAGCCGGGCAGTGGTGGCGCACGCCTGTAATCCCAGGACTCGGGAGGCAGAGGCAGGTGGATCTCTGTGAGTTCGAGGCCAGCCTGGTCTACAGAGCTAGTCCAGGACAGGCTCCAAAGCTACAGAGAAACCCTGTCTCGAAAAACCAAAAGAAAAGAAAGGGATGCATCTCCTTCAAGACACCTCGGAAGCATGTGTGAAAAGAGGAGGACCTTGAAAACCCCCACCCTTTCCTTCAGCACTTTCCACCTTATTTTTTTAGTTAGACGATCTCGCTGGACCTGAAGCTCACAGATTCTGCAGGACTGGCTGACAAGTAAGGCCCACACCCTCCTCTCTTTACCCCCATAGTGCTGAGATTGCCAGGCCTGGCTTTCACCAGGTGCTGGGACCTGAACTCATGTCTGCATAGGAAGCACTTGATTAGCCGAGCTATCTCCCAGCCCCAACACACATACAGGTTACATTCTCAAACAAATGGAACAGGAAGGAAGGCAACAAGTTATTAAGTTTACCTTAAAGGAATAATTTGTTTTCATAAATATCATGTGCTGTTCACTATAGTAATTGTTGAACAAACAAAAATGAAAAGACCCTGTTCTTAAGATGCATAAAATGCAAAGAAATGCCTGTTAAACTTTAGAGAGCAAGATAACCTGGAGGAAGTGTTTCTGTTGTATTCTGTTTTGTTTTAGCAGGCTAGAAATGTTTGCTTACTGTCCACAACTTTGACTAAGTTTAATAAATCAGACTGCGGGCTGGAGAGATGGTTCAGAGGTTAAGAGCACTGACTGCTCTTCCAGAGGTCCTGAGTTCAATTCCCAGCAGCCACATGGTGGCTCACAAACATCTATAATGAGATCTGGTGCCTTCTTCTGGCACGCAGGCATACATGCAGGCAGAACACTGTATACATAATAAATAAATAAATCTGAAAAGAAAAAAAGAACATCTCTGTATTCTTTTACAATAAATAAATAGATAGATAAATAGATAAATCAATCAATCAATCAATCAATCAGACTGCAACGTTGATTTTTAACTGGACAGAATGCACACCTAGGTGACATTACATAATTATAGGTAGGCAGCCAGGGTAATTGCTCTAGTCCTCAAGTGCTAGCTCCAACGTGGCTCTCATTTGTTTCTTCCTTCCAAATTTACAGACCTCCATTGCCTCAAGTATTGAACATAAAGTTTCTGACATCTGAATTTAGTTGCTTTAAGAATCTCCTAACTGCTGAGTATGATAGCGCACATCTATAAGCCCCTAGCACTTGAGGGAGAGTTGGAAGGATCAAGAGGAATTCAAGGTCACCTTCAGCTACTGGGGAATTTGAAGATAACTTGGGCTATGTGAAACTCTGTCTCAAAAACACAAATCAAATCAAATGTTATAACTGTAATAGTTGGCACACCAACATACGGGTTTTATATATAAATGTCTTACCTCCAGAAAGCCCTTCTGATTAGGGTCCATATGGTTCAGAGGAATGTAGGCATCGTCTGTGTTCTGGCAAACCACCATTGCATGCCTTTGACTAAAAGTTCCACGGCCAACATCTTGGCCACTCAGACGAACATTGAAACCTGAAGCAAGCGAGGGAAGAAAAAGACTGCCATGAATAACCAGCACAAAAATAAGACATGGTAGCCCTGGAATCCTTTTTGTTTTGAGACAAAATCTCTCAATGCTGTCCATACTGGTCTTGAACTCCTGTGGAGTCTCCTGTGGAGCTTAGCTATAGATATGTACTGTCACAGATAGCTATCTAATATCACACACTGGCTCTTTCCTTAGAATATGAATTTTCCTTAGGATAGTAGATTCTCCCTATTAAAACATATCTTTCCTGGTGCTGGAGAAATGGCTCACTGGTCAAGAGCACTTGCTACTCTGCTGAGTTCAGTTCCCAGCACCCATATAAAGCTGCTTACAGCTACCTATAATTCCAGCTATAGAGGGATCTGAAGACTCTGACCTCCTTGGGCGCTAGGATACACAGATGCCCATATGCAGACACACAGGTACACATAATTAAAAGCAGTATGTCTTTATATGTGCATATGTATTTATCTTTTCTATATTCGAAGGTATATTGTCAATGTAATATTTGTAAGAATGGAAAGTCATTTCTGACCCTACAATTTTTTTTTCCAGAGCTGAGGACTGAACCCAGGGCCTTGCACTTGCTAGGCAAGCGCGCTACCACTGAGCTAAATCCCCAACCCCTTGACCCTACAATTTTTAGAGAAACATCTTTCCAGTACATCCAGGAGTGAGTCCTGTATGTCCCCGTTATGGCTGCAACCTTGTCTATATGCTGATAAAAGTGCTCAACATGCCTTATAACTAAGAAGTATTGTTAGCTAAGATATTTTAGAAACCCTCAAATCAACGAATGTGACAAGTGGCCACTGAAACTCAGATCATGTATAACAAATGTAGCTCAGAGCATTTCCTACCAGCTATGCAGCTAAACAGAAATGTCTTACCTTGAGCAAGTAAGGAGCCCAAGGCAAGGGTTTCTGCTGTGGACCAGTCTAAATTTGTTCCACTCTTCACTTTCTCCATTCTTGACTGGAAAAAAAAAAAACAGAAAGGAGAGAATAAAACAAACTCTTAAGAATCCATATCCTCCCGGGCGCATACCTTTAATCCCAGCACTCAGGAGACAGAGGCAGGTGGATCTCTGCAAGTTCCAGGCCAGCCTGGGCTACAGAGTGAGTTCCAGGACAGCCAAGACTGTTACTCACAAAGAAACTATGTCTCTAAAAAAGAATCCCTATCTTGATGGCTGGAGAGATGGCTCAGCATTTAAGAATACTTCTTGGTTTTGCAGAGGACCCAGGTTCAATTCTAAGCATCCAAATGGTGATACACAACTATCTGTAATTCCAGTTCCAAGGGATCTGACATCTTCATCTGACCTCCACAAGTGCCAACTATAAAGATAGCACATATGCAGGCAAAATACTCACACACATAAAATGAAATGAATAAATATATTTTTTAATTTTTTCTTTTTTTGTCTTTTTTCTTCAGCATTGGGGTCTGAACCCGGGGCTTTACATTTGGTAGGCAAATACTCCGTGTGTTATACATAGTTTTAAAGCAGGCAAATAAGCATGACTCAGGTAGTGGTCACCTCTGCTGAGATTTGAGGAGATGAAAGCAGAGAGGAAAATTTACTTGTAATGTTCTATTTTTTTTTTTTAAGATTTATCTATTTTTATTTTACATGTAAAAGTATTTTGCTTACATGTATGTATGTATACCAGGTGAGTGCCTGATGCCCACAGAGACTAAAATGGGGGTCAGATCCCTGACCTGGAGCTACAGGCAACAGCCACTATGTGGGTACTGGGAACTGAACCAAGATCCTAGGAGGGAGCAGCCAGTGCTCTTAACTGCTAGATCATCTCTCCAGCCCCAAATTTTCTATTTAAGCCATATGATGAGTGCATTTTGTTTGTAAGAGTTCTCTAAAATAGGGTAGAAGAGATGGCTCAGAGGTTGAGAACACTAGCTACTCTTCCAGAGGACCTGGGTTCATTTCCAGCACCCATATGGTAGCTCACGACTATCTTTAACTCCAGCTCCAGTGGATCTGACACCCTCACAGACATACATGGAGGCAAAACACCAGTGCACAAAGTCAAAGCTTCCCACCTGAACATACATCTTGAGAAGGTGGCTGTGCAATTGGAGTTCCTCTGGAACCTCCACAGACTTCACACCAATAAACCGAAGGAGCTCCAGAGGCACACCTGTGTTCCAGGTGGTGATGCATGCTTCTGGCTGCACCAGGCCCTGCCACTGGGCCTGCAAGTTAGTGGCAGGGGGACTGTAGTGGGCCACGTTGGTTAAGTGGTCATTTAACTTGGTATAGTAGGAGGTTTTTATGTCAGAAACCTCCTCCTGGGTCATGAGTCCACTGGCAATGAGATGCTCTGCATAGGTATCAGGGATGCTCTTTCGGGCTCTGTTGGAAAGAGATGGGGAGTGAGGGATAGAGATAGGGTCAATCAAATATATGCAATTATAAGAGATAATCATTGCCAAGGGCACTGCAGGATGTTATCACCTTTAAAAGTCACTTGAGAAATGTTTTGGAGGGACTGGAGAGTTGGCTCAGAGGTTCAGAGCACTAGCTGTTCTTCCAGAGGTCCTGAGTTCAATTCTCAGCAACCACATGTTGGCTCACAGCCATCTATAATGAGATCTGGTGCCCTCTTATGGCATGCAGGCAGAACACTATATAAGTAATAAACAAATTTTTTTTTAAAAAAGAGAAATGTTCTGGAACTAGATAGAGATGGTGGCTGTAAAACAATGTAATATATTAAATGTTACAGAATTGTTCTTTTCAAAACACTGCAGGGGGATGGAGATATACCTCCACAGTTTAAAAATGTTTGCTGCTCTCTCATGAGGATCTGAGTTCGGATCTCAGCATCCACGTCAGGTGGCTCACAAATGCCTGTAACTCCAGCTCTAAGGGACAAGACACCCTCTTTTAGCTTCTGTGGGAACCTGCTCACACACATAGGTATACATATTCACACAGATAAACAAACACACATAAATTAAAATAAAACAAAACTGCTGTGGATGCTAGCTAGTCTAACCTAATTGGTAAACTCTAGGCTGCTAAAAAATCCTGTGTCAAAGGAGGTAAGTGGCATTCCTGAAGATGACTCTACTTCTCTCCTCAACCTACCCACACACAACTTAAAAAACAATTTCTCAAGCCATTTCCTCTCGAGGTAGAAGCAGGTCCTTGGGTATAGTTTAAAGAAATGAATCATGAAGTCCTATTCCTAATCCTGCCAGAGTATTACTAACTTGCTTCAAGCAAGGTTTTACCCAGTCCTCTTACCTAGCCTTGCTATCTGCTAAGTAAGTACAGTTGCCCATTCTCTTCTTAATTAGGAAACATGAAGTATGGAGAATATGGGGCACTCTGAGCCTTGGAAGACGACCACTCTGGTTTCTATAGGACAGGTACAGTTTAGCTGTTCATCCCACTTCAAAGTATCCATCAGAAGGTAATGGAGCCAGGTGGTGGCAACACACACCTTTAGTTCCAGCACTCGGAGGCAGAGGCAGGTGGAACTCTGTGAGTTTGAGGCCAGCCTGGTCTATAGAGCTAGCTCCAGGACAGCCAAGGCTACACAGAGAAATCCTGTCTTGAAACAACAACAATAATAAAACAAAACACAAAAGAAGACAACAGCAGGGACACAGGCTGGCAAAATGGCTCCACTGATATTGGGCACCTGGGTTTGTTCCAAAGGACCAACACGGAGAGAACCAATCACCACACACCACACAAATTGTCCTCTGACCTACACACACACACACACACACACACACACACACACACACACACACACACACACGCCTAGCATGCACATGGCTCTAATTTGAATTTCCACTACCACAAGAAATGATTGCTTGATTGATTGATGAAGAGGAGGAGGAGGTTAGCCTGTATATTAAAGGAAAATTCTAACGGTACCTGATGATTTTATACATGACTGGGTTGGTGAAGAAAGGTTCATCCAGCTCATTATGACCCCACTGCCTATAGCACAACAAATCAATAATTACATCCTTTCGGAATTGGCGCTGATATTCAAAAGCAAGTCGTGTGGCTCGGACCACTTCCTCTGGACTGTCTCCATTGACGTGGATGATGGCACAGCCTACCACCTTTCCTAAAGAAGGTAAGACCAAGATAAAAACGGCCAGTTAACACGGGCTGATATTAGCCATTTCCCAAGACCTACTTGCCTAAGTGGGAAGACAGCCCTGAAATGCAGAGGTAGTTTAGCCTGGGTGTTAAGAATGCAAGCTGGGTGGTGGTGGGGTGATGGCACACGCCTTTAATCCCAGCACTCAGGAGGCAGAGGCAGGTGGATCTCTGTGAGTTCGAGGCCAGCCTGAGCTACCAAGTGAGTCCCAGAAAAAAAGGCGCAAAGCTACACAGAGAAACTCCTTCTCGAAAAACCAAAAAAGGCACTAACTGCTCTTTCAGAGGACCTGGCTTTGAGTCCCCGCACACACACAGTAAGCAGCTCACAACTGTCTGTAATGCCATTCTCAGTGAGATCCAACACTTTCTTTTGGTCCCCTCAGCTACTGCATGCATATGGTGCAGAGACATACAAGCAGGCAAAACACCCATATAAATACAATAAAAATAAGATAAAATTTAAAAAATAAATTATAAATGAGTCTAGTCTGGGCTCTGAGTGACACTGTCAAGATTTCCTGAACAAAGGAATATAGTGTCAATGTTTGAAAGTGCCTTATACAATGACAGTTAACACATTTTTTGTTATTGTTATTATTACTATTATCTTCCTTCATGAGACAAAAGGTCATTAAAGCAGGAATCCTAGGAAAAGTTTTTCTCCCAAGAGAGTTCTGGAAAGTATCTCCCTTGTGCCAAACAATTTAAAAGGCATCCAGTCCAGACTCTAGTTACAGAACTGACTGATAGTGCCTATAATAGTTTGTGAACCATGGGTGGACAATGAAAGTCCTGATTTGTGCTAAGATTAAAATAAGATTGACTTTGATCCTTTACAACTTTTTGGGTTTTGTTTGATTGTTTTGAGACAGGGTTTCTTTGTGTAACCCTGCCTGTCCTAGAACTCTCTGTAGACTGGGCTGGACTTGAACTCACAGAGATCCAACTGCCTCTGACTCCCAAGTGCTGGGATTAAAAGCGTGAGCCAGCACTGCCTGGCTACAACTTATTTCCAACTAGACTACTGTAGCAAAGTTACTGAGTGAACACAACCATTTTTACTGAGACTCTGAACACTCTAAGTTTGAATAGTCTAAAAGTAATTACTCTAGTATTGTACCAACGGCACTGCTCTTTGGTTTCTACCAGATAAACCAACTGACGATGTAAGCAATATGGGATTGAACACTCTCAGTTCCCCCCTTTGTCTAATATTCTTTGATACAAAAGCTGACAGTTGAGGCTGAACTCTAGCTCTGTGGAAGGGTGCTTACCTAGTATATATAACACTCTAATGCAGTTCTGTGGTAGTGTGGTTGTATACCATTCACGATGCCTTGTGTTCAACCAATATTATATAAAATCAATAAATAGCATACTCAAACTAAAAAAAAAAGAATGTTAATTTGGTAACTTTTGGCAACCATTGACCATATCTAACTTCAAAAAATTAAAATAGCTGGTAGTGGTGGCACACACCTTTAATTCCAGCACCTGAGAGTGCGGTGGTTTGAATAAGAAAGGCTCATATGTTTTCAGTGTTTGAGTCCCAGTTGGTGAACTGTTTAGGGAGAATTAGGAAGTGTGGCCTTGTTGAAAAGGTTTGGCACTAGAGGTGGGCTTTGAAGTTTCCAAAGCCCATGCCAGGCCCAGTCTCTCACTCTCTGCCACATGCTTGTGGGTCAGATATGAGCTCTCAGCTACTGCTCCAGCACCATGCCCACCTGCCACCTATCACAAGTCCCACCATGCTGGTCATGGACTCACCATCTGAAATGGTAAGCAAGCCCCCAGTTAAGCACTTTCTTTTATAAGTTACCTTGGTCATGGTATATCTTCACAACAATACAACAATAACTAAGACAGGGAGGTAGAGGCAGGTGGATCTCGGTGAGTTCCAGGCCAATATGGTTTACATAATAAATTAATATGGGATAACAAGCAAGACTCATTGTTCTGAATAAACTAGAAGTTTCTCTGCAAATTCCTGGTCTGACTAACATAGCAATGTCAAGTCTAATGTGCTACATACCAATATCACTGCTGTATAAGGAAGACCTTCCTCTTTCTGCTGGCGTGGTGTAACCCAGCTGGTTATTGACTATTAGATGGATACTCCCACCAATTCTGAAATGTGGGAGGTTAGAGAGCGTGAAGGTTTCAAGAACAATCCCTTGGCCACAGAAGGAAGCATCACCATGAACCTAAAAAGTGTGTGAGATGGAGAAAATAAGGAATTAATAAACTTAGGTTTTCTGATTGAAACAGACTGTTTTAAAATACTAATAGGAATACCAACAATCACTGTCTCATGACTAAATATATGTAGGTTTCAGGACTTTAAAAGTTCAGGATGTTCAAACTCATCTCACAGCATTTTCCAAAGATGCCTTATCATTTCTCCTTGTTAACACTGTACCACTTCACCCCACCCACCCCAAATCTGACTCCTCACTTCCACAAGCATCCAGCATCTACAGCAACACCACAGGAGGAATGGCTACTACATATGCAGTGAAAGCATCATTCCAGGGATTTTTTTTTTTTTTTCTGTTCTAGGGATTGAACCCAGGGTCTCATGTCTCCTAGGCAAGCACTCTACCACTGAGCTACATACAGGTCCAGCTTCAGCTCTAGAACATTTTGCATGAAGATAGCTTTATGATATGAGAAATAGGACAGATGACACAGAGGGTAAAAGTCCTTTCCTCACAAACCTGAGTTGGATCTCTGGAACCCAGATAAAGGTAGAAAGACAGAACTGACTCCACAAAGTTGTCCTCTGACCACCACGTGCATATTGTGGCATGCATACACCCACACACATCACACACAGACAAGTCTAGGAGGAACAGCGCACACCTCTGAGCTCTTCCTCTCCCCCATTACTCACCCATAAAAAGAGACAGAGAGAAGTAGCTCCCATCTCCTCTGAATCCTGCCTGCTATCATGAATATAAGAGAGTGAGGTGATGGCATACAGGAAAGCCAAGGTGCAGGAAGAAAGATAATCACATATAAGTAGAAAAGTACTATTTAGAAAATCAAAATGTAATTATGAAGGGATGTCTAAAATATGTTAATCTTTTAGAATATTCAAAGCTACTAGATCAAAATATCACCATGAAACTTGGTAGACAAGGTGGGTGGGGTGGGGGGCTTTTTTCTAAACCTGCTGCAAATAATAAACATATCATGGAAATTTTCAGAAAAAAATTTAAGCCCCAGATTCCTCTTTTCTCAAAATGTCACTTCACTTCACTTCACTTTCCACTTGAACATCTGCAATCTCCTGTTCCATCTACCAACCCAGACATCATTTCCAGTTTCCTCTCCCTTTCCCAAACTCAAGTACCTGAAGGCAAATGACTTTGTCCCCAGGCTGAGCAGATCCATGCAGTGAGTAGTCACCATCTTCCCGAGACTGCTGCCTGCCACGAGTTTTCCCCATAGCCACAGGGTTAACAGCTTCTAAATGTGAGGGATTGGGCAGCATCGTCACATGGAGGGGACGGTGGGCACCAAAGTCTAGGTCCACTGAGGAGGTCAGGTGGGACAGGACATCTCCAATGGCTGAGACATTTTCTGGAAATTCACTTAAGCCTCGCATTTTACGGAACATCAGCTATTAGAATAAAAATATAAGATATCAAACAAGTCTTATTACAGTGGAGTCTAAGGGAAGTTTAAAGAAAGATAAGTATTATGTACATTCTTTTATAGTTATTACAAACATGCATTATTCAAAGATAGGCACAGAGTTCTAAACTGCTGGGTCACTCAGAATTACTTGGAGGTCTTCAGAATCAAATGAGTGTCATCATTTTTTACATTATTTTTATTGTTAATTACTTGTATATATATATGTGTGTACCTGTGTGTAAGTGCACATGAGCCCAGAAAAAAAGTGGACTCTTCTGCCAGAGAAACACTTCCCTGAAATGTGGCTGGTTAGGTAGTTTCCACCAGACACTCCAGTAAGACTCCCTGGGGCCCACCACCATGGGAACTAAACTCAAGTCTTCTGCAAATGGGTTCTTAACTACCTGTATATTTCTCCAGACTCTAGAGACAATATTTTAAGAGGAATCTAACCCAAGATAAATAGTAGTTACCTGTGGCTTATGTAACTTTTAAAAATATATAATCATTAGCAGTGATTCCCAGCCACTGTATCATCTCTGTAAAAACCACAATTTAGTCTTTGTGTAACTCTGTTTGAGGAAGGTGGAAATTTTAATTAGCTTTCTACCCAACCAAATTTCTTCTTTGAAATTTCTGCAGTCTTAACCATATTAAAGCATTACTATGGCTTCAAAGAAGCTATTGGTTCTGAAGTAGTAGATTTTGATTCCATTGACTATTTTTAATGCTGCGTGGGCTTTCCTCATGGCTCCCGGAGTGACAAGGTCCTCGTGCTGCAAGCAGGCACTTCAGCAGCTGAGTCGTCTCCCCAGCCCATAGCTACTTTTTCTAAGTCCTTCTCTCCTTTTTTCTGGGTTTTCAGCAAACTCCTTCATGTCACTTTTCCAGCCACGTCACCCAAGTGCAGGAGGCAGGTCCCTGGAGGGAACGTGCAGGGTGCTTAGGATGTGTTGGGACCGTGCACCTCTGGGATGTCCACTGAGATGATGAGTGCAGAAGAGCCTTATGTGTCTGCCTCCTTCTCCCTCCTCATCACTGAGAAAGCCAGGGCCCACATCTCACTCAGATGTGTACAGACCTCACAGCTTTTCCCACTAGACTCTGCTTATTTGCAGAATCGGAACATTAACATGGGTCCTGCAGATATGATGAACTGCCAACTTCATTCTACCATGTGACACCATTCCCAAAAGGCTGTTGAGGATGGTGGGGAGGTGACACTGCACATACCAGCTAAACTTGGGGCCTTTCCTTCACAATGCTAACAGGGTGTCTTTATAGGAGACCAAAAAACCTAGTGCAGTGACCATGAGTCCTCAGAGTTTGTAGTTCTCATTTCTGTCTCTCTGTCTCTCTGTCTCTCTCTCTCTCTCTCTCACACACACACACACACACACACACACACACACACACACACACACACACACACACACTGGCTTGGGTCACCTGCACAATGACAGAAACACACAATGGACCCTTCCACTGGCCCTGAACCTAGCATTTGAACATTTATGTACAGATAGATTAAAACTCACAGGAAACACAAACCCAAAGCACAGTGGGTACTCTAGTAAGATCTAGTTTAAAAAAAAAAATGCTTCGTGAAATGTGGCTGCAGGGTGGTTTCCACCAGACACTCTAGTAGGCTCAAAGCCTAGCAATGGTGTATTCCAAGGCCTGTTCAAGCATGAGGGTTTCAGCAGGCAGTGAGGCAAGCAGATCCACATTCTGTGGCTGACCCAGAGACCCTTACTCAGCTCTCCAGACACCTTCAGCTCTATAGGAAGTTCCAAGTCCCTCTAGTCAAGTATGCCTGCTACCCTAGCCCAGATAGGTCTCAGTTAAGAGTGATAGTGACAGGTTGTCTAGGCCTCTCCTAAAGCCAGCTGAAGTGTGGGCTACAGGCTGTCCCTTCCCTAAGGCAGGAAAGGTTCCCTGGGTGTCACTAGCTCTGGAACACTGAAAAAGATCAAATGGGTCTGTATCATGGACTGAGGAGAACATGAAGCCTGCCCACTGCCAAAGGAACTCACTGCAGGCTAGAAAAGTATCCTAACAAATAACTTGGAGGGAAAATAAATTCAGGAAGTACCCACTAAATGTTCTCCTGCACAGTGACAGAAGGAAAGAGGGCCCTGTCATGACAGGAAACCTCCTGGAGAGCACCTGGCTGAGGCTGGCTTCTGAGCAAAGGTTCTGGGTTGGACTGCCTACAGTCCACTGGGCCCCTCTTGCATCCTCCAGCATTGGAAATGTTCTCATCATCCTGGACCAAAGATGAAGCTGAGGGCCTTCTTGGTGGCTGTGATGTTGGGATACTGCAGATCCACCACAAAAACCCAGCTATTGTTGGTTGAACTTTGTGGCACATATCACACAAGGAAGGAGGAGTCAAATACCAAGCAGCTGCCTTCTGCTCAGTACTGATTCACCCACCCTACCAGCTAACACACACTGGCAGTCTTGAGACCTAGGGAACACCTATGGATGTTGGTGGGTCCAGAGTGCTCTGTGATCACAGCCTTGGGGGTCAGCACAGAGAGGTGCATTTCCCAAAAACACTATTTCCAATGCAGTGGTACATTCATAGTACTTCTGATAATTCCTAGGGATGCAAACACCCTGGCTGACAAAGTAAAAGGTGAAACACTCCCTGTGGAGAGTGCTGTGTACTTTCCAACATGTGGGAGGCTTCAATTTGAGAAGATGCTTCTGAGGAATATTGTAGAAGAAAAGTCTAAAATTCCACTCTATCGGCTTCACATTGGGATTCTGGGCATCCTGGGAGGTCAGAGAGAAAGAAGATCCCAGACTTCCTGACAGAGAGCCCTGCTCCCAGGTTCAGATGCCCACCCTGATAAGATCTTCAGTACAGTGTACTCAATGTGACCGCGAATCCCACGCACTCTAAATACTGGTAGCACATAGCACCAATATGCAGTCCTTTGGTATCTATGTTCTGTAAGATGGAGTTGAACAAGGCATGGTACTGGGGCTACTCTCCACACATGGGTAATAGTACCACATGAACAGGACCAACAGGCAGGCCACTATGACAACAGTAGGGGTGAAGTGAAAATGCAGTGAGCCAGGCGGCCTCATCCAGAGGCCAGCTCTAGTCCAGCAGCCATTATCTTGGGGATTCAGTACTAGGAGCAGAGGACAGTAAAGTGGGCTCAAATCATCAGTCCTCTGGGAGTCTCTAGGGCACCTACACCATATGGGTTATGGAGGAGTGCCTCTGGAGCAGCCAGCCATTAAATCATTGTCCCTCTACTCCTGATGGGTGGCAGGTCAGCCAGCCCTTCATGCCAGTCTCAGCAAAAGTCACTGCAATCAGGTTGTGGATGCTAGTTTATTTCACAGCAACAAATGCATCTAATCATAGGAAAGGATATTTTAAGAAGTCCAAACCTGCCCCTAGGTCTAAAAGAAGGGGCAGCTGTAAGGACCCAGAACATGCTGGAGGGCAGGACATGGGATGTTCCCATGAAGTCCTCTGCCTTCTAGACTCTTGAAGCCATTGCCTCTGGCTTCCATGGTTGGTCTGTGGTGGTCTAAATGAGTGGCATCCATAGCCTCATATTTGAATGCTTGATCCCCAGTTGATAGAATTGTTTAGGAAGAATTAGGAGGCGTGTCCTTGTTGGAGGAGGTGTGTTACTGGGGGGTGGGCTTTGAGGTTTCAACAGCTAAGCCATTCCCAGTTAGTCTTCTCACTGCCTTGTGCTTGGGGGTCAGATGTAAGCTCTTACCTACTGCTCCAGCATCATTCCTACCTGTATGCCTGCTGCCTTGCCCCCCACCATGATGGTTGTGGACTCACCCTCTGAAACCATAAGCAAGCCACCAATAAATTCCTCTATAAGTTGCCCTGGTCATGTTGTCTCTTCACAGAAACAGAAAGGTAACTGAGACATGGCCAATTCTTCAGTAGCCGGAACCTAAGCTTTGTGGTAACACTGTCAATAACAATGTGCTGTGCTCCACCAGGTACTTTATTTTTTCTTTGTGTGCTGTGTGTGTGTGTGTGTGTGTGTGTTGGGGTGGGGTAGGGCAGGGAGAGCAAAGGATAACTTTGCTTATCATTCTTTGACCACCATACATGTTGAAGAAGCAAACTAACCTTTAATTTCCCTGGGAGAAGAAAGAATCCATGAGCATATTACAGAAAAATCAACTTCAGTTCTACTTGTCAGCATAGAGTTCCACCCACTCACTAAGCTATCTCTCCACTAACGGCTCAAAGGCCCCATTAGTTTCTAAAGGAAATTACCACCATTGGTTTTATTCTGCTCCAGTCCTACACTGGCAAGAACCACAGAAAGTCTCCTAGAGATACGTTCATGAAGTCTCCCCAATATGGCCACCTAACCAACCTCAGTGGACATGCTAACATGGAAGGAGGGAAGCTCCAGGGCCCTCAACCTGAGACGAAGAACTGCAGGCAGCCGAGGAATGCTGAGCGTGAGAGAAAGGGTCTCCCTCAGGGAAGAGCCTCCATTCGGTCACCCAATACCAAGTGGTTAGCCCCAAGGTCAGCCACAGCCACATAACATTATACGGACTGAGCAGGCCGTCTGATGTATTTAGGAGGGTGGAACAGGGTAGGGTGTGTATAGAGAAAAAGAGGCCATAAATTGAGGGAGAGCAAGGAGGCATATGGGAGGGTATGAAAGGCGAAGAAGGAAAGGGGGAAATGATGGGATTATAATTTTTAAAAAGCTAAAAAATTATTATAAAAAGACATATTATAAAAAGACTTTAAAAGCAAACAGACAAACAAAAACAAACAAACAAAAAAAGACATAGAGAGGTACCTTACCTCTGAAGGTAACTGCAGAAGGCCTGTCAACAAATTCAGCCTTCCTCTATGGGGCATCCCAATAATGATATCAGTTACACCGCCATAGGCTGACAATTTCAGTAACTCATGGAAAAAGCCCATCATGCTCTCGGCCCCTTCACCTCCATATCTCTTCACTGTGGCAAACTTGGTGGCCAAAAAGTGGTCAAACTCCTATGGAACAGACATATTAGCTGCTGGAAGACAGTGTGTTGTAAGAAGGCCCCACATTATTCCAGGGGTCACATCTGTCCCTTCACTACATATCCACGGAGAGAGGCATCACGATATAGCACAGCTCTGCTAAGGACCCTTGACACAGAAGAAGCTGTAAAGAGAAGAATCTGAGTGGTAGAGTCACGTATCTGGGAACAACCTCCTTATGTATTTGTTTTTCCAGACTTGAGGCAAAGAGACTTAGCTTTCTGCTGCCTTGCCCAACATAGCAGTTTTCATAGAGGCTCTACGGTATCATGTAACCAAGGTCTAACACTATCCAACTACTCAAACTGGTGGGAAGCAGCTTTCTATCAGTTTGACATGCCTGGGCCCTTACCACAGCCCTGGTGATGATTTGGTTCCACTAACTGACACTGAGAACATCTGCTGAGCAGTTTATCAGTCTCTCCAGGAAACAAAAGGAGTTGTACAATCCTAAGGACTTTATTCGGTTTTATAAAATAAGCATATGAATACGTTAACAGACTTCGATGCTGAGGAAAACCAACAGCTCACATGTCTCGTCATCTGCTTTGCTTCTGCTTGGGGTGAAGTGCTGTTCAGTCTGATGTGCTGAAGCGATGGGGAGCGACAGGGGCAAGGTCTAATGTCTTCCTTTCCTCTCTCCAGTAGCTAACTATCTTTGCAGGAAGTGAGAAGAAGACTTGGTCCACTAATATTAGCCAATACTTATTTCTACATGTATTTTTACCATTTCTAATTTTTATAGTTGTGTGTATCTGGATGTCAGTATGTGTATATGAGTGCAGGTGCCCTCAGAGGCCATAGGCATTGGATCCTCTGGAGCTAGATTACAGATATTTGTGAGGCACCATGTGGGTGCTGGGAATTGAACCTGGGTCCTCCAGAAGAACAGCCAAGTGCTCTTAACCACTGAGCCATCTTTTCAGCCCCTAGCTGATACTTTTTATACCTGAGATTCTAGCAATAGTCTTGCCAGGTATTTTCGCTCTTCTGTGGTAAATGTCTCCTTTTTCAGCTCCTCAAGTCTTCTGGCAAACCAGTCTTTTTCCTCCTGGCTCTGAAGCTGGGCGGTTTCAATAGAAATCGGCCCGCAGTAGACATGGTTCAAATAGGCTAGTACTTCCTCAAGAGAAGCCTCTTCTTTGCCCATGTTCAACAGTCCTATGAAATAGAACAAAGGAATCATTTCAAACAATAATCAACCACACAGAAGATACACTGTGGGACAGAACAGTGTTACTGCTTCAGTTCTGAACACTCCACCACAAACTGAATCACTATCAATGATTATTCAGATTTCCTTTACAAAGGATTGTGGAAAATTATATCCAGGATCCCTCACATAACAAGCAAGTACTCTGCCACTGAGGTACAGCCTCTGAGCCATCTCGAGGCAAAATTAAAATTATGGTTGATGGCCACAGGTAGGAAACGAGATAGAAAAAAGACTTTCTCAAGGACACAGCTCTATCACATTATGCAAGTTTTGATACTATAGTAATTTCAAACTAAAACTTGAAACTCCTGGGATAGGAATACATCTCAGTGGTAGAGCTCTTGCTTGGCTTTCTCAGGATCCCAGATCTCATCCTTATACCACAATAATACTAATACAATAATGTAAGTAACACGAGATAAAACCCTAAAACTATGACTTGTGATCCAGGCCCACTGTTTTGTTTGTTTTGTTTTGTTGTTGTTTTAGTGCCCAGGCTGAGAAAGAAATTGGAATGAGGGGGTTTAGGCTTTGGAATGAAATCAGACCTAGAATGTTTTCCTACCTCTGCAATGTAGCACCTACATACTACTTAAGTTCTCTGAATCTGTGTCCATCTGTGGTCATTGGAATGAGGAAATCCCCCATAAGTTCAAACATTGGAATACTTGGTCCCCAGGTAATGGTGTTGTTTGGGTAGTTTAGGAGACCACACTGGAGGAAGTATGTCACTAGGAGTGGGCTTTGAGATTTTCAAAGCCACATGTCACTCCGAGATGTGTGCTTTCAGCTTGTTGCTCCAGCTTCATGCCTGCCCGCTGCCACATTTCCCCTCTGTAATGGTGATGGATTCTTATCTCTCTGGAACCCCAAGCCCAAACAAATCCTTCTTTCTATAAGCTGCTTTGGTCAGTGTGTTTTATCACAGCTGTGGCAAAGTAACTAAGACATTTAAACTAAATATGTTAATAATGACTTTTAGGTGTAGTTATGAAAATGAATCAGCATCCTATATGCAAAGTGTTTGGCACCTACATGTTTGGATTGTTAAATACTGTTATTATGTATGGGAGGACAACACGTGCATTCCATCACACGTGGTATACGAAGGCCAGAGGGAAGCTTTGGGAGCTGGTGCTCTCTGTGTATTATCCCACTTGGTGGCAGGCACCTTACCCACTGAACCATCTTGTCAACCTGCTCTATATGTTTTTAACCACAGAGAAACGACCACTCTAGAACTTCAAGACAGCTCCTATGTGAAGACAACACAGTGTGTCCTTTGTACCTTCACCTGATGGAATCTCTAATCCAGGGCATCCAGTTCTTCAATAACAGAACAAGACACTTCATCTGACAGTTCCCCTCTCACGCCGAGGTGCCGCCTTACCTGTGGTAGTGAAGGGTCCCTGCAGTGTCTGTATGAGGGCTTGGATTTCAGGCACAATATCCAGCAGGGCTTGTCCAGGGAAGAGAGGGTTGATCTGGGCAGCTTTGTGGCCATGCTCACAATATACTGTCACCAGTCTGGCAAGGGCATGATCAACTATATAGGAAGAATGAAACAGCACAGTTGAGGAGATGCTCAGAAACTACAGGAACACTTGTCACAGAAGAACATTCACCTCGCAGTTTCTACTCACAACACCAGTGGATTTCAGGGTTAAAGACTGTCAGATGCTAGGTAAGCACACTTACTTTCTTAAATTTATCTCATGATAGCTAAAGTCCAAGGAAACAAAACAAAGGAAAACAGGAAGGAGCTAGAACCATGAGTACATATTTGTAATAATAACTCCACATGTGATAAACAGTGGGAAAGAACATCTGAAACTGAGAAGCATTATTTCCACTCTGACATTAAAGACACTGTCCCTTACTTTCCTGGCTAGTGTTTTTAGATCTTAAACTGAACATTATAAACAGGGATAATGCTGGGTGTGGTGGCACTCAGGAGGTAGAGGCAGAGGCAGGCGGGTTTCTGTGAGTTAGTTCAAGGCCAACTACAGAGCGAATTCCAGGACAGTTACACAGAGAGACCCTGTCTCAAAAAAAAAAAAACCAAACAAACAAACAAACAAAAAAAAAAAACACAACAACTAACCAACCAACCAGCCAACCAAACAAGAAGACAGGGCTAGAGAGATGGCTCAACAGCTAAGAACACTTGCTGCTCTCGCAGAGGACCAGGTTCAACTACCAGCATCAACATGGCGGCTCACAACCATCTGTAATTTCAGTTTCCAGGGACTCAGAGACCTTTTCTGGCTCTTTCAGGAACCAAGCACATGCATAGTGCACATACATACATGCAGCCAAAACCTTCATACACTTAAAACGAGACTCACTCTCTCTCTCTCTCTCTCTCTCTCTCTCTCTATATATATATATATATATATATATATATATTCCTCATACGTTCATTCAAAATGAGACTATCTACCTATCTATCTATTTATATATCTATCTATACCTATATATCTTTCTCTCTGGTTGGGGGTTACACCCACCTTTAATTTGGGAGGCAAAGGCAGATGGATTAAGGCCTACATGGTAAGTTCTAGGCCAGCCAGGGCAATATGGTAAGACCTTGTCTCAAAAAACAAACAAAAACAACAGCAATAATAAAGCTAGATAAAACCCCCAAATCAATGTTACATTTCCTTTTCCCCTTGCTCAGTGCTGGGAACAAAAAAATCCAGGACCTCACATTTGTTAAGCAAATACTCTGCCATAAGGCCAAATACCCAACCTCCTATGTCCCTTGTTAAAAAATGTGCATTTATTTATTTTAGCAAGGGACACATGAATGCACGCATGTGAAAGTAAGAGGAAAACTTGCAGAAATCTGTTCTCTCCTTTTACTGTGTCGGTTCCAAGGGTCACATTCAGGTGCTCAGGCTGGGCAGCAAGCACATATGTCCCATAAGCCATCTTACTGGCTCTCCTCTTACAGACTCCAGACACAGTTATTTTATAAAACTGTAGACAAAGAAAGAACCTTAATTATCTTGTCACTCACACAGTGCAAAACTATAGATAAGCTGGCCATAGTGGCTCACATCTGCAATCCAGGCATCCTGGAGGCTGAACTACACAGTAAGGCACAGAGTAAGATCCTATCTCGAAGCAAAGCACATATAGACAGGGAACGGGACGACTACAGCTCAGTGGAAGAGAGCTTGGCTAGCATGTGTGAGGCCCTTGCTTAATCCCCAGCACCTAAATAAATAGTTCTTTCATTCATTAAAACAATTAAGTAAAGTCAGGCTGATGAGGTGGTACATGCCTTTGATTCCAACACTCAGAGGGAGAGGAAGTGACTTTCTGTGAGTTCCAGGACAGTCAAGGCTACAAAGTGAGCCCCTGTCTCAAAAATCAAAGCTCTTCAAATGTCTGTTTTATGAACAATTACTGCTGTGTAATGGCCTCCCAGCAATACAAATGCCTCAGTCTGTATTCTATGTGTTCGCCTCTTCACACGCAGCAGGCACAGTGAAGAGAGCAGGGATGCTATCATCAGAGGACATCTTTGCATCACTCCGGCAGCTAGGCTCATCCACAGTATGCCATATGGCCAGAGATGGCTCTGGTTTGCTCCCTTCCTGAGTCTTAACTGCTGAACATGTCCTCTAGTTTGAGGAGACATCCTTGTAGTTTTCAGATAGCATTCTTTGCTTAAGATAGCCAGAGCTGGGTTCTGTTGCTTGTGACTGACAGAAACTTGTCAAAGACAAAAATGTTTACCAAAAAGACTATGGTAAAAACATCAGTCTACATTGATTAGTTTGTTGTTTACTATAAATAAAAATGGTAGTGAGGCACATTGACCACAGTTCTGTTTCAAGAAGGAAAATGCCAAGTCAGCTAGCATGAGGTACACTATCAGCTAATTTAAACTAAACTTGGTATTTTAATTAAGTCAGGCACAGGGGAGATGGCTTAGTAGTTAGTAGAGTACAGGCTGCTTTTCCAGAGAACCCTGGTTCAATTCCTAGCACTTACATGGCAGAACACAACCTTCAACTCTAGTCCCAGGGGATCTGACACCCTCTTCTGGTTTCTGTGGGCAGTATGTGCCTCCTCCCCTCATATCTAGACTTTTTTTTAGAAGTTGTCAACTTTTCAAGTGCTAGGATTATAGACATGTACTACCATGGTGTTTGACACGTTTGTTTGTTTGTTTAGCCTTTTTGTGAGACAGGGTTTCTCTGTGCAGCCATGGATGGCCACAAACTCAGAGATCTCTGAGTTCTTTGCCTCCCAAGCGCTAGGATTAAAGGCATGCAACATCACCTCTACACCACCACCTCCCAGTTGGGTTAAGTAATTTCTAAGAAGTGACACTGGTAATAAAGAAGCTGGAATTTGAACATAAGTATATTTGACTTCAACGTTCCATTATGTACGTGCACATGTGCGGACACACACACACATATATGCACACACACATACACACACACATACACACACACACACACACACACACACACACACACACACACACACACACACACACACTTTTTCCCTTGAGGTAAAACCTAGAGCCCCGAGCATACTAAGCAGGCATTCTGCCACTGAGGCCAATCCCCATCCCTCCATCTGTTACAGCAAAAGTTGAAGAGGGATGTCTTGAACCTATAGAAAAAAATGATGCAAAAACCAAATCAGTAAGCCATCTTTTTAAGTGTAAGGGCTAAAGTTGTATGCTTTTTGCATCTACATTAATATTTTATTTAGAATTTTCTACAGTTTTGAAAATCACTAATGCTTTCCATTTCTTCAAACTATTTTTTTTTTTTTTTACAATTCCACTAACGGCCGCTGTGAGTTGTAATACACAACACCCCCACAACCTCACTTCAACTATCAAAGCTCAGTGATAGAGACAGTAACCACCAGCCTTGGTCTAGAATCCAATGGCTTCTCTGTTACAGATTGAATGGGAAATGTTTCCTATGGATTTATGTATTAGAACATGTTGTTCCTAGCAGGTAGTGCTGTTTGGAGAGATAATAGAGCATCTAGGCTATGGGGACTAGCGTTGGTGGATGTAGGCCCGTTGGGCCAGGCCTTTAGAATCACAGTCATTGCTTCCTGACCCAGCAAGACGTAAGCAGTGGCCACCTCATACTCCTGCTGCTATGGTGCTGTCCAGTTGCCATGCCTTCCCTCTACAATGCACTGTCTCCCCTGAAACTGGAGCCAAAATAAACCCTCCTCCTTTGACCTGTTTCTATCACGTACTTTGTAATGTAAATAATAAAAGTAACCAGGGTTGGGAATTTAGCTCAGTGGTAGAGCGCTTACCTAGCAAGCACAAGGCCCTGGGTTCGGTCCTCAACTCAAAAAAAAAAAAAAAAAAAGTAACCACAATCTTTTGTTCTTTGTTTTTTGGTGGCAGGGTTTCTCTGTGTAGCCCTGGCTATCCTGGAACTCACTCTGTAGACCAGACTAGCCTCCAACTCAGAGAGATCCACCTGCCTCTGCCCCCTGAGTGCTAGAATCAAAGGTGTGTGCCACCACTACCTGGCTTCCAACACAGTTTTTAAAAGATGCTAAGGGTTGGGGATTTAGCTCAGAGGTAGAGCGTTTGCCTAGCAAGCACAAGGCTCTGGGTTCGATCCTCAGCTCAAAAAAGAAAAGAAAAAAATAAAAATAAATAAAAGATGCTAAAAAATAAAAAATAAAATAAAATAATCAGACAGTGGTGGCTCACACCTTTAATTCCAGCACTTAGAAGGCAGAGGCAGGAGGATCTCTATGAGTTCCACGACAGCCAGGGCTACATAGAAAAACCTTGTCTTGAAAAACAAATAAATAAATCTAAAATCTTTCAGGATAAAATTTATATGTGAGAATCACTACTCTTAACCTCACCTCCACTGTAAATTGGGAATTTAAATAAATAAAACCAAAATTGATGCATAATATTCTAGGTTTGATACCAAGCACAAATAAACAAAATAAAATAAAATAACTTAGCAACTAAGGTTTCCAGAGGCTAAAGTACAGGCCATTACCAAGAGTAAACTACAAAAAAAAAAAAAAAAAAAAACCTGGGGCAAAGTTTAACTGCTGAAAACACTAATGATCACCTCAAACCAAGAGGTTTCCAAAGGCAAATTTAATATTTCCTTAAATCCTCCGTACAAAGGAAGGCTTAGCGAACGGTATGGGCACCTTAGGCAGGAAGTGACTTAACCAAGACAAACTTGGGAAGGGTAACGAGAGGGAGCGAGGCCGTGCAGCCTTGAGCAGCCTTCCCTTCGTTCTCTCAAGGTGCTTTTCCTTTGGGACACAATCCTGCTGGGTAGTCCAGGCTGGCCTTGAACTTGTATCCTCTTATTTCAGCCTGTGAATGAATTACAGGCATGTGTCACCAGCTTGACCACTGTGCCACTTCTCAAGTGTCAAAATGTCCATTTCCAGAAGAGTTTGTCTTTTGTTTTATAAATACCCCAAAACTAAATACACGATCTATAATAGAAAAATCATTCCTCTGGATCTTAATCCCGATTGTACTTTCTTTTTTTGTTGTTGTTTTTTTGAGACAGGGTTTCTCTGTGTAACAGTCCTGGCTATCCTGGAACTCTCTTTGTCGACCAAGTTGGCCTCGAACTCACAGAGATCCCTCTACCTCTGCCTCCCCCAGGTGCTGGGATTAAAGACATGTGCCACCCAGCAAGATTATACTTGCATAGCAACTGATAAAGAAAATTTAAAAAACGTTATTATCCTTCCCAACAAAATTCCTTAAGCCAGATACTGCAACTGTGACACAAATAACTGTTTCCATCATTGACTTTGCTCTTCCTTCAGTGTCCCTAGCCCACATGAGCTCATACCCATGACCGGAAGTTATAATTCAACACTGAACTTTCAGATGTTACCAGGCTCATAATAAAGCAAGTTCTCTGTTAGGAGGATGTGGAAAGCTGTTTGATGATAAGGAAAGAGAGAAGGACTTATACATAAAATCAACTCCAGAGATATTTTTCTAACCATACCAGTCTGAAGTCCCCAAAGTGATTCTCATATAATTTTCCAAATAGTAACTATTAGCCTAAGTTTTTCCATGGCAAGCATAATTCATTAGGTCAGTAGGATGTGAAAGAATACATCAAGTATCCACTAACAACCTTAAAGGTTTTGTCCCTTCATGTACAACATATATCCCTGATGACTAGCCAAAGGTAGACACACACACACACACACACACACACACACACACACACACACTCACATAATTCCTAGGCTGAGGGGATATGCAGCTAAGTACAGAGTTTGCCTAGCATGCACAAGGCTCTCAGTTTGATCTCCAACACTATAAAAAGAAAGGGGGGATAGTGTTCACGTTTCTGAAGCTCACATACGGTCACTGAATTAGAATCTGTGTAAGGAGAAAAGATCCAGAGTAAGGAACTGGCATTCTAAGCACTAAAATCACTGTTAATAGACATACAAGTTTAAGAATAATGGGTAGGAATTATAGGGAGCTGAGGAATAGCTCAGTAAGTAGGGTTATAGGTTTGAACAACACAGAAAAAAAATTCTACACACTGAATTTGCAATGTGAAAGAAAATATCTATAGTCTGGCAAAGCCAGAATTAACAAATGCAGTTGGTCAAAATGCTTTCCCTGGGCTGGAGAGATGGTTCAGAGGTTAAGAGCACCAACTGCTCTTCCAGAGGTCCTGAGTTCAATTCCCAGCACCCACGTGGTGGCTCACAACCATCTGTAATGAGATCTGGCACCCTCTTCTGTATACATAATAAATAAATAAATCTTTAAAAAAATCTTTTTTAAAAAATGCTTTCCCTAAAAAAATTCGACTACAATTAGGTATGGTGGCCCATACTCTTAATACCAGCACTCAGGCAGAGGCAGGTGGATCTCTGAGTTAGAGCCCAGCCTGGTTTACAGAGTGAGTTCCAGGACAGCCAGGGCTACACAAAAGAGAGATATGAGATATATTTTCAATGGCCCCAAAATAAAGAGCAAAATAACTAAGGTTTCAATGTGTGAAAAGTCAAAGGGTCTGGCCAAGCACTTTTGTAAAGTGCTTTTTTAAAAGAGGATTTGATTGTTTGTCTTTGTTTTAGTAGAAACAGGGTCTCACTATGTAGTCTCAGCTGGCCTGGAACTTGCTATGTAACACAGGATGGCGTTGGACTCACAGAGATCCAAGTTGCTCTTGCCTCTCCAGTGATCGGATTAAAGGCATGTACCAAGCCTGATAGAGGGGATTGTCAACATTAATATTAGGATCATAGATACCAATTTGGGGTGGGGGGTGGCACACACCTTTAGAACTTAGGAGGCAGAGGCAGGCAGATCTGAGTTTGAGGCCAGCCTGGTCTACACAAATTCCACACCAGTCAAGGTTACATAATAAGACCCTGTTTCAAACAAGCAAGAAGCTAATTGGGGCTGGAGAAATGGCTGAGTAGTTAAAAGCATAGTTGCAAGGGACCAGGGTTAGAGTCTCAGCACCCACATGCTGGCTCACAACCATCTGTACCTCCAGTTCCAGGGAATCCAATGCCTTCTGTGGACACCAGGCATGCACATTTATATAAATATGCAGGTAAAACACTTACACACATAAATAAATATGAAAGATAAAAACACACCAGCCACATGGTTGCCAGTTCAGCAGAGTTTTACATCGCAAATAAAGTGAAAGGCTAGCTAGATCCAAGGGACAAACAGTACCACTGTTGTCTAGGATCAAGTGCCAACTGCCCTCCTGCAATTTGCACAGAGACGTCATCCGTATGTTCTGCTGGCCCTGGAAATATGTCATCTGGTTAAGAACTGGGAGATCTAGGAACGAGTCTCCTTCCACAGACCCATCTCCACAAAGAGTTCAATTCCCCACTTGTTGATGGGTGAGGAATGGAAAAGAGAAGCTGTCCCCAAACTAGGACCCAACAAGAAAGGTAGGGAGACTACGTGGAAACAAAGCTCAGGGGTGCCCAATTGTGGAAGCTAGAGGGTGGGGTGACCTCGACACTGACAAGCCCCACGCCTTCCTCCTACTGTCTCCTCAGCTCTCCAGAGCTGCTCTCCTTCACAGGCCAGAAGCTCCCAGGTGCCCAGGACCCACACTCAAGAGCACCCCACCACAAACCGCACAGGTAGGTCCCCGCCCTCCACCACAGTGTCCCGCCGCATCCCTAACCTGAGGGGCGTGCACGGCCGCCTGGGGGCTCGGGGCTCTCGGCCTTCCTAGGCCGGTAGCCGTAGACGCCCCTCTCCGTCTGGTAACCGCGCCTGAGAAGCGGGACAGCCAGGCAGAGCGTTCTCCTTGCAGCTGCCATAGTGGCCGAAGCCATGTCCAGTCGGGGCCCGAAGACGCAGTGGAAGAATGGAAGAAACAGGAGCTGCAGCCGAGGCGAGAGCCAGGGTCGCAGAGGAGGGAGACCCCGCAGGCACCACGTGAACCTGAGGGCCCGCCCCCAGGACAACGCCCCCGGGCTTCATTGGTCAAGGGGTCGGCCTCTCAGAGCCAATCGGAGGCTGGGACCTGAGGCGTAGCTACGCCCAGTATCCAGACTGGTCTCTGGGCGGTTCCAGGGCCAAAGGCCTTGTGGATTTGGACCTTGTGCGAGGCTGGTAGCCCAATGGGACCAGCTTTCTGGTGCTGGAGTAGAACTATATGTACATCCTGAAATCTCCGTCTTAAAATTCACCCTCTGCTCGAAGCTCCGGAGTACAGCAATGTAGTTTTTCTTACAGAAAGGACAAAAAAAAAAGGGGGGGGGGTACAAAATGAAAGCATTTGGGGGAAAGAAGAAAACTCAATTTCACCATTTTTTTTAAAAAAGTTAACCTATAAAGTGATGTTTCATTGCTGCATTTTTATTTATGCTTTGTTCTCAATGATCCTCCTTCTTTACTCCCCTGCCCCCCCCCCCCCTTTTCTCTTTTTTTCAGGTTTGAAACAGTTCTGGCTGTCCTGGAACTCACTCTGTAGACCAGGCTGGCCTCAAACTCAACAGAGATCTGCCGGTCTCTGCCTCCCGAGCACTGGGATTGAAGGCGTGCACCACCGCCGCCTGGCATCTCTCCCTTTCTTTTTCTTTCTTTTGGTTTTTAGAGACAGGCTCTCCCGGAACTGGTTCTGTAGACCAGGCTGCCCTTGAACTTACAAAGCTCCGCCTGCCTCTGCCTCTCTGGTGCTGAGATTAAAGGTGTGCGCCACCACCGTCCGGTACATTTTCGTGGTTTTTATACTATGTTATGTCTATGGGTGTTTTGCCCGTGTATAGCTGTGTACCATGTACGACAGTGCCTGTGGAGGCCCAAAGCGGGCATTAGCACCTCAGGAACTGGAGCAATAGATGACTGTGAGCCCGCCATGTGGGCGCTGGGAATTGACGCCAGATCCTCTGGAAGGGCAGCTTGTGCTCTTAACTGCTGAGCCATCTCTCCAGCCCTTAGCAATCCAGAATCTACATATGAAGGGGGGAAAGGACGTTTTTTTCCTTCTGAGCCTGGCCTACTTTGCTTAATTCGATGTGGTGGTTTGATAGGAATGGCCGGATAAACTCAGATTTGAATGCTTGGTCACCAGGGAGCGGCTGTTACTTGACAAGGATTAGGAAGTGGCCCTGTTGGAGTGGGTGTGGACTTGTTGCTGGAAGTGTGTCACTAGGGGCGGCCTTTGGGGTCTCAGAAGCTCACGCCAGGCCCAGTGTCTCTCTCTTCCTGCTGTCTGCTGACCCAGATGTAGAACTCTCAGCTACCATGCTGCCTGCATGTCACCATGCTCCCTGAAGATAACGGACTAAACCTCTGAAACTGTAAACAAGACCCAATCAAAGGCTTCTCTTTATTAAAGTTTCAATGGTCATGGTGTCTCTTCACAGCAATAGAACACGGACTAAGACACATGATAGTTTCTATTTTCCCCACAAATGACATGATTTCATTCTTGATGACTGAATTCTTCTCTCTCTCTCTCTCTCTCTCTCTCTCTCTCTCTCTCTCTCTCCTGTGTGTGTGTGTGTGTGTGTGTGTGTGTGTGTGTGTGTGTGTAATAACTTTATTCATTCAACAGCTCATAGGCTGGTTACACAGCTTGGCTATTGCGCATGCTCCCACAGTGAACACAGTGTGCAGGTATCTCTGCTATATGCTGTCTTCTATACTTTTAGGTTTATACCAGGACTGGTATAAGTGGACCTTGCAGTAGTTTATTCTTAGGGTTTGTTTGGGAGTCCTTAATTACTGTTATATTGCTGTGGAGAGACATCACAATCAAGGCAACTTGTAAAAGAAAACATTTAATTTGGGTCTTGCTGTAAGTTTTGGAGAGTTAGTCAATAACTATCATGGCAGGACCATGGCAGCAGGCAGGCTGACATGATGCTGGAGCAGTGTCTGAGAGCTTATATCCACAAGCAGGAGGCAGAGAGAGACTGTGTCTGGCATGGGATCGTGAATCCTCAAGCCCTCCCAGTGACACACCTCCTCTAACTAGACCACACCTCCTAAACCTTCTGAAACAGCCCACCAACTGGGGACCAAGTATTCAAACACAAGAGCCTATGAAGGCCATTCTCATCCAAGCCATCTCCATGCTCATCTACTCATTTCCATAGAGTTTACAATAATTTACTTTCCTCCTAACAATGTATAAAAGTCCCTGCCTTTTCCATCCTTGTCAATGTTTAGCATTTTTTCCTTGTCTTTTTTGTTCTTGGCTTTTTGAAACAAGGTCTTACTCTATAGCTCAAACAGGCTACCTCCCAAATGTTGGGATTACGAGTGTGATTACCATGCCTGGCTTTTTGTTATCTGTTTCTTTGATTATTAATGTGTTAGTCTGAACCAGGTCTGGCTAAAGATCCTGAGCACTTTTAAATGTATTTATTAGCCATTTATCCTTTTTTATTTTTATTTATTTATTTATTTATTTATTTGGCTTTTCTCTGTGTAGTTTTGTGCCTTTCCTGGAACTCACAGAGATTTGCCTGTCTCTGCCTCCTGAGTGCTGGGATTAAAGGCGTGTGCCACCACCACCCAGCCATACTTCTTCTTTTGATATGTTTAATTTACATGCAGTTTGTTGGCTAGATAATTTGTTTTTGTGTTTAATTTTTTAGTTATCTATATAATCTGGACATAATCCCTTGTCTGATGAATATCTGACATAGATTTCCCATTCTGTTGGCTGTCTCTTCTCACTGAAAACTGTTTCTTTCATTGTTCAGAACCTTTTTTTTTTTTTAAATAACATTTTTATTTTATGTTCATTGGTGTTTTGCCTGCATGTCTGTCTGTCTGTGTGAGACTGTCAGAAGCCCTGGAACTGGAGTTATATAGAGAGTTATATAGTGTGAGCTGCCATGTGGGTGCTGGGAATTGAACCTGGGTCCCCAAGAAGAGTAGACAGTGCTATCAACCACTGAGCCATCTCTTCAGCCCTTGTTCAGAACCATTTTAATGTGATGAAATCCCACTTCTTAATCCTTGTCCTTGATTCTAAAGAAAACTACAAAATACTCAGAGAATAAGCAGTGGGAACTAGGGCACTTAATATCTTCATTGTGTCCCGGGCACTATCCATTTGTTTTCCCTGGAGGGGCTTCAGTTGGTGGGTTTAAAGCAAACAGGCACCTAGGTTTGGTAATGCACAGTTGTAATCACAGCACTCAGGAAACTGAGGCAAGAGGATGGCAAAGTTGAGGCTGGCCTGGGTTATATGGCAAGATGTTGTCTCAAAAAAGCAACAAAAACAGAAGTAAAAAACAAAGCAGGCAGGCAAGCTCCAGATCATGCTGTAACTGACGATGGCCACTCGGAGTTCTTGGACAAGTGGTGAACAGTCCCTTTAAACAGGAGTGGGAAAGCAGGGACTCCAGCCTGGGAGCTGCAAGAGACGCCTCAAAGTTTTTATCTCTGGCCACCAGCTGGCTCCATGCTGATGGAGTCTATTAGAGATTCTGTCAAGGGTGACAGAGCGCTGCTTCTGCTATGAGGATGTTAAACTTAGGATGTCAAGGCTATATACAATTGTCTGCACTCACTTCAGAAATACATCATACCTATCAAATACATGGGCATAAATGTATGTATATGAAATATTAAAATAACAATGATTACTATTGTTTTTGCTTATCTATTACCCCACAATTTAAGAGCTTTGAAACAACAAACACATATTACCTGACGTTTTCATGGGTTAGTACGTTGACAGTTTACTTCAGGGTGTCTGGCTCAAGATTTCTTAGGAGGACACTGTTGAGTGAAATTTCCATTCATCTGAAGGTTCACTTGGAAAAGATCAATGTCCACATTCATTCATTCATTCACATGGAAACTGGGAGACCTGAGTGCTTTGTTGGCTGTTGGACAGTTCCTTGCCATGTGAACCTCTCCAAAGTGTACTCAAAAGCAGCATCTTTCTTTTCAGCCTTTGAAAATATGTATTTTCCAGGTGTGGTGGTGCACACCTTTAGTCCCAGCACTTGGGAGGCAAGGGCAAGAGGATCTCTGAGTTTGAGGCCAGCCTGGTCTACAGAAACGATGGGGAGGCGGGTGGAGGTATGTGGAAAAATACCTACATGTAGAAAATAAGTTCTAAATGTTAGCTGTTATTATTATATTGAGTTGTTGGTTTGCTTTTTTTGTTTTTTGTTTTTGTTTGTTTGTTTGGTTTTTTGAGACAGGGTGTCTCTGTGCAGTTTTGGTGCCTGTCCAGAGATCCGGCAGGCTCTGCCTCCCAAGTGCTGAAATTAAAGGCATGCACCACCGCCACCTGGCTAGAGAGTTGTTTTAAAGCAGAGAACAAATGTACAGAAATTGCCCCATATTAAGTACCCAGAGGATGGCAGTGATTGTTATTAACTTATTAATATTGATATTAACCTTTTAATGTGAAAACATTAATACAAAGTGATATCTATATTTAGATGAGTCTTTCATTAAATAGAAGAAAATGGATTGGCTCTTCCTACAGCTTTCATGGGGAAATAAGATTATTGTGTCTGCAGTGTAGTAGCTTCCAGAAGAAACACATACCAGAAATAATAACTTTGTCTTTATCTGACACACAAAGTTAGACCATGACATATTCTCTTGGAAAGAACTTTTTTTCCACTGTGATTTTTCTCAATGCAACAGTATCACTGAGCTATGAACACAACTACTTTGCTTTTGAATTTTAAAATACTTGGAAGCAATGATGATAACATGTTGCTGGGAGCAAAAATAACGAAGTCTAAAATTCTAACTTTATGCCTAAAATAAGGCACCTGAATCACAAAGTTACAGTGACTTGGCCCCTTCTATGAGCCACCAAGTCTCCGCAGCCCATATGGAAGACTACAGGCCCACGCACTGGGCCCAGCTAAGATGATAATTGTTGTAAAAAAAAAAATCTCATTTATAATACACTTTGTAAAGAGAATATTTTTTCCAAGAATGCAAGAAGAGTGTTTAACTCTCAGAAGGCTGCCTGCTAGAGATGGTGTTGACAAGCTGTAAAGAGCTGGCTGTGAAAGAATTCACCAACAGAGAAAAAGGCAGAAATAGAGTATATTAACTATACTGAAGATGGGCAAGGTGACATGCACCTAAGGCAAGCCAATCTCTAAGTCCAATGCTAGCTTGGTCTACAGAGCGAGTTCCAGGACAGCCAGGGGTACAGTAGAGAAACTGTCTCCACAGAGGTATTGGAGGGGTGGAGAGAGTTCCTCCACAGGCAGTCAGGCAGTGTTTCAGAGTCATGGTCAGGCGGTAGGGAGTGAGACAAGTATGGGCCACCAGGGGGTCAAATTCCTAATGGTCTGTGCATATTTATTTTTTATTTTATATGTATGGGTGTTTTAGCTGCATGCATTTGCCTGTGAGGCCACATTAGGTCCTCTGGAACTGAGCTACTGTGTGGATACTGGGAATCAAACCTGGGTCCTTTGGAAGAGCAGCCAGTGAGTGTTCTTAACCCTTGAGCCATCTCTCCAGCCCCAGTGCATGCTCATTAAAGAGTGAGTACTTGCTGGGTGATGGTGGCACACAATTTTAATCCCAGTACTTGTGGGGGGGGGGGGCAGAGGTAGGTGGATCTCAGTGAGTTCAAGGCCAGCCTGATCTACAAGTTAAGTTCCAGAACAGCCAGGACTGTTACACAGAGAAACCCTGTCTCAGTAAAAAAAAAAAAAAAAAAAGTGGGTTCTTAGGGTATACCAGGATACCCCTAAGACAGGGTACAGCCAGGGCTTGTTAGGGTTCACTTCTTGACCCTGTACTGTGCTCTGGGCCCAGCTTGTTCTGAAGTACAATAGCCTTTTTCTGAGGTTAGAATGGCTCACTGCAGCCAACTGTCTTGGAATGGCACCCATAAAATCTACTCAATATATTAACTGATCAACATTGACAGCTTTCTAGCTGACATGGTGATCCATACTTGTAGTTCCAGGGGAGGGTCAGTACTTGAGGATCATCTCTGGTTACATAGTAAGTTTGAGGCCAACCAAGGCTACACGAGACTCCTCTGGCACACAAGTACACACAGAAATGCCAATATGGAGAGTAGGTGAGGGTGAGTGAGAGGGTACTGCAGCTGAGCTCATCTGAGGGATGGTCCTGGGCCTGAAGGACTTTTGTCGGGTACCCTTGCCCATATGGCAGCAATTCTAAAGGAGAGGCCCTGAGCTTACCTTCCCCAATCAGACTGAGGACCTGGTGCCACAGTTGGGCCCTACAGAAAGTACTGTGAATGCATCAGTGAAGAACCTGAAGAAGAGCTGGAGGGAACAGGCAGGCTTGGTGGGCTGCTCCCACCAGCCCCTCAAATAATATCCTGGACAAGATGTGGAAATGGCACCAGTGACTGAGGAATGTATCACTGGTCTTGTAGTTGGTGATATCCAAGACCAGGATCCAGGCCCTGGGTTTCCATTGCCAGACTCACCTACCATTAGAGGGGGGAATGAAGATACATAGGGAGCCTTAGAGCTGCACAGACACAGAAGAGATAAATCTGGTGTAAAGAATGTCGAGGGAAAGCCTCCCTGCACCAGGGTTCCGATCTGGATCCATGGGGGAGATATCAGTGAAATGTGATACTGAGAACCCCTCAAGCCTGGCAGGCATCTCCTGGCTTGGATAGGACCATAGTGAGGGCTTCCTTATCTCCCCACATCCCAAGCCCTATCTCCACTCCATTCCAGACCCAGCACTGAATACCTTCCTGTGTGTAACACCCTTTTCCATCTCCCTTTTCAAAGCAAATTGAATTTCTCAGAGATCCACTTTATTCAATTCTGTACATATGTTGACATTAGCCCAGCCTTAGCACATATCACTTTGTGGTGAACAAAATGTCCAACACACACACACACACACAGACACACAGACACACACACAAAAGGTAAGTGTGATAGGAACCAGTATTCAATTGCTTTGGAAATTTTAGTTCTGAATTATGTGTGGAATCACAGATAGCCCACACCAGGGACCTAGAAATTACCTTGACTTTTAACAAAAACAAGATGTGATTTAAACTGGTTAAATTAAATTGCGCTGGGATGTAGTTCAGTGTAGAATCCTCGACTAGCATACATTAAGATTCTGGGTTTGATCTAGTGCGTGGAAAGAAACAAACAAAACAATAATAAAACAAACAAAAACCCAAAACCCCAAACTTGGTTATGTACACAACTCTAGTTCAGACAGACACCAATATTGGAACCTGGTCTTGAACTCATGCTGGACAGTTGCATGGTTGCAAATTCATTATTTTCCGTCACTGCTTCCCACCCAGTTCTCTTCCATACTCAAATTCACTGAAGTTTAGGGTCCTGTTCTGTCTTGTCTGCAATGCTAACTCCCATCAGCCTGTTACCCTCCCCCCCAACACACACTCACATATTCTCCATCAGACTTCTCTTCCCTCCTTACCCAGCTTCAATCCCATGCCCGTCGTTTTCATTCTCTCTTGTAAACGTTCTCTTCCTTGGGCATTTCTCTCCTGGGGGCTGAAAACATGTCCTCAACCACGGTTAAATCTACCTGTCCCTTTCTTCCAGAGCAATTGGCATACATTGTCTTGATGGTTTTCCTTCAAGTTAATGATTATAAAATTCAAGAAGTGTCTCAGCCTGGCATGCCAATCCACTGCTAGGGAGATGTGAGCAATTCCTCACAGTGTGTTTCACATGTTCTCTTATTTCATATTTCCCCACTCTCGTCCCTCACCCTCCCCCTGGCTGGTGACTTTGCTTTAAATATATCACTAATTAGGAATCTCTGGCATTCATGAGGCTATGGATTTGATGCTGAGCAACTGTCAAAAAGGAAAGGGAATAAAATAAAAATATGAGTGGATTGAGGAATCTCAGTGAAAGTGCCTGCCACAAAAGAATAGGTACTTGGCTATGATCCCAGCACCCATGCTAAAAACAAAAACTGGGTAGGGTCTGTCTATGCCTATAACCCAAGGCTGGGGAAGCAGAGACAGGACTCCTGGAGCTGTTGGCCAGCAGGTCCAGCCAAGTGGACAAGTTTCGGGTTTAGAGAGAGCCCTGATTAAAAAAATAAGGTGGAGAGTGATTAAGGAAGACATTTGACGTCAACCTTGGGCCTTAACATGTGCACTCACATACACCCAAAATAAGATCAAGGAGACAGTCCTTCCTAATTTCCCTCCTAATCTAAACACTCACATTTACAGGCGCTTATTGCCTTTGCTTTGTCTTCTACCATAGAATGCCTCTGCTTCAACTCAGGGCACCATTTTCTGCTGCACTTCCAAGTCCATACGTACCTTCATTCCAACACAAAAGTTTGCCCTACAGTGGCCTTTTTACTCTCTTCTATATTGCCAGCAATTTTCCTCCTGTTTGGATAATATTCATTAAAATATATTCTACATTTCTTTATCTCTCTTTTTCTTTTTGGTTTTTCAAGACAGGATTTCTGTGTAGCCCTGGCTGTCCTGGAACTCACTCTGTAGAGCAGACTGGCCTTGAACTCAGAGATCTCCCTGCTTTTGCCTCTCAAGTGCTGGGATTAAAGGCATGCACCACCAGCAGCCAGCCATTTATCTCAGTTAAAAAATATGTAAAGGAAAAAGTAGGGATACAGTGTAGCTTTGTGACTGAGTACATGCTGAGCATGTGCATGACACTGGGCTTGATCCCAACACTTGGCTACAAAAATCAAACAAAATTCTACATTCTTTTTTTTTTTTTTTTTTTTTTTCAGAGCTGAGGACCGAACCCAGGTCCTTGCATTTGCTAGGCAAGGGCTCTACCACTGAGCTAAATCCCCAACCCCTCTACATTCTTTTATGGCTATATTTTTTCTACTTCTCCATAAAAATTCCCCAAATGTGTCTTTTTTCCACCTCCAACTTAGTCTTCAACGGTCCTAATATAGTCCTATCATTTTATTAAGCTGCCGTCTGCGAGGCCAATACGGTTCCTGCAGAGCGCTTGCCATAGTGGCCTTCATTCTCAGTGACCCTGACAGTTACTCACTTCCCCTTCCTGAAGCATCTCTTCCTCTGCCTTTCATGACACCGACACTCACTGCTTTGCCTCCACCTCCCACTTACACACCTAATTTTCATATATTTACAAGTTTCTCTGGGACTAGTCCTGAGCCTTCTATTTGATATTTTCTTTGACAATCTTACCCATTTTTATGGCTGCACAGATGGTCCCCAATGTAACTATGGTTCAACTTAGGATTTTGACTTTAGGATGGTACAAAAGTAAACTTACATTCAGTATAAACTCACATTTGGAGTTTGATTTTTTTTTTTTTTTAACCTCAAGATAGCAAATTTAGCCTGGAAGCTAGGCAGCTGCAGTTTCCAGTTACTTATGTAAGTGCTCGTGAGAGGGAACAATTAATACTCTAAGCATATTGTGCTGCTGGGCTAGAATGTTTACTAGGTTAGGTAGGTGAAATATTTTCAATTTATGTTAAACTTAACACAGCTTTGAAGAGGATGTAACCCTGCTGTAAATGGACCAGCATCCATGTTTAGTTGATGATTAAATTTTCATCTCCTGGGTAGAATTCCTTCCCATGTTTCAACTGTCCTTTTAATTATATCTACATGGATAATTCAGGCTTTAGTGTATTAAAATACTATGATTTGGTGCTGGGGAGTAAACCCAGGGTTGTTTGCATGCTAAGCAAATGCTCTACTACTGAGCTATATCTTAGCTCTTCTCTTTTGATCCCTGTGTTTACAAGGTTTCATAATAACACTGTTAACAAGACATGGGTTGACTTGTTTAGGATGAGAACTTGTTCATCAATACAGGGGTAAATCTTTTCTTTTTTCTTTCTTCCTTTAAAAGTCATTAAAAAATTTATATGTTGGTGTGCTTAGATGTATAGATTTGCACTGCAGAGGCCAGAAGAGGGTGTCAGAGCCCCTGGAACTGGAGTTAATATTGGTTGAACCACCATGTGGGTGCTGAGAACTGAACCCAGCTCTCTGCAAGAACAGCAAGTGATTCTAACTGATGAGCAATCTCTCCAGCTCTCATTTTTTTCTGTTTTAAAGTGGGATCCTGAGTTGGAACCCAGGGCTTCAGGCAACATAAGGCATTGCTCTATCCCCAGGCCCAGGAAATAAATACTTTGTTTTAAGATAGGATTTTGCTATGTGTGCCAAGCTGGCCCCTAACTTGTATCAATCCTCCTGCTTCAGCCTCCCAGGTGCTGGTATTACAGATGTGAACTACACTAGATCTGGAGCAGAATAAGACAGTGAGACAAAATAAGAAAAGTGGGGAATGTGTTGTCCTCACTTGTGTGGTGTCATGAAAAAAAATCTCATAATTATTTATCAGTGGTACAGAATGGCAGTATTCCCTTCTCTCCTTAGGTACCCTTTATGTGATTGACCTAGTGGTTGTTTCGAAGAAGAAAAAATTAACACAGGGAGTGCACAATTTGAAAGAGGATGTGCTTGCTAATAACGAAAAGGTGTTAAAAAAAGAAAGAGAGAGAGAGAAAGAAAGACAGAAAAAGAAAGAAAAGCGAAACCAAACGGGCAAAGGCTGAATAAACAGGAGCCTAGACATCTCAAGTAGTTGGGTTGGTAGCAGATCATTGTATGGGCTTGAACACTGACGGGGCTCCTGGTGTAAAGCAAGATTGCAGGCTTGTTTTGCACCTTTGTTCCTTTGGCTACGGGCCAGCCAGAGCGGAACCATATGCACATCCTGGCAGATCCACAATTTCAACAAAAATTGGAGGTCAGACGCACAATTACATTCTCTTAGGAAAACAGTAGGTCGGACAGTTGATAACGCATTTCAGAGTCTTTTTGGTTCAAGTTCGTAACCCCATCCCTTTAAAAAAGGGTGATTCATTCCACTGTAAATTTAAAATGCTTACAAGACAGGACTTTCTAGAAGAACTATATGGGGGAAAACCTTGATTCTTCTCCAGGCGAGTGGTTTTTCAGGTCCAACACCTGAAACTGATTCTGGAAAGTCCCCCACGAGACTATTCCTAAGCAACCTCTACCTTCCTCACCGGCCATATTCTTTTGCTTCGCCAGTTTTCAATTTCTTAAATCTTCAGTCTTTCGGTATTAGTCCAATCAAACTCTGTCTCCTTGAACCTCTTCCTTACGTTCACCAGGAAACTCCTCCGAGACTTAAGTGACCAAACTTGTCCTCTCTAGCGCTCCGTAATTCTACTATCCCACCACTCTTCCTCGCCTCCTTTTAGCCCCGCCCCGCCTCGTTCCGGCTCTCCCTCCCCCTCCCCGCCCCCCCGCCACCCGAGAAGGCTTGCGCCTGCGCATCTCCAATTCAGGCGCTTTCCCTTCCCTGACGACCAATCCACTTCCCGCCTCCGGGCCTTGGAACACCCCTCCCCTCTGCTGAGGCCCTGGTTGGAGGCGCTGATAGCAGTTGCCCTAGTCATTGCCTGCATAAAAAAATCCATCGATAGAGGAATTTGAAGGATCCCCCGAAGCCGATGGCCTACTTTTGAGATTCTGTCCCCTATGTATCACTTCAGAGCCAAAAGGAGAGCCTGAACCCGGAGCGAGGACCGGCGACGAGGGGCATTTTGGATTGGGCAATAGGACGGGCAGCCTCGTCCTTTTCCCCACCCTCCGCCCCGCCCCCCTGGCAGCCCGGCCGCGCTGGTGAGTGGCGGGCGGGAGGGCCGACGGGCGGAGGGAGGAGGGGGAGCTGAGGGAAGGCGGGCCCTCGGCTGCGAGATAGGTGGGGGGAGGGGAGGGGAGAGCCCGAGCGCTGGAGTTGGTGCTGGGAAACCCGGGGCTAATGTTGACAACAGGCTCTAGGTGAGTCCCAGGGAACCTCCTTCCCCTCCGCTCCAACGAGGGGGCAGATCTGGCGCTGAGGGGTACCGGCCTGGTCTCCTACTCCCTGAGGGACCCGAGAGGCGACTCCGCACTCCAGCTCTCCGGGGGCGGCGAGCAGCGGAGGGACCAGCGGGTCGGACGTCGTTCTCCCCAGACCCCTCTCCCGGAGGGGCTGGTCAGTGTGGGGACCTGTCGGCCGGGCCGGGGCTGGTGGAGGGGCGGCAGAAGAGATGCCTGCCCCACATGCCTGGGCCGGGCCTCGGGGCTGGAGGCGGGGGAGCCTGCTGTGGAGGGGGAAGGTTTTCGGGGGCGTGGAGGAGTGTGAAGAGACGCTGGGGCGAGCCCCGGACTCCCGGAGGGAAGCGTGGACGAGGAAGTGGGACGGTGTAGAGTAACCAGACGCGCCCGAGAGGCTTCGGTGCCGAGGGAGTGTGGGGCGAGAAGTTAGGGTCAGGGCTAGGATGCCCCCAAGGGATGGGAGTTGTGGCCGGGAAGTGTGTCAGTGGTGGGACGCTGAGCCACGGCGGAGGTTTGTGGGAGATTTGCGGGAGCTGCGTGTGCAGGGGACGAGGCTTGGGGTGGACCTGCGGATGGTGGCAGTGGGGCTGTCAGGACTTCCTTTTAATCAGGTAGGCAGGTTGATTCTTCGCCTCTTCCCTAAGGCTCTCGGTGCTCTCTCACTAGTGCTTTGAACTAAGGCGATCACATGATGTTTGATCTGCTAAGGCAAGCAGAGGCTGCTTACCTAGGGGTTTGGGGGTACGCATGGTAGCGACTAACCCCGCTCTCTTAAAAAAACTTAAATGTAGTGACTGACACAGTGGACGAAAGTAAGACTGTTACTGACCCTTCTCGTTTGTCGTAGTTTTTAGGTGTTCATAAAAGTCGTACAAATCGACAGGAAAGCCATTTTTGAGCTGTGGTGAAATTTCTGAAAATTGTGAATGAGTCTCATATATATGTATGTATATATATGGACTTTGTAAAAGAATAAAGTCAGAGGCTGGGAGATATCTCTGTGCTGCTCTACCTTTAGAACATTTTGAGTTCAAAACACAGACTTGAAAAGTAAACTAGCGTTCTCTTACTCTGTAGTATTTTCAGAGCAGTCTAATTGTGATTTCATACATAGACCATATGGTACTTAGCAAAGTCAGAGCTTTATTAGGGAAACATCTCCGTTCTCTGTCCTCTCTAGTACACTCCACTGGAGTCTGTTTTACTAGTAAAATCGTTTTTACTTTTTTTTTGGAAGTTTAGAATATATTTAGAGAACTAAATAAAATAATACAGACCAAGTGTCAGGATCCTATTTTGGGAACTAGAAAGGTGGTTTTGAACCATACTTTCCTTTTAAGGACTGTCTGAATAAAATTGTATTCAGTAAAGTAGTTTGTAAGCGTTATTCATATTTCAATTTTAAGACCACTAGCCTTTATATTATTTTCGTATAATATTACATGGGAAATTTGGAAACACCTTAGGTGAATTATTTAGCTGTTGTTAAAGTTTGAGTTATTAAAGTAAGAGTTTATTGTTTTATTAAATATGTGCTCAGTTTAATTTTTTAAAATGGGAAAGATACAAATGTGTACCCATTGGATTCATGTTTGGTTTGTAGTTTATTATTTTTTAAAAATCCTTTGAGTCTGTGAATGTAGTGGAAAAGAGAGAGAACTGGGTAGCCACTAAAGCAGTTGGGTAATTTGGGGCAGATCATACTGCCTTTGACACTCAGTGTAAAAGCTGAAGCTTGGAGTGGGCAAAATCTGACAGTCCTAATTCTAAGGCTCTCTCATCTTGTAATGGTCTTCTTAGGCGTGAAAGAGAATTGACATTTATATAATGGCTTTCTTTATGGTAGCTACTGTGCTCTAAGTTTAGTAACTTTAAGATACTTGGTAGCAATAGTTCCATTTTATTGATAAATAAGTAGAATAAACAGGAGTGAAGTTGCCTGATTTCCATAGCTAGTGAGGTACAGAGTTGGGATGCAAACCCAAAACCCGACTTGAAAACCTGCTCCGTTGCATTGTTGCCTGTACTTTTTGTTACAAATTTGTTAGTTAAAATTTAGTTCTAACACCAAGACTTACAGATCTTACTGTTTTATCATCCTCTGAAACATGATTTGTCTCAATTTGTCATTGACTATTTAATATTTAACATCTGTTAGCATGGTAGTTATTTACATTTAAATGAATATTGGAGAGTCGTAAAAGTTTGGGACCCTGTTGAGCTTATAAATGATGATCTTTCATTTATTTGTCAATTAAAAAGCGAGTTTATTGATGCTTTAGAAGAATTTAAGATTTAATTTGTAAGCAATACCTTAGCTATAAGTTCTGATGTCCTCATTTTTGTTGCCTGAGATTTGTATGTTCTTGTCATCCTTGAAATATCTTGTTCATACTTCAAGTCACAAAATTCAGATTTCCCAACTTTTTTGTATTTAATGATTATACTCTTAAGTAAAATTGTATTATTACCTTAGACATGATGTTGCCTCCATACTTTAAGCCAGTGTGCCAGTAAGTTAAAACCATTATGTAGCAAGTGCTTAACCATTATCAGAGACTCCACTGAGATTCACAGTTCTATGACTTGTCATAGTCAAGTGTCTGTGATCAAGTCTTCCATTTCACAGTTGGGTACTCGCAAGGTTCTTAACTTTGTTAAGACTGTGGGTTCACACTCCAGTTCTACCACCAGCTGTGCAGACCTTGGTCAAGTTACGTGATTAAGTCTCAATTTACTCATTTATAAAACAGGGAAAATAATACCCACCTCATAAAGATTTTAGTATTAAGTGAGAATGTACATAAAATGTTTAGTGTGGTACCCATGACTAGCTATTGGTGGTATACTGTTTGAAAGTTTATTTGAGAGTGTGGCATTTTCACAATTAAGGTGGGTATATACTGGAAATAAGAAAGTCAAAGAAAAGGGGGAGGCTGAAGGAGGTGAAGACTGACTGCTAAGCTATATACCTTCAGAATTCTGGTCCAGGTTGTCTTTCTGGTATAGTAGTTTAGCATGTTCAAGTAAATTCCTTATTTGTTTATATTTATTTATTGTTGCAAATGTTTTAGCAATTAACCTGGGGTATTGTGCTATAATTTAAATGCTGTAGTTGAAGATATGTAAGAATACTATGTATAGCCTTAACTTAGTTACTAAGACACCAAGAAGTTTAAGTAATTTTACACTTTGTATATGGAACTTATAGATTATTTAGAAATTAAAACATAAAAGTATTGCCCCCAAAATTATATGAGATAACTAGTTCTAGTTAGAGAAATATATTTTTAGAAAACTCCTATGTTTTGGTGAGATATACAGGGTTTGTGTGTGTGCGTGTGTGTGTGTGTGTGTGTGTGTGTGTGTGTGTTTTAAGCTGAGGATCGAACCCAGGGCCTTGCGCTTGCTAGGCAAGCCGCTCTACCACCAAGCTAAATCCCTAACCTTTTTTCCTTTTTTTTTTTTTTTTTAAGGCACTGGATTCCATTTAACATGTAAATAGGAAATTTTTTTTCCCCCGAGACAGGGTTTCTCTGTGTAGCTTTGCACCTTTCCTGGATCTCGCTCTGTAGACCAGGCTGGCCTCAAACTCACAAAAATCCACCTGCCTCTGCCTCCGAGTGCTGGGATTAAAGGCGTGCGCCACCACCGCCCAGCGTGATATACAGGTTTTTTTTTCCTTTCAGTATTTGTAGTTTCCAGTTAAGGGTGTGAGTTCGTTTAGTGCTGTCCAAATAGCACTTTCTATGATGGTAGAAATGTTCAGTATCTGTACTGTTCTGCTAGGTATCCGCTAGGCATGGGGAACTGAGGACTTGAAATATGGTGGTCCTGAGGAACTGAATTATAGATTTTATGTTTAAGTGGCTTAGTGCAGTGGTTCTTCAGCCAGTGATACTTTTGTCCCTCAGGAGCATTTATTAGTATCTAGAATAATTTTTGTTGTCATATCTGCGTTGGGACTGCTACATTTACTGGATGGGAGGCACAGAGGTACTTAGTTGCTTCAGGGATATAGGATAACTTTTCAGTTCTACAAAGAGTGAATTATCCTGTAGGCTGGGGATACAGCTCAGTGGTAGAGTACTTACCTTGTAGGCAGAAAGCCTGGGTTTCATTTCAGTTCTTTATCACTGCTAAACAAAAAAAGACACCAGGCTTGCTCCAAATAGTAATAGTGCTGAGGTTTAGAAACTACTGTGCTACTGGCTGCCCTATTGACAGATGTAGAACAGAATATACAGATTTAGTAATTATTACTTTTATAAATATTGCCTTGTACTAATGAGACTGAAAGCATGGTCTAATTTTAGATAATAAGGTTTTTTTTGTTATAAAAGTTTCATAAGATTATAGTAATGGGGTAAAATTTGTGACTCTTCTTTTCTCTGTCCATTAATTTGTAGGTAGCAAGAGCTTTTGCTTTATACCTATTTTCTTGTATAAACACATCCCATAAATATTATATAAAATAGTAAAACAGTATCTTTCTCTCTTCCCTTGTCCTTTGGGGTTATTGAGGGTTGAACCAGGTCTTCACTCATGCTAGATAGCATTCTCTCCTAGAGTGACAATCACAGCAAAAGAGACAAACTTTCTTACTTGTTTCAGTGTGCCAAGGATCAAATTCAGGGCCTAAAACTGGCTTAGCATCCTTCCACTGAGCTACATCTCCAGTGCTCAGTTTCTTATTCCTTTAAGAACTTAAAAAAATTATTTACTTATTTATTTAGTGTATGAGGAGGTCAGATGCCAATTGATTCTCCTTCCACCATGTGGGATCCTGGGATGGTCAAACTTGGTAGAGCCAGCTTGCCAGCCTATTTTTTTTTTTTTTTTTTTTTAAGTTACAGACTTAACCATATAGCCAAAATTGGTGTGCAATTGACTATATAGCACAGGCTGACCTCTTAACTCATGGCATTCTCCTGCCTTGGCCTCTAGGGTATTGCTCTTAACACACATAAAAAACTTGGGTTAAAACTTACTCATGATGTTTCCAGTTGCAGTGATGAATTGTTTTGGAGTTGATTGTGGTTGGAGCTGGATGATGTGTCTAGAATTTCCAAATGTGCTACCACTCTTTTGTTATGCTTTATTTTTTGAGATTGAGTTTCTCGAGCCCTGGTTATCCTGGAACTTGATATATAGACCAGGCTGGCCTAGAACTCATGGAGATCTGCCTGCCTTTGCCTTGCAAGTGCTGAGATAAAAGTGTGTACCACCATGCCCAACCCACTTTTATGCTTGAATGTTTCCTTTAAGAGTTCAAACCAAACCAAACCAAACAAAAATATTTAGATATTGGAATAGCTAGTAACGATAAAATGTGGAATGTAACCATCAACTTTTTTAGTGTTGCTGGAGATTGAGTCTTGAGTATGCTTAGGCAAGCTCTTTACCACCAATACACCCCCAGCTCTCCCAAGGCTTTATTTTTTGTCACAGCAATATTACGTTGAATGAATTTTGAAATTTCATAGTTGCCAAGCTTCATATTTTTTTAAAACTATAATGTCATATCATTAAGTAAAAGCCTCTCTGCCCACAGTACTGACATTCTTTTAACTCTTACAGATTGTCCTGGGTCACATAATGCCAGCTGAGCGTAAAAAGTCAGCAAGTATGGAAGAAAAAGAATCTTTACTAAACAACAAGGAGAAAGACTGCAGTGAAAGGCGGCCAGTGAGCAGCAAGGAGAAACCAAAAGATGATCTCAAGATCCCTGCCAAGAAGGAGGTCAGTAAAGTCCCTGAAGACAAAAAGAAGAAAGTTGAAGAAGATAAGAGAAAAAAGGAAGACAAGGAACGCAAGAAAAAAGAGGAAGAAAAGGTGAAGGCAGAGGAAGAATTAAAGAAGAAGGAGGAGGAGGAAAAGAAGAAACATGAAGAGGAAGAGAGAAAAAAGCAGGAAGAGCAGGCCAGACGGCAGCAAGAAGAAGCCGCTGCTCAGCTGAAGTAAGAACCCTTAGTTAGCGGGACGGAGTGAGTGGATGGTTATTTCCGAGAGGCACTGTCTGCGGCTCCGTGGGATTTGGGAGGGTGTCACGAGGGGCACGTTTGAGGTGCTTTACATATTGCAGTCCTTCATGTTTTATGAGGTCTAGGGTGAGCTGGGACTTTTGTTCGCAAAAGCTTTTCTCATGGAGCTTCCCCTTTGCCCCTCAGTGGCAAGGATTCAACTTTGAACCTTCTGCAGGGTAGGCAAGTGCTCTTCCACTAAGATTTACTTTGCAATATACTTTACAAACCCTCAATTGATCCTTTACTTATTTATTTATTTATTTATTTTAATATATATATATATATATTTTATTTATGTGTGTGTTTAGTGTGTATCATATGTGCAGGTGACCCAGGAGGCCAGGAGAAGGCATCAGATCCCCTGGAGCTGTACACAGGTGGTTGTGAGTCACCTGATATGGGTCCTAGGGAACCAAGCTTGGGTCCCCTGGGAGAATGGCAACTCCCCTTAACCACTGAGACATTTCTCCAGTCTCAGTCTCTCCTTTTTTAATAAGAGAGGTCTGGAAGGCAGTAGTAGTGGCCAATTTTAGAATATTCACAACCATCATTCTTAAGAATTTCTTGCTTATTAACTTTTCTTCCAAAACTATAATTTTTTTTTTTTTAATCAGACTCAGTTGTCAGGCTTGTGTAGTAAGCACTTTTACCTGCTGACCCATCTAGCTGAAATTTTAATTGGTAAACATACTTGATTTCACAGTACTTTCCTTTGCCCCTTCAAAGTTAGTTTTGTTTGTTATTATTTTTTTTTTTTTTGATATGTATGTATGTATGTAGGTCTGGCTATCCTGGAACTAACTATGTAGACCAGGCTGGCCTCCAACTCAAGAGATTTGCCTGCTCTTTCTCCTAAGTACTTGGATTAAAGGCATGCACCGTAACATACCTGGCTTCAAAGAGCTTTTAAAATAACTGAAACAACTATTTGTTGTTGTTGTTGTTATTGTTGTTTTTGGAGATTTTTATTACTTTTATTATTTTATGTGTATAAGTGTTTTGCCTGCATGTATGTCTATGCACCACATGCACACAGTGCCAGCTGAGATCAGAAGAGGGTGTTGGAGCCTCTGGAACCAGTTATAGATGGTTGTAAGCCACCCTGTGGGTTCTGGGAATTGATTTCAGGTCCTTTGGAAGGACAGCTGGTGCTCTTAACTGCTGAGTCAACTCTCTAGCCCCTCTATCAACCTTTTACTGGAAAAATTTTAAGTATTTACAAGGATAAAGTGTTATGACAAACAAGTCTTGGCCCACATCCCTCCCTGTGCTTATCAACAATTACCTACTTTTCTCCAAGAAATTGTTTTATTTTTCAATGGTGTTGGACTTGAACCCAAAGCCTTAGTGCTTGAAAGGAAAGCACTCTGTCATGGAGCTGCATCCCCCAGTCCTTTCCTAAAATATTTTAAAGTATTGTGTTATTTGCCCATAAGGACTTTATGTTTTCAATACAGGAGAAAATTGGTTTGCTTAATTCAAATACATAATGAGTTAGACTTTTGTTTTTTAATTTTCATTACAAGTTCTGTAGTTTATGTGACCGAAAGATTTCTATATTCAAATGCAACCAACCCCTCTGATAATACATCCTAACTCTCAGCAGGGGTAGGAGTAGGGCATGGAGGTAGAATAGACTATTTAAGAAGTGATTAATGTCTGGAAGAGGAAATTACTTTCTTGCTGATTTATATTTTAAAATATATATTCTAAAATCTTAAATCAAATTGTCTCTTGTTTCCACCACTGGCCCAAGTCTTTACTTCCTTTTAAATTTATTCTATCTTCTGAGTGAAACAATGGTTGTCAGCTTTTAGCTAGTCTTTTAGGTTAAATTGGGTTTACTTGCATTTATTCAAGGGTTTTAAGCTGGTAGAACTTCCTGAGTCATTGAAAGGAAATTGAAGTCAGCACTAGATACCCCAAGACCAAGTTCTTAGCACAAAGGAGATTTATTTGCCCCAGAGGAACAAAGGGCAGGGAGTAAGAGACGACAGGAGACAGGAAGAGGGAGAAGGGAAGGGAACAAGGGAGATAGGGAAGGGGTATTTGCCCTGGGGACAGAGGACTGCCTCTGCATCGAGACAGATGGACGAGGCTGAGTTGGTTTATTTTGATTGGGCATGTTACATCGTATAATCAGCCTGGCGGTGGTGGCGCACGGTTTTAATCCCAGCACTCAGGAGGCAGAGGCAGGTGGATCTCTGTGAGTTCGAGGCCAGCCTGGTCTACAGAGTGAGTTCCAGGAAAGGCTCCAAAGCCATACAGAGAAACTGTCTCAGAAAAAAAATCCAAAATACTACTACTACTAATAATAATTTTAAAACCAATAAATGAATGAATGAATGAATGAATGAATGAATTGTATAGCCAAGTGGGGGCTCTTGATTGCTGTACTTCAGTACTTTGATAGCTGGACTTTGGTAGTCAGCCCCAGGAGGAGGAAGTGGCCAAATAAGGAATAGACCTTGGTGGCTGGCTTTAGGAATGTAATCTAACTGTTTAGCAAGGTAGAGGGAATGGGGGAAGAAAGGTAAGGTGAAAACTGTTAGAGCCATAGTTGTCAGCCTGTCAGTCATGGATTTTTCTTTTTATTGATGTTCATCCAGAAAAAATTGGGATTTTATTTTTACTTTATGCATATGAGTGATTGCCAGGATGTATATCTGTGTACCACATGCATGTAGTGTCTTAGGAAGCCTGAAGAAGGCAAGAAATCCTCTGGAATTCGAGTTCCAGATTGTTGTGAGCTACCATATGGGTGCTGAGAATTGAACCTGAGTTAGTGTTCCTAACTTCGAACCATCTTTCCAGCCCATGATCTTCCTTTCTTTTTTTCTTTCTTTTTTTTTTTTAAGGCAGTTTTTTATGTAACTGGCTGGCCTTTACTGACAGTTTGATAAGTGCTGAGTAGGGAAAAACAATTCTTAATAATTCAGAACATTTTAAACATATTTAACTAATTAATTTATTTTTTTGGTTTTTCAAGACAGGGTTTCTCTGTGTAGTTTTGGTGCCTGTCCTGGAACTCGCTCTGTAAACCAGGCTGGCCTCAAACTCACAGAGATGCCCCTGTCTCTGCCTCCTGAGCTCTGGGATTAAAGGTATGCGCCAGCGCTTCCCAGCTTAAATATATTTTATAATGGTGGTGCTTTAACTGAAATGTTTCTTGTGTAAATTTTTTTCTAATTGCCCAGTGCTTCTCTTAGACACTTTATATCATTCCCAGGCATATCATTTTGTATTTTACATATTGAACCTTACGTCTTAATCAGTTGAACTTGCAATTGACAGAATGAGTAACAATTTGGATTAGTTATTTAAAATCATTCTACCACAGTAGGTGTTATAACTTACTGTGTTATTGTTATATTAAGTCATTAACAAGATACCCTTGAAAGTATTGAAAGAGGTGATGAATGCAGCTCAGTGGTATAGAGCTTTCCCAGCATACATAAGGCCCAAGGTTCTGCTGTACCACAAGATGAAATATAAAAAAAGTAATAGTCTTTTTGCACCTTTTGTACATCTTGGATTCTTATACTTAGATCATAGTTTTTCATTGGCTTTTACTTTTAAGTGATTTATAAATGATGCTTCAAAATTGTGTATTTCTATTTGTGTTTTGTCTTTTACATAGAGAGAAAGAAGAATCCCTTCAGCTTCATCAGGAAGCTTGGGAACGACATCAGTTACGAAAGGAACTCCGTAGCAAAAACCAAAGTGCTCCAGACAACCGACCAGAGGAAAATTTCTTTAGCCGCCTAGATTCGAGCTTAAAGAAAAATACTGCTTTTGTCAAGAAACTAAAAACAATTACAGAACAACAGAGAGACTCCTTGTCTCATGATTTTAATGGCCTGAATTTAAGCAAATATATTGCAGAAGCTGTAGCTTCCATTGTGGAAGCAAAATTAAAAATCTCTGATGTGAACTGTGCCGTGCACCTCTGCTCTCTCTTTCACCAGCGGTATGCCGACTTCGCACCCTCACTTCTGCAGGTGTGGAAAAAACATTTTGAAGCAAGGAAAGAGGAGAAAACGCCTAACATTACCAAGCTAAGAACTGACTTACGTTTCATTGCAGAATTGACAATAGTGGGAATTTTCACTGACAAGGAAGGTCTTTCCTTAATCTATGAACAGCTAAAAAGTATTATTAATGCTGATCGGGAATCCCACACTCACGTTTCTGTGGTGATTAGTTTCTGTCGCCATTGTGGAGATGATATTGCTGGACTTGTACCAAGGAAAGTAAAGAGTGCTGCAGAGAAGTTTAATTTGAACTTTCCTCCTAGTGAGATAATTAGTCCAGAGAAGCAACAGCCTTTCCAGAATCTTTTAAAAGAGTACTTTACGTCTTTGACCAAACACCTGAAAAGGGACCACAGGGAGCTTCAGAATACTGAGAGGCAAAACAGGTGATTTTCAAATGTTTCTCAGAATTGAGAATATATTGTGGAGCTCGTACTTAAAATGTTTAAAGTCTTCATGCCACTGAGAGAACTTATGGAAAAGGGCTCCTTACAGGTGATTTCTTAGCATTCCAGGAAAATGTCAACAGTAGCATAGTCTTGTAAATATGACTCTACAATAGAGTTCATTTCTGATTTTTGAAAGAAATCTGGCAAGAAGGTGGTAATTTTTGCTTTGTTGATATGTTTTCTTCTTGTGGTATAAAAACAAACAAACAAACAGACTCATTAATGTTGAGGAGTAAATTTTCTGTTTCTGTCACTTTAACTGACCTGCCAGTGTTTTTCTTTGTTTCACTGTGTCTCCTAACAGGTTTGCTTTTATTGTTTTGTATTTTAAGTTGTTACTGTCACTGCTGCTACTTGCTCTTGTAAAGAAAATGAGTCATTCGTTAGCAGTGTTTCAGGTCAGAATTCTGAGAAATATGTATGAAGTTAGCTGTGAAAACTCTCCCTAGATAAGTTTTAAAGTACATTGACAGGACTCTTCTTCCTGAGGGCTGCTGTTTACAATTTTCAAGGAGTTATGTATTGTGCCTGTTGTCATTGGTAAAAAGACACTTTTAAGGAACCACTTAAATTGTTAGAAGATGCCCGGCGGTGGTGGCTTACGCCTGTAATCCCAGCACTCAGAAGGCAGAGGCAGGCGGATCTCTGTGAGTTTGAGGCCAGCCTGGTCTACAGAACTAGCCAGGACAGGCTCCAAAGCTATAGAGAAACCCTGTCTCGAAAAACCAGAAAAACAAATGTTAGAAGATATTGTAGTACTAATGTCTGCACTGAGGACAGTTTGTGAGCATTGGGCCAACTTTAATGGGGGTGTTGATTTGATGGAGGCCTGGGGTATGCAGAAAGGAGTAATACCAGTTCCATTTAGCAGAGTGCTTTACCACTAGTTAAATTATATGCTTATGAGTCTAGAATTTCTATTGATCAACAATTAATGAGAAGACATACCTTTTTCTGTCCTCCTGAGCTTGCAGCGGGGGAGGACTAGTGTAAGTAATTACCCTTGGAAGGTGATTGATTTAACCAAAAAGACAGTGATTGTGTATGATAGTAGTACACTAGTAAAGGGTCACGTTGATGTTCAGACTGTGAAAAGTCCTAGTGACCAAAGGTCACTCAGGTGAGAATTAGACTCTCTGGGCAACACAGCAAAGTAATATCTCAAAGAAAAAAGTAAAATGGAAACAGAATTACTGTTCTTGTTTATAGTTTTGAATGTTAATTTTCACATATTTAAATCTTCTTAATTATGATTTGCATAATGCTTTGTCATTTTCATCCTCCTTTCCCATATATGGTCTACCTAATACATTACAACTGACTTTGTAAATATAACAATTAATGAGTTTTATTGACTTCTTTATGATTTTATAGGTTACTTTAGAGTTTATGTATTTAGTTTTAGCCTTATAGCATCCTAGTAGAGAGAAACTGCAGTGATTTAATGCCAGTATGAGACATGGTCTCTGATTCCTGTGACTTCAGTTGCATATATGCTGACTGCCAGATGCTTTCTTTTTCCAGGATAGCTATCTTCAATTCTACATTGTTCCAATCATCTTCAGACACTCTCACTATGCTTAGGACATTTGTTATTGATTCATTCTTTTCTGTGACCACAATTGCTTTTGCTTATTTAGCTGTCTTGTCATTTGTCTTTTTGTTAGGCCTTTTTACACTGAAGCCTGATTTTCAAATGAACTCTTGTTTTTGTTGTTTTTGGGGGGGAGACAAGGTCTCAGTAGGTAGCCTTGGCTGGCTTCAAGATTGCCCAGGCTGGCCTCATCCTCTGAGTGGTGGGACTAAAGGTGTGCACCACTTACACCTGGTTCAAATGATCAACTTTTAAGATAGTTCTTTACTTTGAACTAGTATAATTTTTTATCACATACTTGCTGAACTATTTATTTTTTGAGGTGGTATCTCACTGTATTTGCTTAACTCAGACTTATTTTAGATGATTTGGATATGCTATTTTAGCGTAATGATATGCTATTTTAGCCTAATGATTTTGCAAATGATTTTATGTGTGTTATTAAGTATGCCGGTTAGTAAATGGGTTGTTTGTTTTTCGAGACAGGGTTTCTCTGTATAGCCCTGTCCTGGAACTAGCTCTGTAGACCAGACTGGCCTTGAACTCACAGACATGCGCTACCAACGCCCAGCACCTAATGGGTTCTTACCTGCTTTATCCATCTATAGTTTTGGTAGACCTATCTTCTGTTCATTTATTATTGTGGCCTTTCTTCAAAAACTTACCAACTTTGAAAACAGAACTTTTTATTTTTTGAGACAGGGTTTCACTGTGTAGTTGGCTGTCTGGGAACTCACTCTGTAGACCAGGCTGGCCTGCCTTGGGATTAAAGGCATAAGCCACCACCGCCCAGTAGTAACAGAACTGTTAATCTATAGTTTTAGAGTTTACTTCCAGGGTAGATTGACATGTAACATCATGGTAGTCATTTGTACCAGCATACTTTGTCTACTTACAGATGCAATAATTTGGGGATGTGAAAATCTTAATAGAAAATATTTGATATCTGGCTTAGTAAGTTACTTAGGGCTCAAGATACTTTCAGTTGCTAATCAACTTCAGTAGTGAAGATGCAGATAACCTCATTGAGGAAAAAAATTAACTTGGGAAATGGATCAGTGCAGAATCCCTTTCTCCTGAAAGGGCTTATTACAGTTTACTTCTGAAGTAATCAGTTTTTAAAAGTGTCTCCTTTGAAAACATGACCTAGTACTTGCTTACATGGGAAAAAAAGTCAATCATAGACAATAGTTTCTCTTTAGGTGAGATATCCTGGAAAACTGAGTAATAAGTGAACTAATACTTCAGACTCACATGTAATTAAATTTTTTTTAATCCATCCAGCAGTGTCTTAGGGAAATCATATGCACTATTTTCAGTCTAAGAATCATAAATGCTTTTAGTAATTTTGCTGTTTAACTTGTTAGAAAGCACTGTTCTTAGAGCTTATGCAATCTTGTGCGTTAAAGTTTATACTTAAAATTTGATTCAATCAAAATTTTTTTTTGTTGTCTTTTGAGTCAGTTTTATTGTGTAACCCACACTGGCCTCCAGCTTAATATCCTCTTTATTTCAGCCTTCTAGGTATTGATATCAGGTGTGTGCCACCAGGCCAGTTCTGTCCATCTAATTTTTAAACATAGACTAACTCAGAATTTTTGGTGCTTTCTTGGGCAGGCTTAGTATCGTGCACATATTTAATCCCACTTGGGAGGCAGAGGCATGTGGATCTCTTGAGTTTGAAGCTAGCCTAGTCTACAGAGCAAGTTTCAGGACAGCCAGGGCTACACAGAAACCTTGTCTGGAAAAACAAAACAAAACAGTAAATTCTGGTGCTTTCTTAAAGTTTTCTAAGTATTCTTTTCTCATATGTTGTCCTATAGTATATACATTAATACTACTTCTTAGCTCTAAAGAATTTACAGCTTTGACTAGCAGTAGAGTTAGAGTAAGGTGAATTTTGACAAATTTTTTGCTTTGCAAATAGCATGCTTTATTATACAATTTGCTTAAGTGATCTTTAGCAGCTCTGGGAAGTAACAGCATGTATTGATTTTAAAATTAATATTTACCAATTGGAGTTTATATATAGCTTTATATATATGCTTGGTAAATGTTGCCTTCTGTTGTATGTTGTATGCAGTGGTCATTATGTTATAGAGGTCTTTCAATTTTTTGACACTTAATAAAATCGAACTACTTAATTTTTAGTAATATAATAGTGTTATAATTAACAGAAAATTTTCTTTAGTAGAGTGAAATATTAAGTAGTAATTTTCAGTACTTAATGTGTTTTTGTTTTTTGGTTTTTGGTTTTGGTGCTGGGACAAAAACCAGGGTTTATTCAGGTACTTCTATCACCAAACACTAAAGAAGCAGTTTTCAGCCTGTGGGTCATGACCCCTTTGGGGCAGTCGAACTATCCTTTTACAGGGTAAGACCTGTAAGATGCCCAAGATCATCAGAAAATAATAATATTTACGTTATGATTCATAATAGTAGCAAAATTATAGTTATGAAGTAGCAATGAAAATAATTTATGGTTGTGGTTACCACAACATGAGGAACTGTATTAAAGGGTCTCAGCATTAGGAAGGTTGAGAACCATTGCCCTAAAGTTTATTAATCCCTTCCTACCCTGGTAATTGATGTAAAGAGTAGCAAGTTTTGTTTTAACACCTTTAAATTAGTTCTGTCCTGATTGCTCATATCATTGGCAGTAAGTGATTTGATTTTAAAGTTTAGTCAAAGATGTAATGAATGTAAACATTCCCCATTGTTAATAAAATCAGAAAAGTAGTACTAGTTTGACTGGCGTTGAAATTTAAATATACTGATTTAAAATTTAGTAATGCTTTTACTCTAATTTCCTTCAAGTGCCCCCCCCCCCCCCAGGGTTTCTCTGTGTATCTTTGCGCCTTTCCTGGAACTCTGTAGCCCAGGCTGGCCTCCAACTCAAGAGATCCGCCTGGCTCTGCCTCCAGAGTGCTGGGATTAAAGTTGTGTGCCACCACCGCCTGGCCGGGTTTTACCTATTCTTACAGGTTGATCAGTTCATAATATTTACACGATATATTTCGGTGGGTATAGTTACGCACACGATTAACCCCAGCACTCAGGCAGAGGAGGGCAGATCTCTGTGAGTTGGAGGCCATTCTGGTGAGTTCCAGGGCAGCCAGAGCTACATAGTGAGACCTTGTCTTGAGAACAGCAACAACAAGGAAAGATAATGACTCTCTGAATTTTCTCCTTAAGCAAGCTCTAACAGTGTTAAACGAACTCTACATTGTTACCTCCTCTTAGGTTACTAACTTTGTTTAAATGATTTTGACATAGTAATTGAACAAATATTTGAATAAGTAAAATTTTATGGCTAGTGTCTTTTTGAAATAAGATAACCATAACCAAATTAAAATGAGATTGTAAGAAATTTAATATAATTCTAGAGCTTTTTTTTTTTTTTTTTGAGACAGGGTTTCTCTGTGTAGCTTTGGAGCCTGTCCTGGAACTCGCTTTGTAGCCCAAGCTGGACTCAAACTCAGAGATTTGCCTGGCTCTGCCTCCCGAGTGCAGGGATTAAAGGTGTGTGCCATCACCGCCCAGCTAAGAACATATTTTTGTGATGATTTGACAATGCAGGAGCAGATGAGAGGTTAAAAACCCAGCATTTTTTTTTTTTCTTGGTTTAGTCATGACCATATTTTCAAGGTTTTATGTCCTATTCTTTTTGGGGGGGAGTGAGGAGAGTGAGACAGGGTTTCTCTCTAGCCCTGGCTGCCCTGGAACTCACTCTGTAGACCAGGCTGACCTTGAACTCAGAGATTCACCTGCCTCTGCCTCCTGAGGGCTGAGATTAAATGTTTGAGTGTTCACACAGCCTGGCAAGGATGTTTGTATTCTTGCTGAAATCTTTAAAAATTCGACTTCTAGGGGATCAAAATAATATATGGCATTTAAGCTTTTTACCTTTTACAGTGGCATTAGTAATTTTTTCTCCCATGAAAACACCATTTTCTATCAGTATAATGTGTCATATGTATAATCTTACTGATGTCTTCACAATATCCCTAAAGGAAATACCTGTATTTTGAAGGTGACTGATGGAGGAATTTGAGGACTTGCCCAAGGTCATATGAAGAGCCAATGACAAAATCAAGTTCCTTTTTTCAGTGCTGTATTTCTCATAGCTATACAGCACCCATTGTTGTCACTACTGGTACTATTTTATAAAATTTCTGGCTAGCTACTCAGTCCTTACCAACTCAGATGCCAGCCAGAGGGAGTCCTTTTTTGGTTAAAAAGAGGACTTAAAGTAAGCACCCTGCTTTTGGTGGCTTGCTTTTGGTATGTACATTTAAGAGGGATTGTAATTCTAATATAATGTCCAAAATAGATTGATTTTAGAGGCATCATAGTCTAGTTTTTAATAATGCAGATTCCAGAACTAGGTACTTGGGTTCAAATCCTAGACCTGTCATTTGCTCTGTATTCTTGGGCAAACTTGTGCTTCAGCATTCTTGTCCTTCAAATGGAGAAAATAGTAGTGTTCTACTTCTGATGTGAACGTGGGTCATGTAGTGAATTCATATCTGGAAAAGTACTTAACAGCATCTGTCACTACTTTAAGGGCTTTGTGAAAATGTTTGTTACTTAATATATTGACTGTTTGATCTTTCTGAAAAACTTCTGAGTCATTATTGTTTTGAAAATTGGTATGTTAAACTTTTTAAACATCAGTGTTTAAACATTGAATTCTGATAGTTTTACCTCAGATTTGCTGAGCTACGCTCATAGCTCCTTTAAAAATGTATTTTTAAGACAATTTAAAGCAAATAAGTAATCTATACAAAAATAAAAGTCCAGTCATAAAAGTGAGAAATCAGAAAAGAAAAAGTATGCCTTTTATTATGAGGCATTAATGGGTTAATGTTTGATTCAAGCATGAACTACTTGATATTTTCTGTCAGTGTTACAATAGTAACATTAAAAAACTCCTTCAAGCCTGGAGAGATGGCTCAGTGGTTAAGAGCACTAGTTGTCCTTCCAAGAGGTTCAATTCCCAGCAATCACATGGTGGCTCAGAACAATCTACAATGGGATCTGATGCCCTCTTCTGTCATGAAGATGTACAGGAAGACAGAACACTCACACACATAAATAAATCATTTAAAAAAAAAAAAAAAAGCCCCACTAAACCGAGTGTGGTAGCCCAAGCCTTTATCCCAACACTCTGGAAGCTAAGATGGGCAGACCTGGGAGTTTGAGGCTACTTTTGATGATTGGTTTCTGTGCTTAAAGTCATAATAGTCTTAGTGTGTGCTATAGATTCGTTGAGCTGTTTAATAAGTGTGTTAGATAAGTGATCAAATTAGATAGCACTTTGGGTTCTGTTTGTAACAGAACTCATAATTCTACTCTTCAGTATTCTGTTCTGTTTACCAAGTTCTCTATGTATGATGTAGTTAGAAAACAAACCCAAATCTTAGTTTTTATTTTCCTAAGAACTCTTTTACTGTATACTTAACCTAAATAATTTTTATTAAACAATTAGATAAACTAATGTTGTTAAAGAATTTGATCATGGTCTGGGTTTGGTGCATGCCTGTGATCCATAGCATCAAGGATGCAAAGGCAGGAGGATTGCTGATTCCAGACCATCTGGGTGTTATATTTAATTGAAGGCCAGCCTACACTACAAGGCCCAGTGACCTCTCCCTCCCTTCCTCTCTCCCTCCTTTCCTTCCTTCTATACTCATGGTTGAGCCTAGGAGCTCACGGGTGTTAGACAAGTGATCTGCCACAGAGTTATAGCCCCATCACTGAGACCCTGTCTCTAAAACAAAACAACAACAAAATAAGATTTGAGGGAGGGTTAAGGAGTATCTGAAGTTTTAAAGCTTTTTAAAGGTATATTTATTTTCACTTTATGTGTATTTTGCCTCCATGTATGTCTGTTCACCACATACATGCATGGTGCTCACAGAGGTGAGAAGAAGGTGTTAGATCCTCTTGAATTGTTACAGATAGTTGTGAGCCACCATGTGGGTGCTGGGAATCCAACTCAGGTTCTCTGGAAGAGAAGCAAGGGCCCTTAACTATCAAGCCATCTCTCTAGCTTCTGTTTTATTTTATATGTATGGATGTTTTGCTTGCATGTGCGTCTACACTACCTGAATGTTTGGTCATCCCCAATATTAAAGTTTTAATTTGGTCCCAGTGGAACTGTAGAAGAACCAGAATCTAGATACATAGAATTAAATTTAGTCATTGATTTGAATCATGTTTAGTTGGTAAGTGCAAAGTCCCAGGCAAGTACTTAAACATGAAGTTGATCCTGAAGTAGCTCTGTTTTCAGTTGTGATAAAATGGCTATCACTTCACTTTTTATGTGCCAGAAGGTTTTAGTATTGTTTACTAGACTTTAATAGACTTTATGTATGTTCTTCAGATGACCAGAAGGTTAAAACTTCTTAAATAAATTTCTAGACTGTGTTCTAGCCTTCCCCCTCCCTGTTTTTATTTTTATGGGATTTTCCCCCGAAATACTGTAATAGTGTTACATCTTTCTTTCTTAAAATTGTGTGTGCATGCACAGGTGTTCTATGGTGCATGTGTGGTCAAAGGATAACTTGTGGAACTTCTCTTCTTTCATCGTGTATATCCCAGGAACTTAACTTAGGCCATCAGGCTTTGTGGCAAGCACTTTACCCTTTGAGCCATCTTGCTGACCCCAATGTTGCATGGTAATTTTCTTTAGCTGAACTGAAATGTCTTAGAACCATGATTATCTCTCATAACAGAATTTACATGAGAATGAACTCCAGTTTTTATCATCTCTGATAATAATTTGCACATTAATTACATTTATGTATGTATTGTGTGTGTGTGTGTGTGTGTGTGTGTGTGTGTGTAAGTGTAAGTGTAAGTAGGTGTGTACATGCTGCAGTGCACATTCAGTTTTCTCTTTAACTTTGTGGGTCCCAGAGATAGAAGTTGGGTTGTCAGGCTTGATGGCAAGTGTGTTGGCTGACCATTTTGACAATCCATTTTGAATATTTGAATCATTTATTTGTTTTAACTAAAAACTTTTCCAAATTTGTTTTAGAACTGGTTAAATAGTCTAAGTTCATAGTAATGTTAATAGTTTCTTTCATGAATATACATATTTTTGTTTTAATTTTTAAAATCCATGAACTTGTTGAAAGAAACTTTTATTTTGCTTATCACATTACTTAGAAGTAAATAATGGAAAACTTTTAAGACGATAGTTTTGGTCTTTATTGAGAAATGCTTTTAGCCTAGATAATCATGGTTAAACTGTTTTGACAGAAGTTGCTAATACATTTTAAATCAAAAGAAAATTAGTGAAAAGTTTTAATTTATTTTAAGCATATCTGATAGAAAATTATTTTTCCCTCCATTACTCCCTCCATTACTTTCTTTTTTGGTGTTCCTATGGTTGAAGTCCAGGGCCTTGTGCATACTAGGGAAGTGTTCTCCCACAGAGTCACACCTCTGATCTCAAAATTTCTCACTGTAAATCCTAATAAGATTTGGGAAAGTAAAGAAATAATTGATTTAGTGAATCCATGCATTGATGTGCTTATAATGCCAGCTGATACTCCAAATATAAAACTAGTATTTGATACACATAGAAAAGGTTTTTCTAGGTGAGTAATCTGGGACGTTTGGAGACTGTTCTAAGTAGGCAGGGAAAAGTGAGCGTAGGCATGGTTTTTACTTTATTTTCTGTGACTTTTAAGAGGATAACACCTCAAAAAATAAGTATTTATTTAGTTTATAAGAATACTCAAATGCTAAGCAATAAACTTTACTTTTGGGAATGCTTTAATTTATAATTCATAGTTGGATTTTAAAAGCCTATTTTGAAAGTCGGGTGTGATAGCACATCCCAGCACTTGGGAGTGGAGACAGGAGGATCATGAAGTTAAAGGCCTGCCTTGGCAACAGTAGTGAGCTTGAAACCAGACTGGACTACTTGAGACCCAATTCCAGCCAACCTATAAGACCTTTGTTATATGTACAGTATTGTTTATAAATACCAATTATACTAGTATATAAATATTTAGAACAAATTTGATCCTTCTGTATAAGTCTTAACTGTTTATATTAATATGGTGAGAATTTTGATTTATACATGTTGGTTATTTTCTAATAGTTTTACATTAGTAATCAAGAATGACTTATTGGTACTTTTGTGAAGTAAGAAAAATTATATCCTTGGGCTTCCCCATGAAAGCCTGGACTTGAGTAAGTGGGCTTATCACTTACTGTTTACCCATTGAATAAATAACCAGTACTGTAAATTGAAAACTGGCTATATTGGAAAAATGGATTTTTACAAAAGGTAATCTTGATTCAAATCATAGAAGTTTATGGATGACTAATTCTGACTTTGAACCTGTTACATTTAGAAACTGACTTGTGGATGTGAGTATTTTTGGCTAACAGTATGTCTTAGGAAAGCATAGTATAACAAAATAACATTAGTTATTTTACAGTAAATTGTTAAATACATTTTCTTATGAAATAATTTTTGAGATGTAAGGATAATTGTTTCTTTTCATAACATGTTGCTTTTAAAACCAGTTAGTGATTTGGAGTAAAATTTTTGGTTGACCATATGTAACAGAATACTAAATTATCTTTTGTTATTTAGTAAAGTTAAATATTATGGTGATTCTGGATGCATACTTCTTAATCTTTGAGTAAATTTAATTGCTTGGGTGATTTTTTTTGTTGTAGTTGTTGTATTTTAATTTTCAGATATAGCCAGAGAACGTGAGATTTTAAAAAAAAAATTCAGCTAGCAAAGATCATTATGTTAAATTTCTATGTTAAGATCAGATTTCATGGACCATTTCCCATGATCTTGTCTGCTTTGACAAGCTTATCAGTTTATTTCATCATTTGTTTATAGGCGTATTCTGCATTCTAAAGGCGAGCTAAGTGAAGATAGGCATAAACAGTATGAAGAATTTGCAATGTCTTACCAGAAGCTGCTGGCAAATTCTCAGTCCTTAGCAGACCTTTTGGATGAAAATATGCCAGATCTTCCTCAGGACAAACCAACACCAGAAGGTAAGATATAATCCGGGGACTCTGTGTGTGTGTGTGTGTGTGTGTGTGTGTGTGTGTGTGTGTGTGTGTGTGTGAGAGAGAGAGAGAGAGAGAGAGAGAGAGAGAGAGAGAGAACGAACGAGAACACAACTTTAGTTCAGGTCATCAAACTTGGCAGCAAGCCTATTTGCCCATTCAGTCATCTTGCCAGTGCACTATATCCTTAATCATGATTTTTTTTAAAGCAATTTTTTTGTATATGTGTGGGAGAGTGTATCTTTGTGGTGTATGTGCACATGTATGTGAAGGAACACAAGAACCTGTATATACATGTATATGGAGTTCAGAGATAAATGTTATGTGTCTTCCTTAGTTTCTACCTGTTTATGTATGTGTGTGTTTGGTTTATGCATTTATGGATGGTTTGGTGCACATATGAGTTGAGGCCAGAGATTGATGTCAGGTGTCTTCTTCTTGCTCCTTTCTTCCTTCTTCCCTCCCTCCCTCCCTCCCTTCCTCCCTCCCTCCCTCCCTCCCTCCCTCCCTCCCTCCCTCCCTTCCTTCCTTCCTTCCTTCCTTCCACACTCCTTTCCTTATTTCTTCTCTCTTCTGACAAGATCACTATATAACCCTCGCTGAAAGGCTGAAGAGATGGCTCAGTGGTTAAAAACACTTGTTATTCTTGCAGAAGTCCTGGGTTTAGTTCATAGCACCCAAATGGAATTCGTAACCATCCTTAACTTCAGTTCCACTGGATACAAAGGCCTCTTCTGACTCCCTCAGGCACCACACGTGCATGTGTTACACATAACATACATGAAGGCAAAGCATACACATAAAATAAATATAAAAAAATTTATAATCCTGGTTGAGCTCAGAATCACAGAGATCCACCTCTTCTTCCTCCTGAGTACTTAGGTTAAAGGCATGTACTACCATGCCTGGCCTCCTTAATTTTCTAAGATGATTTCTTGTTGGGCCTGCCACGTACTGATTTGGTCAGCCTGAATGGCCAGCAGGACCTAGGGGCCCATCTGTATCACCCCAGTTCAGGATGGCAAGTGTGTACCACCACACTAAATTTTGATGTGGGTGCTGCTAGGCATTTGAACTCAGGTTCTGAGGCTTGCATGGCAAGTACTTACTAACTGAGTGGTCTTCCTAGCCAGCTCATGGTTTAAAGACAAAACAACAACAACAAAAACAAACAAACAAAAAACCCCACTTAATTTAAGGTCTGTTAAATTCACATTAATAAAAATTTGGGCTTTATAAATAGCTTCACATATTTTTAATTAGATATTACAATCTAATAACCTTCCACTGCTACTTGAAACACATCCTTGAATAGAAAAGATTCTGTACTTAGAGAATACTCTTTTGCTTCTATCATATTATGAGTTCCTTTAAATTCTTTTGTTATAGTTATCCTCAGATGATGTCCAATAGGGACTTGCCTTAAGCAGCATTTGGGGTTACATAAAAATTTATTTTTGTCAGATGTGTAATAAGAAAGTAAATTCAATATTGCACTTCTAATATTTCTGTACTTTTTTACATTTACTTAATTATATGTGTGTACAGGTCAGGGGATTGCTTCTGCAATTCAGTTCTCTCCTTCACACCATATAGGTTCCAAGACCAAACTCAGGCCATCAGGCTTGATGGCAGACACCTCTACTTAGATCTTTTTTTTTGGGGGGGGGGGGTTCAAGACAGGGTTTCTCTGTGTAGCTTTGTGCCTTTCCTGGAACTCACTTTGGAGACCAGGCTGACCTCGAACTCACAGAGATCCACCTGCCTCTGCCTCCCGAGTGCTGGGATTAAAGGCGTGCTCCAGCTCTACTTAGATCTTGCCAGCCTATGTATTCTTATTTATTGTTCTTAAATTTTTATTTTTAATTATGTATGTGTGTGTATAGTATGGGTTTGTGCACATGCTTGCAATCCCCACAGAGACCAGAAGGGAATGTCAGATATCTTGGAGTTGCAGCCAGTTGTGAGCCACCCATGTGGAGTGCTGATATCTCTACCAGAGTAGTACATACTCATTAACTGATGAATCATCTCTCCAGCCCCAAAGATGTATCTATTATTATTATTATTATTATTATTACTACTACTACTACTACTACTACTACTACTACTACTACTATTCATTTGGCCTTCAAAGTCTAGAAGAGGGTGTTGGATTCCCCTGGAACTGGAATTATAGACAGTTGTGAGCTGCCATGTGAGTTGTGGGAATTGAACTGGAGTCCTCTGAAAGAGCAACCAGTGCTCTTTAACTGCTGAGCCGTCTTTCCAGCCAAGAAGTGTTTTGGTTTTTTTTTCCCCAGAGTTTCTCTGTGTATCGCTAACTGTCTTGAAACTTACTTTGTAGACCAGGCTGGCCTCAAAAACATAGAGATCCGTCTGCCTCTTCCTCCTGAGTGCTGTGACTAAAGGTGTGTACCATCACACTCAGCTGAGAAGTTAAATTTTAAAAAAAATATTTTTTACTAGCCTTTTTTTAAAAAAAGATTCATTTATTTAATGTGCACTGGTGTTTTGCCTATGTATATTTTGTGTGAGGGTGTTGGATCCCCTAGAACTGGAGTTAGAGACAGTTGTGAGCTGCCATGTTGGTGCTGGGAATGGATCCCAGGTCCTCTGGAAGAGCAGTCAGTGTTTTTAACCACTAAGCCATCTCTCCAGCCCCAGTCTATTGTTTTTGTATGTGCAAAATACTTGCTCATATTTTAGGATAAAAAAAAAATGAGGCTGGGTGGTTGTGGTGCTTGCCTTTATTTCTTTCTGTAACCCAAAATATATGTAGTCTGATAGATATAAATGTAGCTTTTTAAAAACTTAAGTAGAATATTGTTTACATTTTTTTAACAGTTATTTTTGAGAACTTCTTGGCTCAGTTCATGTAGAATTATATTGTCCCTCACTAATTCAAATAATACATCATTAATGTTACCTAATTGGGAGCTGGAGAGATGACTTGCCAGTTAAGAGTACTTGTTGCTTTTGCAGAGAACCAGTGTTCTATTCCCAGCACCCACATGGTGGTTGACAATTGTCTGTAACTCCACTTCTAGAGGATTTGCTATCCACTTCTGGCCTTTGGGCACTAGGCATGCATGTGGTGCACAGACATAATGAAAGTAGAATACACATAAAGTTTAAAATTTTAAACTATTACTTAATTGTCTTAATCTGTTCTAGCTGTTGGAACAAAGTATTGTGGTTGGGGTAATATATAAATAACAAGTTTAGTGCTCTAAGTTCTGAAAATTGGTAAGCCTGAGATCACAATGTCAATATATCCAGGGACTTCTTGTCACTATGTTACTTTTGAGGTATGCATTCTTTAAAAGAATTTTGTAGAAACAAAGATATATCATAATCTTAAAAGATTAAAGTGATAAATGTGTGTTTCTTACCTTTATCCTAATTAGTGCTGAGATTTGTTATTCTCTTTTATTTACCTGCTTGGACACCATCAGTTTTTGTCTTTTATTAGTATATAGATCTCTTTCTCAAACACACACACACACACACACACACACACACACACACACACACACACACTTTTTTACATTTTCCCAAAGAACATTACTGTTGCCATATCTGTGGCATTTTTTTTTAAAATCATACTAACCAATTCTCTGATAAAATTTGTATATCTTTTTCTTTTTTTTTTTCTTTTTCTATTTTTCAAGACAGGATTTCTTTGTGTACTCCTGGCTATCCTGGAATTCACTCTGTTCTTAGACCAAGCTGACCTCAAACTCAGAGATCTGCCTGCCTCTCTATTTAAAATGTTATTGGATTAAAGGCGTGAGCTACCACCACCTGGTATAATTTGTGTATCTTAAACTTCATTTCTGAAACTACCTAGAATTAGTGTTAATTCTCACAAAGAACTAGATTCCTGCTAGATTTGGTGGTGCTTGCCTTTAATCCCAGCACTTAAGAGATAGATCTTTGTGGTTCAAGGCCAGCCTGGTCTACATAGTGAATTTCAGGACAGCTAGGGGGCTATGTAGAAAGACCTTGTCTCAAAATACCCTCCCTACTAAAGGACTAGAATCCTCTTAATTTGTTACTTGTGATAATTGTTCAAGAGTCCCCACCTAGATGCCACTGCAAATCTGGCCTTTGTGTTCAGGATTCTAAGCAGGGTTTCTGTGGGCACCTCGTGTGATTTGATAATTTACAAAATGGCTCCTGGAACTCAGGGAAACATTGTAAATTTACCAGATTATAGTGAAGAATTGTAAAGGATAGAGATACACAACCAAGAGGATGTGGTAGGAGACTGTCCTTGTGTAGTGTGGGTTAGTAACCAACCCTTCTTGTGTATAGAAGTGTTCTTTCACCAACCTGAAACTCATCAGATCTCTCTGTTCCAGGGGGTTTATTTTGTTTTCAAGAGAGGGTTTCACTGCACAGGATTTCCTCATACTTTCAACCTTCCTGTTGCAGAACTTTTTAAAGCTAATCTTAATCATTTTAAGGTCTGTGAGTACTCATTTTTTTTTTCCTGGTGACTAGACTTATTCTGAAGATAAGTGCCCCACTCTAATTTATCCTAATTAGCATAACCTCAAGTAAGATCAACTATGAATAAAAATAACATACCTCAGGGAATTCCAAGGGTCTTAGGGGGGCTTTGTTTAAGGTATCAGGAGCAAAAACCATGTTTTATTATAATATGCATATGTATCTTGTAAATAACTTTTATCAGTGTTATCAGTATTGTCTAGTTTGTCTTTTGTTTTTGCTTATATTCTTTATTAAATAAAACTTGTGAATCTGTCAGTGTTTTACTTTTTGGGTTTATTGTCCTAGTAATCTTCTATTAAAATACATTATTTATAGAAAGTTCAGAGGAATTCAGGAACCAATGTTTTGTTTTGCTGTTCTTTTTTCCTAAATTACATTTAGTGAATAATTTTCTATAGGGTTCATTTTCATCCATATGACTATTTATAATATTTATTTAGTGTGTGTGTGTGTGTGTGTGAGAGAGAGAGAGAGAGAGAGAGAGAGAGAGAGAGAGAGAGAGAGAGAGACACGAGCGAGAAGAGCTTGCATGTGTCACAGCATAAATGTGGAGATTAGTGGACAACTCTATAGGATTGGTTCTCTTTTTCCACCCTTACATGCATTCTGAGGATCAGACCTGTGTGGCAAATCCTTCTACCCACTGAGCCACACCTCACATGCCCAATTATTTATAGTTTTAGTTTGGAGACAAGTACAGAAGAAATAAAGCCTATGGGTGGCCTCCTGATTATAAACTAGGAATTTCCTTTCTTTCTGTCTTTCTTTCTTTCTTTCTTTCTTCCTCCCTTCCTTCTCTTTCTTCCTCCCTTCCTTCTCATTCTTTCTTCTTCCTTCCTTCCTTCCTTCCTTCCTTCCTTCCTTCCTTCCTTCCTTTCTTTTAATATTCTGTGCTTATTACTCTATGGTTATATGTAAGGAGAGATTGAGGAGGGGATAAGAATGAATACAGGCATAGTTTTCCATTGTATGCTAAGTGATTATATTGGGAGGGGAGGCTAGGGATAATAGTTTATTGATGGAATGCTGATTTTGGCATGCCCCAGGTCCTGAGTTCAATTCTGAGCACCTCATAACCTCAGGGGAAAGGATAGATTTATATATTTATCTTTCATCCCTCCTTTTCTGGCTGTTTATTTATCAATTGATATCATATATAATAATGTGTCTAGGATTACACTAAGAGGAAGGATCTTCTGAATTCAGTGTTTATGATGGTCTTCTGCTCTTATCTGATTTGGAGACTTAACTAAAAACTTACGACTTGCCAAGTGGTAGTGGTGCACACCTTTAATCCCAGCATTTAGGAGGCAGAGGCAGGCCGATCTCTGTGAGTTCAAGGCCAGCCTGGTCTACAGAGTGAGTTCCAGGACAGCCAGGACTGTTACACAGAGAAACCTGACTCAAAAAAACCAAAAAATAAAATTGACTTGATATTAAAGATGCCCAGAATCCTCATGAAGTCAGGAGGAGAGAACTGACTCTTGAAAATTGTCTTCTGACCTTGAGCACACATTTGCCCACATCCACACACATATAATAATTATAATTGTAATAATTATAATTAAAAAGATGGGCCTGGCAGTGGTGGTATACAACTTTAATCCCAGCACTCAGGAGGCAGAGGCAGACAGATCTCTGAGTTTGAGGCCAGCTTGTTCTACAGAGCGAGTTCCAGGTCAGCCTGAGCTGTTAACAGAGAAACCCTGTCTCAAAAAATCAAACAAACAAACAAAAAAATATTACTGGCTGGAAAGATGCCTTAGTGGTTAAGAGCACTTACTGCTTTAAGACAGAGGTTTGGTGCCCAGCACTCACATGCAGCATCTGTAACTCCAGTTCCAGGGAATCTGGTAAACTCATGCATGTACATGCACACACACAAACACATAAATAAGAATAAATAAATAAATCTAAAAAAAAAAAAAAAGCCAAACATGTTGTCACTAGCCTTTAATTCAGCATTCAGGAAGCAGAGGCAGGTGGATTTCAGAGTTCAAGACTAGCCTGGTCTACAAAGTGAGCTCCAGGAAAGCCAGAGCTACAGAGAGAAACACTGTGGGCTTAAAAAACAAAACAACAAAAAAAGATAATCATGTGCAATCTCAACTGCTTGTTGATTGAAGAAATTCTAGTCAGTTGAAACAATTGAGATTAAATAGCTACAGAATTGAAAACAAAAGGTATAGTGCCATGTTTACCATGGTATTTCTGAAATAATATTATCTGCTCATGGTTTGTTTTATTGTAGAGCATGGACCTGGAATCGATATATTTACACCTGGTAAACCTGGAGAATATGACTTAGAAGGTGGTATATGGGAAGATGAAGACGCTCGGAATTTTTATGAAAACCTCATTGATTTGAAAGCATTTGTTCCAGCCATCTTGTTTAAAGACAATGAAAAAAGTCAGAACAAAGATGCTAACAAAGATGATTCCAAAGGTAAATTATTTTTTCAAATGTTTTAATTATTATTATTGTGCATATTTAATGTGTGCCAAGGGCTGGGGGTAGTGCATGCAGGTCAGAGGACATCTTTACAGAATCAGTTCTGTCTACCTTCATGTGGATTCCAGAGATCAAACTTGGTTTTCAGGCTTGCAGGGCAAGTGCTTTATCAGCTAAGCCATCTTACCCTCCTTCCAAAGGCAAATTCTCAAGGAAACAGCTGATAATTCCATGTGGAGAAATGAGCTTCAGAATGGGATGTGTTTAAAACAGTATATGTGTAGATTAAATGAATGAAGTAATAATGAGGAACAGAGCATTAAAAGGTGTTGGTTACTATGTTTTGGTTGCTGTCCACACGTGTAGATGTACAGGCACATGCCCCCATATGAAAAGTCAGAGGAGGACACAAAAAGTCTTTTCCATATTACTTTCCATGTTACTCTCTTTAGACAGGGTCTCTTTTGATTTTTTCAAGACAGGGTTTCTCTGTGTAACAGTCCTGGCCGTTTGGAACTCGCCCCATAGACGAGGCTGGCCTTGAATTCACAGATCTACCTGCCTCTGCCTCCTGAGCACTAGGATTAAGCGTGCAGCACTCCCACTGGCTTAGACAGGGTCTCTTGCTGAATCTGGAGCTAAGCTGGCAGCAAGCCTCTTGTCTCTGCTCATGTCATTATCCTGTGTCTCCCCCTCCACACCCCTAGTGTTGGAGTTAGAAGGTTTAAGTGGCCAAGTCTGTTTTTATGTTGGTGCTGGCTATTAGCATTGATGTTTGTGTAAGTGCTCTTACCCACCGAGCTATCTTCCTAGCCAGGGAACATCCTTTTACTGGAGCCAGTATCTTCACACTAGTCCAGGTTGATTTGGAAGTGTTCATTTTCAGTGTCTTAAAATGAAATCACATGAGATCTTAGAAGACAAAAGTTTCCCCTGAAAGCATAGGTTTTGCATAGTTACCTCTCTACATAATATTCTTTATAGGCTAGATCTAGCCAGGTCTCTGTGAGAGAGTTAGTTGACAGAAATCAAAAAGTCTGAAACTACTGATAGAGTAGGAGGTACTGGACAAACCTTTTTCTCAGAGCCATCTTTGTGCTGCTGTAAAACTAAACTATTATCCTGTCTTTGTGCTCCTACCTGGATGCAGTTTTAGCTAACTCTTTTCTTAAGAATTCTTTTTAATCCTCTTAAGAATTATTTTTACTCTCCTTTCTTCTTTTTTTTTAAAGATTTACATTTATTTTGTGTGTGTGTGTGTGAATGTTGCCTGCGTATATTTAAATGTTCCATGTGGGTGCCTGAGGAGGACAAAAGGAGTTGGACACCCTGAAACTGGAGTTACAGGCAGCTATGTGAGCTGCCACGTGGATTCTGGGAACTGAATCTGGATACCCTGTAAGGGCAGCAGGTGCTGCTGAACCTTCTCTCCAGCCCTCCTTACTGTTACTATTCCTTTGTTTGTTTCAAGACAGGGTTCTCTGTGTGGTTTTGGTGCCTGTCCTGGATCTTGCTCTGTAGACCAGGCTGGCCTCAAACTCACAGAGATCCATCTGCCTCTGCCTCCCAAATGCTGGGATTACAGGCGTGTGTCACCACCACCCAACTTCTTTTTTTTCCTTTTTTTGTTCATGTTTTTTTATTTGTTATAGGACTTTTTTTTTTGAGACAGGGTCTCACTTTGTGTCTTAGGGCTTTTATTGCTGTGAAAAGACACCATGACCATGACAACTCTTATAAGGAAAACATTTAATTGGAGTGGCTTGCTTACAGTTTCAGAGGTTCAGTCCATTGTCATGATGGGGAACATGATGGCATGCAGGCAGATATGGTGCTTGAGAAATAGCTGAGAGCCTATATCTTTCAGGCAACAGGAAGTTGACTGACAAACTTGATGGTATCTTGAGCATAGGAGACCTCAAAGCCTACCCCCACAGTGACATACTTCCTCAGCAAGGCTATACCCACCCCAAGAAAGCCACACAAACTAATAGTGCCACTCTCTATGAGATTATGGGGACCAGTTTCATTCAAACTACCACATTCCAGTCCCTGGTCCCCATAAGCTGGTAACAGTATCATAATGCAAAATGCATTTAGTCCAACTTCAAAAGTCCCATGGTCTGTCACAGTCTCAGCGTTTTAAAGTCCAAAGTTTAAAGTCTCTTCTGAGATTCATGCAATCTCTTAACTATAGTCCCCTATAAAAAATCAAAATAAAAAAACAGATCACATACTTCCAACATAAAATGGCATAGGATATACATTACTCTTCCAAAACACAGGAAAGGGAGCATAGCAAGGAAATACTGGACCAAAGCAAGACTGAAAACCAGCTGGACAAACTCCAAACTCTGCATCTCTGTCTGATGTCAAAACACTCTTAGGATTTCCAATTCCCTTCAGCATTTTTGACCGAAACACACTTCTTTTGGGCTGGTTCCACTCCCTGTTAGCAGTTCTCCTTGGCAGATATCCTATGGCTATGGTATTTCAAACATCTTGGGGTCTCCAAGGCAATCCAGGCTTCAACTTCATAACTTCACACAATGGCCTCTCTAGGCCTCCATTCAGGGACACCCCCGACACATGCCTACCTAGTCTTAGCAGCTTTATTCCATAACTCCTTTCTTTTATCATTAACTCTAAATCCAGAACCGAATGGCCAAAGCTGCCACGGTCTGCTCTTGCTGGTGCTAGAACGTGGCTCCCTTGTTCAGTTAACATCTTCAACAGCTTCTTGTCCTTCACTACCTAAGTTTGGCTCTCCTGAAACTTGCTCTGTAGACCAGGCTGGCTTCAAACTTAAAGAAAATTAACTGCCTCTGGAGTGCTGGGATTAAAGGATGAGCCACCATACCCAGTGATAGACTCCCCCCACACCCCCCCCCTTTTTTTTTCCTATGTAACCCCAGCTGTTCTGGAACTCAAGAGATCTGACTGCCTCTGCCTCCTAGTGATAGTTTTAAGGCTTAATGGCTTTACCCAAGTTTGGAATACAGTTTAAAATTGTTATCATTGTCTCTAAAACACTACACAAATTGTCTCAGACTTAACACTTCATCATGTGTATTATACCTTGACTATTCTGTCCTAAACATTCAGTCTCTGAGTAAGCAGGCCTTGCCCTGCACCCTTCAAACATTACTTACATGTTCCTTACCATACCCCACTTGACTTCTTCATGAATATTAGTTTAACTTCCTCAGGTAAATTATACATTTTCTAGGCATAGGCGTTTTATTTTCAGATTTTGTTTCCTCAGCATTCAATAGCTTAATGTAGTTGTGAGTGTATAGTAGCTAATCAGTAAATTTGTTTGTTTGTTTTCTTTTCAGTACTGGAGATTAACCCTGAGTTAATTAATAACTAAAATACATTAATAAGGAGAGGGCCTGAGGCATGGTAGACAAACACTTTACCACTGAGCTATAGCCCTATGCAGTAAATGCTTTTGTAAAATAAAAAGATACTTCTTCCTTTCTCTTTTCTCTGTATGTGTACACATGTGCCATGACACACATGTGTCAGTCAGAGGACTATTTCTGAGAGTTGGTTCTCTTCTTTCTATAGTGTTGGCTCCAGGGATCAAAATCAGGTTGGCTTGGTAGCAAGGGCCTTTCCCTGCTGAGCCATCTTTCTAATCTATAAATACTCCTTTGATAACCAGATGTTATATTTATTATAGTCAAGTTATGTCTTTGGTGTTTAGAACAATATATAGCTGAATAGTAGGAATTCAGCAAATAATTGCTGAATGAAGAAATGAGTAAGTATAGTCTCTACATTTAAAGGCAGCCAAAGCTTTCCTTAGAGCTTTCTTACATCTTTGGTTATAGCATTGAGTATCATGGTATAAAGCATTTCTTCCTTCATTGCAGAATTTAGAGGATAGAAGACATGAAACTGATAATATTTTAGGTGATTTGAGTATACATTTAAAAATAATTTTTATTTATTTTGTGTATATTTATGTGTATGAATATGGGTACATAAGCATAAATTTTTGAACATCTTAAATTTTATTTTTTTGAAACAGCATCTCTCACTGTAGCCCTGGATGGCCTAGAACATTATCCCAGTCTGGCCTTGAACATGTATTAGCCTTCCTGCCTCAGTCTCCTTAGTGCTGATATTACAGGCATGAGCCACAAAAGTCACATTCTCATTCTTATTCTCTCTCTCTCTCTCTTACTTAATAAATAGATTTTTTTTTTTTTTTAAATCTCAAGGAAACAAGAAAGGCTAGTATGGTGAACTCATATTTAACCTATCACTCAACTTCTACAGATATCAACATTTTGGCAATTTTGTTGAAGTAAGGTTTGGTTCTATTTTATTTATTTCTAGCCATTTTTCCTTTGTTAGGTCCATTTGTTTCCTCTAACCTTTTTCCTGATTATTTGTTCTCTGCATTTAATCTTTTCTAATTTATTTAGTATATTGGTACTAAGTTAATTTTTATATCAAATCATATTTCAGTGTACCTCCTGCATAACCCAGGAAATATCATACTGTATATACAAATAAAAGAGAGGGGACTGGAGAGATAACTCAGTGGTTAAGAGATGGCTGTTTTTCCAGAGGACCCAGGCAGGTTTGATTCCCAGCACCCACAGAGCAGCTTATAACCATCTCTAACTTCAGTTTCATGGGATCTGACCCCTCCTCCAGTCTCCTGAGACATACATTCAGGCAACATATCCATACAAAGAAAACAAAGTTTAAAGAGAGAGAGGAGAGAAAGAAAGAGCTGCGCAGATGGACAGACCTGAATTTATCTTGGAGTTTGAGATCTTTCTTATGTGAGACCACTCTAATGAACTTTATCTCCTATCTTTAGCATAGATCCTGATAGCATGTAAGCTAGCTAGCTAGCCTACCTCCATTCTCCCTTTCCTTTTTTCCTTCATCTTTCCAGTGAAAAAATACAGAACTGAAGAAGTAGGGTAGCTTATTCTAATGGGCACTAGGAACACAAATATATTTATATATATGCCAAACACTTATATACATAAGATCAAAATTTAAAAACATTAAGAAAACAGCAGAATTAAAAAGAAAAGATCTGTATTTTTATAGATCAATAAGCTCACTCTATTTTATAAAAGTCTCTAGTTTTCATTCAGATTTGCCAGATATATACCTAAGTTTTTAGACAAGTCATATAGTCTTGTCAAACTTTATCTATTTTTTTTTTTTTTTTGGGTAGCAGGAATAAAAATTTTTGAGAGAAGTTATACAGATTTTGTGAATCTTTAATTTTTTTAAGGTTTATTTTTTTATTATGTACACAGAAGAGGGTGCCAGATCTCATTACAGATGGGTGTGAGCCACCATGTGGTTGCTGGGAATTGAACTCAGGACCTCTGGAAGAATAGTCAGTGCTCTTAACCTCTGAGCCATCTCTCCAGCTATCTTTAATCTTTTTATAGCATAGTTAAAACATTTTTAGAGAAGTTACATAGAGTTTGTGAATCTTTAATATTTTTGTAGTAGGATTTAAAAAGTTTATTTTTTTGGTTTTTTATGTCTGGGTATTTTACCTGCATGTATATTTGTGTTCCACATGCATGCCTAGTGCCCTTGGAGGACAGAAGAGGTGTTGTATCTCCTGGGACTGTTGTTACAGACAGTTGTGAACTCCCATGTGGATGCTGGGGACCAAACTTAGGTCCTCTGGAAGAGCAGCCAGTGTTCTTTAGTTGCTGAGCCATCTCTCCAGCCCTGTACTGGATTTTGAACTGACCTTGAATTCAAATATATTTGTTGTTTGTTTTTATATATTTTAATTATTTTTGCTCTATTGAACCCAAGGTCCCTTGCATGCTAGGCAAATATTCTATCATTATACCCCAGTTTCTTATTCTTTGTTTTTAAACAGAGGCAAAAGAACCAAAGGATAATAAGGAGGCATCGAGTCCTGATGATTTGGAACTTGAGTTGGAGAATCTAGAAATTAATGATGATACCTTGGAGTTAGAAGGTGGAGATGAAGCTGAAGATCTTACAAAGAAACTCCTTGATGAACAAGGTAAAGGGCTATTTTATCAGTTTTTATTTTTTGTTATTTTTCACACAAACCTCTTGCCTAAAAATATGGATCTTTTCTTTTTAAATCTCTGTTATTTTCTTAATGTTTTTTAAAATTTATTTTATTTTATGTGTATGAGTGTTTGGCATGTATGTTTATATGTCACCATTTGTGTTCCTGGTGCTCATGGAATTCAGAAGAGGGCATCAGATTTCCTAAAAATGGAGTTAGGGAAGGTTATGAGCCATTGTCTGGGTGATGGGACCCGAACCCCAGTCCCCTGTAAAAGTAATAAGTGTTCTTAACCACTGAGCCATCTCTCCAGCCTCATTTTGGTCTTTAATTATCTTCTTTTCTGTTGTCTTTACTCAGTCGCTATGTAGAATTTGATTTAAGATAGAATCTTACTTAATAGTATGTGACTGTTAGCTTTACTGATCATGTGTATTACAAACATTGTAATTATAAATATGTTAAACTTTTTTTTTTTGTTTTGTTTTGTTTTGTTTTTCAAGACAGGTTTCTCTGTAGTTTTGGAGCCTGTCCAGGACTAGCTCTGTAGACCAGGCTGGCCTCGAATTCACAGAGATCCAGCTGCCTCTGCCTCCCGAGTGCTGGGATTACAGGCATGCGCCACCATCGCCCGGTTAAACTATTTAATACTTTCCCAACAACTTGCTAGCATTGTCCTAATATTTAAGTGTGTGTGTGTGTGTGTGTGTGTGTGTGTGTGTGTGTGTGTGTGTGTGTATTTCCATGTATATAGAAATCAGGTGACAACCTGGGGCGTTGGTACTTGTTTTTCGCCTTCTTTGAGACAGGGCCTCTTTTTTGGTCTTGGCCTCCTAGGCCAGCTACCTGGCCTGAGTTTGAGGATTCTCCTGTCTTCAGCTCCCATCATCCCTAGGAACAGTGAGATTTACAGATTGGTGTTGCAGTGTCTGACCTCATGCAGATTTCTGCGGAGTCAAACTCAGGCTCTCATACTTAAGTACTTAACTCTGACATCAGCCTCAAATATTTTGATTCTATTACAGTCTTTATTAGGACTTGCCGTAAATATGTTTTAAAGTTACCTTAAAATTTTTGAGATAGAAATGACTAGAATTTTATTGTGTCAGTGTTAATTTTATGTCTTTTAAATTGAGTTGTTTTTTACTTATTAATTAAAAAGTACATTTGTTTCTAAATATTTTCTTTTGATTTTATTTTTAATATCTTGTTTTTGCAGTATAAGGGAATCAAATCCAAGGCCAGGCAAGTGCTATACCACTGAGCTTACATCTCAGCAACTATTGAGTTTTTTAGGATTCTTTTTTTTTTATAGTTTTGGTTGTGAGCCTAGCCTTTAACGACTGAGCTATCTCTCCAGCCCAGGATTCTTTTTTTTTTAAAGAGTTATTTTTATTTATTTGAACATGTATGTATCCATGTGAATGTATGACACATGTGTGTGCAGGTGCTCACAGAGGCTAGAAGAGGGTGTTGGGTTCCCTAGAGCTGGAGTTATAGGCAATTGTGAACTGTCTGACATGCCTGCTGGGAACTGAATCACTGTCCTCTAGAAGCACAGCAAGTGCTAACTGCTGAGCCATCTTTCCACTCCTCGTTAGGATTTGTAATTAGAAGGATACCTCCTATTATTAGTATTTATTTTCTCTTTGTTTGCTTCATTGTTTTATAGAGCAGATTTTGTTCTTCTGTATCAGCAAGGAGAGGGATGGGCATGGCTAGTAAAGTCAGGCCTAAATCATACCAGCTAATGACACCAAAGAAGAGTTTCTTTCACTGACTATGTATCACTATCACAGGACTTTAGTTCTGTGCTGTGCTTATACAGTTGGTCCATTGAATGATAGTGTGCTATGCTTTGGCAGTGTCCACCCTCAAAATCACACAGTATGGGAGGCTTAGTTCTTTAAAGGCAAGGGTTGGTAGAACTATTGTAGAACATGAGAAAATAAATGTCAGGCAGATAAAAATACTAGATTTACTATAAAGCTGTATGCATTTTTTGAATAATTTTTTTATTTTTTGTGTATGTTTAGGATAAAACTTGTTTATTTATAGTTAGTATCTGAAATAGTGACTTGATATTATGATTTTAGGGCTGTCCAATATCCTCAGCCCTCTAGAAGTACTTCATAAAATGTTTTTTTCTGCACTGGAGAGAGAGAGCTCAGTGGTAAAGAATGCTGGGACCAGAGTTTGGATCCTAGCACCTGTATAACATGTTGGACATGTTGTCCTCGTGCTTATCACCCCAGTACTCTGGGAAGCAGAGATAGGATCATTGGCACTTGGGGTGTCAGCCTGGCCAAAAGACATAAGTTCTAGATTCAGGAAGAGATTGGACACCTGACTCCCCTCCACCCCTCTGACCTCTGTACAAGCATGCACATTTGCAAATACACATGTGCATACACCATACCACATATCCTCTAGATGGTCCATTTTTCAGATCACTTAATAGTTGGATACTTTTGTTCTTAGAATCTCTATTTTTTTTAACCTATCCAAAAACTGATTTTGTATTAGAACAAGAAGATGAAGAAGCCAGCACTGGATCTCACCTCAAACTCATAGTAGATGCTTTCCTCCAGCAGTTGCCCAACTGTGTCAACCGAGATCTAATTGACAAGGTATTCTTTTTTTTTAATGAACTTTTTATTTAATTAAATTTGATAATTTTTAGAAAGTTAAAATTACATTATTTCCTTCTATTCACTTTCCTTCCTCCAACTCCTCTTGTGTTGTCATTTCTCATGCTCTCATGTTCCTGGCTTTCTCTTTGTTACTGTTAGGTATATGTGTGTGCATAAATACATAAAGTTAGGGGGCTTCTTCCTGGTGTGTGTGGGACTGCTTCTCCTGCTTTCAACATTTCTTAGTTGCCTGTAGTTGTTTAAAAGGTTTTCTTATCCTTATATAATTTTACAAAAGCACATAGACTATGAATAGTCTTACACTGTCAAATATCATCCCTCTCCCCCACCCCCCAAACAGGATTTCTCTGTGTAACTTTGTGCCTCTCCTGGAACTCACCCTGTAGCCCAGGCCAGCCTCGAACTCACAGAAATCTGCCTGGCTCTGCCTCTCGAGTGCTGGGATTAAAGGCGTGCACCACCACCACCTGGCATATCAGTGGTTTTTAGGCTATTGCAGCCATACAGTGAACTATTTTATTTGCAGAGGGAGTCTTTTGTCAGAGTAAATATAGATAAAATTGGAACTAGTTGTATATTCTTTGTTTGGAAGTGGAAGTAGCTCCAGATTCCTGTTGGCCTGACACCTTTCCCCTTCACACAGGGACCTTCAGTTTTAAAAATGTGGTTTTAGATGAGAGTTTCTTAAAATGTGCTACATAGATTTCTGGTGGCACCTGAGGCCACCAATCTTTTCATGATATTCAGAGTGCCCCATTTTTTACAGTTTTGGTGTTTGCAAACATGGTGGTGAGGAATGTTGCTAGTATTATACATGAATGAAGGCATTAGCACCATTTTATTCTTTACACCTATGAATTGTAATTTTTAAAAATGGTAACTTTTATGTAATAACCCTACTAATTCTATAAAAATGAGTGATTTTATTACATTTCAACTTCAGATTATATTTCCATATATGTTTTCTTTTTTAATGATTTATATTTTTTATTTTATGTACATTGTTGTTTTGCCTGCATATATGTCTGGGTGAGGGCGTCGGATCCCATGGAACTGGAGTTAACAGACCGCTAGCTGTGAACTGCCATGTGGGTGCTGGGAATTGAACCTGGGTCATCTGGAAGAGCTGCCAGTGCTCTTAACCTCTGAGCCATCATTCCAGCTCTATGTTTTCTTTTCATTATCATCAGATACTTGTTTTGTTTTGTAAGAAAGGGTCTTGGTATTTAGCCAGGCTGTCATGGAATTTGCTATGTAGACCCAGGGTTGCCTGCCTAGAATTTGCAACCCATCATATTTGGGTTGTTCTAGTTTGTACTGTTCTAGTTTGCTTCTCTGTTGCTGACCAAAAGCAACTTGGGGAAGAAAAATTCATTTTCATCCTATAGGCTACAGTCATTCTTGAAGGAAGTTAGGGCAGGTACTGAAATAGTGCAGGAAGCTGAAGCAGAAGCCATAGAGGACTGCTTGCTCATTGGCTGTCTTCTGGGTTTGTGTTCAACTCCCTTCTTACACAGCCCAAGCCCACATGCCTAAGGATGATGATGGTGGTGTGGGGATAGTACTTCCCACAATAGGCTGGACCCATCTGCATCAGTTAGCAATCAAGAAATGCCTCAAAGTTATTCCCACAGGCCAGTCAATGGAGGCAATGCCTCATTTGAAGTTTCTTTTTCCCAGGTATGTTAAGTTGACAACCAAGATTAGCTATCATGTGTATATATCCTTTTAATCTGACAAAATGGGAATTTATATAAAGCATTTCTGTCTCTAGGAAAATACTGGTTAGATTGAGTTGCAAGTTCAACAAGTTGTTTTCATCATAGAATGCTATTTTATTAGGAAATAATGGCCATCTGTGGATACTCAAACATATATTTAGTAGAAATTTTTCTGAAATTGACAAAATGCATTTATTACTTCAAGAAAAACAACTAAAAATATATATTGCCAATGATCGGATTAGTTTCCAAAGCTCTAATCACAGTTTCCTAGTTATTTTCTGAAGACATTTTATTCATGGTATTTTTCTCTGGAAGATTTCTATGATGTTTAATTGTGTAATTTAAGAATATCACATGTGTATTTATAAGTTATGCATGGCTGTAAACTGATACTTTATTATCTGTGTACATTGCCAAAAATCATGTATGAGGGTTAAAGATCTACTCAGTGCAAGATAAAACAGTGGATTTTAATGTAAATGAACACAAATGCTAATTGATAATAGTTTTAGATTTCACTTTGTAATTACCTTTAAGTAACTGTTACATGTCAAATTTTGGTATAGTATAAAAGTAATTACAGAAAAAGTAATTATAAAAGTCCCACATGGTGGTGCAATCCTATCATCAAGAGACAGAGGTAGGATTTAGAGGTTGAAGATAGTCTCGGCTGTATATTTATTACTATTTAGTAAAATCCTGTCTCAAAAGAAAAGTAATTGTGATGACTGAGGTTTTTGTTCACTTGTTTTTTCTTTTTTGTTTTTGTTTTTTGTTTGTTTTTGCTTTTAGACATAGGGTTTCTCTGTGTAACCCTGGCTATCCTGGAACTCGCCCTGTAGACCAGGCTGGCCTCAGAAGTTAGAGATTTGCATGCCTCTGCTTCTGCCTCTTGAGTGCTGGGATTAAAGGCATTTTAATCATTTTGTATGTGTGTGTGGCCACACAAATGCCGTGGCATGCATGTAGAGTTCAGAGGGAAACTTTGGAAATTGGATCTCTCCTTCCATGTGCTTTCTGGGGATTGGCCTCAGACCATAAGCCTTGGCATCAAGAGCCTTTACCCATTGAGCCTTAGTCTTATTTTTCCAACTTTCAAATGACAAGGATGAGGGACAGTAGGACCTATGTACTATTCATATGTAATGAACAATGTAAAATTATTTGTGTGTATATGATGTCATTGACTATGAATATTTTCCTAGGTTTTAATTCCCCTAGCCATAAATCTAAGGGTATAAATTAGTTCATTAAAAATAATTTTTTAATGATTTATTTTATTTTATTTTATTTTTGAGCTGAGGATCAAACCCAGGGCCTTGTGCTTGCTAGGCAAGCGTTGTACCACTGAGCTAAATCCCCAACCCCTAATGATTTATTTTTATTTCATGTGTCATGTTGGTGCTGAGAATTGAACCCAGGTTATCTGGAAGAACAGTCAGTGCTCTAAACCGCTGAGCCATCTCACCAGCCCCATAAATTAGTTCTTATCTCAGTCAGAAATGTTTTATTTCGTATTTTCTGCTTTTTGGATTTATTTTTAGTTTAAAATTTATGTGTGTGAATGTATGTGATGTTTGTTGGTGCCCATGGAAGCCACAAGAGGGAGTCAGATCTCCTGCATCTGGAGTTACAGGCAGTTAGTTAGTGATGCCAAATGGGTTCTGGGAATAAAATGTGAGTACTCTGAGGTTTTTGTTGTTGTTGTTATTTTGAGACAATGTTTCTCTGTGTATCCCTGGCTGTCTTGGAACTCTTTGTAGACCAGGCTTGTCTCTAACTTAGAAATCTGCCTGCCAAGAGTGCTAGGATTAAAGACATGCATGCATTGCCACCACCACCCAGCACTTGGACCTTGGTTCTCTGAAAGAGCAGGAAGTGCTCTTTACCACTATTGTGTGTGTATGGACACCTTTGCCATGCACTTGTTTGGCAGTAGGAGTTGGTTCTGTCCTGTAGTGTGGATTCTGAGGATGAAGCTCAGGTCAGGCTTGATGGCAAGTACCTTTACCTAACTCAGACCCATTGGCCAGTATATATAATAATGAGAAAAGAGTTTTATATTTTCTTGATTCTGGCAACCATTCTAATTTTTTAAATTTTCTTTGCTTCCTTTTAAAATTTACTTATTTTTATGAATATGGTGTTTTGCCTACACATATGTCTGTGTACCATGTGCAAGCCTGGTGCCCACAGAAGCCCTAAGAGGGTGTCAGAATCTCAGAACTGTAGTTACCCATAGTTGTAAGCCTCCTTATGGGTACTAGGAATTGAACCCAGGTCCTCTGAAAGAGTAACCAGTGTTCTTAATTGCTGAGCTATCTATCTCATCTATGTTGTTATTTTCTGTAGTTTCTCTAATCTTTAAGTAAATCAAAGACATATTTGTGTTCTCTAGTTACTGTGTTATTGTTCTGAAATCTGCTGATGGAAAAATATTCCCAGACATGGGTCACTCGGTATCCATTCAAATGAATTCTGAGCCTACTTGATTCATATGTTGTTTTCTTCACAGGAGGTGAATCACTTTTGTGGATATTCACTCATAAGCAATTCACTTTTAGCTTATAATTATATATATCATTTATCCCAAAGTAAAGAATTTTCTTAAGTGACTTCTGTGAGGAATGGCATTCTTTTTTTCCCCTATGAATTTGATGACCAGAAAATTTATCTTTGCTTAAAGTAAAACATTGATTATTGAGTTCTAATTTTATTTACTTGAGCATTTGAAACAAGTTTTCAAAAAGCTGTTTAATGAGTTGTCATGCAACAAATAAACAAATTCAACCAACCTTACTTGCTTCTCATTTATCCTTATATGGTAGGCACTGACTGGCCTGGAATTTTTACCACCTTGCCTCTGTCTCTTGAGTACACGGGTATGTGCCACCATACCTGGATTCTTGTTTTTTGTTTGTTTGTTTGTTTTGTTTTTTATTTATTTAACTTTATTTCATGTGCATTGGTGTGAGGGTGTCAGATGCCCTAGAACTGGAGTTACAGACAGTTTTGAGCTGCCATGTTGGTGCTGAGAGTTGAACCCAGGTCCTCTGGAAGAGCAGTCAGTGTTCTTAACTGCTGAGCCATTTCTCCAGCCCTGGATTCTTGTTTTTAAAGCTATCTTCAAATATATTAATTCTGGAAGTTTTCCTACTCTAGTGTTTTTTTTCATTTCATATAAACCCTGTGTGTACTAGATACTTACATTCTGTACTTAGCTTCTGATATGTGGAACATTAAAATTTTTCGTTATATTTATTGAGAGACAGTGTGTGTGTGTGTGTGTGTGTGTGTGTATGTTTGTGTGAGAGAGACAGAGAGCTGGTACTGCTCCAGGGAATTTAGAGGATAGCTTATGGGAGTTGATTCTCTTCTACTGTGCATTAGGTCCAGGGGATTAAACGCAGGTTGTCAAGCTTGGCAGAAAGTGCCTTATTCTTTTGAGCTATCTTGCCAGCCCCCCACATAGAACACTTTAACACAGCTTTCTGTGTGTGTCCAACTGGCTTTGATAATTACAGTAAGAAAAGTCTTAGCTGGGCAGTGGGTGGTACATGCCTTTAATCCCAGCACTTGGGAGGTAGAGACAGGCAGATTTCTGAGTTTGAGGACAGCCAGGGCTACAAAGAAAAGTCTTTATTGCGTTGTCTGTTTTCATGAAATTCATTTAGATAGGTAATAGAAGGTAAGTAGAGGCATCCTTCTGTTGGCTGGTTCCACCTCAGTAGATTCAACCAACCATAGGTAGTAATTATTTTTTTGGGGGGGGGGATCTGCATCTGTCCTGAACACATACACTTTTTTAGGTTGACATTATTATCTATAATTATAAAGCATTTACATTGTATTCCTGTCAGTAATCTAGAGATGACTTAAAGTATGTGGGAAGATGTGTCTAGGTTACATGCAAACACTATACTATTTTACATAAGCAACTTGAGCACCTGCAAATTTGCATATCCTGGGAGATTTCTAGAACCAATCTTCTGTGGATACTCAGGGACAATGGTACCAGCTAATTAATGTTTCTATTTTCTAAGAACTTTCTAGAATATAAATCTTGTCTTGTTTTTTCTTTTTATATTTATATTAGATTTAAGACATTGATGAAATACTAGTCTCAGTTTAGTTCCTAAAATAGTGTTTTGGTTGTCTTTATTAGCACTAGTAGCTTTCTTTACTTATGTTAAATATTCTTGATGTAACCCAGGGCCTCCCACATGCTAAGCAAGCATTTTGCCACTGAATTGCAGCATAAACTGATTCACTTGTTTTTAGGCACTGACTTGTCATATACTCATGGTAGGTTTTGAAGCTACCTTTAAATTCTATTCCGAATACAAAGTTGCATTTTTTTTTTTTTTTAAGTAGGAAATATATAGTTTTAGACTTGTAGAAAGAAAAGACTTTTAGGCTTAATGATTTTGTAGTTTGGGATGTGTTTATTGTTTATAATACTAATGTCTTAAAAACTATTTTGGAATGTTTAAGACCAATTAAAACATTGACTTAGGGTTTTTACTTTTAGTAACTGAGTCGAGGATTTTTTTTTAAAAGAAAATTGTTCTTTTTCCTTTAGGCAGCCATGGATTTTTGCATGAACATGAACACAAAGGCAAACAGGAAGAAGTTGGTACGGGCACTCTTCATAGTTCCTAGACAGAGGTCAGTATTTAAAGCAGTAATTTGTTGGTAGTGATGTAAGATCAACATTCTTATTGGTTATTTCTTTAAAATGATCGCATGACTTAGTTTTATTAGTTCAATAGGCATTATTATTATTAGCAGATTCCCAGGACTTTTATTAATTTTTTTGTCTTGTTTTGCTCTTATGGAAGTATTTTCTTCTAATATTTACATCCTATTTTAAGAGAAAGTATTGCATAATTAAAACAACTTGGTGCATGTGCTTCTGCACGCTGGAGCCCCAGCACTCGGGAGGAGGCTGAAGCTCATAGATGAAGTATTTGAGGACAGCCCAGGCATACAGTCGAGATCCTTACCTCAAAAAACAAAACAGGCGCGAATTGGTGACTTATACCTTTAATCCTAGCACACTAAGGCTGAGACAGGTAGGTCTCTGTGAGTTCAAGGCCAGCCTGATCTATATAGTGAGCTCCAGGCCAACCAAGGCTGCATACTGAGATCCTGTCTCCAAAAAAGAAAAAAAACCATAGCAAAATCCCTTTCTTGGATTCCCTCTCATGTCTGGAGGACATAGTTTTGTATACTGTAAGCTGCAGGAAGGAAGCCATATTTGCTGCTTTATCTCTAGCACTTAACACAATGTTTTGTTTTTGTTTGTTTGTTTGTTTGTTTGTTTGTTGCCAGAGCTGAGGACTGAACCCAGGGCCTTGTGCTTGCTAGGCAAGCACTCTACCACTGAGCTAAATCCCCAACCCCCACTTAACACATGTTTGATATGCATAAGTTGATAAAATTATGTGACGTTTACTTTTAATGCCCTTTTTAAAAATGTAGTTTGGAGATTGAATCTTAATTCTCTTTTATTTCCGAGACAGAGTTTCACTGTGTAGCCCTCACTGACCTGGAACTCGTTCCATAGACCAGGTTGGTCTTGAACTGCTTCTGCCTCCCAAGTGCTGGGATTAAAGGCAGGTGCCACCACCTGCAGGCTCAATCTTAATTTTTTTTTTTTTTTTTTTTTTAATTTATTATGTATACAGCCTGTATTACTGCAGGCCAGAAGAGGGCACCAGATCTCATTACAGATGGTTGTGAGCCACCATGTGGTTGCTAGGAATTGAACTCAGGACCTCTGAAACAGCAGTCAGTGCTCTTAACCTCTGAGCCATCTCTCCAGCCCTCAATCTTAATTCTTAATTCCTCTTTTGAAATCCTGATACTTATAGTGACTTCTATAGAGTCACCTAGTGAATATCCTTTGTTTTCCCCACTTCCAGAGGGGAATGCTTTCTACTGTGTGGGACTCCTTTGTTTTTTATTGGGAATGGTGACTCACCTTTAAGCCTTATTACAGTAGCTGTCTTGCTGAACAGTGCCCTTTTTTCCTTGGTGTAAAATAGATGTAGTGTTCTTTAGTGTCCTTCTAACATTTCTCCATGGAGGAAATCAGGTACATCCTATTACAGCTGTTGACTTGCTGAATGCATTGTTACTGGACTATGAAAACAATCATCTCTTCAGGAGACAGAGAATGAAAGCTTTGAATTTTGCACATATCTGTAAATAGCTGGGTATTGTTGTATGTGCCTATAAACCTAGAAATTGAGAGCCTGAGGCAGAAGGTTTGCTCTAAGTTTGAGGCTCATAAATAGTAAGCTCAAGGATAGCTTGGGCCACAGAGCAAGATCCTCTCTCAAAATGAAAAACAAAAAATAAATGCTTTGTTTAAAAACATTTGAATTAGTTTTATATGCTATTTAAAAAATTAGTTACAGTGGGCATGGTGGCGCACATCTTTAATCCCAGCACTTGGGGCCAGAGGCAGGAGGATCTCTGTGAGTTTCAAGGCCAGCCTAGTCTACAAAGTGAGTTCCAGGACAGCCAAGGCTCCACAGAGAAACCCTGCCTCAAAAAACCACACACACACATTCATTCTCTGTCTCTCTGTCTCTCTCTCTCTCTCTCATATTCTCAATACCAGAAGTCTAACTAACACATCTTTTATCCCTCATCTTCCTGTTTACCCAATTTCCATGTCTGCTAGTGGAAGATCACTGTCTTGGTTCTCAGATATATCCTGCTCAGGTTTCTTTTTCATAGACAAGAAAATACAAGTTTAGATTCTTACTTCTTCCTTTTTACACAGAGAGTAACCTCTTATGTGTATCTTTCATTACTATGAAAAGATCTCCTTTATTCATTTTTATAAGGCTGCATGAAGTGTTTCTCTTCATGGATGTATCATATTTAACCATTTCAGGCTTTCCAGGCTTTTCCTGTTATTGACAAAGGTATATTTGTACTTCCTTTTTTCTCTTATTTGTGTTAGCCAGTGGCTTATCAGTTTTGTGTTTTTTCACTGTCAAAACTTCCCTTAGCTTTTAGATATATCATTAATTCTATTGTTTTACTATTAATAATTTTTGGCTTTTATTTTTATTTTTCCTTCTTTGGGATTATTTTATTTATTTTGTTTCTTTTCTGTTAACTTCATATAAATCTTGGCCTTTGAGTGTGGATCTGTAGTTCTGTTCTGTAGTTTTTATATATGTTGACTTAATGTTTCCTAGAAATTCTGCATCTTTCTATGATACATGTATAATTTGGCTTGTCTCTGAAGAAGATGGTCTGGTCCCTAGTGATGCTAGAATTACAAGCACCCACCAGTCTCTTGTTATTCTAATTCTCAGTCTCCTCATTCCCATAAATTCAGAAACTTTTCTTTATCCCTTGAATAAGAGAGATAACTGGAGCCCTCAAAGGTGGTCAGGGTTGGAAGAGGTGGGGGAAGTACACAAGAGTAGGTTTAGTATAAGCTGGTTAGACTATTCTGGGCTAAGAATTTTAGGGGTAACTCTTTGAGCTATCTGGATCGTGTAAGGTTGGCTTGAACTCTGTTGAAAGACCAAGGAAATTCTTTTTATCATCTGTTTAGAATCCTGGCTTCCTTAACCATCCATGCATATATCTTCTTTGTTCCTCCTTCCTATGCATTTTGTTTATCCTCCTCCCTAAAGAGGAAGTATCTTACAGAGTGTCTATTCTTCTGTATCTGGGATTCCTTTCATCTAACTGACCTGGCCAACCCAGAATAGATTGTTTAGTAGTTATTTTACTGACTATGACCATGAGTCCATAAGTTATATGTGGATCATGGTAGCTGTTTTATCTAGTCTGTACAGTTTGTTGAGGAAAATGCTGAATCTTAAGGACTTTTATCTTTCTTTTCCCTTTTAAATAAGAACTTTGGGGACGATGGCTCAGCAGTTAAGAGCATTGGCTGATCTTCAGGAGAACCCAGGCTCAATTCCTAGCATCCACATAGCAGCTCACAGCTGTCTGTAACTCCAGTTCCAGGAGATCCACAGACATACTCAGAGATCCTCACACAGACATAAATGCAGGCAAAACAATCAGTGCTCATGAAATAAAAATAAATCATTAAAAGATGTAAAAATATGACAGGCGGTGGTGGTGCATGCCTTTAATCCCAGCACTCGGGAGGCAGAGGCAGGTGGATCTCTGTGATTTCGAGGCCAGCCTGGTCTCCAAAGCGAGTTCCAGGAAAGGTGCAAAGTTACTCAGCGAAACCCTGTCTCGAAAAAACCAACCAACCAACAAACAAACAAAAACAAAACAAAACAAAAAATGTAAAAATATGGCTGACAACCATAAAAAAAAAAAAAAGAACTTTGCAGAGAAGTAATTCACTGAAGTATATGACTTGGGGCTGTAAGTATATGCACCCACTGCAATTTGTTTAAAACATTTTTGTATTCTAAAAGGAGTACTTAAGACCATAGCAGTTTCCTCTCTGACTCCTTCTGCCGCTCTAAGGAACCACAAGTCTGCCCTGTTTGTATGGTTCTGTCTGTACTGGACATTTCTTTTAAGTAGAATTATGCAGTACATGACCCCTTATGCCTGATTTGCCTTTATCATAGTGTTTTCAAGATATACAGATTTCCTAGCAGGGATCTGCACTTCATCCTTTCTGTAAAGCAGTAGTGTCCCATTGTTTTCAGCATCTACATTTTGTCTGTTTATTAGTTGATGTTATTAATTTGGTTATTTATACTTTTTTAACGATTAAGAACAATACATTTTTGATTGTGTAGGATTGATGTAGACATCTGTTTTGGTTCTTGGGTATATACCTAGGAGTAGCATTACTGAATCATACAGTAATTCCATTACTTATTAGTCATTTGAGTAACTGCCATATACTTTTACAATGGCTGTGCTGTCTTATATCCCCACCTGCAATGTGAGAGATGTAGTTTTTCTCCTTAAATTTTTAAAAATTTATTTCTTTTAGTTGGTTAGTTTACTCATTATTAGTGTGCATGTGCACGAGTCTTAAGTCACTGCCCTCATGGAGGTCAGGAACAGTTTTGAAGAGCTAGTTCTCTTCTCCATGTAGGGATGGAACTCAGGTTATCAGGCTTGGTGCCAAGCTCCTTCACTCAATGAGCCATCTCACCAGCTGGAACCTAGTTTCTCTGCATTTTTGCCCACAGTTGTTACAATCAGTTTTTACATTGCAGCCATACTAGTGGCTATGAAGTGAACCTCAGTGTGTGTGTGTGTGTGTGTGTGTGTGTGTGTGTGTGTGTGTGTGTGTCTGTCTGTGTTTGAATCTTTCATTTCTTGAGATGAGGTCTTGCTGTTGACCATGCTAGTCTTGAGTTCACGGGGAGTCAAGAAGTCTACTTCCCTTAGCCTTCTAAGTTCTGAGGACACAGATGCAGGGCACCGTAGCAGCATACATTATGGTTTGGGTGGTATATTGCCTGATGGCTAGTGATGCTTTTTTTTTTTTTTTTTTCATAAGCTTGTTGGCCATTTATTTACCTTTGGAACAATGTCAATTTAACATACATACTTCATTTTTGTCTTTTTGTTTTGATTTTCTTTTGAGGTAGGGCCTTTTGTAGCTCAGGCTGTTCTTGAACTTGCTAGGTAGCCAAGAATGATCTTGGCCTCTTACCTGGACATGTGCCACTATATCTGGTTTTATACAGAACTGGGAATTAAACCTTGAGCTTCATGCATCCTAGACGAGTACTTTACCAAGAGATCTCTATATATCCCTCTCCCTTCTAATTGTATTTGACTTCTTTTTAATGATACTCAGAGTACCTTCCCCCCATCAGATACCTAATTTGCAAATTTGGAGTGTTTTGTTGTTGTTACTATTCTCTGAGTTGTCTTTGTATTTTCTTGTTGTAATGTGTAGGACAGAAACATTTAAGTTTGATATAGTCCAGTTTTTACAATTCCCCCTCCCCTGCCCCCCATACAGGGTTTTTCTATGTGCCCTGACTATCCTAGAACTCACTCTGTAGACTAGGCTGACTTTGAACTTAGATCCCCCTGCATCTATCTCCCAAGTGCTGAGATTAAAGGTGTGAGCCACCACTGCCCCATTTTTTACAATTCTTAAAAGTATGAGCTGAAACAAGATTAAACTTTTAAGTTTTATTTTTCAGATTGTGGTGAAAGCCTCTCTACAGGCTGCTGTTGTAGCTCTTACCTTATTAATTTGAAAGACTCCTCAAAAATGAAGCCTAGGAATTTTCTTAAACATTTGCATATCGTTTTATAGTTAATTTGTAATAGCCATACCATGTAGAGACTTGAAGCTTTACATGAAATATTTAATCCTTTTTTTTTTGTTTGTTTGTTTTTTTGTTTTTTGTTTTTTTTTGAGACAGGGTTTCTCTGTAGCTTTGGAGCCTGTCCTGGACTAGCTCTGTAGACCAGGCTGGCCTCGAACTCACAGAGATCCACGTGCCTCTGCCTCCCGAGTGCTGGGATTACAGGCGTGTGCCACCACTGCCTGGCGAAATACTTAATCTTTAAATATACTATGTGTCTACCACCCAGATCAAATTATGCAACATTTTCATCATCCTGAAGCCATTTACCTAAGCTAGGTTTTGAGTTTAAAGTGAGAATCAGAGAAAGTACCTTAAAAATCTTTTTCCTTATTTTAATTACTGCTATACTGTATGTTTCTTTTAGTGACTTTAAATCCACATAGAGCTACAAGTATTGAGAGGTAGATGTTAAGAATATACTTAGAGTGATGTAAACACAACACTCTTCACATGTAAAATTTACACTTGATTCTAGAATAGGTGTTTTGTTTTGTTTTGTTTTTGACAGGGTCTTTCTGGCTGTCTTGGAACTCACTATGTAGACCAGGCTGGCCTCAAACTTATAGGGATCCGCCTGCCTCTCCTCACAAGTGCTGGGATTAAATGTTTTTTGACATTTTTTGTGAGATTTTTTTCAAATTGAGTTTCCTCTCTCACTAAATTTAAAATGGAAAGAATCAGAGATTTTGTTTTGATTTGGTTTTGCTTCTTTTATTCTATTAGTATGCTATACCACTTGGTGGCACTGTTTTATTTAGAATGTCAGGTCTATAAAAGAAAAAAAATGAACAACTTACTTGGATTTTAGAGAAAATGATCCTAGTCTTTATTTTATTTTGCCACTTTTGAATAATATCCTACTTTAGTATTATTTTTAAATTGTGTGTGTGTGTGTGTGTGTGTGTGTGTGGGTGTGTGTCCAAGCTAGGCCATAGTATATGTGGAAGGTATAATAGGACAGCTTGTAAGAGTTTTGTCCCTGGGTCCCCGGGATCAAACTTAAGTTGTCAGACTTGGTGACAAGTGCCTTTTCCCACTATGCCATCTTGTCAGCCCCTACTGTAATATTTCTCAAGCTGAAATTTTTTGTTATTATTGTTTTGTAGTGTTGGGAATCAAATCTGGGGTCTTGGTCATGATAAGATTCTCAGCAACTCTGAGCCCCTCTAATTTTTGTTTGTTTTGTTGTTTTGGTTTTGATATTTCGAGACAGAGTTTCTCTGTGTAGCCTTGGCTGTTATGGAACTCCATCTTTAGACCACAATGGTCTCGAACTCACATAGATCTGCCTGCCTCTGCTGGGATTAAAGACATGTGCCACTGCTGCCACCATCTGGCGGCACTCCTCCAGTTTTTAAATTGAGCTATAACACTATTCTTTCATATTCAGTTTTTTCCAAGGCATTTTGAGAAGAGATAAAATTAATGGCTTTCAACAGTTAAAAAAAAATTCAATTTTTAAAAGAGAAAAAGAGGTAAACTGAAGCAAGAGGTTTGTGAGTTCAAAGCTAGCCAGGCCTAGGAAGGTAGCAAGTTAAGGCCAGCTGTACCTGTATTTCTTGAGCTTAGTGACTGAATGGTGATCATTAACTGCAATAGTATATGTAAGTTTGTGATTCTTGGAAGTACAGGTGAGATTTTATTGTTTTAGTAGATTTTGTTTACATGTTTTTGTTTTTTTATGAAAGAATTTCTCTGAGATACAGCTCTGGCTGTCCTGGAATTCACTTTGTGGACCAGGCTGGTCTCTAACTCACTGAACTCTGCCTGCCTCTGCCTCCCAAGTGCTGGGTCTAAAGGTATGTGCTGCCACCACCTGGAAGGAGAGTTGTTTTTAAGTCATTCACTATTAACTATTAAAAATAATTATCAGTATCAGAAGATTATAGAATTCAGCTTTGAAAAGAAGGATCTAAGTTATTTCCCATTTACTTTTCAGAAAATTCAAATTAGATGAACTGTGTCTATGACTTTATTAGATGAATTGTCTTGCTTTTAGATTTTATTGCACTGTATTGCCATGCAGAAAATTACTCTTTGTGAGGCCTAGTGGCATGGGGCTATCATCTCCGATACTTCAGAGAGTGAATGAAGCAAAAGAACCTCAAGTTCAGTGTCTAACTGACCTTGAGAGAGCTTGGTCAGCCTTTTCAACCTAGTAAGACCTTTTCTCTAGAAGCAAGGTGAGGTCAGGATGTTTGCCTAGAGCAAATGAGGTCCTAGATTCAAATCTAGGATGAAACGAGGGAAGGAGAAAACAGAGAGGAGGGGAGGAGGGAGAGAGGAAGAAAGGGAAAAGAGGAAGTGTGCTACATAAGTTAATTAAAATACCTCATTTTGTAGTTTAATAACTTTAAAGTGGTTGATGTTATGTTTTGCATTTTAGTCCTTTTAGGCTTGTATTTATTCTTAGGAAGGAAGGACAGAGTATTCTGAAGTGTTCTGTGTCATCCACAGAATGATTTATGATAGGCATGCTTTCTATCATATTTCATTTTGAATGGATGAGTTATTAGACAAAAATAAAAGCAAGTGGTAGATTTATAGAAACAGATAAATAGCAAAATGTCATCAAATCAGGCAGAGACAACTAGAATATTCTCACTTGAAGTAATCCTGCTTGAGTCTGGGATAGGAGTCTGCTTTCAATAAGCTTAATCAGCACATAACAATTTACTAATATAATGTACAATACAGTGAACCGTGACTGGCAGTGAGCAAGTAACTCACTGTCTTATTTCCAGTGAAGGAATTTCATTTTATAAAGTAATGAATGGACACAGAACTGAAACTACAGCAGTTTAAAATTTAGTATAAGCTATCCATTTTATAGGAGTAGAAATCTGAGAAAATGGAGTAATTTGCTGCTACATGAAACAAAAATTAGGATAACTATCTGGAATAGTTTAAAAGATGAACTGTTCTTAAATCTCTAAGCAATTTTAAAAATTCTCAGTATGGCTAAAAGCACTTATTGTGTGATTAATCTGCTATTCTGTGTCTGAACAGACGACACAAACTGCTCATTTTAAGATGGCTAAGTGTAAGCACTTTTGTTTGGACCAGGAAAAAGCCTTCAAGTAGATTAACTAATTGGAGAAAGAAGAAAGTATACATATACTGCTGGCTGTTTTTAGTTGCCAATTTGACTGCATCTGCAGTTAATTAAACCAAAATATCTGGACACTCTATGAGGGATTTCTTAATTAAATCATTTAGGGTGGGAAGATACACCTTTAATGCAGATCTTTTGAACTAGGAAGATCCACCTTTAATGTGAGATAAATTCAAGAAAATTCTTAGAAAAATCCAGGTAGATAATGCACAAAAAAGATATTGAAGCCATATATATATCAGACTATGATATGTTTGCAATATTTAAGAGCCACTTGAGGACTAGGGAGATGGTTCAGTAGGTAAAAAGCTATTGCTGTATAAGGATGAAGCCCTGAGTTTGAATCTTATTTTAAAAAATAGGGGTGATAATTATTTAATATGGTGGGACAGTATGCATTTTAGAGAACATGTTAACAGTGCACTTGAATGAGATTTGTTTATGGAACACATGAGCATAATACATAAAACACATAACCTTTGTTCCAATAACCACTTTTGAATGTTGGCAAACTACCTCCATGGTAAGTGGTAAGAAAGAAAAAATAACCTACAAATTCAGATTACAAATAAGTAATTTATATATGAAGTTAAAAGATTCTTTTTAAAATTTTTATATGTATAGATATTTTCCTACATACATGTCTGTGTACCACAGAGGCCAGATGAGGGTGTCAGATCTCCTGGGACTGAAGTTACAGATGGTTATGAGCCACCATGTGGGTGCTGGAAATTGAACTCAGGTCCCCTAGAAGAGCACCCAGGGCTCTGAACCATGGTGCTATCTCTCCAGCCCCTACTTTTTTGTTGTTTGTTTTTTGTTTTCTTATTTTGAAACACTCTTTCTGTGTGGTCTGATCTGGACTGGAGCTTACTATGTATACCAGCTTGGCTTTCACATTCATGGGCAGTCTTTTTGCCTCAAGTACTAGGACTATGGACATGTGCCATCACACTTGACTAAAATTTTATTTTAAAATGATACAGGATAAAAGGTGGAGGGCGGCATCAGAGAGAAAGGTGGCTTTGCAGATTCACTGGGATGTTCAGAATAGCTTCAGTGAAGTGACTTGGATGCAGTGATGGGGTAGAGTACAAGTGTTGGGGAGAGTAGCTTTACTCAAGAGGAAGGAAAAATGCCGAGGATTTGAGTGAGAATGAGTGCTAGTGTGCAGGGAGAACAGAAGGAAGCTATTTGCAGTGCCTTAGCCAGGTTCTTCTGACTTCTAGCTTACTGCTCTTTGCTGTTCTATAGCCTCATTTCTTGAATCTCTGATCTGTGCTTATGATGTTAGGAAAGCAAGTGATCCAAGGCATTGGCTTAAATGCCTATATTTGAATTTATCAATGGCTTATTTTTTTAGACTTATTTATGTATGTGAGTAGTTTTTTGCCTGCCATATATGTGTGTGCACCATGTGTGCCTGGTGCCCTGAAAAGTTAGACGTGAGTGTTGGATTCTCTGGAGCTAGATTGTGAGCCTGAACTCTGGTCCTCTGGAAGGGCAGCCAGTGCTCTTAAGCACTGAGCCATCTCTCCAGCACCCCTGACAATTGATTATTAATTGAAAAAGAACATTTGCTGTTAAAATGATTATAGAAAACAAAGAACCTAGTATTTTAATGTATACTTTGCAGGTTAGTATAATTCCATCTGTTAATACAAGAAAATAAAGAGTTTCATACTTTAAAAAAATTATATATTTTAGCTGGGCAGAGGTAGCGCATGCCTTTAATCCCAGCACTTGGAAGGCAGAGCCAGGCAGATCTCTGTGAGTCTGAGGCCAGCCTGGTCTACAAAGCAAGATCCAGGACAGGCACCAAAACTACGCAGAGAAACCCTGTCTCGAAAACAAACAAACAAACAAAATTTATATATTTCATATATGTGTGTATGTATGTGTGTGTGTATATGCCTGAGTGTGTGTGTATGTGTATATACTGTTTCTGTGCATGAGCCATTGGAAGTCAGAAGAGAGAGTTAGATCCTTTGGAACTGGAGTTACAGGTGATTGTGAACCACTATGTGAGTGCTGGGGACCAAACCTGGATCCTTTGCAAGGGCAGTAAGCATTCTTAACTACAGAGCTATCTCTCCAGTCCTTTAGGATTTTTTTTTTTCTTTTATTTAAAAACACTAGCAATACCCAGGAAATCTTAAAGGAAAACCTTAGTTTTGTAATATCAAGAAGTAATGTGGCCCATATCATGTCCAATTTGTATCTCAGATGCTTAACTTTCAATAGATAAACCTTTAAAATATTTTAAATAAATATCTAAAGTTGGATTATAAATGTTAGGGTGTAAAACACTTTAAAATTTTACTCTTAAAAATAATGATTTTTAGCTAGGCAATGAGCACTTAGGAGGCAGAGGCAGGTGGATCTTTGAGTTTGAGGCTAGCCTGGTCTACAGAGCAAGTTCCAGGACAGCCAGGACTGCACAGAGAAACTCTGTTTCAAAAAACAAAAACAAAAATAGGATTTTTATATTTTATTTAACACATGAGTAGATAGCTACCATAGTCTTCCATCTAGTTATTTCTGAGGTGGTGACTATAATCGCCATCTCAGAGAGAAGGTTATTACTATTAACAAGTTGAATAATACATGTGTGTGTGTGTGTATATTATAATTAGGACTAGTCCTAATTGGTTCTTTTCTTCCACTTTGTAGGTCATGTAGGTTGAATTCAGGTCCCCTGGCTTGGCAGCAGCTACTTTATTAAGCCACTGAGCCATCTCTCTGGCTTTCAGGTTTTGGTGTTTTCATTTACAAAAGTATTTGCCTAACTTAAGAACAGGCAATCCTCTTCCCTTTTTATAATTTGTAGAAATTCTGATGTTAAGGGACAGTATGTTACTCATAAAAGGTTTTGTTTAAAAACAAAATGTTAAAAGACAAATAAATGGCCGGGCGGTGGTGGTGCACGCCTGTAATCCCAGCACTTGGGAGACAGAGGCAGGTGGATCTCTGTGATTTCGAGGCCAGCCTCAAATACAGAGCTAGTCCAGGACAGGCTCCAAAGCTACAGAGAAACCCTGTCTCGAAAAACAAAAACAAAAACAAACAAACAAAAAAAAAAGGGACAAATAAATGTTTTAAAAGAAGTTATAGAAGTCAAAGAAGAAAAACAAGTTTTTAAGATTTTAGCTATGAATTTACTTTTCCTTCCTTAATGCCATATCTTACCCTCCTTGTCTCAGGGTCATTCTTATTCTAATTTGCAAATCTAATTTGTAGCTTGCTATGACAGGTATGCCTTTAGTAATAATGGCCTATTCTCCTACACTAGTCAGTAATACAGGCATACATCTGGGGACAGTTAAGAACTGTAGGGTTATTTGTTCCAGCTGGCACAGTTTCCAGCTGCTCTTTGTGGTGTTTAGCTTCCCTGTCTCTGCATTGCTGGTCCTACTGCTACTAGCATAGATGCTTTTGTTTCTCCTTACTGCTTCTCATCTCCGACCTGTGTGATCTGCTGAGTGTTTAATAGCTAAATAATCAAATCCTATAAGATAATAGCTGTGATAGGAATGGAAATTAAATTGTAGTTTGTGTGTTGATTCCAGTTAGCCTGGAGTATTGGATTAAATAAGATGGATTCTGGAGCTACATCCACATTTGATGGGACAGAGTGCTCTATCAGTGGAGTGAGGTGACAGCCACATACTGCCATTGGTTAGAGTGAGATCTTATATGAGGATCTGAATGGGTTTTGTTGATAAACAGAGATTATTTGCATCTTTTGCTATTATGTTAATATCTTAGGTGCTTTTTGGTTCTTGGTTACTTTCTTACTTCAGGAATTGGTATTTCCAAATGACTTATCACTGGATAAATGAAGGAAGTAGTTTGAAAGGATTCTGACTTGGCAGTATTTAAGTTGCCTTTAGGTTTGTAAATATTCTGTTTCTGAGTAATTATGTAATTAAAAATTTAAGCCATGTCAGAATGCATTTTCTTCACATAGCATTTCATGTATCAGAATTACATACCTAATCAAAATACAGACTTAAAAAACACCAGGTTATTAATACACTTTTACAAGGCTTACTGAATTTTCAGAAACTCCATAGTGGTAATAAATTGGCATGTGTGAATGATTAGCTTTTTAATAATTATTTACTATGTGAGTAAATTTGGGAAAGTTTTAAGTTTTAAATGAATTATTTCTGGTATGTCTTTCCTTTTACACATATCACATATAACTTTTGCAGGTTGGATTTGCTACCATTTTATGCAAGATTGGTTGCTACATTGCATCCCTGCATGTCTGATGTAGCAGAGGATCTTTGTTCCATGCTGAGGGGGGATTTCAGATTTCATGTATGTATTTAAGCATTTATTTTGTAATATGTATATATTCTAATAAGTTAAGTGAGGGTACTTTGGTTGAACATAATAATTTTGTTGATAAGTATACTTTTGAAATTGATAGTGGCATAGTAGTTGAGAATTTATGGAATTTAAAATTTTTAAAGTATAGGTGTACTTAACAACACTTAAAGTTGATAATGCTGCCCCAGCTAGAAGGGAGCTGTTTTTTGTTTGTTTGTTTTTTTGTCCTCCCATCATAGGTATTGTATTTTTTCTTTTTACCAATTGAAAATCATTCTTCAAGGTCAAGACACAGTCCTTATTGTTGACTCCAGAAAAAAGAGAATTAGCCCCAAAGAAAGTTGGATATGCTGCCTCATAGATGCCTCTTGAGGTGTTGAATTCTAAAAGTGGGAAGTATAATTGCTTTCACAAATCCTAAGATGTCAGTGAATACTTCTGTTGCCTGTGTTTTATTGATTCTTGAAGAATTTTTATCTTGGATACTGTTAAGTTCTTCAAACAACTGTCCAGTAAATACCAGAGATCTCTTACCAGGCAGCTTCCTTTCCTTTACAGTTCTACAAACCTGAACAGACTCTATTAGTAGTTCTCCAGTGTCTTAGTTACCCAGTCGTCGTATGGAAGTGATATGATAAAGCCTCAAATACAGTCGGTGGGTGAAAGTGACACTACGAGAGGCTGGTGGACAGTGAAACAGTCAAGTTTAGCTGTTACCATAGCCACTGAAAAGTTATGTTTACAAACCTTTATAGTAAGTTGTTGGGAATGCCAGTAAAACTATTGTTTACTGTGTTCAGTAAACACTGTTGTACTCAGGATTTACAAGTCAGTAGTATTGCTGAGCACTCAAAAAAGATTACATGATTGCTCAGGTCAAGAACCTCACTCTATAGCTCACAAATAAGATGTAAATAAAAAGCAAGAGGAAAATAATAAATTATGATTGTGCACTTGCAAAATGGCTTATTGGGGAGTTCAGAGCAGGAAAATCTCATGAAGGACAGATTGATCTGTAGTAAGTGTTTATTTGTTACTATCTTTATGATTAAGATTTTCCTGGGTCATGTTTTGCTAAGTGTGTTTTAGATTTTCATAAGCAATAGTGAGCCCAGGTAAGGTTTCTATGTTTAGAGAACTTGGGAAACACTGAGCTTATTAAAGCTTAACAGTTTTGTGTTGTCTTATTATAAAACTTCTCAAAACTTCATGAGGGTGATTGTACTGTGTGAATGTACTAGAGGAGTATGAGTACATATCCCATAAAGAACACACTTTGAGAAATGCTGCTACTTCAGGAATAGATACAGCAGAAGTCATATTCTTGGTGATGTAATTGATCCCTTGTACCAGTGAGGATCTATTATACTAGTGAGCACTATGAAGGCGCTATATCAATTATATGCTTCAATCTCTCAGCCAAACCCTAAATTAAGCAAATTGTTGGACTAAGTATGATTAGTGCATGTGGTTTAAAATGTACAATTAAGAGTATTCTATACATGCATACTTCTCTTACCCTGAAAATTGAAGCAGAAGTTGAAGACATTGGCATAATTTATACTGCTGCAATCTTGGGAACCCATTGTTCTCAGAATAGAAAAGAAGGTAGTTGAAGTAATCGATTACTTTCCATCTCTCCCAGGATTTCTCCTTCCTAACTTCCTAATCTGCAAACTCTTTCCTAACATATTTCTGTTAGGCTTTAAATGTGTTTAATGTACAGTACAACTCTTATCAAATGAAAACAAAGTAACAGCTACAAAACCCACGGATGTCAATCAGGTTAACACAGTACACCCTACAACACCAGTCTTTCATTTCTTCCTTCTTTTGAGACAGGGACTCATGTATCTCAGGCTGGCCTCCAGTTTACTGTGTAGTGGGGGGTGACCTTGAACTTCAGATCCTCTATCCTTTACTGGGATTATAGGCATGTGCCACCACATCCTTTTGTTTTGTTTGTTTGTTTTTGTTGTTGTTGTTTTTGGTTTTTTGTTTGTTTGTTTTCCTTTTTATTGGGATTTTTTTAAGATACAATTTTTCCTTAAAACCATCATAGCAATATTCTTAATAGAGATCACTAAATTTCCTGATTACCCATTAGTTGATGTCCTTGTATATTCTAAACCACTGGACTGTCCTGATTTTTTAGAAGGCATAATTTTGGTTCTACCATGTTAACATTCTGACTAGGACTTAGTTACTCAGATGTTAAACAGGTATATTTAATGAGAATAATTTTGCTCTTTGAAGCAGTACTTGTCCTAAGAATTAAATGAGATAATCCATATATAGTACAGTACCTAGTATAAATATCATTATTCTGGATCTTATGTTTATTATTGTTAATCTTTTTTTTGAGACAGGGTTTCTCTGTGTAGCTTTGCGCCTTTCCTGGAACTCACTTGGTAGCCCAGGCTGGCCTCAAACTCACAGAGATCCGCCTGCCTCTGCCTCCAGAGTGCTGGGATTAAAGTTGTGTGCCACCACCGCCCCACCTCTTGTTAATCATTTTTAAGGTAGATTTATATGTTGAAATTCCTTAGTCTTCTTTTGCACCACTTTGTTGTTGTTGTTAGAGACAGGATTTCATGATATTTGAGCTAGCTTCAAACTCATAGTTGTAGCAGAGGCTGGCTTTGAATTTATCCTATTTATTACACTTTCCAGACGCTGCATTCCAGGTGTGTCATACCACGCCTGGCTCAATCCTGCTTTTTGAGTGGGAACACAATTGTCTGGCTTCAATTAATGCTTGTTTCCCAGCATCTTCATGTCACCAAATGTGTGTATCTTGCTACAGCCTGTCCAGTGCATAGACAGTATTTTTGTCCTTCTAGAAACCAGTTGTATCCACAAAACAGACTGATTATTTTCTTCTAAGAACATTGTTATGTTTTACTTCATTGGATGCACTTCTGTATTTTCCCCATAAATACAATATATTTTATTGAGCTGTTAAGGTTCTCTCATATTCAGTATCTATGTTCACCAAATCTTGTCACAACATTCTGAAACACTCTAGTTCTAGCTACTTCTCATCAAACCCGCTGCCACTGTCTTTCATTATCCACAGCTTGAGTTATGACAATAGCTCTTTAACCAGGTTTCCCTGTCTCTGTCTTCTATCTAGGTCCAATATATTGCCACAATATGATCATATTTGCCCCCTTAAGAATCTCAGCTGAGAAGTAAAGCTGATAAAACTATATGTAGTCAAAGAAATTCTAGTTAAACAATGGATTTGCTAATTTGACAGATCAATAAAGCTAATAGAAGTGAGAAATCAACATTCTTATATACTTCAATCAGGTAAGAATTTAGATAAAACAGTTCCGCAATATGTTTCAAGATCCTTAGAGGCATTCATAGATTGAACAGCTCTGAGAAAAATTAAAAAGCTTTGTTTACATCATGAACTGTACTAGGAAAAACTGATCACCTCAAAGCCCAACTGTAGGGTTTTTGTTTTTGTTTTTTTAAAGGACCAGATAATCATGGTGCCAATGTGCTATACTAAAAAATGGTTTTCAATAAAATTTTGTGTTCCGATAGTGTAACTGTGAGGCATATTTTCATTTTTAGTATTCTTGGTTGTCCAAACTTTCATCGGAGTCTCCTTCCTAAATGGAGAGAGCAGCTTTTATTTAAGCAAATCATCCTCACTGACATTCTAAAAATGGTCTTTCTACTTTGTTTAATTAAAATTGATTATTGGTGAATTTTTTCACAACTGACCCAAATACCTCACATAGACAACTTAAGAGAGGAAGGGCACATTTTATTCATCTTGGAGAGTTGAATTGATGATTGCTTGACTCCATGTGTTTGGGGGAGAGCATCATTGTGGCTGGAATGTCACAGTGGATAGGAACCAGAGGAGGAAGAAGAGAGCAGGAACCAGGTATACCCTCCAAAGGCACATACCCCGCCCCCCCACAGTGATCTGCGTCTCCTCCCACTTAGGGCCTGCTTCCCAAAGTTTTTCACAGTGTTCAACACATAAGCTTCTAGAAACATTCACAGTCAAACTAAAACAGTTGGTTAAGATAAGTGGAATACAAGTATGTTTATGCAGTATATCTATATTTTCATTGTATGTATATGATTTTAAACTTATATTTGCAATGATAACATTTTATGTATGATATAGAATATAAAAAAGTAAATGAAAACTATGAGGTAAAGTATGTGAGTAAAAGTTTCAAATTTATCCTCAACCTTCACTCCTAGGCCTAGAAGATTGACTGTACAACTTTTGAGACTAATGACTAATGTTCCACCAAATTAAAAAATATATATGTAAATTATGGCAAATTTACTTATTTATAGGCTCAGAGCAGATTACAAGGTTAGCATATAATAGATTTGTAGAAAAGTGTATTGAATTAGTAGATAAAGTTAATGTTAAGTCAAAAGAACAAATTATAGAGGGAAAAAGTGTCTTTTTGGACAAATATCTATTAGCACTTCTGGAAGGGCCATCACTTTCTTTTTTATAGAGGAGTAGTAAATGATGGGCATAGAAAAGTTTTAAAGATTTATGGGTGGACATATCTGAAGAGGTTATTTGATGTTACACACTAACAGTACTAAATTTAGCTTCATCTATCTTTAAATACTGAATTAGAAGCAGTATTTTTGTTAAGGATAATGTAAGTAAAACCTTACAATAGTAATCACTGAGCTGATAATATATAAACAAAAGCATATTGTTGGTCTGCATTTAGTTTTACGGAAGTATTGATTCTCAATCTTTTGGCTAAGAGAAAGTATAGTTTTCATAAATTTTTGATGTCTTTGATTATAAGTTTTGAAGAAATGATAGTGAAGAATACTGAATGAGGAGTTAGGATAAGTCAATGGGGTCGTTCCCCTCCATTCCATTACAGTCTTTTAAAATGTTTTCAGCTTCTTTTCTGACCATCAGGAATGGAGATAATCAGTCTTCATTTTTAAAATTTTTATAGTTTTGAAGGGAAGAAAAATAAACCTCATAGAAATAGGCAATAAAATAGTGATTTCAAGGTCAGGAGAGATGGCTCAGTGGTTAAGAGTACTGGCTCCTCTTGCAAAGGACCTAGGTTTGGTTGCCAACGCCCATATGGTGACTTACAGCCATTTGTAACTTCAGTTCCAAGGGATCCAACATGCTTTCCCAGCCTTCACAAGCAGTAGGCACACACATGGTGCATATATATACTTGTAGGCACTTAGACATACACAAAAATAAAAATAAGCATTTTTAAAAAGAGTGATAACCAGAATCTGGGAAGGGGTGAAGGTGGGGAGAAATGCAGAGAGAGTAGCTGGTAGGTATGTGGAGTGCAGTTGGGTGGGTGGCAAGAATAACTCTTAATGTCCCACAGTACAAGAGGTTAACTATAGCAGGTACCAAATTTCAAAATAGCTAATAAGGCTTGGTAGGAGCTCAGAGATAGAACATGTACTTGTTCTGCTCTGGCTGTATTTTCTGTTTGTCTCTAACCACACATGTCTTTTTGTGGAAATATTATGACTAAAATGAAGTTTTTTGGCACATTTGTGATTTTGTTTTTGCTTGATATACTTTTGTTGATACTTCAGGTTAGGTTTAGTATTGATGACCTCCTAGTTTGCTCTGGAATTTTAATAAACATAATTTTATTTTAAAGTCATCACTAAAGAGACTGGGTATGGTGTCACACACCTATAATCCTTAGCACCCATGAGGCAGAGACAGGAGGACTGTTGCAAGTTTAAAGAACTACCTGATTTATATAGGAAAGGTCAGCCAGGGCTACATAGTAAGACACTGTCTCAATCAAGCAGACAATCAAATCACTAAAATTGTAAAAATTCTAAATACTTACCTCTGTTTGCTATAGAAAGTAGATGTCTGAAAGTCAAAAATTTCATTTAGTGTTTAGTTGTCTGGTTTATAAAAGTTCAGTAAAATAATGATTATGAAGTATATGGCTGCTGATGCGATTAGCCCCTTTTTTAAACTTGGAATTCCATTATATTATGGATGCGTGAAGTAAATTTCAGTTCATAGTTGGGAAATTTGAATCTTGGTATTCACCCTAGTCAAGTCATTTGACACTTTTGAAATCTTTCTCCTTCTTTCTCCTTCTTTCCCTGTCTCTCCCTGTCCTTCCCTAATGTAGTAGAAGAGTAACAGCTATCATTTATTTCCCCGAATGTTATCAATGTTCTGGATAAAATAAGTGGGCAACATTCTGGAAAGAGCATGGAATTAATTGGAGATGCTACCATCTCGTGATTATTGTTTACATAATAGATTTCTAGACTGTAAATTTGGATTTCTTATAAAAATATTATCAGGTGTTGGGGATTTAGCTCAGTGGTAGAGTGCTTGCCTAGCAAGCGCAAGGCCCTGGGTTCGGTCCTCAGCTCCAGAAACAAACAAACAAACAAATAAAAATATTGTCAATCCTACAGTTCTAATTACACTTATCTCAGTGTATCCATATTATACTGTTCTAATGGAATTTTGCTACATTTGATTTTTTTTTAATGTATGCATCAGTGTAGAACTCAAACTTGCAAGGATTTGAGCTTTGACTCATGATTATTTCTGGTAATGAAAACAACATTGAATATATTGCATGTTTCATTGTAGCGAATTATGCAAAATATGTAATATAGTTCATAGTATAACAACATCTGAAAATATTTTTCACTTAAATGAGTTTCTAGCATTATTATTTTAAAGCAGCATTTCCTAAAGTGTTTTCTTAAAATATTGATCTGATGTGCTGTTAATTGATAGTGGTTAATATTATATAAAATTGCCTAGATTACTAAATAAACTTAAGAAATACTGATTTAAATTAAATGGGTTAATTTAGGGCTTCTTTAAGCCTGAAAAAATCAGTTGGTTCCCCAAATTACTTGATCATGGAGCAGTTTTGCAAAGCACTTCCTAGAACTGGTGTGGACAACATGGGCAAATTTTTCCTTAACTTAAAATAATTTGAAGACAAGAAATCTTTTCCAATTTATTTGAAATATTTGAAGTGAATTAAAATATATTAAAGTAGTTCTTATCACAGATATTCAAAATGTTAATTATCTAAGCAATATCTTTTAATTTATAGGTACGAAAAAAGGACCAGATCAACATTGAAACAAAGAACAAAACAGTCCGTTTTATTGGAGAACTAACCAAGTTTAAGATGTTCACCAAAAATGATACACTGCATTGTTTAAAGGTAAGTGATACATTGTTTTTAATAGAAAAATGTTGTTTTACATATAAATTATAGATAAAATGAAATGTTTAAATATTTGATTAACTTAAAACAAAGTTAATTTGTCAAGAACAGTAAAAAGGAATATTATTAAATATGTGAGTAAAATAGAAAACAAATGGTAAGATGGCAGATACAGATGCAGGAATTTCAGTAATTAAATAAAAGGGACAAAATATATCAAGTAAAATTCATAAAAGCACGCCTTTAATCCCAGCACTCGGGAGGCAGAGGCGGATCTCTGTGAGTTCGAGGCCAGCCTGGTCTACAAAGTGAGTTCCAGGAAAGGAGCAAAACTACACAGAGAAACCCTGTCTTCAAAACCAAGGGAAAAAATAAAAAAAAGACAATACTTAGTTAAAATAATTTGATGCTACCTAAAAGTATAGACAAAATAGGCTAAAGTAAAAAGACAAAGTGCACTGTATAAATACTAGTCAAGAAGACTGGTCTCATCCGACTTTTCAAAGTCTGTGAAGCAGAAAGCATATTGGACAGAATCACTCTCATTTATGGAGAGGCCATCTTAACAAGAAAATATTATGTATCTGACAGCATAACTTCAAAATATATGAAGAAATAATCACAGTAATGAGTAGGAAGAAATTGTGTACTATTAGAGTTTAATGAACAGTTTACCAAACCTTTATCTAATTGACACCAAGATAATCTCTTTAGATGTGCATGGATTGGTTACTGAAATACTTCAGATTATGCTTTCTGTCCATAATGAAATTAAATTATAAATCAAATAAAAACATTAATTATATGTGGTAAAGTTAGAACAGAATTGATAAACCTGCATTTTAAATAATCATTCTTTTTCTAAATTTTTTTCCTAAAACAGATTTTCTACTTAAACTGTATGCTTTTAATGTTTAAAAATACTAATATTCAGAGCATTGTAAATATTCAGAGCATTAGGCCCCCTGAACTTCCCTAGGGAGTCTCAGGAGAGTGCTTACCAGCAAAGGATGTTTCAGGCAAACTCAGGCAGCTAAGAATGACTGGGAGTCATGCCAGAGACTGTTTAAATATATTAATGCATTTTTGTGTAGTCTTAAGTTATGTAAACCTAGGTAGGAAGTATACATTGTTTCCTGACATAGAATTCTGTTTCTAAGAATTCATTTTAAGAAAATAAAATCATCAGTATATTCACAGATTAATCTGCAGGGATTTTTATCATCACCTTTTAGGGTTATTTTTCCTGGTTTTTTTTTTTTTTTTTTTTTTTTTTGTCTCTCAAGCTTACTATATGCTTGCCCTGGGTACTAAGATAAGAGGCATCCAACACTAAGCCCAGCTTTCATACATTTTGGGGTTTTGCATTTGTATGTTTGTTTTTTGTCATTTTCAACAAATACTTCACAAGTGAAGGCTGACTTTCTGCTTTACCCAGTCTTAGTGAGGGTTTCTATTGCTGTGAAGAGACACCATGACCAAGGCAACTCTTATAAAGGAAAACATTTAATTGGGGCTGGCTTACAGTCCATTATTATCATGGCGGGAAGCATGGCAATGTGCAGGCAGACATGATGCTGGAGAAAGAACCAAGAGTTCTACATCTGGATCAGTAGGCAGCAAGGAGAGAGAGGGAACCACTGGGCTGGGCTTGAGCTTTAGAAATCTCAAAGTCTATGCCCAGTGACACACTTTCTCCAACAAGACCTAATTGTTTCAAATAATGCCACTCCCAGTGAGTTTATAGGAACCATTTCCATTCAAACCACCACATACTCTTAAAAGATTTATATTCCTAGCATTTTCATACATATATATATATTATACTAATTCCTTTTTACTCCTCCTCACTATCCTCTCTTCCCCATTCTTCTTAGTCTCCTTCCTCCCTCCACATAATTACCCCTCAGCTTTCATATGTTCTGTTACTTTCTTTATTCCCTCCTTAACCCTCTTTAGACCTCTTTGTTCTTCCTCATTGTTCTCTTTCTGCATATATATATACACATAAGCACACCATTCAATCTAGATTTCACATGATAGAAAACATGTCTTATTTCTCCTAACATAATCATCCATTTTCCTATAAATGATATAATTTCATTCTTACAACTAAATAAAAATTCTGCTGTGTATCTTTACTATGTGAGTTCCATATCTTGCCTATTGTATACAACAATACAACAGTAAACTTGGATGTTCCAATATTTCTGTGGTATATCCATTGGCCATATGGTTAAGAGTGGTATAGTTGGTCATTTGGCAGTTATGTTTTTGGTATTTTGAAGAATACTGACTTCCATAGTGGCTACACAAGTCTGTATTCTTACAAGCTCTAAATAAGAGTTCCTCCTGCCCAGTTCCTCATCAGCCTTTGTTGTCACTTGTTTTCTTTGTTTGTCTGGGTACCTGCCTGTGTGTATGAGCGTGTGTTGATGGTGGGGATGTGCCAGGTTGGGTGTGTAGGTCAGAATGGACAGCCTTTTACCTTGTTTTAGGCAGGGTCTCTGTTGAGCTTCCTGCATGTTAACTGGCTGACTCAAAAGTTTCTGGGGAGTCTCCTGTCTCTGCCTCTCTTCTGGCTGCCAGAGTATTGGGATTACAGGTCCATACTACCATGTCTGGAGGATCCAAACTCATGTCATCACAATTGGCATGGCAAGTGTTATTGAAACATCTCTGTAGTCCCAATCATTGTTTTTATTTGTTTGTTAGTTATTCTGATGGGTGACATAAAATCTCAATGTAGTAGGGTTTTGTTTTGTTTTTTAAGATTTATTTATTTTTGTATGTGGATGTTTTGCCTACATGTTTTGCCATTTGTGTGCCTAGTCCCTACAGAGATCAGAAAAGGACATTGGAACCAGAGTTACAGATGGTTGTGAGCCACCATGTGAGTGCTGGGAACTAAACCCAGGCCTTTGAAAGAACAGTCAGTGCTCTTAACTGCTGAGCCATCACTCCAACCCTTGATGCAGTTTTAATTTGTATTTTCCTAATGGCTAAGGATTTTGAACACTTTTTCAAATATTTCTTAGTCACTTGTATTCATGTAAGAATTGTCTGTTCAGTTCATTAATGAAATTGCTGATTGGGTGTCTTGCTTTGTTTTTCACTATTTAATTTTGGAGTCTCTTTATAGATTGTAGATATTGCTCTCCTGTCAGATTTTCACTTGTGCTGTATGCTGTCTGTTCATTCTGGTGTTTACTTTCTTTGTTGTGCACAAGCTTTTGTTTTTCAAGACAGGGTTTCTCCATGTAGTTTTGGTGCTGTCCTGGATCTCGCTCTGTAGATCAGACTAGCCTGGAACTCACAGAGATCCGCCTGGCTCTGCCTCCCGAGTGCTGGGATTAAAGACGTGCACCACCAGTGCCACCTGGCTGTGCACAAGCTTTTTAAAGTTGTGTGATCCCCTTTGTCAGCCCTTAATGTTGGTTCTTGAGCTATTGGAGTTCCTTTCAGTTATTTCCTGTGTCTATATGTTGAAGTGTTTTGCCCATGTTTTCCTCTAACACTAAGGTTTTTGATCTATTTTGAATAGATTTTTGTGTAGGATGAGGGGAGAGGTAGATTGTGTGTGTGTGTGTGTGTGTGTGTGTGTGTGTGTGCGTGTGTGTGTGTGTGTTTAAAAGCATGCATGTACATGTGGAGGCCAGAGATTCATGTTAAGTGTCTTCCTCTACATTCTCTACTTTATTTTTGTGACAGAGTCTTTTCAGTGAACCTGAAGCTCATTCATTTAACTAGACTGGCTAGCTGTCGAGCTCTGAGGATCTAAATTAAGGTCCTTAAATTTAGAGCTAAAGTGTTTGGCCCACTGAGCAATTTCCCCAGGCCCCTTGTTCATGATTTCACATATGTTTGTCCAGTATTCCTGGCACCATTTGAAGAAGTTTTCTTTTTCTAATTTATGCTTTTGATGCTTTCATCAAAGGTTAGGTGAGTATATGTGTGTGGGGAGAGAGTGAGGGGAGGTTACTTTTGGGTACTCTATTCTAGGCCATTGATCTATGTGTTTGGTTTTGTGCTAGTACTTTGTGCTGTTTCTTACTTTGTCTCTGAGCATAGTTTGAAGTCAGAGATTGTGGTATCTAGTGTTGTTCTTCCTGCTTAATAATTGCTTTGACTGTTTCAGGTATTTGGTTCTTCTTTATGAATTTTAGGATTTTTTTTCTTTTCTTTTTTTTTGGATTTATTTATTTATTTATTATGTATACAGTGTTCTGTCTGCATGTATGCCTGCGTGCCAGATGAGGACACAGATCTCATTACAGATGGTTGTGAGCCATGTGGTTGCTGGGAATTGAACTCAGGACCTTAGGAAAAGCAGCCAGTGTGCTCTTAACCTCTGAGCCATCTCTCCAGCTCCTAAACAGTGCCACTCTTTATTTATTTATTTTTTTAAAAGATTTATTTATTTATTATGTATACAGTGTTCTGCCTGTGTATATGTCTGTAGGCCAGAAGAGGGCACCAGATCTCATTACGGATGGTTGTGAGCCATCTTGTGGTTGCTGGGAATTGAACTCAGGACCTTTGGAAGAGCAGTCAGTTCTCTTAACTGCTGAGCCATCTCTCCAGCCCCCGGATTTTTTTTTTTTTTTTTTTTCATTCTGTGAAGAATGTCATTGGGATTTTGATGGGAATTGCATTGTGTCTGAAAATTGCTTTCAATTATATAATTGATTTCTTGGTTTTTTTTTTTGTTGTTTGGTTTTTTTTTTTTTTTTTTTAATGTATGAGTATTTTGCCTGAATGTATATCTGTACACTGGTTGTATGCCTGGTGCTTTGGAAGTCAGAAGAGGGTATCAGATCCCCTGGAACTAGAGTTACAGATGGTTGTGAACCCATCATAAAATTGAACTGAGAATTGAATTTGAATCCTTTAGCCCTTCAATTATATAATCATTTTCACATATTATTTCTGCCAGTCCATGAGTATGGGAGGTCTTTCCATCTTCCAATGTCATCTTCAATTCTTGCTTTGACATTTCAGATTTTCATTGTAGAAATTCTTCACTTCATTGGATTACCTCCTGCCTCAGGTTGTTTGTTAAGCTTTTGTGAATGGGATTTTTTTTACCCTCCAATTTCTTTCTCAGCAAGTGCCTTTAGCCACAGAGCCATCTAATTAGCCTGGTTTGCAGTTGTTTTTTTTCTGAGAAATTTTATATCTACGTTCATCAAGGAAATTGGTCTAGACAGTTTTTTGTTGTAGTGTCTTCATCCAGTTTTAGTATCAGGATAAGACTGGCTTTATAGAATGAGTGTGGTGGTGTTCTTTCTCCTGTTGTAGGGAACAGTTTCGTGAGTGTTGGTGTTGGCGCTTCATTAAGCACTTAGTAGAATTTAGTAATGCAGCTATCCTGGTAGGGGACTTCTTTGTTAAGGGACCACTATTATTTCAGTCTTGTTGCTGTTTAAGGGTCTGTTTAAGTTGTTTGTGTCCTAGAATTTTACTTTGGTATGTGATATATATCTAGGAATTTATTTCTTGTATATTTTTTCAGGTTCTCTTGGAATATGAGTTTCAAAGTATTCCATAATGATATTCTGGATTTCAGTGGAATCTTTTGCATTTACAAATTTTTATTTTAATAATTTATTTATTTTACTTTATGTATATGAAATTTTTCCTACATGTGTGTGTACCACCTGGTGCCCACGTAGTTCAGCATCAACTCTCCTGGAACTGGAGTTAAAAATGGCTGTGAGCCATCATGTGGATGCTAGGAACCAAACCCAGGTCCTCTGCAAGAGCAACGAGTACTCTTAACCACTGAGCCATTGCTCTAGCTTCTCCTTCTCCATTTCTATTAGAATTAGTTTGGGTCTTATTTCTCATTCTTTTGTTTAGATTATCTTCTGGTTTGTTGATAGATCTTAAATTTTTTTTTTAAAGAACCAACTCTTTGTTTTATTGAGTCTGTATTGTTCTTTTATCATCCATTTTACTAACTTCTTCCCTGATTTTTATTTCTTGCTATTTACTCTTTGTGGGTTTGTCTTTTCATTTTCCTCATACCTTGTGTGTCATTAGCTTATTTATTTGATATCTCTGACCTTTTTCAAAAGATTAATTTATGTGTGTATGTATACATGTGTGTTGCATGTGTATATGCTACCTGTGTGTGGGTGCCTGCAGAGACTAGAAGAGGGCATTAGATCCCTTGAAACTGGTGTTACAGGTTGTTGTGAGCCACCCACTGTGGATGCTGGGGACTGAACTAGAGTTCCCTGGAGGATCAGCCAGCACATTGAATACTGAGCTGTCTCTAGCCCTGAGATCGCTGACTTTACTGTAAGCCCTCATAGCTGTAAACTTTCCCATTAGAACTATCCCAAAAGTTCTGGTAACTTTGACTTGCATTTTCATTTCATTCTAGGAATTGAAATTCCTCCCTGATTTCTTCAGTGACCTACTGGCCATTTAAGAGTGTATTGCTCAGATTGGGCTTGGTGCACAACATTAATTCCAGCACCTGAGAGGCAGAGGCAGAGACAGGAGGATCTTTCCAAGTTCGAGGCCAGCTTGTTCTCCATAGTGAGCTCCAGGACAGTCAGGACTATATAGAAAAATTATGTGTCAATAATAATATATATGTATTTTTAAAATGAGTGTATGTGTGGTTGATGCCTAATAGTATTTCATTATGATAAGATATAAAAATTATCTGTTGAAATTATTCTGTAGATATTTGTTATATTGATTTAACCTATGGTCTAATTAAACACTTTTACTTTTTCAATACAGGGTTTTTCTGTGTAGCCCTTCCTGTCCTATAGAACAGGGTGGTGCCACCATGCCCAGCTTCTAACTTAATTCTTAAATCTCTTTGTTGGTATTAGTTTGCCTGACTTATGTAAAGATGAGCATAGAGTTTGAAATCGCTTGCTATTGTATTAGGAACTGTTTTGTCTTTTTTAACCTATTAATGTTCATTTTATGAAATTAGGAACTCCCAACAATCACTACACATCTATTCACTACTGTTAAATCTTTTTATTGTTGTTATTATATATATTTTTATTTTGTTTTATTGTATGAATGTTTTGCCTGCCTGTATGTCTGTCTACCACATGTGTGCCTCGTCCCTGTGGTGGTCAGAATAGGACATTAGATCACCTATGAGCCACTGTATGGGTGCTGGGCATTGAACCCTGGTCCTCTGCGAGAGCAGCCAGTGCTCTTAACCTCTGAGCCATCTCTCTAGCTCTGTTTTTCATTGTTGTTACATGTATATTTGTGTGTGTGTGTGTGTGTGTGTGTGAGTGAGTGAGTGTGTGTGTGTGTGTGTGTGTGTGTGTGTGTGTGTAGCCAAGGTTGATGCCAGATGTCTTCCTCCATCTCTCTCCACTTTGTATGTTGAGGCAGGATCTCTCACTTGAAACTAGTGCTCACTGATTTAGTTATTCTAGCTAGCCAGGTTTTCCTGGGAATTAATTATCTCAGTCTCTGGAGCACTGGGATACAGGTGGCTACCATATCCAGTCAGCTTAGAATCTGAACTCCTATTGCAAGTGCTTTACCTGCTGAGCTATCTACCCCATGCTAGCCCCTGTTATGTGCTTTTTGTGAATTGTTCATTTCATTATTACGTAGATGCCTACTTTATCTCTTTTGACTAAATTTCATTTGAAATCTATTTTATCTTAAGGTAAATCTACTTCATTTCAATTGTTACCTTGACTTAACCTGGAAGGAAGTCTCACTTAAGGGATTGCCCAGATCAGATTGGCCTGTGGGCATGTCTGTGGGGGATTGTCTTGGTTGGTAATTGATATAGCAGGACCCAGCCCCCTGTGACAACACTTACCCTGGGCAAGTTAGTTAAGCATGAGCCTATGACTGAGCCAGCAAGCAATAGCCTTCTTCCATGACTTCTGCCTCAAGTTCCCGCTTGAGTTCCTTCCCTGACTCCCCTCAATAGTGGACTATAACCTGTAAGCTGAAATAAACTCTTTGTTTTTCCAAATGTGGTCAGAGTGTTTTATTACAGCAACAGAAAGGGACCTACTACAATGAGATATTGGAATAGCTACGCCAGTTTGTTTTCAGCTTTCATTTGCTTTATATATTTGTATACACATTGATTTCCATCCTTTACCTAGTCTGTACCTTTGTTAGTGAGATGTGTTTCTTACAGACAAGTAGTTAGATCTTGTTTTGTTTTATTTAATAAGCTAGTTATATTTTTTTGTATTGATGATATGAGCCCGTTTACATTTAAGGTAAGTCATCCACATACATGCACACATATACATAAACTACACACATACATAATAAAGTAAAATGAGTACATAATACCTAGTAAATATAGAAAAGGATTTTATATCTATTTCCTTTTCTGAAAATGAAAAATGTTAAGTATATTTTAAGTTTTTAGTAAAAATTTGATGATGAAAAAAATATTCAGCAGTAAAACTTACTAAAGTAGGCTTGATTTTCGTCATTGACATATTCAGAGGCATGGATTACTGTCTTTCTCTCTTAGAACTGATGTGTTGTCTTTGTAGTTTTTCATCATTCTTATTATTCCAGATGCTTCTGTCAGACTTTTCTCATCATCATATTGAAATGGCGTGCACTCTACTGGAGACCTGTGGACGATTTCTTTTCAGATCTCCAGAATCACATCTGAGGACCAGTGTGCTTTTGGTAAGGGCTTGTAGATCCTGGTAAGAAGTTGAGGGTCTTTATACCTCAGTGATTCAAAGTATTAATCAATGTTGGTTGTCTTCCTCTGCCATTTGAGTACAAGCATTTCTGTCTAACCTAGAACATCCTGCACAAATGAACTGCCATCCTGGAAAGTCAGGAATTTTTTTCACCTTGTTGCCAGTTCAAAGAAGGATTAATGAGCTAACAATACAGTTCAGTGGTAAAGGCACTTGCTGAGCAAGCCTGGCAACATGAGCTTGATTCCCAGAACCCACACAAAAAGATACAAGAGAACCGACTCCATAAAGTTGTCCCCTGGCCTACATACTTGTGCTGTGACACACGTACACATTGTGCATGCATGTGCACACATGCATACACATACTAACAGTATAATTTTTTATTAAGGGAGAATGAGGTTACCCCATAAAAACAGACAAATTATTCAAATGAATAGGTATTCAGTACTGTTAGATAGAGATCATCTTTGGTTGTGCTATGTTTTTACCCATTTTTAATGTGTAATGTAAACATATAAAGTATAACCTAAAAATTATAAAATTAATTTTTATAGTAAAGTTATAAAATGGGGCTGGAAAGATGGCGTAGTGGTTAAGACCATGTACTGCTCTTACAGAGGACCTAAGTTTTGTTCCTGGCACATGTTTTAGGTGACTCAGCCCCCTGTAACCCCAGCTGCAAGAGATCTGACACCCTATTCTGGCCTCTACAGGCACCACACACATATGCACATGTGTACAAACCCATATATACATAGAAACAGATTTTAAAAATTAGGGGGAAATTATAAATACAGTCTTAAAATTTTAATTTGGAAGAGAACTTGTTTAGCTGATTAGGATTTGAAAAGGCCACAAGTTTATTAAGCATTATTATCTAAGCATCTGCTTAGAGACTTTGGTGTAAAGAGAAAGATGTGTGTAGGAGGGAGTTAAGTAGATTCTGTAATACAACCACTACACATATCTTGGTTGTGACATTTTATCTATCTTACTTTATAGTCTAGTTTCAAGGCTGAATAGTTTTCTGGTAAGATTTGAAATGAAGAAATGTGGATTTATTTGTATGATTTCTTGGCAGAAACTCTTCCTGTGATGACCATCAAATGAAACCAAAATGCTCTTATTCTAGGATTCTTTATTCCTAGCTTAACTTCTGTTCTCAATAGTAAGAGTCAAGGCTAAAAGGGATGGGAGTGGGGCAGGGAATTCACTTAACTTCTTAGGATGTAAACTGTTGTGCTGCTACAGGTTTTAGAACATACGAGTTCATGACCACTTGACCTTAGATGGTACCCCATAAAATAGTGAAAGAGTTCTGCTATAAATGTGACTTGATTTATAACTATGCAAGCTTGTATTAACCCTAAGGAGTGTAAGGCTCAAATGTGTAAGTGAGATTAAGGAATAAGAATCAAATAAAAGAGCAACTCTGACTTGAGCTGTTCTGTGTGTAACTGATTATAAATACCTTCTCAAGAGTTTATGCCATCCAGTATTATACCATTTAATCTGGAATATCTCTACAGACAAGGAAACTATTAGCCCCCAAGGTCTTAGAACTTAGTGTGCTCAGCTTCAGCTTGAAGTGTGACTGAAAAGGTCTCGTCCTCATCAGAACTTTTAGCCTATATACCTATATACCATGGCCTTTTCAGAGCAAGTAAGTGGTTTTATTTCATGCATTGTGGAATGTTTTGGTTAATCTAGACATTTTCTTCTAGGAACAAATGATGAGAAAGAAACAAGCAATGCATCTTGATGCACGGTATGTTACAATGGTTGAAAATGCATATTACTATTGCAACCCACCTCCAGCTGAAAAGACAGTGAGAAAGAAACGTCCTCCTCTTCAGGAGTATGTCCGCAAACTTCTGTACAAGGATCTCTCTAAGGTCACTACTGAGAAGGTAAAATTGGAATCAGATCATTTAGTAATGTTGCCTTGAAATTTGTGATGTTGCTGCACTCATATACATTCTAGAACAGGTAGGGATTGAGCAGGGTTCTAGTATGCATAATTGTGTTCAAGTCATCCTTGGAAGGAATTCATGGAACGCTACAGAATATTTAAGCCATGTGTTTTATATTTTTTATAACTTTTTATCATTAAAATGTTTCACTTCTAAACTTAATTGTGATACTGTACACATTTAAAACTTTTTATCTTTTTTGTTATTATTCTTTTTGTATTTATGTTTTTGGTGTTTGCAGAGGTGCTGGTGGTAACCAGGGCTTTGTGCATGCTAGACAGGTAACTGGTACATGATCCCTCTGAAATTTCCTTTTTTTTTTTTTTGTTTTGTTTTGTTTTGTTTTTCGAGACAGGGTTTCTCTGTGTAGTTTTGTGCCTTTCCTGGAACTCACTCTGTAGCCCAGGCTGGCCTAGAACTCACAGAGATCCGCCTGCCTCTGCCTCCCGAGTGCTGGGGTTAAAGGCATGCGCCACCACCGCCCGGCACGTAATTTGGGATATCTATTTCTTTCTTTCTGGAGAAGACCCCAACAGGATGATTTTTTTTTCCCCCAGGAAAAGCTAAGAACCACTTACCTTAATTGTTATGGTTACCTTGTTAAAAACTTTACTTTTACAATGGGGACAGAATGTTTCCTTGTTAACTTTACAAGTTGGCACATTAGAAAGTGCTGAGTTCCTTTTTATTTAGGGTAGAAAGTGATAAGAAATGACTACATCTTTGAAAATTGAAGCTGTCTTTCAGAGTTGTTTAAAACAGTTTTAGAATGGAAAGCATTAAAAGCTTCTGTAGTGATGAAGTGATGACATTTCTAGTGAAAGTGGTAAGGAGAGCATGCCTAGTACATGGTTATAGAAAGCAGATAGACATAAAAGGACTGTTCACAATCTGCCGGTAGTATCTGTTTGCTTCCATAGCAAAAGTCTGTCTTCAGAGAGAACTCTGCTGATTATCTTGTTTCTAAGAAATTTTGAAATAGTAAAACCAGCATGAAGAGCTTTTTGTTGTTGTTGTTTGTTTTTCAAGACAGGGTTTCTCTGTAGCTTTGGAGCCTGTCCTGGACTAGCTCTGTAGACCAGGCTGGTCTTGAACTCACAAAGATCCACCTGCTTCTGCCTCCCAAGTGCTGGGATTACAGGCGTGCGCCACCACCGCCCGGCACATAAAGAGCATTTTTATTTTACCAGACACCTCAATATGCACTGCACATATATTAACTTGTTTAATTCTGTGAACTAGGAAATAAGTGTTTGTACTTTTATTATTTACCATTTTACACACGAGAAAACTGAGGTTATCCTCTCTCTTAAGTGACTTAAAATATTTGTGTATGTGTGTATGTATATGTTTGTGTGTGCACATGCATGCGGAGGCCATAAGGTTAATGGCAGTCAGGTGTTTTCTCTCGCTAAACCCGGAACTCACAAATTCAGCTTTACTGGCTTACCAGCAAACTTCAGGGAGCACCCTGTCCCTGCCTTTCCAGCATTGGAATTACAGGAGTGTGTGGTCATGCCCGGCCATACTTTTTATGTGGACTGTGGGAGCATCAAATTCAGGCCTTCAGGATTGCATAGCAGACACTTCATAGCTGAGCCTCCTCCCCAACTTGGTTTTTAAATGTTTTTAAGTTATCAAAGAATGGGTCTCATTATGGCTTTTCCATACATAGTGTGTCATATTTTTTCCTACTCCTCCCTCCCCTAAGCCCTCTTGTCTTCTTGATCCCCTTCTGTCCTCCTGCTAGTCTTCTCGTCTGCTTCATCTCATATTCCTGTACGCTCCCTTACTCTACGCTTCCCCTTCATCTGTGTCTTCATCCCCCAAGTTTTCTTCAGACTTTGTATCCTGCAAACACACACACACACACACACACACACACACACACACACACACAAATTTAAATTTAAGAGTTCACATGAGAGGGAATATGTGATGTATGTCTGAGTATGACTTATCTTGCTTAACATAATGATCCTAGCTCTATTTTCCTTCAAATCTCTTAATTTCATTTTTACAGTTGAGTAAGATTCCATTGTGTACTACATTTTTTAATTCATCCTCTGTTGGTGGGCATCTTTATTGATTTCCATAACTTAAACTATTGTAAGATGTACATCAATAAAAATGGATGTTCAGGTATCTCTGTAGTACAGTAACTTAGAATACTTTAGATATATACCCAGGTGGTATATTTGGTCATATAGTAGTAGTTCTGTTATTAGTTTTCTTGAAGAATATCCACATTCACTTCCATAGTGGCTATACTAGTTAATATTCCTACCATTTGTAATACAGGGTTCTAATCTTTCCTCCTCTTCCTCCTCCTCCTCTTCCTCCTCCTTTCTTCTTCCTCTTCCTCCCCCTCTTCCTCTTCTTCTTTTCCTCTTTTTTTCTAGAGACAGGGTCTCTCTACATAGTCCTGACTGTCCTGGAACTCACTATATAGGCTGGGCTGACTTTGAGCTTACATCTAGATCCACCTGCCTCTGCCTCCCGAATGCTGGGATGAAAGGCGTGTGCCTCCACCACTCTTCCTACATTCTCACCAGCATTTGTTGTCATTTGTTTTCTTAATGTAGTCATTATGATTAGGCATGGACTCATAATGTAGTTTAATTTGTCTTTCTTTGATGGCTTAGGATTTGAATACTTTTTCACATAAACAATAATAATCAATTTACATTTGCTATATCTCTTCATTCTGATGATTTTTTTTCACAACTCCTTTGTTAATTTTTGAGATTATTTCTTATGCTTATATAGTCCTTTCAAGAAGGCCTTTCCTGGGGCAGGAGAGATGGCTCAGCGGTTAAGAGCACTGACTGCTCTCCCAGAGGTTCTGAGTTCAATTCCCAGCACCCACATGGTGGCTCATAGCCACCTGTAATGAGATCTGGTGTCTTCATAATAAATAAATAACTCTTTAAAAAAAAAAAAAAAAAAGAAGGCCTTTCCTGTGCCTGTGTGTGTTGTTGATGTGTTTCCTCTTTTTTCCTCTAGCACTTTCAAAGGTTCAGTCTTTCATTAAGGTCTTTAATCCATCTTAAATTGGTTTTTCTGAAGGGAGATGGATGGATCTAGTTTCATTCTTTCCTTAGTGGATATCCAGTATGATTTGATTTGCTGAAAAAAAACTGTCTTTGGTTTTGTTTTCTAATGTGTGTTTTTATGCAAATTTATTTCTAGGTCATCCATTCTGTTCCATTGGTCTAAATTTGAGGTTTTTGTTGGATATTGATTTTTTAAAAATATGATTATTTTTGTCAAATAAGGTATAAGAGAACACTAACTTTGGCAAACCTTGGCCTTTTTCTTTCATTGAGCTGAGTCTTTGACTGTATACTATTAGTTTGATTATTTTTTATTACATTTAAATTTTTTATGTGTGTACATGCCATGTAATTAACTACTGAGTCATCTCATAAGAACCCAAATACTCTAGGAATTTTTGGAAATTATGGAAAGGTTTAGAGAATAATGATAATAAAATTTTAAAATTAATAAATCTTATTTTACCTGTTTCTAAAGTAAGAAAACTGAAGTATTTCAGATTTTAAAAGTTCTGTCCGTCTGCATGATAATAAGGCTAAAGTACTTGAATTATTATACATACTTAATAATTTAAGCAATATTTTCTTCATGTAGGTTTTGAGACAGATGCGAAAGTTGCCCTGGCAAGACCAAGAAGTGAAAGACTATGTTATTTGTTGTATGATAAACATCTGGAATGTGAAATACAATAGCATCCACTGTGTAGCCAACCTCTTAGCAGGGCTAGTGCTCTACCAGGAGGATGTTGGGATCCATGTTGTGGATGGAGTACTCGAAGATATTCGACTGGGAATGGAGGTAACAGATTTCTTTTATAGTCACCAGGTTAGAATTTGTGGAGGACATAAATAGTCTCTAAATCCTACTATTCAAAATAATAATTTGAACTGGGGAGTGGTGGCACATGCTTGTAATCCCAACACTCAAAAGGCAGAGGCAGGCAGATCTTTGTAAATTTGAGGCCAGCCTGGTCTGTAGAGTTAGTTCCAGAACAACCAGGGCTACACAGAGAAACACTGTCATGAAAAATCTAAATAAAATAAAATAAATAAATAAAGACAAAGAGAAAGAAGAAGAATAATTAGAAAAACTATTCCTTTCTTGCATTAAATCATTTGCTGCTCCTTGGGAGTTACTTATGAGTAAATGTGTGTGCTAAATTTTCTGCTACAACCTCAGACAATCATTAGTATTTTTTCATTCTTTTTCTGAAGTTCTTTTAAGCTTATTTTGTCAGATTATACTAAATTCTTACTATTTCTAGGTTACTATTGAGACTCAACTTAGAGTAATCTATAAGTTATTAATTAAAAAATTTGACAATTATAGGAATTTTCTTTAAGTACTTTCCTTTTAATATAAATCTTACATAACTAGATGCTTGCGTTTCTTGATTCATAGGTTACAAAGAAAACAGGTTGAATGGGCTGATAGGAAGAATTATAGTATAACTAGAAAAAGTTCATTTAATAATAACTTAATATTCAACTTATTCAACAATATCTTAACATGTTTTTTATATGCCTAGAAAGTGACAAGATATTTAAAAGTGGCCACATTATTAGGCAAGGAGTAAGAAAAGTGTCTTCATTTCTCTGTTGGATGTTCTTTGAATACTTGATACTGTTAAGTTAGAATTAACCCCCCCCAGTTAATATTGCTACCCTTCAGTGAAAACCTGTGGGGTGTTTTTGTTTTGTTTTTCAGGTTAATCAACCTAAATTTAACCAGAGGCGTATCAGTAGTGCCAAGTTCTTAGGAGAACTTTATAATTACAGAATGGTGGAATCAGCTGTTATTTTCAGAACTCTTTATTCTTTTACTTCATTTGGTGTCAACCCTGATGGTTCTCCAAGTTCACTGGACCCTCCTGAGCATCTATTCAGAATTAGACTAGTGTGCACTATTTTGGATACCTGTGGCCAGTACTTTGACAGAGGTTCCAGTAAACGAAAACTTGACTGCTTCCTTGTGTATTTTCAGGTATGTAAACACAATATGCAATTTTTTATCTTTGAATGAATATACAACAGAAATTTTAGCAAAGAAATGATGTATTGTTTATATGTTCATAATTAGGTTGTACATATTGTAGAGACCTTAAATTGTGTGATGGATTCACACAAACACACTCTAATTTTTTGTAGCATTTATCATTGATAATGATTGGTTGCTAATTTTAAGAATTATATAGATTGTGAATTTGGCACAATATATACATTGTGGTATTTGATACAGTAATTCTTAAAGTACCTGAGGGTTTGGGGGGGTGTTTGTTTGTTTGTTTGTTTGTTTGTTTAGAAAGTGACACCATGTAGCCCAGGCTGGCCTTCAATTCATGATCCTCCTGCCCCAGCTTCCCAAGTGCTGGGATCATAGATGTGCAGTGCCACAACCAGCTACTTGCAACTTGATAATATTCTTCTCTCTTGTCTGTTTTAGTTCATATCCAAAGTGCTTGTTTCTAAAAGATCCAATTTATCTACTTACCTGTTTACTTACTTAACCTATTTAGTGAAATAACAGATCACGTAAGCATTTATAAAGCAAAAAGTAAATGTTTTCATTAGTAAACTTTTGGGTTGTGCTTTTCATATTTATTTTTATTTATTCCACAATTTGTGATTTAGAATAAGTTTGATGTAAATTAAATTCAATACAGGGTAATTGTACAACTTCTATAAATTTTGTATCACAGAAGTTAACTTCTAGGTTGATTGCACATACTTCAGTCATCATTCCCTGTAAAATACAATAAAAGTACTAATTAGGGGGCTGGGGATTTAGCTCAGTGGTAGAGTGCTTGCTAGGCAAGCACAAGGCTCTGGGTTTGGTCCTCAGCTCTGGCAAAAAAAAAAAAAAAAAAAGAAATGATAGCTCATCATCAACTGCTTAAGATGTTGCTGAGTAAATATCAATAGTATTTGATTCTACACAACCACAGTTGTTAGCAATTTACCTCTTGAGAAGAAAGAAGTATTATAACTTGAGGCATCAGATGTATCCACATAGTAGTAGCTAGGATTGATCTGGAAATAATAATGTTGGGGAATTTCATTTTAACGTTCTCATACTCCTATACCTACTGCCTTATTTTACAAATTTATGAGCAAGAAATGAGGGAAGGAGTTTACAGGTTTGAGGGTGAAAGTCCCTGTTTTATAGGACTGTCTTAAACTGGAGGTGTCTATATTAAATACCTGAGTTTTGCTTGAAAGAGATGGTTATAAGTATTAATATCCAAGGTAGAATCTCTTTGAGAAGAGAATCCTTGATTAACATCTGCTATTCTAGCTTCGGAGAAAAAAGAGCTACTCAGAAATACTCAGAACTGAAAATTAACAAAGGTGTGTTTTCCAAGTTAATTTGACAGAAAAATGTGGCAGAAATATATATAAGGTCTGAGAGTTTGAAATGAGTTAGGCTTCAGATGAGATTATTGTATTCTGCCTAGAATATAGAATGTCAGTCTTCTGTGATGAGATTGTCATATCTCACTAAAATAGAGTACAGGTTATGCTTTAGAAGGAAGGTGGGAAGGATCAGCTGAAAAATGCTGAACTTCCAAGTACATGTGTATTATATGGGACATCACTAAGATGGTTGGAGTTTAATCTACATTTCAGTAAGCTTTCTCGTGAGGCCTACACTTTGAATAGCAAGAGCCTAGGCCACGAGGTGAAGGGAAGACGGAAGCACCCAGAAGAACATGTTTGTGTACCGAATATATATTTATATTTTTAGAAAATTCATAAAAATACATATGCTTAGATTGTGCTGCTTGTTAGAGTATATTAGGAATTAGAACAAGAACAGGGTAGAATGAGAGAACACACTAGTATAGAGGAAAAATATCTACTTAGTGTGTAAATAGTAGCTGCTTAGTAAATGTTCATAATTTATTTTTGTATTTTTCAAAAAGTTTTACCCTCAAATACTTTAATAGACCTTTTTTAAAAAAAAATGAAGCAAGTGGCAATAGAAAAAATAATGACAATTTATCCAAACTGTGGTATCAAATCTGCTTTTATAAAGTTAAATGTATCAACTCTGGGGTATGGAAGTAGATTTTCTACCTTTGTTTCAGAGTACCTGAAAGTGTATTTGGCATTTTGTTTATAATTTCTCCATGTCTTTTTTTTTTTTTTTCAAACCTATGGCAGCCAGAATAAAAAATGTTTAAAGTCAACAACTGGTTCAAAATTATATAGATAAGAGAAAATAATTGGAAGTAGGATCATTGCTGTTGACCTTTAATAAAAAGTATAGGTTTCTTGTTTAACTTAGTTATTATAACTAGGTAACATCACAATACAACTTACTATTTTAAACTTTTGTTATTAATTTCTTATAGCTAAATTTATTTTTCATTTGTTATCAGCGTTATGTTTGGTGGAAGAAAAGTTTGGAGGTTTGGACAAAAGACCATCCATTTCCTATTGATATAGATTACATGATCAGTGATACACTAGAACTGCTAAGACCAAAGATCAAACTCTGTAATTCTCTGGAAGAATCCATCAGGCAGGTACAAGACTTGGAACGAGAATTCTTAATAAAACTAGGTAAGCAAATCATTACAGAGAGAAAATGAAGGGGATTTGGTTAGATTGTCTGTAGTCTGTTTTATAATGTTTCCAGTCAGTTTTGTATTTGCATACCTTGTATCTTTGATGTTGAGTACTGCATAATAGGGTTAGGTGAGACCTTTGTTACCTTGTTAGTTTCACTAAGTGATCTCAAATTGAAATAAAATGTCAAGCAGGACTTAAAGTAAGTGATAGTGAAGAAAAAATACAGTTTTGTGAACTGCTTTTAATTTTAGACTCTGGTTTCTGATCAAACCTTTGGATGAAAGTGTCTCATATGTATAGTGTATTTTTAGCTGCTGTTATTCCTGAGAACACACAGGCTTCAGAGTTTGGAAAGGAGTACCACTTAGAAATTTGGAATAACTACAAAATTTCAGATCTCATTCATTAGTGGAGTTGGCTGAGTCTAGTGAAAATGTGCTGCTAAAAGGTTATCAGTACGGTTCTCTTTATGCTTCTGAGTTGGCTACAGAAGACTTAACCTTTGAACATCACCCCCAGAGAATATAGCAATATATTAGTTTTGTCACCAGGTAACAAGTACAAGGTCTAGTCATACCAACCTAGTTTACATGCTAATAGCTCTTCTGTATCATCTGTTTTTATTGTATTTTCCATGTTACATTTTCAGTTGGTAAAGCTATTTTATTTCTCATTAGTGCTTGGTATGTTCATGCACATCTTTACTTCCAGTTACACTTATACTATTAATTTATTGTGTTACATGTCTGAAGAACCAGCTTAAAATAAAGGCATAAATAATAGTCCCCGCCTTACCCCAGGTATCCAGAATATTGATAAACTTGCTATCTCCAAGGTAAATCCTCATTTGGAGAATATGCTTATGCTTGCCTGATTTTCAAATCCCTGCCACTGACTGTGCAAGTACTGACTTGTCGTATGGCTCACTTCACAAAGACCTAGGGTGAGTCTTGGCTTTTCAACCTTGGCTTTTCAACCTTGACCTAGGTTATCCAATTTCTTTCTCTTTTCAGATTTTCAATTACATAAACAATCATTTCAGGCAAAGCATTATCATCTTAAGTATTCACATTCTCTGTATGTTTTGAAATTGTTAAGATGCAGCCTAGGGCCCAGAAGTTTTCATAAATGGTTCAACTGCATATAGGGGCATAAGGAAAGAGAAAAGATTGTTTTGTTGTTGTTTGTTGCTGTTGTTGTTGTTGTTTTTGTAAATTAAAGAGTAAAAGACTTTGACCTTCCTAGGAGGAGCCCGAAGAGGGGAAAAGTGAATTACTATTTATGGTTTGAAACTCTAAAGATGGTAGCACTTAAGATGGGTCTGTGCCCAAGTTGTCTCTGTTTTCCTCCTGATTTTAGAGGTTAGAGAAAAGGCAGAGGTTGTATGCAGAGAGTATTCCTTAAGTCCGCTTTCTGTTGATAGACTGTAGCATCATGCATTTTTGCCGTTGTTTGTCTTTAAGCACCTGGAAACACTTCATTTTAGCTTTATAGCATCCAGTACAAAGAGTGAAGCTAGTGGGAGCACTAAAATGATTTTTAATGTCTTAAACTATTACAGTATTATGGTAGATAATGTTTATGGCAGTAATTCTGAGAATACAAAGAAAATCACCTGTATTGCATTCAGAAAGAATGATGCATTAGTATAATTTGTGTTCTTTTTTTTTTTTTAATTTTTCATGGTTTTTGTAGTTTTCTAACTGGACTTCTTTTAAATCTTTGTTTGCTTTTATAAAATAGATTATATTTCTTTGGATATGCCTTAATTACTTAATTCTATTGTTTGACTCTAAGATTTTCCCAATTTTACATCATTTTGTTATTTTTTTTAATTGACTTTAGTTTCTTTAGGTAGATAAAAAGAAAAGGGGGCTAAGATATTTTTCTTTAAATTACAAAAATTTTAAAAAAGCCAAAATGATATTTAATTTTGTTTTGGAAGTTCCAACTAGTACTGCAAAGAACAGAAATGAGAGAAGTAAAAATAAGATATTCAAGCCAGGCAGTGGTGGCACACACCTTTAATCCCAGCACCTGAGAGGCAGAGGAAGGCGGATCTCTGTGAGTTTGAGGCCAGCCTGGTTTACAGAGTGAGTTCCAGGACAGCCAAAGCTACACAGAGAAACGCTATCTTGAAAAACCAAAAAAGAAAAAGAAAGAAAATAAGGTGTGTGTGTGTGTATATATATATATATATATATATATATATATATATATATATATATATATATTTTTTTTTTTTTTTTTTCCTTCCCAGAGCTGAGGATCAAACCTAGGGCCTTGTGCTTGCTAGGCAAGCGCTCTACCACTGAGCTAAATCCCCAACCCCAAGAATTTCTTAAATTCTAAACAAAGCCAAAAACGATTAAAGGTCTAAAACTAATTCTAATTAAATATAAGGCAATTTAGCATATAATGAATACAGATTCTTAAAAATAGAATAAAGAAAACCAGTGAACCAAATGGGTTGAATATTTATTTTTTGAAAGCTTAAAAATGATCTAGTACTAGTGTTTCCATTTTAAAATTGTAGGAGAATGCACCCCAAAATAATAAATTTGGTTGTTTAAAATTTTTCATATATGTAGTCTAGTGGCATATACACCTGTACTCTCAGCCTTGGAAGGCATAGGCAAAGAGTCAAAGGCCAGTATGAATATTAAGGGAGACTGTCCCAGAAAAAAAAAATAACAAACCCGCAAAACCACACAAAATGCATACATTTATACAATTTGAAATTAAGATAAAAATTATTTCCATGCCAGGTTATTACCACTTTAGTATGAAGTGCATAGGCAAACTGATAGAATAGCATCTGTAAGGATAGGTAAATGAATATGATATATGTAAACTAAGAAAGTTTGTTTTAATGTGTATGATTTGTTTGCCAGAATGATTCAGGTGTCATTTGTGACCAACAAAGCTCAAATTAAAGCACAGTTAATATATAAGACAGGATAAAAAAACACATGCTCTTAGCTGGACGGTGGTGGCACACACCTTTAATCATAGCATTCAGGAGGCAGAGGCAGGTGGATCTCTGAATTCGAGGCCAGCCTGGTCTACAGAGTGAGATCCAGGACAGGCTCCAAAGCTACAGAGAAACCAAAGCTGTCTCGAAAAACAAAGAAACAAAAACAAACAAACAAACAAAACAAAAACACATGCTCTTATGACTTCCAGATATATGGAGGATAACTTCAGCTAAGCAGAGAAATACAAGTTAAATAACCTGAAAAGAGGCATTATAGCTATTATCACTACTGTGATGAGCAGGAAAACTGAATTATCAAGCAATTCAAGTTGAAAGATAAACGTGTTTTATTTTGTTCCCCAAGTATACTTCTAACATTTTAATAGTCTAAATTTTGTGTGTATTTTACATTTTGTTATCTATATGTCCTTTATATAGTTCATACAATTGTTTACACTGACAGTGTTTCCTAGGTATTTGGAGTTTGATCATTTTTCTTAGTTGAGCAAATGCAAAAGGCAGTACTTACAAATTGGTTTTGAAATTTTGTTGCAGTACAAATACAAATGTTAGAAATAATATTGTTTTTCCTGATACTTTGGAAGCATGACTATCAAAACAGTTGCTTACAGAATGTTTTCTCAGTGATGCATATTTAAAGGAGGGAAGACAATAATGTGATAATGTTTCATATCTCATAAGTTATCACTGTGTTGATATGTTTACTGATAACATTTACTTTGTAAACTCCTGGATTTGCATTGTTTGCCTTTGACAATTATTAGTCAATTTTTTTATTATTATTTATGTGTATTGGTACTTTGCTCTGGGTGTTAGGTCCCCTGAAACTGGAATTACAGACAGGTGTAAGCTACCATGTGGGTGTAGGGAATTGAACCTAGGTCCTCTGGAAAAGCAGTCTTAATCATTGAACCATCTCTCCATCCCCCAAATATTTTATTTTTAAAATCTAGTTAGGGGTCTGCAAGATGGCTCAGCTGGTAAGGATGCTTGCCACCAAATGTGACCTTGACTTTGATTCCTGGAACCCACATGGTAGGAGAGAACTGACTTCTGCAGGTTGTCCTCTGACCTCTACACTCATGCCATAGCATGATACACACACAACATACTTATACACATATACAAATAAATAAATATTTTAGAATCAATCAAACATATACATGTATAAAACCTGCTACTTTTACGTATGGAAGCTAGTAAGCAATAAGTAAACACTTTTATAAATGGAAAAGTAACTTGAGACACTATCAGTTTTTCTTCAGTATCAGTTTTGCTTTAAAAACAGATACTTCTGAGCTTCATTCGTCTATTCTCCTTTTCCATCCAGACTGAAAATAGGTAGTTTAATTTCTTGGTACTTGTATAATTTCACCAGTTGCTAGGCTTGGAAAACTAGAGTAAATTTCTCTTGTTACTAATTTGTCTAGTTATTCAGACTCTCACATTCAGTATTCATAAAATGAGAAGACTAATACACATTATCAGTAATTCTTCCTGTATTTCACTAAAATTCTGTAAGTAACTAGAACTTATTTACTAAATACCTACTATATTATCAATTTATAGCCTCTGCTATAAATTTGAAGTATGTAAACTAAGTTCTTTGTCCTCAATGATCTTATGCAGCATTTATGGAATTATTAAAAAAGAAGTAAGATGTCATAGATTCAACATGTAAAGAGCTCCATGTGCTTCAGGAACAGGCAGTAGGTAATCTTACACCAGATTGGAAGAACAGATGAGATTTCAAGCAACATGTTCCATTATACTCCATTGGGAAGGATAGTGAGTGGATGAGCAACATTAAAGACAAAGTGTTCTGTGCAAGGTGTGGGAAAGAGTTGGGAAACAGGTCGGATAAGACTACGTTATATGTATCTTCAAAGTAGGACGAGTTGGTTGGAATTCAGTCCAGTGTGAGGAAGAGCTGCACAGTGAGATGGAGAAGTGCACAGGAAGGGAAAGATTTGGGCCAGTAAGTTCCCTGAGGGAGAAAATGCTGCTACTAAAGAAAACTTAAACTGTATAACAAAGCTGTGTGTGCTTTTGCCTCTTTCCTCTTAAAAGTGTATTCAGAGCCAGGCGGTGGTGGCTCACGCCTTTATTCCCAGCACTCGGGAGGCAGAGGCAGGTAGATATCTGTGAGTTCAAGGCCAGCCTGGGCTACAGAATGAGAGCGAGATCCAGGACAGGCTCCAAAACTACACAGAGAAACCCTGTCTCGGGGGGATAAAGAAAAGTGTATTCAGCTTGATAGCCAAATGCAATTTCTCCATTAAAGTGACATGATTTTGTTTGTTTGTTTGTTTTGTTTTTCGAGACAGTTTCTCTGTGTAGCTTTGTGCCTTTCCTAGAATTCACTTTGGAGACCAGGCTGGCCTCAAACTCACAGAGATCCGCCTGGCTCTGCGCCGCCCGCCCTTCCCCTCCCCCCACCCCCAGCTAAGTGACATGATTTTTATTCACTTATTTATTTTGTAGTTTTAGGGATTGTTGAACTATTATTTGTACAGTGTGGCCATGGGTTCGGTTCTATATATGTCTGAGACTGAGTCTAAACAGGATAACCTTTTAATTATTCAAAGCTATAAGAAAGGGGAAAAGAGGTATATATACATATTATTTTTCTTTTTTCTAGTCTGGTGGCTTAGAAATGTACAGTTTTTTACAGTGTTTCTCACAATTATTTTCAGTTCTGATCATTTATTGTTCTGAGAAAATGGCTATTATTTAATTCATACTTTTTATGTGAAGTGGTATAAAAACAATAGTATAGCATTTATCTTTCTAAATGTATTTTTCTACTTTTGTCCTGTTTTCAAGGCCTAGTAAATGATAAAGAGTCCAAAGATTCTATGACAGAAGGGGACAATCTTGAAGAGGATGAAGAAGAAGAAGAAGGAGGAGCTGAAACTGAAGAACAGTCTGGAAATGAAAGTGAAGTAAATGAACCAGAAGAAGAAGTAATTACTTTTATTTCTAACAGATAAGTTTGTGGATATATGTGTAGGGAATATTTTGATTGAGTAAATATTTTAAAAGTTTTTATTACATTAGTTTGTGTATATGTACACACACACACACACACACACACACACACACACCTCTACCTGTGCCACAGCACCCCAAGTGGAGCTCAGGGACTGATTTGTTGGAGTAAGTTTTCTCAGGTTTTAGAGGTTGTACTCAGGCCATTAGGCTTGACAGTAAGTGCTTTTCCATGCTGAGCCATCTCTCCAGCCTGAGTGAAGACTTCCTAATTAATAGAGATCTTCTCCTTAGTTTTATTGCTGAAAATGTTGCTAATATATTTCTATTATAATATCCCTTGATTAAGGGTTTTTATAGATACCAAAACTAGGTTGATCATAGCATTTTTATTTAATTAGCAATTTGAGAAAAAAAATTTTTTTTTATCTCCTATGTATCTTAATCTTACTGTTGAATGTGGACAATCTATGGGCTTTACAATCTGAAAAACAATTGTATTGACTAATATTCATATACTTTGCTTTATTCTTACCAACTTGAGTAGTTCTGAAATCTTACATTACATTGTACATAATAATTAGTTTGCCCTTTTGTTATTTATGACTCTTAGGCCAAAGTATGTGAAATTGCTTCTCTGCCATTTATGATCCACTGAAATGTTTTCTTGTTCCTGGGAAAATGGCTTACTTTGTGATATGCTTGCCATGCAATCAAGAGTACCGTTGCATTCAGTCCCCAAAATACAAGTACAAAAAAAAATTTTTTTTAATACAAACAACTCAAAAAAAAAAACCAGGCATGGTGGCATATGCCTTTAATCCCAGCACTTGGGAAGCAGAGACAGGCAGATCTCTGTGAGTTCAAGGCCAGCCTGGTCTAGATAGTGAGTTCCAGCACAGCTAGAGCTATGTAAAGAGACCCTGTCTTAAAACAAACAAACCTAGGCCAGATAGGGTATTAATAAGTGCTTGAAATTATAGCTCTGGAGAGTGAAGACAAGTGGATTCCTGGAGCTCATTGCCCAACCAGCCCTGCCTACTTGGTGAGTCCTAATGAGAGACCCTGTCTTAAATAAAGAAAGGGTAGGGTCTGGAATTACAGCTCAGAAGTTAAGAGCACATACTGCTCCTGCAAAGGACTTGAATTCAGTTCTCAGCACCCACTTCAGTGACTCAGAATCACCTCTAACTCCAGCCCCATGTCTTCCTTCTGGTCTCTGTGGTCACATGCAGACAAACACATGCATGTAATTTAATATAAAGTAGAAGCTGGAGAAATGGCTCATTGGTTAAGAGCACTTATTACTCATATAGCGAACATAGGGTCACTCCCTAGTACCCACTTATAGGCAGCCCACCAACTGCCTATAGTTCCAGTTCCAACGGAGACAGCTTCCTCTCTGTCCCCAGGCACTAGGCACACATAGTGTACATATGTATATACAGACAAAATAGTCATGCAGATACAATGAAAAAAATAAATCATACATATATATATTAAAAATAGGACTTTTGTTTGTTTTGTTTTTAAGTAGGCTAAATATAAGGTAGAATAATAATGAGGGTAAAATTTAAATCAGAAATTGAACAGTTCCCTGATTTTTGTATACATCCCAAATTACACAATCATTATGACTTAAGTGTATATGACTTTTTGTGTTGAGTGCTTAAGGCAATTAGGATGGTGTGATAGCTTTTCAACATTGAAAAAAGCTTATAATTAATACTTAAGTATTTGAGGAAATTGAGTTTGAGTTTTAAAGTTTTGGTTTGAGTATATGAAACCTAGATATTTAGAGAATATATGTAGTTTAGTGTTTAAAAGAATATTAATTGTTCATAGAGTCATAAAGGTTTTTTTTTGGTTTTGTTTTGTTTTTTGGTTTTTTGAGACATGGTTCCTCTGTGTAACTTTGTGCCTTTCTTGGAACTTGCTTTGGAGAACAGGCTGGCCTTGAACTAACAGAGATCCGCCTGCCTCTGCCTCCTAAATCAGGTATTACAGGCGTGTGCCACCACCGCCCGGCAAAAAGTAGATATTTTTAAAGCTCCATTTAGAATTAAAGAGTAAAGGGCCCAGTAATTTAAGGTAATTAAGATTTTCTGCAGGAGAAGTGAAAATCTGAAGACCATGTTTTCTTTAAGCCTATAAGTTCTCTAGCTATTAACAAACATGTGGTGTGATTTAACTACACAAGTAGTTTTACTGTTAGAAATGAATGATTGTGAAAAGCAGAAGAGTCAATATGTGTGGCTTTCCTAATTGGCTAGTATTTATAGACAGCAGGAATGTACTTTTAGATATTTATGTGCTGCTGCTTTCTCTTTCAAACCTACAGCTCCCTTAAAGTAGATGAAAAGTAAATTAACAATTGAAAGCTGGAGTATGTTTCCATAATTGGTTTCAGCATAACAGACAGACATTATGTTGATTTATTTTCAAAATGAAATTGCTATAGAAAAAAGTTCTGTAATATAAATTTAATTGGCTTAAGTACTTTATATAACACAGGGAAATGAGACAGCATTTCCTTTTAGATTTTAACACTAGTAATTGTCTTTGTATTTTTCTGTGTGATTAATTAGATAAAATCTAATGAATTTAACATCCTCAGTAAATATGAAGCAGCTTTCTTACGTGAAGAATGCAAGGTGTATTTTTCTTTTTAAGTGCATTTCTTTGTTCTCTTAAAGATCTTTTTTTAAGATTTATTAATTTAATGTACATTGGGGTTTTGCCTGCATATGTGTCTGTGAGGGTGTCAGATTCCCTGGAACTGGAGTTACAGACAGTTGTGAACTTCCATGTAGATGATGGGAATTGAACCTGGGTCTTTTGGAAGAGCAACCAGTGCTCTTAATTATTGAGCCATCTACCTCTCCAGCCCCCATTTCTTTGTTTTCAATGTTGAACTTTTTGCTTTGGAAGGGTATTACTTATATTTCAAATCAAAGAAGGTAATATTGCACATGATGTATCTCTGCTAAGGAGAAATGCAAACAAAATGTTTAATTGGAGTAGTTATGTGGCTAAAAAGATGTGTTGACTTTGAGAAAAATGAGATTGGAATGCTTCTCCTCACCCTCCAAGGTCACTGTTCAGTAGGGCATCATAAGGATTTAGCTCAGTGGTATATATATGTATGTTAAGCATGCGTATAACCTTGAGTTCAGTTCTTCAGTACCCTTCCCAACAGAGCTACTGTTCTGTTTTCATCTTGGTTCTATTTTTTATGTGTATGAGTGTTTTACTAGCATGTATGTATTTATGTATATATGTATGTATGTTATACCATGTGTGTGCTGTGCCCCCAGAGGCCATAAGAGGGCACTGAGCCTTTACATCTGGACTACAGACCATTGTGAGCTGTCATGTGGGTTCTAGGAACTGGACCAGGATCCTCTGCAAGAACAGCAAGTGCTCCTAACCATTGAGCCATCTCTCCAACCCCATCTTGGTTGTTTTATATGTCTTAGCACCTCCTAACCGCTATAAAACTCAAATAGCTACTGAAGATTAAGTAAATGATCTACTAAAACATAATTTTCTGCAACATGTAATTTATCAAAAGAAAGTATAAAATGTATTGTTATAATAGCAATAATAGTTATTTACTGAACTTTTGCTATTCTGTTCATTATCATAGGTACACTATATAATTGTTTCTTATAAATACAGTTGATATTAGTGAAAACTAAAGTACAAATAGGGTAAATAATTTGCCCACTCTCTCAGAGTAGTAGCAGAGCCAGTATACATCATGGGCACTTTGTTACTTATTATGTTGCTTCTCCTTACCAGCTCAGGTTTTGTGGTGTATCAACAATCACTTTATAATTCAACCCATTATTTTGTTAGTATTTAGGGAAATCAGAACAGATGTATTCTTATTTTTCAAAAATGAATGTTTTTATCCAGTTGGCCCTTCTTTTATGCGTTCAACTATTCACATATAAAAAATATTCGAGAATAATACATTTGTTTTAAACATATGCAGACTGTTTTAGTCATACCTGAGACAATGCTATGTAGCACTTACATTGCATTAGATAGTTTAAGCGATCTGGATGGAGATACTTATACTCCACGGGAGTCCTTGAACCAATCCTGAGATGCAGTTTTATTGACTGAGAAATAGGGGGTGATGCTAATTCATTTAGCTTAGTTTAATCTAGTTTTTTAATAGGAAGCATCTTTTATTATTAATTGATTTATGGGAGGGGCTGGGAAGATGGCTCATTTGGTAAAGTGCTTGTCTTGCAAAATTCGAACACCTGAATTTTATCTCCAGTACCCACATATAATCTCATCTCTGAGACTGAGATGAGATAATCCCAGAGGATCACTGGCCACCCAATCTAACCGAATCAGTGAGCCCTAGATTCAGTGAGAGACCCTGTCCCCTAAACTATATTATACACACAACACAAACAATAATTCATTTTCTTCAAGGGCAAATATAAGATGAGCTTTTTGTTTTGTGTGTTTTTGTTTGTTTGCTTGCTTGCTTATTTTTGAGACAGGGTCTCATGTACCCTAGGCTGCTCTTGAATTTACTTTGTACCTGAAGATGACCTTGTCCTGCTTGGGTTGTTGTTGTAGTAAACACCATCATCAAAAGCAGCTTGGAAGGAGGAAGGTGTAGTTGATGTTACAGGTTGCAGGCCTTCATTTCGGAAAGGCAAGACAGGAGTCTAGATGCAGAGAGTAAGGCAGAGACTGGAGGAATACTGCTTACTGGCTTGCCCAGGATTTTGTTTGTTTTTTGTTTTGTTGTTGTTGTTTTATGTGCATTGGTATTTTGCCTACATGGATGTCTGTGTTTGGATGTCAGGTACCCTGGAACTGGAGTTACAGACAATTGTCAGCTGCCATTTGGGTGCTGGGAATTGAACTCAGGACTTCTGAAAGAGCAGCCACTGCTCTTAACTGCTGAGCCATCTCTCTAGCCCTGCCCAGTTATTATTATTTTAAATAATCCGAGACCACCTGCCCAGAGTGGCCTGGCCCACCCCACATCAATTATTAATTAAAATAATGCCCCACACACATGCCCACAGGTCAGTCTGATGGAGGCAGTTACTCATTTGAGTTTCCCTCTTCTCAGGTGACTCTAGCTTGGCTCAAACAGAAACTCAACAGTATAACCTTGAACTGACCATGCTTCCTTAGCTACTGGGATTTATTATAAGCATATGTAGTATGCCTAACTAAGAGCATCATTTGTGAATTTAATTTTAAATTGCAGAACTACCTTAAATAATTCTTGCATTTAGAAAATGAAGTTTATACTTTAATGTTTTTTTTAAACTTTTATTATTTATTGGAGGTGGTGGATAGGTATGGGTGCATGTGTACCACAGCACTTATTTGAAGTTCATAAGACAGCTTGTGGGAGTCAGTTCTTTCATTCCGCTATTCCAGGGATCAAGCTCAGGTCATCAGGCTTTCTGGAGAACACTTACTTACTAGACATCATATTCTTTATGCAGTCTTTCCATGTAGAACTCTAAAAACTTTATAGATGTTTGTAGTAAGAGCATACTTTTAGGACTTTGGAATTATTGTTTTACGTATGCACAACTAATAGTAGTATAAATTTGTTGTAGCTTATTAGGTTTCCTAGTGGCTGTGCCCAGCAGGACTGTGTGAGAGGTTGATTGGACCACGGGCCTGGGTACCAGATGTTTGTAAGGGTCAACACTTGACTGTAACTAGCAGGGAATAGGGTGGGGTCTTTTGCTCCACCCCATGGCATTATTTAATAATAATAAATAGACCTTTGTAATAAAGTTCTGGGCCAGTGGATAAGGATCCAGGCCCACCCGAGTCTATCCTGTGTTTTCTCTGTTTCTCTCCCCTCTATTTCTAAATAAGTCTCTTATACCTCATTCCTCAAGAGTCCATGGGGTAAATAATGGTGGCAGCTGGCCCCCCACAGAAATTTAAGTCATTTATTTTAGGGAGTATTTCTCACTTATCTTGGCACATTGAAAGCAGCTGAGTTTAGTATAGTGGACTTAAAACTTTTATTGACACCTAGTTGACCTAGTTACTGAGTGTATAGTTTGTGGTACCTAGATACACCATGTAATGATCAGGTTGGTAATTATTAATTCTGTCTCAAACATTGATGATTTCTGTGCTGTCCTGTCACTTGTGCCAGTGTGAATGGAACTGAAGGGTATTATGTAAAGTGAAATAAGCTACAGAAAGAATAGCATGTTTTTCACTCATTCAGGGAAGCTAAAAAGAAGGGAAAAAAAGGAATCTCATGTTTGAGAGTCATGTGTCTATTGAGTAACAGTGGGTCCTTGGGCAAGTTACTTAACTATTCTGAGCTGCAGATTGAATTTTTGTTCAGTTTTTACTGTAAAAAGTGGGAACAATAAAGTCCAAGGTAACACTTCTAAACTAAAGCACCTTGTAAAATTTAGTTCCATATCATGGCTTTTAACTGGTGATACTAAATTTGAAGTTTGCAGAATTAGATGGATATTCAAAAATAACTGCAGTGAGAAACCTCTTTAGAGGCGAGAAGGACTAAAGACTCAGGAAACGCTTTCCCATGTAATTCAGGGCATGCCACAGCTCTGTGCGCTGTTTGACCTGTGACTAGCTTTTAGCCTCTGGCATGTAGGAATGTTGCCTTCTGACTTTGTCCTGTCATTCATTTTGAACAGACTCCATAAAAGGAAGCTTCTTAAGGCATGTAAAAGTCCTCTTTCAAAGGGTTTTAATCATCTACTGATGTTAATTTCAGGAGGGTTCTGATGATGATGATGAGGGAGAAGAAGAGGAAGAGGAGAATACTGATTACCTCACAGATTCCAACAAGGAGAATGAAACTGATGAAGAGAATGCTGTATGTATGGCCGGATTTTTTTTAATTGTGTAGTGTTTTTAATATTTGAATCTTAGCCTGTTATTATGTAAGATAAATAGCTTTCTTGGGAACTCACTTGCACTCAGTTTTCCCTTTGGTAACAAGTTCTTTTAACCTTTACTCTTTGGTTATGTTGACCACATCGGTATAGAAAACCTCTGACCTATGAAGCGTCACAGTGAAAATTTGTTGTGGCATTTTCTTTGTTTTGATAAGGAGGTGATGATCAAAGGAGGTGGACTGAAACATGTCCCTTGTGTAGAAGATGAGGACTTCATTCAAGCTCTGGACAAAATGATGCTAGAAAACCTTCAGGTATGAAATATTCTCTGTTTAAAGACTCTTTTGAACACAAAACATTGTAGCGCACAAAGTCTGATTGATGTGAGAGTCTTTGTAAACAACCACCTCTGTAGCATATCTCCCTCATGTACATAAGTTGTTACTGCCAGCACATCCCGGGTCCCTGATTTGCAGTTAGGGGAGAGAGAGACAGAGACAGATGGAGAGGGAGAGGGAGGAGAGGGAGAGGAAGGAGAAGAAGAGAGAGAGGTGGGGGGATAAATGTAGTTAATGTAAGACTGGGAACAGTCTTTTTTTTTTTTTTTTCTCCAGAGCTGAGGACTGAACCCAGGGCCTTGTGCTTGCTAGGCAAGCGCTCTACCACTGAGCTAAATCCCCAACCCTTTTTAAAAAAATTATTATTATTATTATTATTATTATTATTATTATTATTACTATTATTATTGTTGTTTTGTTTTGTTTTTGTTTTTGGAGACAGGGTTTCTCTGTGTAGCTTTGCGCCTTTCCTGGAACTTGCTTTGGAGACCAGTCTGGCCTCGAACTCACAGAGATCCACCTGCCTCTGCCTCCCGAGTGCTGGAATTAAAGCCGCCGCCACCGCCACCACCACCACCACCACCGCCCGACGGGAACAGTCATTTTTTAGAGCATGCACTACCCTTACTGAGCTTGGTTCCCACCATCAGTGTTGGACACCACCAGAAGATCAATAAATCTTTGTGTCCACAACATTAGTAAACTAGATTGGTGGGAGGGGGTGAGACATGGTTTCTCTCTATGGCTCTGGCTGTCCTGGAACTCACTCTGTAGACCAGGCTGGCCTTGAACTCAGAGATCACCTGCCCAGCTAATAAACTAGATTTTATCAGAACTCACAAGGCTGTTTGTTTTTGATTTAGTACGTGGTGCTGGAGATCAAACCCAAGACTTTGTACATACTAGCTGGGCACTGAACTGCATCCCTAACCCTCAATATAGTAATTATTTAAAATACCATAGTAATTTGGAATAATTACATTTTTCTATAATTGGAGAGAAAATCCTTTGGGTCGTTTGCATCTGCTTATAAATTACTGTCCCTCTTTGGTGGTGTAACAGTGCTTTTGTTAGAACATGGAGTTAGTGAGGAGCAAGTGCTGCGGTAGGTTCAGTGAAGGGAAGAAGTGACGATGTTCAGTGTTCATCAATAGATAATTATTGATCAGTCTGTGCTAGAAAGGGAGGGGAGATGGGAGTGGCCAGAGTAGGCTGTAGAGCAAGGCAGTTTGTCTTGTTTTTGGTTTGTTTAAGACATTAGGTCACTATATGCTAACGAACTGGTTCTTTCGAGAAGAAACACTGGATTTTACTAATGGCACAGTTACTGAAGGGATCAACATATCTCCTTCATCGCTCTCCAAAGTATTTATTACTCTTCCTATAGTTATTAAGTTTATAATATCATTATACAAATATTAAGGATTAGGCCAATTTGCTTATATATCCAGATGTTCTGGTATATATATTTAGGGGTGGTGGTGTTTGGTTAGTTGGGGTTTTTGTTTGTTTGTTTTGTTTTGTTCCCAACATAATATTTTTATTAATTATTTGGGAATTTCATACAGTGTACCCTGAACACTTGCCTTCCATTCCTCCCAGGTCTACCCTCCCACACCTGTGCTCCTTCCTCCAAAAAAACTAAAGAATAAATCAAAACACCAGTCCAATTTGTGTTGCCCATATACTCATTGACACTTGGTCATACTCAGCCCCTTAAAGAAAACTGAGTCCTTTCCCACCCACCCCCATGGCCCCCACCCCCACCAGAGGCCATCAACTGTGGAGAACTACACTTCAGCATCTTTATCACAATTTTTAAGGACTTTCTTTAGTAGCTTCCTGTCTTAACTGTTCCTTCCCTTTTTTTGGAGTGGGAAGGTTTTCACAGAAGCCTTCAGTGTCTCTCTGGTTTTTGTTTTGTTTGGGGGCTGTTGTTGTTTGAGGCAAAGTCCTATTATGAGGCTGAGGCTTCAGTCCTTGATTGACTCCATTACATTTAGGCCTATAGCAGCGCAGAAGCGTCATGAAGGAAGTGCATGATTTAGGAAACATGTCATCCCAAGGAAACAAGGGACCAGGGACAAGATACATTCCTAAGAACATGTCTCCAGTTACTTGCTTCCTACAGCCAGGCTAGTATTGGTTAGACCTCTTGTCACTGTGACAACCACCTGAGAAAACAACTTATAGGGAAGAAAGATTACTTTTAGTGCTGTTTCAGTCCATTTCTGCTTTATGCCTGGAGGCATGGTAGTAGGGTGTATGATAAAGACTGTTTACCTCAGGAGTCAGGGTAAAGACTCTTCAGAGGTACTTTCTCCATAATGCATTTCCTCCAACAAGTTCTCACCTCTTAAAATTTCCAATACTTCCCAAAGTGACGCTCCTAGATGGGACTACAGAATGAGTTCAAGGCCACCCTGGGCAACTTAGTGGGTTCAAACATGTCTCAAGAAAAATAATAAAAAGGTTGAGGATGTGGCTCAGTGGTAGGATGTACCTAGACATGTTCAAGGCCCTGAACTCAATCTCTGGCACTACAAATTAATCATATATGTGTTTAATGTAGGACAATTTGCTTAGTACTGGTTGTTTGTTTGTATGTGTATGTTAGCATATGTAAGAGAAACTCTGGAGGAATATAACCCATTACTGATGGTGGTTGCATCTTTGGCTGAGACAGAGAGAGGTAAGATAAAGGAATTAGTATATACAGTAATATATTTTTTTTAAAAAGATTTATTTATTTATTATGTATACAGCATGTATGACTGCAGGCCAGAAGAGGGCACCAGACCTCAGGTGGTTGTGAGCCACCAATGTGGTTGCTGGGATTTGAACTCAGGACCTCTGGAAGAGCAGTCAGTGCTCTTAACCTCTGAGCCATCTCTCCAGCCCACGAATACATTTTTGTATTTAAATATCTTACAAAAAGAATGTATTAATTTTGTAATCATTAATAATTTAAAAATACAGGTCAAGATTTGCCTAATGATACTTTTCATTTTTTAAGTAAAAGATCTTCATAAATCTAATGAATCTGGGACTATATCAGGCCAGTTCTAATAAAGTATAACTTAGAAAACAAAAATCAATAAAACTGTCATTTTTGTTTGATTGGCAAGTCTCTTGAATATATGAAGCTTGTATCAAAAGATGATTTAGATGTTAGAAGAACAATTTTGAGACCTTGAAAGGAATCAGGCCTGCTACAGGATGTAGACAGGAATTGTTAGCATAAATTTAAGATTCCCACTTTCTTAAATACATCGTTTCAGGTCCCTGCTTTTACACTTGTTCTTCTGTTTAAATTTTTTTCTCTATTTTTAAAATTGCTATTTTACCATCTGCTTGGAAGAAGTTACACTAAGTCTTTAATATTCTCAAATGTCCCATTTCTGTTCAGTCTTTCATGAAATGCCTGTACCTACCAACTCCCAGTTAGACATAACTAGTCACCTCTATACAAGTAGTAAGTACCTCTAATGCATTATAGCTTTTGCATATGTCTCATTTAAAAGTTTACAAGCTTTCTGAAGGTACACTAAATAATTACCCCCACCCCTTCCCTGTGTGTATGTGTGTGTGTGTTAGACTGATAGACATTGTGTGTATTTGTCTGTCACTCTTCACATTATTTTTTGAACCTAGAGATTGGCTTAGACTGTCAGTGAGCCCCTGGGATTTTCCTGTGTCTGCTTGCCAACGCTGGGACTACAAGTATTAATATACCCAGCCTCTTATTTTATTATTAATCAATTAATTTATTTATTTATTGAAAGATGTATTTATTTATTATGTATACATCATATGTGACTGCAGGCCAGAAGAGGGCACCAGATCTCATTACAGATGGTTATGAGCCACCTTGTGGTTGCTGGGAATTGAATTCAGGACCTCTGGAAGAGCAGTCAGTGCTCTTAACCTCTGAGCCATCTCTTCAACCCCTATACCCAACCTTTTATATGGGTGCTAGTGATCCAAACTTCACCTACTGAGCCATCCCCCCTCACCCCTTGACTAAATCATTTTACTCTTAACTACCTCTAAGCTTAACACTAAGAAAGCATCAATGGAGGTTCATATAATTAATCATTTGGAAAATTCATTGTAAATTCTAAAATCAGTTGATACTACAACCAAGAAGTTAATATGAATTGCTACAGATTTCATTTGTTCTTCAGTGTTAGAGCCCCTGTTGTATGTAAAGTACTGCTTTTGGTACTGGAGAGAGGGTAATAAGCCCTCAGTCTAGTGGAAGAGTCAGACTTCACACACTGAGACTTTCTGGTAATTACAATAGCAGATGTGTGGTATGAAATCTGTAGCTTTTTAGGTAGTGAGATAGTCCTTGGCTTCATTTGTGTTTCAAAGTCCCTGGATCTTAGGGTTGTGTTTTAAGAAACACCATGTTGACTAGGAGGTGGTGGCGCACGCCTTTAATCCCAGCACTTGGGAGGCAGAGGCCGATGGATTTCTGTGAGTTCAAGGCCAGCCTGGTCTACAAAAAGTGAGTTCCAGGACAGCCAGGACTGTTACACAGAGAAACGTTGTCTCAAAAAAAAAAAAAAAAAAGAAAAGAAAGAAAAGGAAATACCATTGTTTGCAGTTTCTATTTCTCTGTGTCTCAGAATATTTATATACTTTTTAAATTTCTGTCTTGAAGCAGAGAAGTGGTGAATCTGTTAAAGTGCACCAACTTGATGTTGCTATTCCTTTGCATCTCAAAAGCCAGCTGAGGAAAGGGCCCCCACTTGGTGGGGGAGAAGGAGAGACAGAGTGTGCAGACACAATGCCATTTGTCATGTTAACAAGAAAAGGCAATAAACAGCAGGTAAGAAATGTCCACTGTGTAGTTAATTGTTGGTTATCAGGTGTGAGAATTAACTCTGTTTAATAAATTCTAAGTTACTCTTTTTCTATAAAAAGAAATGGAAACTTTTAAAACATTCAGTGGTAGAAATATTGTCCATTATATGTGTGGAAATGCATTGATTGACTTTTACAGAATGGATATGAGTTAATGGAAAGGACATTTAAATTCTAAGTGCATATATATTTGTAAGAATATATAAATTCCTTATCTTTACTATATATAAGGAAGCTCAGTATGGGTAGAGAAGAAGATACTAACATCTCAAGAAAATGCTGAGCTGCCAAAGTTTTCCTTGAAATCTGTTCTCTGACCCCGTGCCTTCTCTTTTAGTCTTACTATAATCTCTTTCTTTGCCATATGTTACATATGGTCCCTCAAAATCATTTCCTTAGCTATTAAGCCATTATTTTAGGGATTCATGTGTTCATTTAGCAGATATTTACTAAGCATCAACTCTGAGCCCCTAAGCATGTATATGTGTCTAGGTCCTAGGACTATAGTGACATACATGATGGAACATCTCTCCTCATGGGTCTTATATCCTACTGAGATAATAAGACATGGCATACAGGGATAAAGGCTAGCTCTCAGAACAGTTCCCAGATGCACATGTATCGGTTCTGTTTTATGTTTTATCATTTCTGATATCAGGTTCATTTCTAAAGTTGATTAACTCATGTAATAATTAACACTTTTTCCATTTTAATGATAAGTAAAATAATGGTATATTAAAATTAAATACTAGGTTTTATGAAATAAGATAGCTGCCACAGGTAAGTCTACTCCTTGGTTTTCATGTTATTCACATAGCCATTTGTCTGTTTGTTTTCATGCTAGGCCCTTTGTATAGAGCATAAGTTAAGCAAATCTTCCTCTCTTGGAGCTTTCTTTCTGGTTTAGGGAGGTATTAGGGAGAAATTCAGTGTCAGCTTGGGGTAATGTGAGGGTACTAAAGCAAGGTAAAAAGAGTGACAGGAGTAGGGACAAGGAGACTTTCAGTGATTGTCATCTGATAGAAAGATGAGTTTATTCAAAGTAAGGATACCAGCATAGTGAGATGGCTCAGTGGGTGCAGGTGACAGTCTGAGTTCAACCCCAGAACCCACCTGAGAAGAGAGAACTGACTCCCAGAAATTATCCTCTGACATACACACTCTCTGTCTGCCTGTCTGTCTATCTCACATAAAGAGAGACAAATTGAACAAAGGTCTTCCTGGAGATGGAGGCTGAAAATCCCTAGGAAGAGGATAATAGTAAGCAAGAGTCCCTGAAAGATTAGCAGGGCTAGCTCCTGGTGAATGTCCATAATTTCTTGTTTAGATAAGGGATCATGGAAGCCCTACTTTATACCATTCTTTTGGTATCTGGTGTATAAAGAGGTCTCGATAACAAAATAATAGAGCCAGAGACTTCACATGGATGTCTGCTTCTCTGTCCCTTTTTCCTCCACAGTCCTAGGCCCAGCTTGCCTCCCTGCTATCCTTTCGGATTTAGCTTCTTCTGGATCTAGTAGCTGAGGCCCAGTCCTGTCACGTATCCCCAGGTCTTCCAAGCCTAGCTCCAGCCCCGAATTGGCTTCTTGAGGACAAAGAACAGCTCTATGCATTATCCTAAGTCACCAGTGCCAACAGATGGAAGCCCAAGCAAAGATGCTGATTCCTTGCACACACCTGCTAAGACCTGAACCTGGAACTAGCCCCTTCTTGAACCTGGGGCTCAAAATGGGCTGCCACCTACATGCCTTTATCCTTGTTTAGTAAGAGTTCTAGAACCCAGAAACTGTGTCACACTGCAGTATTCCTCTGCACCTTTCCAAGGAACTGGAGTGCAAGTACTCAAACCTTGGGAGTAGGCAAGATAGGGAGTCATTTAGCTCCCTAGGCAGGAAGAGGAGCCCTGACTCTTGACCTCCAGGAGTATGGCTGGGAGTCTCTATTCTTAGCTGCCAAGCTACTAGGCAGGTATGAGGGATGAGGGCCTGCTCCTTGGAAAAGACAACCCCCACTTAGGTAAGACCTGATACCCTTTCCTTCTTTTTCAGTTTAAAAAAAAAAAAGGGAGAAATTAAGACAATCACTAGCACCCTAGCCCCAAGGCTGAGGGTCACAGAGGCTTGAAGAACCTTGCAGCCATGCTCACCCACCCTCCATACTGCTTTCTCAGTCTGTCTGGTGTTTGGGCTATGTGACTAGATAAAATTCCCTTCTGCATTTTTTTTTTTTAATTTCTAGATGAGTATCTCTGTTCTTGTCCATAATTTCTTGTTTAGATAAGGGATCATGGAACTCCTACTTTATACCATTCTTTTGCTAGCTGGTATATAAAGAAGTCTCCATAATCGCACAATAATAGGGCCAGCAAGGACTTCACATGACTAACGTTAAAGTTAACATGTTAAAATCAAACACTAGCTTCCTTCATTACCCCCACCCTCTCCTCTGTGCAGGCAGGCATGCATGTGTGTGCATGTACACACACACACACACACACACACACACACACACACACACACACACACACACAGAGCTCTAAGCAGGTTTCCTTATGCTTTCAGAAGGCCCACCTCTCTGCTCTCTGTAGACTTTATGTGTTTACTCTGTCTCTAAGGAGGGAAGTGAGAGCTGGTTTTGTTTAGAATCCTAAATTAGGTTGTTGTACCCAGAGCTAGACTTTTTTTAAAAGAAAATTTAGTCATCACATTTTAGGTCTCCCTTATTCTCCTCTCTGTTCTTTCTCTGTACTCCCTCCCTACCCATGCCAACGGCTTTTCTTGGCACAAAAAAGTAAGTCTGAAAAAGTCATTTAATTCTAACATTTTAAGGCATATACAATGCACAAAGCCTTTACAAGGGGAAGAGGGCACAAAGGGCAGAGTGTAGCAACTAGAATTAGATATTTCTTGGTTCCCATTACTGCATAGCTACTAATGTCTTGGCATGTACCTTGGGTTCTGAGTTTTATTAACGAAGAGGAAGCTTAGTAATATCTTTTCTGAAGAAAAGCTATAAAACAATAGTTTTCCTCTTTGTTGCATTCAGGTATGTATAAAAATCCATTGTCATCAGCTTGCCCATGCTGTTTAGTTCATAAACAACTTGTAGGCTTTGGCGGTAAATCAAGATGTACCTTAAGGCCAGGCATGGTGATACACACCTGTAAATCTCAGAGGCAGAAACAGGGTTATTGATTTGAAGGCCAGTTTCAGGAAAATTATTTGAAAAAACATCATGGTATTTTCTGGTCTGAATAAGTGTATTTTGCTCTGATTTTTATTTTCTTATTTGGCTTTTGGGTGCTGGCCTTCTGGTGCAATTGGCTTTTCCACAAGTATGAAATTTGTTGCTGTATAAGAATGTGTAATTCTTCAATGAAGGATTTTTGTGTCCTAGATTTCTGTTTAGAAAAATCTTACTGTGACACTCCATCTGCAGAAAAAATTCTATCAATAAAGTGAGTTGGTGACTAGAACTGAAAGAAAAACAATATCAATAATGTCTACATTTATGTATTTATGAATTGATCATTAAAAATATTTTAGCATAATAGCTGTTATATAATTCAGCATATGTTTTTAAAATACAAAGTAAGCCGGTCAGTGGTGATGCACACCTTTAATGCCAGCACTCAGGAAGCAGCAGCAGATGGATCTCGTGAATTCCAAGACAGCCAGAGCTACGTAGAAAAACCCTGTCTCAAAAAAGAAAAAATAGGCGTTAGAGAGATGGCTCAACAGTTCAGTGCTTGCAATACAATCATGAGGACCGGAATTTGGTTTAAGCACCCATATAACAAACCAGAATCCAGTAACTCAGCCCTGAGGAATCCAGCACCCTCTTCTCTCCTTTACAAAAGCAAATGTGCAAATAAAATGAACGTTTAAAAAATGCAAAGCATATTTAACTTACTTCTGGAAGACAAACCATTGTTTTGCAACCAGTACCCATAAAGAATTATGGTTTTTTACATAATTTGATTAGAATAATTAGTATTTACTGTAACCTGAGACTTTATATTATACATACACATATATAGTTTTAAAATGCAGCTGTTATGATCCAGCTTAAAATAACACCTTCAGTTCTCCACTGTTACTCTTACTGACACATGCTCCAGAAGCTCAGTAAGTGATCATGCCTTTGCTCTAGAGTCATAGATGAAGTCTTATGATAGTGCAACAGAGGATTTACGTTACGAAACACCTTTGTTTTATGCTTAGCTGGTTAGCATATCTTACTTAAAAAATTTTCCAGGGAGTCATGAGCCATAATTTTATAGATTTTTGTCTAGGTTTGTCTGCTATATGCATTCCTAAGCTAGAAACATCTTGCTTAAAACAAGCATTCCAAGAAAGGGAACTGGATCTCAGGGTCAGTTGCTTCATGCTCATCTTTAAAACGAAGAAGTGCTAAGAATGCTGAAGATGGTCAGATTTGCCCCATATGGTTTGGGAGGCAGGTAGAAATGTAAGGAAGGTGCCTTTCATTTTGCTCTATAAAAGCCTTTTGAAAGTTGTTTACATATGACAGGTCTGCAGGATGAAAAGTTGTCCTGTCTTTAGGTGTATGCTTCCAGAGAACTGCTATTTATGAAGTCAGTCAAACTTAGTAGCCTTCCAGTTCCCATCCACCTCTGATAGGCTGTGCTTTTTCTTAGAATAATACAGGTATCTTTTGGACAAATATGATTTATAGTGAAGGGTAGATAGTATTCGGTTTGGGTTTTTTTGTTTTGTTTTGTTTTGTTTTGTTTTGTTCTTTTTTTGCAGGGGGTGGGGGAGTTGAGACAGGGTTTCTTTGTATAGTCTTAGCTGTCCTAGAACTAACTGTAGACTAGGCTGGCCTGGAACTCACAGAGATCCGCCTGCTTCTGCCTCCCAAGTGCCAGGATTAAAGGCATGTGTCACCACTGCCTGGCCTGATAGTATTGTTTTCTAAACTAATATATTTAATGCTACTTAACTATTGTATCAGACTATTTGTGATTCCAATGTTATTTTTCCTCCAGTTTAAGATTCTTAATGTGCCCATGTCGTCCCAACTTGCTGCAAATCATTGGAACCAGCAACAAGCAGAACAAGAGGAGAGGATGAGAATGAAAAAGCTCACATTAGATATCAATGAACGACAAGAACAAGAAGATTATCAAGGTATAAAATAATTTATAGGCCAGGAATGGTGGCATAGGCCATAGGCTTACAGTGCCATCACTTTGGAGGCTGAGGCAGGAGGATCACCATACATTTGAGGACAGCTTGGACTACATAGTAAGACTCTATCTCAGAAAAAGAAAGAAACCTGTTAATAATGTAGAGGAGCTGGAAAGATGGCTTAGCAGTAAAGAGTACATACTGCTCTTCCAGAGGACCTGAATTTGATTGCTCAAAACTTCATCTGGAGGCTTATAAACTACCTGTAACTCCAACTCTAGGGGGACCCACTCCTCTGGTTTTCCTTGGCATTCGTGGGCACAAAACTTTCTCTCTCACACACACACCCAGTTAAAATTAATTTTTTTGGGGGGGGGGGCCCTTGGTTTTCAAGACGGGGTTTCTCTGTATAGCCCTATCTTGGAGCTTGTTCTGTAGATCAGGCTGGCCTCAAACTCAGGAGCCACCTGCTTCTGCCTCCTAAGTGCTGGAATTAAAGGCATGTACCACCACTCCCAGCTATAAAAATAAATCTTACCAACATAAATAAAAATGTGGAAAATTGGCTATGAAGTTCAATTTGTACCAAGCTGAGGACTTCAGTTGGAATTCTTAGCGCCCACATTAAAAGCCAGGTGTGGTGATTAACATTTGCAACCCCAGTGTTGAGGAGGCAGATCCCTGGGGCTTGCTGGCCAGTCACCTCAAGTAATAGGCAAGGCCCAAGTCCCAAGGAAAAAAACAGGATGGACAGAGTGCCTGTAGAGGAACAACACCCCGAGGTTGTATTTGAGATGTAGCTATCAAAATTGTTACTTCCTTTACCTTTTTCATGCTTTCAGTACTTCATATTCATTAGCCAATATAGTGCTCTTTTTTGAAAGTTGCTACCTATGTACAAACACCAATGTACTTGACCTCCTGATGTTTTGTGCGTTTGCAGAAGTATATGTTTACAAGAGCTAACAGCATTGTTCTCTTTGCTCCTCATCACAGAAATGTTGCAGTCTCTTGCACAGCGCCCAGCTCCAGCAAACACCAATCGTGAGCGGCGGCCTCGGTACCAACATCCAAAGGGAGCACCTAATGCAGATCTAATCTTTAAGACTGGTGGGAGGTAAACAGCCTTCACTTGCTTTTTCCTCATTGGCATTAGACTTAATACAGTTAATTTTACTGAAGCCTGTTATGTCACTGCTAAGCATGCAAAATAGCTTAAAAGGCAGTAAGAAATATTAGTTTCTTGCCTATTCCATAAAGTGTATGTTGTAGTATTGACAATTTTGTTTTGTTTTTTGTTTGTTTGTTTTTTTCAGAGACAGAGTTTCTCTGTGTAGCTTTAGAGCCTGTCCTGGATCTTGCTCTGTAGACCAGGCTGGCCGGAAACTCACAGAGATCCTCCTAACCTCTGCTTCCCAAGTGCTGGGACTAAAGTCATGCGCCACCACTACCTGGCCTATCTGTCCCTTTTATAACATCAGAAACCAGAACTGCCACCACTGCCCGGCTTCCATTTGGTAGGCTAACTTCTCAGGTGTTCTTATCAATATCCAAGACTTTCTCAATTCAAATAATGTCTTTTTATCATGTTTATATGTTGGGTTGTCAAAAAAGTATAGGAAATCAGTTTCCATATCCTCAAGGCTGGAGTCCATACCCCCAAGGCTGGGTAAATGAACCTACAAGTACTTGAAAGTTAATTCTGCCCTCGCTGCTTTTGGTTTGGGGTTTGTTTTTTTGGTGGATTGGGGGTGTGTGGGTGTTCAAGACAGAGTGTCTCTATGTAGCTCTTGATACCCTGGAGCTCACTGTAGACTGGGTTTGCCTTGAACTCACATCTGCCTGCCTCTGCCTCTCCCAAGTGCTAGGATCAAAGGTGTATACCACAACGCTCAGCTTAGTCATTTATTTAAAACAAAACAAAAATTAAAAGACTTAATACAAAGTATTTCCTAGGAAGTAGGAAACCGGTAAGAAATGGGGAAATAGATAACTAAATATACAAATGCATATAAACACTTTTTAAAAAGTTAACATGCATTGCTGTTTAGCTTGCATGTATATCTGTGAGGGTTTCAGACCCCCTGGAATTGGAGTTACACTTGTGAGCTGCCATGTGGGTCCTGGGGATTGAACCTGGGTACTCTGGAAAAGCAGTCAGTGCTCTTAACCGCTGGGCCATCTCTCTAGCCCTGTTTATGCCTTTCTTAGTCTATCGATGGTGTTACATAGTTGTCTTTCCAAAATTCTTTAACATTGTTCGTTTCCGTTTGCATTCCCCATTGAAAGAGGTAGCCTCATTTGTTCTTCCTTTCTGCAAAGTAAGGCTATGACTTAACATTGTGGGTTCACTGAAGCTTCACTGGGAACCCTTCCTGCCTCTTGGGTATTGGTGTAGTCACCCTCATAGTATAAGCTTTGTTTTTTTTTGTTTGTTTGTTTTGGAGATTTAAAATTTTTTTTTTTTAATTTTATGAGTGTTTTGCCTGCATATATATCTGTACATCACATACGTCCCTGGTGCTTGAGGAGGTCAGAAGACACTGGATTCCTTGGACCTGGAGTTCTGGATGGTTGTAAGCCACCATGTGGGTGCTGGGAATGAAATCAGAGTCTTCTGCAAAAGCAGCAAGTCCTCCAAACTGCTGAGCCAGCTCTCTAGCCCCCCTCCCCTTTTATTTACTTATGTTGAGATGGGGTCCTACTATGTAGCTCTGGTGGCCTGGACTTATTATGTAAACCAAGCTGGCTTTGGACTCAGATCTGCCTGCCTCTTCTTCCTGAATACTGAGATTAAAGTACTGCCTCTTTTTTCCTTATGTACCCATCCCTTGGTTTCTGTGACTGCTGGCATCTCCTTTTTTTTTTCTTCTCTCCATTCCCCTTAACTATGAGCATGGATTGACAGTAAATGTATTTGTTCCTTGGACTCAGCCCTCAGCCTTCTCCTTGCCATCTATTCTCTGGAAACGGTTCATCCCTGCTGTGGTCCATTTGCAATCCAGAACTCTTACATCCAAACCTTGAACTTGAGCTTCTGAATAGTCAACTGTATATTTGTGCCCTGGCCCAAGTCCCTTCTCCCACAGTATTCTCCAACTTAGTTGACATAGCCAACCCCATTTATCTACACTGAAAAGGAAGTTGGGGGTTTTACTCATCCCTTTCCTTCAGTTCCCTTGTCTACATAATAAATTCATTTGTGTTCTTCTACTAAGTAACAACTAAGTAATGTTTTCTACCTGAGTGCCAAGATTTAGATCAAGAGACCAATTGGAGTACTGCAACATTGCTCTTTTAGCTAACATCAGGTGTAGATTGCTATTGGAGCCCCTCATCAACTTTGCAGTCTGTTTCAACCCTCCCAGTGAGATGCAGTGTGCCATATGACTTAGTGACCCCTTCTCCTAAAGCCCTTCAGTGGTCTCATTTCTTTCTCAGTCCTCAGCCAAGCTGGCCTGTTGGTTAACTGTATTTCTTTCTCCCTTTTTCTAAAGCCATATCCTGCTTCTCCCAAAGCCCAGTAACTCTGTTCCTCTTTTAGGGCCTGCCTTGCTATTCTCAGGACTGACCTAAGTAAATAAAGATCTGCTGCCATAACTCTGTGTTCTACAGAGCAATGCCTAATTACCTGTTAGCCTGTCTCCATTCCCCCTGGGAGATTGCTGTGGAGGCAAGGACTGTGTTGTCTTTCCTTGTATCATCTAAATGAAGCTCAGGAAATAGGAGTTGAGTAGATGAAGGGACCTTTGACAGTCTGTGTTTAATCACTTAATTTTCTTCAAGTCTCCTCCGAGCTCAGTCCTTGTAATCCTTTATTTGTGAGAGTCATTACTCTTCAGCTACTTCTTTGGCCTATTTTATCTAAAACCACAACTTAAAAAAAAAAAAAAAGAAAGAAAGAAAAGAAAAAAAAGGAAAAGAAAACCCTAACTTATCCATTGCCTTAGTTAGGGTTTCTGTTGCTGTGATCAAACACCACTACAAAAAAGCAAGTTGGTGAGAAAAGGGTTTATTCAGCTTACACTTCCGCATTGCTGTTCATCACCAAAGGAAGTCAGGACAGAACTCAAAAACAGGATAGGATCCTGGAGGCAGGAGCTGAGGCAGAAGCCATGGAGGGGTGCTGCTTACTGGCTTGCTTCCCATGGCTTGCTCAGCCTGCTTTCTTATAGACCCAGGACCACCAGCTCAGAGATGGCACCACCCACCATGGCCTGGGCTCTCCTTCATTGATCACTAAGTGAGAAAAGGCCTTACAGCTGGATCTCATGGAGACATTTCCTCCACTGAGGCTCCTTCGTCTCTGATGACTCTAGCTTGTGTCAAGTTGACACACAGAACCAGCCAGCACAACTGGCCCCTCGTCGACTTGACACACAAACACATCTCTATTAAGCCACAGCCCTTCCTTTCTTACTCATCCCCAAGATGTCACATTAAAAACCTAAATAACTTTAAGAGTCCCACAATCTTTACAAATTCAAACACATTAAAATTTCAGTCTCTTTCAAATATCCAGTCTCTCTGAAAATCCAAAAATCTCTTAAAAGTTCTTTCAGCTGTGGGTTCCTGTAAAAATCAAAATTAAATACTTAAAGAGGGAAGAAGCAGGGCACAGTCACAGTCAAACCAAAGCAAAGCCCAACTCCAGCTGTGTGAACAACATCCAATGTCTGGGATCCACTCACACTCTTCTGGACTCCTCCAAGGGCTTGGGTCACTTCCTGTACCCTTCCCCTTGCAGGACACATAGCTAAGATTCCAGCTGGCTCCATGCCACTGCTGCTGCTGTCCTTGGTGGTTGTAACGTGGTATTGGCATTTCCCAACTGCTGGGGTCCTCTGCTGCAACTGGGTTGCACTTTTCACCAATAAACTCTTGGGGTTTTGGGGGGGTTTTTTTGGGTTTTTCGAGACAGAGTTACTCTGTGTAGCTTTGCCTTTGTGCTTTTCCTGGAACTCACTTGGTAGCCCAGGCTGGCCTCGAACTCAGAGAGATCCAACTGGCTCTGCCTCCTGAGTGCTGCAATTAAAGGCGTGTGCTACCACCGCCTGGCTCCAATAACCTCTTATAAGCTCTCTTCAGGGTGCCAAATGTCAGCTGCTCTCCATGACCCCCTTCATGCCTTCAAAACCAGTACCACCTGAGTGACTTTTACACTACCAAGTTCTGCTGCCAGCTCGAGGTACAACCTTGGCTGCCTTTGGAACACAGCTTCTGTGTACTGACTCTCAGGAAACACTTGAAGATTTCACCTTAGTGAAGCTGGTCTCTTCTTAATCACTGCTAAATTCTCACCTCCAGCTGACCAGCATCGAGTATCCAGCAAAGCAAAGGTTTTGCTTTAATAGTTCTGGTATCTTGTTAATCATAGCTGACTGTTCATCCCAGCTAACCAGAACCACAGAATCTTAAATCAAAGTAGCAGATAGCCCTGATAGAGCCTTTAAACTTCCCTCTGAAACTTCACAAGCCAAGCCTCCATCTTCTGCACTGCTCTCAACATTCTTACCTTCCAAGCTCCTACAGCCCGTCCACTGAGCTCTCAACACTCAATGGCCTCTCCAGTCCAAATTCTAAAGTCCTTCCACAATCCTCCCAAAAACATGGTCAGGTCTGTCACAGCAATACCCCACTACACTGTTACCAACTTGTCTTAGGGTTTCTGTTGCTGCAATGAAACACCGTAACCAAAAAGCAAGTTGGGGGAAGAAAGGGTTTATTTGGCTTACACTTCCATATTGCTGTTCATCACCAAAGGAAGTCAGGACAGGAACTCAAGCAGGGCAGGAGCTGAAGCAGAGGCCCTGGAAAGGTGCTGCTTCCTGGCTCGCTCAGCCTGCTTTCTTATAGAACCCAGGACCACCAGCCCAGGGATGGCACCTCCCACAATGGGCTGGGCCCTTCTGCATCAATCATTAATTAAGAAAATGCCATACAGCCCCATTTTATGGAGACATTTTCTCAATTGAGGTTCCTTCCTTTCAGATACCTCTTGTGTATCAAGTTGACATAAAACTAGCCAACATATCCATTGTCTTTAAGAATGGCCCTCTGAGCCTGTCATGGTGCACATGCTTGTCCTAGTACTTGGTCAGGCAGAAATAGGTTATTTCTTTGAGTTCAAGGCTTGCTTGATCATAGCAAGTTCCAGGCCGGCCAGGGATATTTAAGACCCTGTCTCTAAAGGGACAGGGTAGGGTGGCATGTGGTGGGAGAGTAATTGGCTCAGTAGTTCAGAGTACTTATTGCTCTTTCTGAGGTCTTGAGTTTGGTTGTGGCAGCTTATAACCATCTATATAACTCCAGTTTCAGGGGATCTGACACCTTCCTCTAATCTGTACGAAATCAGGCATGCACATGGTACATATATGTACATACACATAGGCAAAACATTCACATAAAATAAATCTTTTTAAAATCCTTTGAAAGTATAATGAACAATTTAAAGATGTAGGTGTGCCAGGCAGTGGTGGCACATGCCATTAATCCCGGCACTCCAAAGGCAGAGGTAGGCGGATCTCTGTGAGTACAAGACCGCAGCCTGGTCTACATAATAAGTTTCAGAATAGCTAAGTCTACCCTGTCTCAAAAAATCTAAAAGAAAAAAAAGGAAAGAAAAAAAAGAAGAAGAAGAAGAAGATGTAGGTGTGAAGGAACATTGTAAAAGAGAAGGCAAGTGTGTAAACAAGAGGTGTTGAGCCTTTTGGAGTACCAAGTGGTCTCTGGTTTTCAACTTTAAATTCTAAGTGAAGGGGGGCTGGAGAGATGGCTCAGAGGTTAAGAGCACAGACTGCTCTTCCAGAAGTCGTGAGTTCAGGTTCCAGCAACCACATGGTGGCTCACAGCCATCTATAATGAGATCTGGCATACAGGCAAACTTGCAGAAAGAACACTTTATATAATAAAATATATCTTTTTTAAAAAATTCTAAGTGAAGAAGAGAGAACAGCAGGATAGAATCTTCTGGTGGTTTGGGTCCTATTTATTTTCTTCGGTTTTCACTCAAGATAGCATTGGTAAAAGAATGTGGCATTAACAGGTGTCTTAAGTGCACTGTAGTAAGGGGCTTTCTGTGTGAAGGAACCTTGAGCTTACATGGTAAACACCTGAGAAACTGCCTCCAAATAGATTCTTAAGTTGATAGATTGTTTTTAAAGTCGGTTATTACTATTTATGATTTTACATGCCAGTTAAATGAGATTTCCTTGCAGATTAGTTACTGAAGTAGTGGCAGCATCTTTGCCTAGGGATTTAATAGGCCTAATCAAGAGTTGAAAGGAATGTAAATTAAAACTTCAGCCCTTCAGAAAGTTACAGCCATTTACCTTGAATGGGGTAAGATGCTTCAAGTAAAACTATTTCCTAAATTTTTCTGTAGTGCAGAACAAGTTGCTTTCTATTCTGTTAGTGTTGGAAACTGAGAGTGTGGTTCTTTCACAAGTGTTGGTATTGATGTCTGGATGCTTCAGTTTCATGTGGGTTGTTCCAGTGCTCTTCAAACTTTGCAGATGCACATCAATTATTTCCTGAAATGCATCTTGCCTACCCTTGTTTTTGTCTTGAGATAGGGTATTGCTCTGTTGTCTAGGTTGATTTAAGTAATCCCAAGCTTAGTTCTCCCATCTCATCTTTTCAAGCAGCTAGGACATCTGGTTTACAACTTTTATTAATACTCTCCCCCAAGCACATACACATTGCTGGGTAATTAACCCAGCTAGGCATATGTTCTACCATTGAGCTAAACTCAGCCCATAGTTTTTTGAGACAGAATCTCTCTGTGTAGCTCAGGAAGGCCTTCATCTCTCATAATTCCAGTACAGAGACTAGAGTTGTTTTGTTCCACCACACTCCATGTAGGAACTTCTTTATTAGTTATTATGAAATAATATACCTCCTAGAATAACATTAACCCAGTGTGTGTTAGAAATACTTTTTTTCAGCTCTTAGAATCACTCTGGATGATTCCTTGCCTATAAACTAGTCTAGTGACACTATTAAAAGTCTGTCTTACAAAGATTTTTAACATTTTCTCCTCTCATCTACTGCACTTATTCCATTTTAGACAGCTGCTTTGTGTTTACTTAAGGAGAGACCTTTGCATCTTTGAATTCTTTTAGAGAATGGTTGTGTTGATATCCCGAGACACACACACACACACACACACACACACACACACACACACGTTCAGTTAGTTCAGTTCTGGGAGGTTTTTTTTTCTGGTAGATAACAGCTCAGGATACACTTCTCCATGTTCATATTTTATACCTTGAAAGTTTCTTGCTACTATAACCTGCTGTTTGTAAAACATAATGTAGAGAAGCTCATTCAAGCCACCATGAAGTGCCACAGATTGAGTGGTTTCAGCAGCAGAAGTTTGTTGTCTCAGTTTTGGAGACAGGAAATGTGAGGCCAGGGAATCAGCAAGGTTGATTTCTTCTGAGCTATGAAGAACATATTCAGGCTTCCCAGCTTCCAGAAGCTTGCTGGCAGTCCGTGGCTTGTAGATGTATCACCCTAGTCTGTGTCTTATCTCCACATAGCATTCTTTCTGTGTCCATACTTTCTTTTAGTTCATCTCTTTGTCCATTCTTCATTTTATAAGAACATAATCATGTCCCACCCTATCCCAGCATGGCCACATTTTAGCTGATAACATATGCTAACAGCTGTTTACAAATAAGATTACAGTCTGATGTTTTATAGGTTAGATTTCACCATATGCATTTTGGTGATACACAAATCAACCACTCATAAACTGTGATTTCTTAACATCTTAGAAATTAGTTGTAGAGAGCCACATGGTGGCACATACCCATTATAATCCTATGACTTGGGAGCAGAAGACAGGAAAATCAGGAATTATGATTATCCTCAGCTACATAGTGAGTAGAAGGCCAGGTTGGGCTCCATATGACCATATCAAAAGTATGGGAGAGGGAGAAAGTGGAAGACAGAGAAATTAGCTGCAAAAGGGTGTAGGGCACACCTCCTATGGAGAACGCATATGATCTTCAAAAAGCATTTACTTGGAGAAGTCAATTTCAGGTGATTGCTGGTGCCTTACTCTTCCTTGCCCCAGTTTTTTCCTGCAGTAGTAAAGTTCCTAACGTCACCCTGTTTGTACCTTTAGGAGACGTTGATCCAGCAGCACGTGTCATTTCATTAGGTCCTGTATCTGATGTTGTGGATAGTGGAGTCCTCCAGCAATTGAATGAGAGCAGCGGACACATCTCAGCATGTCGGTCTAGAGAGTTGCGAATCTAAACCTGGGACAGGCTGGGGCCAAGAGGCAGAAACACCAGCCTCTGCCAACACCGGAACAAGCCGACGCTTCCAGACAAGGCAGAAAGGCCTTTTGTAATGGAAATCACGTGAGGGTTAATCTTCTCTTGAGAATGGCAGTCAAGAAATGAGAAGGTTCACTTGACTACTGAGCAGTTACACCAGGAAGAGCGTCAATGAGATGACTGAGCCAGAGAAGACGCGGTTGAGATGGGAATGGTATGGGGGAAATGAACTTGAGTTTTAAACTTGATTTAAGTTACAGTGTCTCTGAATTGAACATCCCATGTTGGAAGAAGATGCATTTGGGGGCTCCAGGACTACAGTAGAAAAGTATAGAGCAAGCAGTAAAATCTTCTAGTAAAAACTTACATGCAGGACAACAAAATGATGAAAGATATACAAATGCCAGATAAGCCACCAGGAAGGGTTTTGTTAAGGAGTTTGTGTTAAGAGGAACAGTGGATGAGGGAGGAAAAACCTGTTTTATCCATCAGAGTCAGTGATGTAAAATTGCCTATTCTAGTGAAAGAAAATGTGAAGACTGTTAATATGCAGAGCATTAATTCAGATGGTTTAGAAGAGTCTGACACCAGCCTAAGAACGGGGATATAGTTGAGCCCATTGTAAGTATCATTGAAAACCAAGCGTGCCAGGGAGCATGTCACGGAAGAACAACGAAGGACAACAAGAAGTGGATCAGAGTCTTTTGTTGACCTTCATGGGTTTACAGCCTCTGTGTCTAAACAAAATATGGAAACAAGTAGAGCTCTTACTTTGCTTTTGTTTTCGTTTCATTTTGTTTTCTCCCCCACCCCCAGTAGAAATGAGGGTTCTTAGTCTGTTTCTGACAGTCTGTTAATTTATTAGGATAGGTATCTTTCATTTGCTTTCAATAGGCATAGTAATTTAGTTAAAGAACACATCTGTATGCTACAACTTGATTACATCTTTTTTTCTATTTTGCATCTTTCTTTTACCATGTTTCAGTTTCTGCATGTAGATTTCAATAAGAAACAAAACTTGTAAAGTTGTAACATTTCACATGGAAATGCTGCCCAATCTTCACCAGCTTCAGAAATCTGACCTTTGCCGATGCTGCAATAAAGTGTTGTAATTTGGATTTGGCATGATTTGTTTTATTTGGTTTGGGAAACCTTTCAACTGATCGGCTAGTATCACCCATGGTCATCTTCATGCTTTATAAAAAATATTCTCTGATAGATACGGTAGTATATATGACTGTAATCCCAGAACTCAGTACTGAGGCAGGAGGATCACAAGTTGGAAGGCTAACCTGAGGCTATATAGTGACCTGAGTATATAGTGAGACTTTGTCATTATTTTGATTTTGTTTTTTTAAAGAAGGTCCTCCTGTAGCCTTGGCTGTTTGTACTCATTCTGTAAACCTTGGAACTCAATATATCGACTTGGGAATCTGCCTGCCTCTGCTTCCCAAGTGCTAGGATTAAAGGCATGTGCCACCATACACAAAAGACATTGTCTTTTAAAACCAGGTAGTAGGTGTCTTGCCTAGCATGACCCAGGCCCTGTGTTGCATCTCTAAGAAATATGAAAGAAACAAAGGGAAGAACTTCCTCCCAATGTTCCTAAGTTAGTCCCTCACACATGCACATTTACCAAAGATAAACAGATGCTCACAAACCCAGCTGTCAGTCTCCTTCCTTCCTTCTAGTGATCCACCTTTAAGAACTAATGAGCTTAGAACCCACCTGAGAACCTTTCTCAAGGTAAGCCCTGCATTTTCCTAGCAGGGCCTCAGACACCCTTGCATATATATTGCCTTTGCATGACAGCTATTGCAGAATTGACCCACTTAAAACCAAGCAGCCAGGGGGATCACCATAGGCAGTAGTACATGGTGGAAAGAACAAAGAAGGATAAGATAAAAAAAAGTGGAGGAGGAAAAAGAAACAAAAGAAGCAGCCCAAGGAGCCCAGTAATGGGTGGGGTTGTAACTGTCAGGCCCTGGGTTTGAACCCTAGTACCACAAATATTGAAAGTTAGGACTGCACTAAGCCCCCTCTCCTGCCAATAATAATAATACCAACCCAATAAGCCAGTGGGATATTACCCTAGAATATAAAAATCAGTGTGGAGAGAAGCATTCATTCTGCAAGTGAGTCATCCTGAGAGGTGTCTTGTCAATCAGTGTCAGTAATTGTTGGGAATCTAAGGTCAGCAATTGTGGAGATAGCTGTGGGATGTTTTGTATGCTGTGAATATGTGTTGCTCTGATTGGTTGATAAATAAAATGCTGATTGGCCAGTAGCCAGGTAGGAAGTATAGGCAGGACAAGCAGACGAGGAGAATTCTGGGAAAAGGAAGGAGGCTGAGTCAGGAGATGCCAGCTCGCTGTCCACGGAGCAGCATGTAATAGCACACAGGTAAAACCACGGAACATGTGGCAACATATAGATTAACGGAAATGAGCTGAGTTTAAGTGTAAGAGCTAGTCAGTGGTAGGCTTGAGCTAATGCCGAGTAGCTTTAATTAATATAAGCCTCTGTTTGTTTACTTGGGTCTGAGTGGTTACAGGGTCAGGCGGGACACAGGAATTTTATAAGTGGAACCTTGGTTCCAGGTGAACACAGGAAAATTTAATCCACAGGAGATTTTTATTATTACAGCAAATAATTTCACTATAGGAAGTAAGTGCTAAAATATTAAGAATACTAGTAGTAAAGAGAGCCTCCAGGCTTCCTAATGATTCCAACTGTATGTAAGATCATTATCCATAGTGAGAAACTAAAGGGCAGAGATTAAATGTGCCCTAGGTCCTCGTTGGAAGTGATTTAAAGTATTTAAAATACTTACACTTTCAGGGGATGGGAGAGATGGCTCAGTGGTTGCAGAGCATTGATTTTTTTTCTTCCAGAAGACCCAGATTAAAGTCCCTGCACCTACAATGGTGCCCAACAACTGTGATTCCAATTCCAGGAGATCTGATAACCTCTGGCCTGTGAGGGCATACATACATGGTACATAGATGTACATGAAAGCAAAACATTCATATACAAAGTAAAAATAAATGATAAAAATTAAAGTGTGTATACCTCAGGGATTAACTTTGAACTATCTAGACTTCAATATGTTATTTACTTAAAAGATAATTTGAGTTTGCTTAAAGCAAAGGTGATTATTATAAGGATTCTAAGTATAAAGCAGTGTTCAGGAATCCATGGACGTTAGACAAGTAAGTGCAAGCAGAAATATTCTCTGCTCCTACCCCATTGTTCATGCTTATGGTAGACTGCTCTTGTTATTTAACAAAATGTCACAGACTGGGCAGTTTAAGCAATGGACTGGAGGTTGCATGTCCAAGGGTAGGCAGGGTTTGTTTCTCCTGAGGCCTTCTTTTGTTCTGCAGAGGCTTCTTCACTGTGTCCTCACACAACCTTTTTATGTACAACATCTCTCTTTTCTTTCTTTTTTTGAAGATGCATAGCCCACTCTGTTTTGTTTTGTTTCGGTTTTTGGTTTTTTGACACAGGGTTTCTCTGTGGAGCTTTGGTGCCTTTCCTGGAACTCACAGAGATCCATCTGCCTCTGCCTCCCGAGTGCTGGGATTAAAGGTGTGCAGTGGCGGCCGCCGCCACCACCACCTGATGCCCATTCTGCCTTGGAACTTGCTATGTAACAAAAAATCGTCTTGAACTTCTGATCTTCCCAGGTGCATGAATCACCATGCTTGGTTTCTGTAGTGCTAGAGATCAAAGCCAGGGTCTCATTCATTTTGAATATGCACTCTTCCAGCTAATCCACCTCCCTCATCCTTTCTTCACAACAGTGCTCAAACATCTGAGGGGTTGGTTTTATTTTGAAACCGTCTCCTTGAGCTCATGGCCTGTGCCACCACACCTGGCATGTCCATAGGTGCAGAGACCTACTGAATGGACTGTGTGACTGTGAAGAAGGGCTGGCTTGCTTGGCTGGGACATCTCTGGACCTGTGATCTGATCCCAGGATCCCTGTGAACTTCCCAAAAGAAGAATGCTTTGTACACTTGAGCTAATACAAAAATTTAGATGTGAAGTTTCCTATGTAGCTATAAGTTTCATTTCTAACTTTCGGTTTTTCTTTCAGTAAACAGTGGACCAAGAAAATGCTCAGAGTCATCTAGAAATTGTGAAGATGGGGCTTTAGTAGGCTTCCTTAAGAGTTGGCAAATAATTAGAAATACAGAACAAAACAGGACAGTATTGTTCCTGAGTCAATTTTGACCACCACTTGTGTTTCCAGCTCAAAGGGACATGGCAGTTCTCCATTCGGTGAACCCATGTTTATGACAGTCTCTGTTCTGGGGACATTGTACTAACAATTGAGTCTGTGAGGGATGGTACATGTCTTTAATGATTTGCAATCTGATTACCACATCCAGAATATTCACCTTCATCTTGCAACATAGGACCAGTTTTCTGTCTTCTTCCCTCATTCTAGTGTAGTAGAAGGGAGGGAGGGAGGGAGAGAGAGAGAGAAAGAGAGTGGGGGAGTGTGGGGTGATGTGGACAGAGGCAGTGGGGACTGTGGGGTGATGTGGACAGAGGCAGTGGGGACTGTGGGGTGATGTGGACAGAGGCAGTGAGGTCTGTCTTTGGAGGAATTCTCATGGTCTTGACGGTAATGGGGTAAAGGAGGGTAGAGTAAAGGCACTCAGGCCTCCTGGACTGAACATGTGAAAGATGGACTGGGGGAGCTGTAAAGAAAGTCCCCAGCTGTGTCACTCACTGAGGGTAAGAGCTCACACTGCTGTTCATGTAGTTTGTGGACCCGGCACCAGGCCTACTATTTGTAGAGGCTTTCGGTGAAAATGGCCATTACCAAATGGACCTGGTCTCCAGAGACTCCCAACCTGCACGTCTTCCAGATAGTAGAGCCTACTTTGCTTCCAGAGAGGCACAGGAGGGAGGCAAGGTGGAGGGGCTGAGTTTTCTGTCAGAACTGCTGCTCAACAGTGAGGCTCGGGCTCTACCTGTCCTCTTGGGACCCATGGTTCTAGGCACGGGGCTTGAGAGAGTGAAGAGAATGTCCTCTTCAGGGACAGAAACTTCCTGAGGAAGGGGCTGACTGTAAGCCGGTTCTTGCTTGACCTGGATTTGCCTGTCAGTGGATTTGACTAGTATTTGTTTGCTCACTGTGTGCTTTGCATTGTTTGGAGGGAGCCTGTGAGACTTAAGCCAAGTGGTCTATGGTGACAGTGTCTGTGCATGTCATACACCTGGATCAAGCCAGACTCCCAGCCACAGCCTGCTCTTGTCCCTCCTAGACACCCGAGCCTCACTTAGCAACCCTTGTTGCCTGCGGCTCATGAGAAGTGTTTTGATTCTCACACTGAGTTTGGTATTACGTAAGAGCTCCATCTCTACCTAGCCCTTGTTTCGGCGGAGGCTCTGCTTCTTCCTCCCCTAAGTTCTATATTTTGCATTCAGTACTTAAGTGATCAAAGAAATTATTTCTTTGAGATGTGAGGTTTAAGTATCTGTGTCACCCCTCCGTGGTCTAAGGATCAAACCCAGAGCATGCTCAGCAGTCTCTACCTGAGCCAGCCACATCCTAGGTTTAGACTTACTTTGGCCCAAGAATATCTAATTCCTGCAGTGCCATTTGAAGGCTGTTCCCCCACCAATAGCTTTTGTACCTCTGTCAGTCAGTTGAACATAGCTGTGTGGGTTTACTGTCCTGCCCCTTTGATCTCTGAGCCTTCTTCTGCAAACACCGTACAGCCTTGATAACTGTAGCTAAACAGTAAGCCTTTCGGGTGGAGTGACCCTTCCCACCTTTGTTCTTTCTCAAGATTGTATCAGCTGATCTAGCTCCTGCTATACAATAGGACAAGTTGCCTATGTCTGTGAATTCCTTACTGGAATTTTGATAGGAATTATGCTAGTATTTTAGGCTAGTATAGGTGAAATTATTCCCTTGATTTCATTTCCAGATTCTTCATTGCTACTATGTAGAAATGCAGTTGACAGCTTATGTCTCCTTTAACATTGCTGGGCTCCTTAGTGATGGTAGCTGTTGTGTGTATTCCTTGAGAACTTCAGATAGGAGTGTGTCTTGCTTTCCAATCCAGACAATCTTCTGTTTGTTTTCTCACCTGGTTGCACTGGCTAGAATCTCTAGTACAGTGATCATTAGAAGGGGTTTGTGCGCTGGGCGGTGGTGGTGCATGCCTGTAATCCCAGCACTCGGGAGGCAGAGGCAGGTGGATCTCTGTGAGTTCAAGGCCAGCCTGGTCTACAGAGCTAGTCCAGGACAGGCTCCAAAGCTACAGAGAAACCCTGTCTTGAAAAACCAAAAAAAAAAAAGGGGGGGGTTTGTGCCTGCCTTGGTTCTGATCTAGGTAGAAAAGCATTCCTCTTTAGCTCTGCAATGTAAACAAAGAAAAACATCGACCACCATGTAAGATTCAAGAAGGAAAACCATGTACCACCATGCAGATCCAAGGGAGGGGAGGTTCGGTGAGGACCATTTAGGAAGATGGGCCCACTGAGGGCAGGAAGTTCATTGTTCCAGTAGATGAACTGTCCACAGGAGAAGGTAGGCTTGGTTCATCTGACTTAGCACGGTTTTGCTGTGCCTTCTGATGGAGAAGATCTGTTCTCTCTTCATGACACCTTCAGGAGAGACAGCCACAGAGCCTTCCAGAGCAGCTGCCAACACAGACTGCATCTCTACCCCATCACTCTGGCTTGGAGCCAGCTGGGGAATAGACAAGATGTGTTTCCTACCGTTCAAGAAGAGAAATCCAAGACTGAGCCTATGAGACACATTCTGAGGCACCAGCTGCCCTTGGGGGCCTTGCAGGCCGCCTTCCTGTATTAGCCTGACCTTTACCTGTTCCTTCACATGTTCCTTCCTTGTTAACCCATTCATTGTTTCTTGCACTTGAATTAACATGGACATGTCAAGGTATCTGCGGAGGCACTGAAAAGCCCAACATAGATGGACAGGACCTTATTCACCGGAGATTTATCACTTACAGCAGAAGAAGGAATCTCCAGTAAACTTCATGGGCAATGTGAGTGCTCTGAGCACTCAAGACACCAACAGCTCAGCTGGGCGGTGGTGGTGCACGCCCTTCATCCCAACACTTGGGAGGCAGAGGCAGGCAGATCTCTGAGTGTGAGGCCAGCCTGATCTACAGAGTGAGGTTCAGGACAGCCAGGGCTGTTACACAGAGAAACCCTGTCTAAGAAAAGAGAAAGAGGGGGCTAGAGAGATGGCTCAGAGGTTAAGAGCATTGGCTGCTCTTCCAGAGGTCCTGAGTTCAATTCCCAGCAATCACATTGGTGGCTCACAACCACCTGAGGTCTGGTGCCCTCTTCTGGCCTGCAGGCATACGTGCTGTATACATAATAAATAAATAAATCTTAAAAAAAAAAAAAAAAAAAGGAAGGAAGGAAAGAAAAGAGAAAGAAAGAAAAGGAAAAGAAAAGGAAACCAACAGCTCTTCTAAGTGTGGGTAGCTGCTGGGACAGGTAGAGTAAATAGGAGACCATACACAGAGTCAAGTTGTGCCCTAGAAGATAGGAGATTTTTGCCTTTTATCCCTCTAACATTTAAGAACCTGAGTCAGGAGGATCAAGAGTTTGAGGTCACCCTGGACTGTATAATGAGAGCCTGCTACAAACAAAACAAAAAACAAAAACTCCCCAGAGTAAGTTTTCCTGAGGGATGAAGCCCTTAAAAGATGTCTCAGATTAAAAATAATAATAATAATAATAATAATAATAATAATAATAATAATAAAAAAAAGATGTCTCAGGGTTGTGATGAAACACCACTACCAAAAAGCAAGTTGGGGAGGAAAGACTTCCCAAATTACTGTTCATCACTGAAGAAAGTCAGGACAGGAGCTTAAACAGGATAGGATCCTGGAGGCAGGAGCTGAGGCAGAAGCCATGGAGGGGTGCTGCTTACTGGCTTGCTTCCCATGGCTTGCTCAGCCTGCTTTCTTATAGACCCAGGACCACCAGCTCAGAGATGGCACCACCCACCATGGCCTGGGCTCTCCTTCATTGATCACTAAGTGAGAAAAGGCCTTACAGCTGGATCTCATGGAGACATTTCCTCCACTGAGGCTCCTTCGTCTCTGATGACTCTAGCTTGTGTCGAGTTGACACACAGAACCAGCCAGCACAACTGGCCCCTCGTCGACTTGACACACAAACATCTCTATTAAGCCATAGCCCTTCCTTTCTTACTCATCCCCAAGATGTCACATTAAAAACCTAAATAACTTTAAGAGTCCCACAATCTTTACAAATTCAAACACATTAAAATTTCAGTCTCTTTCAAATATCCAGTCTCTCTGAAAATCCAAAAATCTTTTAAAATTCAAAAAAAAAAAAAAAATCAGGTTCTTAGGTGTTAGAGGGATAAAAGGCAAAAATCTCCTATCTTCTAGGGCACAGCTTGACTCTGTGTATGGTCTCCTACCTACTCTAGCTACCTGTCCCAGCAGCTACCCCCCCCCCAAAAGAGCTGGTGGTTTCCTTTTCTTTTTCTTTTCTTTCTTTCTCTTTTTAAAGACAGGGTTTCTCTGTGTAACAGCCCTGACTGTCCTGGAACTCACTCTGTAGACCAGCTGGGCTCCAGTAAAATACTTTCTTACTTCAAGAGGGAAGAACCAGGGCATGGTCACAGTCAAACCAAAGCAAAACCAAACTCCACCTTGTGAATGACACAACATCCAATGTCTGGGATCCACTCATGATCTTTGGACTCTTCCCCAGGGGCTTGGTTCACTTCTCTGGCTCCACTCTATCACACACACAGCTTGTCTTCTAGGCTCCAGCTAGCTCCACTCCACAGCCGCTGCTGTTCTTGGTGGTCATCCCATGGTACTGGCATCTCCAAAACTCAAGAGTCTTCTGCTGCAACTGGGCAGCAATATCCTCTCATAGGCTCACTTCAGTCCTGGTGCCAAGCCTCAACTTTTCTGCATGACCACTTCAGTCCTGGGCCTTCAACTGATACTGAGGCTGCACCTTCACCAATGATCTCTCCTGGCCTCTCCTAGTGCCAAGCCTCAACTTCTTTGCATGATCCCTTCATGCCTTAAAAAAACAATAGCACCTAGATGGCTTTTACACATCTACCAGCATGAGATACAACCATGGCCATTTCTGGAACACAGCTTCTCTGTGCTCTCAGGAAACACTTTACAGAAAATTTCATTTCAATGAAGCTGGTCTCTTCTTAATCACCGCTAATTTCCTAGTTCCAGCTGACCAGCATCAATTGTCCCAGTAACACAAAGGTTTCACTCCAGTAGTGCTGATATCCTGCTAATTGTGACTGACTCCAGCCCCAGCTGACCAGAATAACAGAATAATTCAAAATAGCAAATGACCCTTATAGAAACTTCACAAGCCAGGCTTCCATCTTCTGCACTGCTTCCAACATTCTTACCTTCCAAGCTCCTAAAAAACGTCCCACTGAGCTCTCAATGGCCTCTCTAGTCCAAAGTTCTAAAGTCCTTCCACAATCCTCCTAAAAACATGGTCAGGTCTGTCACAGCAATACCCCACTACACTAGTACCAACTTGTCTTAGGGTTTCTGTTGCTGCAATGAAACACCGTAACCAAAAAGCAAGTTAGAGAGGAAAGGGCTTATTTGGCTTATACTTCCATATTGCTGTTCATCACCAAAGGAAGTCAGGACAGGAACTCAAGCAGGGCAGGATCCTGGAGGCAAAAGTTAATGTAGACACCATGGAGGGATGCTGCTTACTGGCTTGCTTCCCATGGCTTGCTCAATCTGCTTTCTTGTAAAACCCAGGACCACCAGCCCAGGATCAACTGGGCCTTCCCCCATTGATCACTAAGTGAGAAAATGCCTTACAGCGGATCTCATGGAGACATTTCCTCAACTGAGGCTCTTCCTCTCTGATGACTCTAGCTTGTGTCAAGTTGACACACAAAACCAGGCAGTACAAAAAGTTAGCCATGCTCCAGTATATGGCCCTACATCTATACCTCCACAGGCAGCACTAAGTGGAGTCAGTGAATTTAAAAACAAACAAAAAACCCAAAACAAAACAAAAAACAGTACATGATGGGGGAAGGGAAAAGTAATGGTGGGGTTGGAGGGGAACTGCAGGGAAGGGAATGGGGGGTGGATTTCATCAACACACATATGCGTGTGTGAAGTTCTCAACTTAAAAAATCCAAAAGTGATATGGCATGTGTGTGTGTGTGTGTGTGTGTGTGTCTGTGTCTGTGTGTCTGTGTCTGTGTGTGTGTCTTATGTAACTGTGTGTGTCTGTATGTATCTGTGTGTGTGTCTTATGTATCTGTGTGTGTCTTTATGTATCTCTGTGTGTGTGTGTGTCTGTCTGTGTGTATCTGGATGTGTCTGTCTGTGTGTATCTATGTGTGAGTCTGTCTGTGTGTATCTGTATGTCTGTCTGTGTGTATCTTTGTGTGTGTGTCTGTGTGTGGTGTGTGTGTGTGTCTGTCTGTGTGTATCTGTGTATGTGTGATGTATGTGCCAGTATGTGCATTATGTGTGTATGTGTGGAGGCTAGAGGTTGACACTAGGTATATTCCTCATTACTTTGCATCTTATTTTTTAAGACAAGAACTCTCACTAAACCTGGAACTTGCTGATCAGCTAGACTAACCAGAGAACTCCAAATATTCCTGTCTCCACCTCCCCTGTGCTCAGATTACAGGAACACACTGCTGCACTGATACTGGGGATTGAACTCGGGTCCTCATGCTTATGAGGCAAACACTTTCCCAAATGAGTGACCTCCACAGGCCCTATATGAGACTTTGACAGACAACTGGCAAGACTTTGGGGACACCCTCTAGCAGTGATGCTCCATGTGGACGTGACTCAGTTGAGAGCTTCTGAAAAGGCAGTCTACATCAGTGGGCCTGGGATAGGGTTTGATTCAGCATTTCGGACAAGCAAAGATGATCCTGCAGATCCTAGGATCACAGTATGAAGAGCAATTGGTAGAGAACATCTGATGTGAATAGGCTGGAGAATAGTGAGTGGGAAGAGCTCAGAAAGGAGGTAGAGGCCAGATCGAGCTGAGGAGTTTGAACTGTATCTGGCAAGCAACATAACTTCTGAAGGTATTTGGGTCATGAAGTGAGCCAAGCCCAACTTAAGAAGATTAGCTTGGAAATCATTCAATAGACTACAGCAAGGACAACTCAGAAATTGTCATTCACCCACCCACTTATCCATCCATACACCTACACACCATCCCTGCCCACTGTTAGAATATTCTTGGGGAAAGATGAAGAGGACCGGGGCTGTTTCCTAAGGGGTTCCAGGGTTTGGATCAATGAGCCACATTGTGTGAGCAGGGTTGTTGGAACAGATACCCATCATGCAGCATTGTGAACTCTGAGACAAAGGAGGCATAAGCTAAGCACTCTGGACATTCAAGAAAGAAAACAGCACATCTAAGAGGGTGCGGAAGAGTCCCCCAAAGGAAGGGACTGGGAAACCTCTTGGGAATGTTCAAAGAACAGTGAGATGTATTTGGGTAAAGAAGCATCCAGTTGAAACATCTTGAGCAAAGGCCAGGAGAGGCAGACAATGGGGAAAAGAGTGCTTTGGGGAACTTAGAGTTGCTAGAGATGGAGAAAAGCAGCTGTGGGGCCAGAGAAGTATACTAGTCAGGGAGCCTGTTTGCGGGACAAAACTGGTCCATCTAATGTTGGTGTGTTGGTAGCTCACCAACCCGTTGGTGATAAGCTTAAGTAGGCGCTTAATGTCCTTCTCTGTCCCCCTCTCTCTAAGGATTGTCTCCAAGAGGGGAGGGTGGATGGAGTCAGTTGCCTTAGGGTTATTTTTGCTGTGCTAAAATACCATGGCCAAAAACAAGTGGGGGAGGAAAGGGTTTAATTTGCCTTACACTTCCATTTTGCTGTATATCACCAAAAGGAAGTCAGGACAGGAACACAAGCAGGATAGAAACTGGTGAAAGGCTGGGCGGTGGTGGCAGACAACTTCAATCCCAGCACTCGGGAGGCAGAGCCAGGCACATCTCTGTGAGTTTGAAGCAAGCCTGGTCTACAGCGTGAGATCCAGGACAGGCACCAAAACTACACAGAGAAACCCTGTCTTGAAAAACCAAAACAAACAAACAAAAAAAGAGTGGAGGGGGCTGTGGAGATGGCACAGCTGGTAGAGTACCTGCCGTACAAGCATGAGGACCTGAGTTCAGATCCCCCCAGCACTAAAGGTGTGGGTGGGGGCCAGAGATAGGCAGTTCCCCAGAGCTCACTGGCTACCCTGTCAAGCCAATCTGTGAACTTCAGGCTCAGTGAGAGACTCTGTCTCAAAACCTACTGTGGAGAAAGATTGCCCTCACATGCTCATGCACACACATGCATACTTGTACACCCACACAAAACCTGTGTCAGAGAGGTGTTTGTGGAACGGGAGACTGAAGTGATGTGTGGGACTGGTGAAGAATGGTAAGCGATCTATAAAAGCAGAGACTACTTGTCAAAGTTGACACCAGAAACAGGAGTTGGCTAAGACTGTCCCAGGAGGCCCTGTGTGTGTGTGTGTGTGGGGGGGGGGGGGGTGCTGCTTTTCTCACAGGGCTCCAGCTATTGCTAACTCAAAGCGGGGTGGGAATGGGCAGCAGACACACTGCCCAGAGAACAATGGGAGTCTGCTGGTTAGTCTGCATCATCTAGCAAAGGACCTCACACTGGGTGGCTTGAGCCACAAAACACTGTCTCTCAGCTCTGAAAGCTGTCAGTCCAAGGTCAAGGAGCTGGTGGGGCTGGGCCCTATGGCTGCCCCCTTGCTGAATCCTCATGGGTCTTGGTTCAGGGCTTACGCAGCCTGAGTGAGGAGAGAGGCCTCTGGTGTATCTTCCTCTTCCTTTTTATTTAACTTAAAATGATTTATTATATGTGCCTGTGTGCACACACCTTGCTTTTAGAGACACTCACAGAGCCTGGAACTCACCAAGTGGCTAGCCCCGTTAGCCAGTGTGCTCCAGGGATCCTCCCGTCTCCCCCTACCAGTGGCAGACTGGCTTTTACTTGGATGCTGGGATGAACTCAGGTCCTCACTGCTTTACTGAGCGAGCCCTCTCCCCAACCCCCTTCCTCTTTCTATGACGACAGCAGCTCTACCAGTTATGGTCCCATATCCGTGATCTCTTTTAACCCTAGTTACCCTTATGGCCTCAGCTTTGATAGTCACACTAGGAACAAAGACTAAAAGGGACACGTTCATCCTATCCCAAGGGCCATGTAGTCCAGGCTCTTACTTTACTAGAGGGTACACTAAGGCTTAGGGATTTGCACAAGGTCACAGAGCTGATGGGACCCAGTCAACTATTGTGGTGTGAATGGGGAGCACCCCACCCCCCCCCCCACCCACGCTCTTCAGGAGCCAGTCTGTTGACCTGAAACCACAGAAGAAGGGAGCAGGTCTGGCCTGAAATCTGAAGTAAGATTTGCCTAGACTTTGAGGAGACTTCTTTTTGAAAAGATGTGTCATTGGAATGTATGGAGGATGTCAGTTGTGTGGTTTCTCTTGAAAATGAATAAGAGTTTGGAAGAATTTGATACTAGACCTCATAACTGCTCAGAGATTCTTCTAGGTTTTCATGGTAGTGATGGAAACTCTTGAATGCAAGAGTCTTGCCAGGAGGAAACAGGAGGGGAAAAAAAAAAATCTACCCCTGTGTTCTAACTTTGGCTCAGCAGCTCGACCTTGGGGGTGTGGGCAGGGACCAGCAACAGCTGTTTACCTTGGTTGGGTAACACAGATAAGTGGCCCTTTCTGTTTGTATTTGAAGATAGGGGGCCAAGTTTTGGTGAGGAAGGTCAAGCCCAGAGCAGGCAGGAGGAGTTAGGGAGCTGGTAACTAGGTCAAGGTCTGTCAGTGAGTGATGGGAGAGACTCACATTCAGCTAAAGGTCTGTCCTCACTGTGGGGACTGCTGTTTGCCTACTCACAAGGACATCTCACCAGTGTACCCCTCACCTTCCTGCACTGGTTCAGGCCAAAAGTTTAGACTTTTATTTTTCTTTTTGTAGGAAATTTTTATTTTAAAGAAATGTATCAAAAATAACAGAAGAGAAAAAAATGTGTTAAAATATAAATGTAGACAAGGCCTTTCAGAGCCACGGGTAACATTTTGTAGGAAAATAGGGCCTCTGAGACCCACCCTGCCTGTGTAATACTAGCTGTTGACCTCTTGAACAGTCACTCCCAACAGGAATCAGGAGAATGTGGTTTCGGGAGAAGCCACATCAAGATACAGCAATAACTAGAGTATTCTTTTTTACAGCCTCCTGGTGACCTTTGCTCACGATTTTCTGACTTAGTGTGATAAAGCCACTCCCCCTTTGCAAGCTTGGAAAAGGAAGTTGAAAATGGGGAATACAGTTTCTACTATTATACCTCCAATGGTGCTGCCTATCCTGCATAGTTCAAAGAAACAGCCCCCCCCAAACACACACACATGAGACACACACACACACACACACGCACGCACGCACGCGCTAGCACTATTTACCCTGCTGGGAGCCTGGCTTAGCTCTGGAAGACCCCTGGACTTCAGACTCCAGGGAGACTCCCGTGCTGCACCCAATTCACACCTGCAGGAAAGCTTATCTGTCTGTCATGCTACAGGATGGAGGCTCAGCCCTGCATAAGCTGAGAGCCCCAGCTGTGAGCCCAGGGGAGGAAGGAGTGTTGCTCTTTCCCGGTGACCCCTAGGACCGGGATTTGGTAGAGGCATGGTTTCCTGCTCCCACTGTTTCCTAGGGGCATCTTTGGATTGCAGGCTGTCAGTTTACAGTGTGATCAGTTGGACAGACTCCAGGCAGTGTGGAGTCTGCTCCTGCTCATCATGTTGCCTTGTGAATGAATGCGGAGTCTGGCAGGTGCTTCACTACTGTGGGCTCCTGTGAGCACAGGGTGAAGTGGGTGTGGGACTGCCAAGGAGGGAATGTAACCTCCTCAAGTTAATGCCTTTGTTTTCTTTGTTGTTGTTGTTTTCTGTTTGTGCTTTGAGAGAGGGTCTCAGTTTGTAGCCCAAGCTGGCCTCAAACTCTTAGCAATCCTCCTGCCTCAGCCTCCTGAGCCTGAGGATGACAGGCCTGCCAATACTCCTTACCTCTTTTTTTTTTTTTTTTTTTTTTTGTGGTTTTTCGAGACAGGGTTTCTCTGTAGCTTTGGAGCCTTTCCTGGAACTCACTCTGTAGACCAGGCTGGCCTTGAACTCACAGAGATCCGCCTGCCTCTGCCTCCCGAGTGCTGGGATTACAGGCGTGCGCCACCACTGCCCGGCCTCCTTACCTCTTATAACCAGCTCTTCTATGCTTTTCATCAACATCATACCCAGATGGGCACGGGAGATTGGATGATACCACCCACCTAGCCATTCGACTTTGGGTGTGTTCATGGAAACTAAATAATATATTGCTGAAACAGTGGGCATCTTTGTTCCACCTGGCAGTTTATGGGTCTAGATGGATGGTGAGTGCAGTAGAGTCTGATGGCTAGCTTGTGCTCTGTCAGTCATTCCCTGCCTCTGTGAGCTTGGAAGATCTTCGGCTCACAGGTTCTTCAATGGAGAAAATCAAGGGCCCACCTCACCACCTGTCCAAGAGAATGAGTTTGGAGGACCCACATAGGACCATTACCAATGTCCCTGGTAGATGCTCACCCTTTGACTGTCAATTACACCCTGACATTGCCCAGCCAAGGTGGAATCACAATGAAGTTGGCTTTTCTTAGGTAATGAGAACAGTGTGTCTGCATTAAACAGGCCATTGGGATGAAGGGACAGCACTGTCACTCAGTGTGGGGACCTGGCTTCAGTGCCATCTTATCTTCAGGGGGCTTCATTTCCCTAAATGATGACCGCAACTTGAGTGAGTAGACTCCCAAAGCACAGGGGACCCTGAGGCACAAGTGTGACCTTGCAGTTCCCAGCAGGCCCATTGACAGATAACCACAAGGCAATGGTTCCTGGGGCCTCCAAGGGCTAACTGAAAGGGGGCTCTCCTCTCAGACAGACCCTTCTCCAAGATACTCAGACTCAGTACAGACAGCAGCCAGGGACCGACAGAGAAGGCCAGTAAAGCCAGTGCAGAATGAGGAGATTCCCTCTGCCTTGGAGAAGAAGCGGGGCTGGGGATTCAGATGCACCGGAGCAAGGATGCCATTTCCGGCCTGACCTGTAAGTCACCACGTTGGGTAGACCAGGTCACCCCATCTGAGGACCTCTTCCAGAGTGGCACCAAGCAGCCCTGAGGCCTGATGGGGAGTGAGAGGTGCCTGAGGTGCAGCAGATGGGAGATGAAAGGCTTGCAGGGGAGGCAGTGGAGGCTGATAATTGCTGGTTTGAACTCCTAGCCAGGACCCAGTGGGGTCTCCCTGGGGCTGCACTCCTTGCCAGAGATTGCTCTGCTTCTGGCAAAGGGCCCCAGAATGGAATGTTCTGGGCCAGCAGGTGTGAAGCAACTGCTATGAAAACTTGCTCAGTGATGTCAGAGATCAGGGCTGGAAGGAGGCCAGACTCCCTGGAGTGAAGGGTGACTGGGCTAACCCAGGTTCCCTCCCTCCCCGCCAACCCTTTTGCTGCCTTCTTGTCTGGTGGCGGTGTTTTGTTTCTGACAAGGTCTCACTGGGCTGACCTCGAACTCTCAAATCTCAGATTCTTGCCTCAGGCTTCCAGGTAGCTAAGGATTAGAGGCGCGCACTGCCGTGCCCAGCTCTATGCCCTCATTCATGGTTCCCTTCCTTTTCCTCTCCCCCACTTTAAACTGTTTCCATAGGAAAGGAGTGTGCAATGCAAACGACTAACAGCGCACACACGCAGCGAGGTTGACAGGCCTTTCATCTGATTTGGGTCTTCAGGAACTACGACTCCTTGAGATTTTGTGGACATGAGCCAGGAAGCAAACGAAAGCACAGGCTAACTTTCTGTGCTCTTTGGAATGTCAGTTTTATTAAATGATTAGAGAACAATTATCTATTACAGCAAACATAAGCACAAAAAACACAAACAAGAACGGTAGAGAGAAAAGAAGGGTTTCCCTCTTCAATTTTTTTCATTTTTAAAAAAAATTATATGCTTTGGTGTTTTGCCTGCATGTGAGTGTCGGGTACCCTGGAACTGGAGTGATAGACAGCTGTGAGCTGCCATGTGGTTGCTGGGAATTGACCCCGGGTCCTCTGGAAGAGCAGCCAGTGCTCCTAACCACTGCATCATCTCTCCAGCCCCCTCTTCCTGAAATTTAGTTTTAGTTTATGTATATGAACGTTTTGCTTGCATGTGTGTATGGGTACCACATATGTGTAGTGCCTGTGGAGGCCAGAAGAAGGCATCAGTTACCCTGGAACTAGAGTTACAGTTGCTTGTGAGTTGCCATCTGTGTGCTTGGGGTCAAACCCAGGTCCTCTGGAAGAGGAGCCGTCTCTCCAGCCCCTTGGCCTGACTCATTTAGCAACAACTTCACATTTTCACAGAAAAGCTTGAAAGTAGAATTTGGTTTTTGTTTTGTTTTTGTTTTTGTTTTTTGTTTTTTTTTCAGAACCATTTGGGAAAAACTTGTGTCAGGGTCCCATCACTTTCAAATACTGTGACATACCAAACCTGGATGTTCGTGTTGACCATCACTACCCATCGTTCGAGTTCTCCCAATCTTCCCGTGATGTCCTTTTAATGAGAATCGGAGAATGTGCTATGGGCTAGAGAGATGGCTGTGGTGATGAAGAGCTTGCCACACTAACATGTGGTCAGAGCTGAAATCTCCAGAACCAGGTTTTTAGAGAGCAGAATGTAGTAATGTGTGCTGGTAATCCAGTGCTGGGAAGGCAGAGGCAAGTTCCTGGGGTTCGCTGGCCAACCATCCAGCTTCCTTGGTGAACTTCAACGAGAGACCCTGTCTAAAAAAAAGAAAGGAAAGGAAAATCCAGAAGGTGAGAAAAAGGATGGCTGGGTGGGTCAGGTGCTTGCCATGGAAGGCTGATGACCTGAGTCTGACCTCTAGAATCCACCTACGGTAAAGAGAGAGCTGACGCTGCAGAGTTGCCTTCTAAGCCCCACACAGACATCAGACACACAAAAGACAGTAATCAATTTTTTAAAAGTGGGTGACACCTGAGAAGGACAGCTCAGGTTGACCTCTACACACTTATATGCATACAGAAACACACACACAAGCACCCCACGTGTACAATGTTTAAACATACATGCATGTATACATGCGCACATATACATACATACAAAAACAATAGCAAACAGTTGTAGTATTTACTAGGAATGATCAGAGCATTATTGTGGGACTGTGTACACCTTCGGATCTATGGCATATTTGAGGAGACTAAAGTGAGAGGATGTTTGTAAATATAATATGGGGAAGATTCCGCCAGATGTTTTCATTACCAGGGTGCTGTCAGTCTAAGGTTAGACAGGCATTTTCTTGGCAAATCTTGAACCAATAGGAGTAGGTTTTATAAATAACCTTTCATTCATAAACCCCCAGTGTGTGTGTGTGTGTGTGTGTGTGTGTGTGTGTGTGTGTGTGTACACCCACCCAGGTCCATGTCAGTTGTCTATCTCAATCACTACCTTATTTTGGGGGGCAGGCTCTCTCACTGAGTCTGGAGCTCAGTGATTCCGGGAGGCTGACAAGCAAGGTCCAACTATCTGCCTGGTTGTACTTCCTCGGTGCTGGGCTTGCCGCACGATCACTAAGCCCTGCTTTTATGTGAGTGCTGAGGATCCGAACTCAGGTCTTCGTGCCTGTATTGCAGGGTCTTTACCCACTGAGCCATCCTCCCAGCTCATGAACTCCCAGCTTCATGTCCTTCTCTGTTAAGGTTGACACAGACAACACCATTTTGAACTTGACAGCTTTGACATTTCATTCACATAAGCTGAAGGATCCAGAGCAGAAATGTGTGGTATTTGATTGTCTTTCATCTCCCTTCAGTCAGGGAGTCTCTAATCTTTTATTAATTTACGATGATAGCATTTGAGTATTGCTGAGCCAGCTCAAGTTTTCTGTTTTCTGGTGTGGATTGAATGGAGGTGTCAACTCTGGAAGGAACAGTATGAGGAACTGCGTTCCCATGGCGCGATTTCTGTCCACTCCACCCCTGGTGTAACTGTGTCACTTGAATGAGGTAGTGTCTACCAGACTTTTCTATATAAAGTTATTTTTCCTTTGTAATTAGGTAAGTATTTATGGAGTGGTACTTTGAAACTACATAAAAATCCTTTTACTCATCAAATAAATCATTATAGTTAATAATTAGTCATGTTTATGAATGTAACTATGACTAGTATAATGAATGTATATTTGGCCTCATATGGATTCCCTTTTTATTTAATGGGTTGTAATGGGCTATAATCTATTATCACTATTTCATGCTCAAATGATGTCAGATTTAGTCAGTGGGAGCCCCTTCAAGCCAGCTTCTGTGTGCTGCATGTCACCATCACTGAAATATTTCTCCTCCTCCTCTTCTTCCTCCTTCTCCTCTTCCTCCTCCTCCCCTTCCTCCTCCTCCTCCTTCTCCTTCTTCTTCTAATGAGGTCTCACTGTGTAGCCCCAGTTGATCTGGAACTCTCAGTATGGACCAGGCACCCCAGACTGGCCTTGAACTCACAGAGATCACAGGTTGGCACCACAAGCTACATTATTTTCTGTGTTCTCTGCTTTCTCTGTGCCAGCTCTGGACTCACCACCTCTCTGTAGAGTCCTTTCTGACCAGTGGAGCATGAATGCTGTCAGAAGGCAGCATCTGTGTGAGCCTGTGGACATCAGGCTGGGACTGTCCCGAGGCCTTTGGAGACCGAGCTAGGAGACATAGGTCTGTCTATGCACTTGGACTTGCAGATACACGTCTGTGCCCGTGTATCTTTTCTCACTCTTTGATGATGTAGGTTGAAACTGGAGTTCACATCCCTGTCTCCAATTCCAGCCCAATAGAAAAGATTCATTCTGGACTTCTCCTTTCTAATGCTGATAAGAGAGGCTGGCTCCATGGTCCTTCAGATCCTGATTTAGCTGGTCACACCCTCTGTAGAGATTGGCCTTGTAACCCTTGCCTCTTCTGTGGTGTTGCTGTCTACCCTCCTCCAGCACCAGGCTGTACACCCCCACCCCAGTTCAGTGGCCCTTCTCGTCCTCCACTGGGGCCACTGAACTTCCTTCAGCTGGGAACTGGCATCTCCTCCTAGTTGCCTTCATTTACCCCAGGGGCCTCCTGTCTCCCCACCCACCTACCGACCCCTCAGACAGACCTGGACTTTGCCTGGTTCACCCTGTGGCCTGTGAGCAGACTTATTAGGGAGAAGGCTAGAGAACAGCCCATGTGCTACTCTGATGGCAGAGAATATTCTAGTCAGTGGTATTGGTAATTTTTGAGACTTTGAAACCCAGCTAAGCATGGTGGCAGTTGGATCTCTGAGTTTGTGGCCAGTCTGGTCTATTTAGTGAGTTCAAGGACAGCCAGAGCTGCATAGTAAGACCCTGACTCAAGCATACACACACACACACACACACACACACACACACACACACACACACACACACACACACGCGCACACACACACACATACACACACACGCGCGCACACACACGCACACATACACACACATACACACACATACACACACACACACACACACACACACACACACACACACACACACACACACACACACATACACACATACACACACACACACACGCACACACACGCACACGCACTCATACACACACATACACACACATACACACACACACACACACACACACACACACACGCACACATACACACACATACACACACATACACACACACACACACACATACACGCACACACACGCACATACACGCACACACACACATACACACATACACACACACGCACACATACGCACACATACACACACATACACACACATACACACACACACACACACGCACACACACGCACACACACGCACACATACACACACATACACACACATACACACACACATACACGCACACATACACACACATACACACACATACACACACACACATACATACACATACACACACACACACACACACACACGCACACATACACACACATACACACATACACACACACACACACATACACACACACACACACACAACCATACAAAAAAGAAACACAAAAGCCCCAAATGCAGCCTGGGTGATCCCCTCCCTCAAATGGCCTTTCAGGAGAGATGTTTCTGGAGGGTCACTTGTGACTCTGTGCTAGTGAAAGTACACAAGAGAAGAATGGGCCCTTACTCCCTCCTCAGGCTGCATGCTGGAGGCTGGGTGGGTTACCTCCTCCTGCTCCCCCAGCTTCCTGCCCACAGGGAATTTCCCATCTCCCCTGAGTTCTTCTTGCTTTCTAAAAGCAGGCGTGTGCCAGCCTTCCCACTTGAATCACTCCTGCCACCAGCAGCCTGCACCAGGCACACCCAAGGGACCACATCCCACTCTGCAGGGAGGAGATGGTGAGGCCAGCTATTTTGGAATTTTCCTTCAGACCCCCTGAGCGGGCTTTCTAGGATGTTGCTTCACTTTTCCAGAAAAAATAAATATAGAAGAAAACCACTAAGGAAGCCTTCTCTGGTTCAGGTAAGTTTTGCATTTTGTTGCTGTTTGGTTTTGTTGTTGTTCGTTTGTTTGTTTTTTCAGACAAGGTCTCGCTGTGTAGCCCTGGCTGGTCTGGAACTTTTTGTGTAGATCAGGCTAGCCTGGAACTCACCTGCCTTGAAAGTGCTAGGATTAAAGTCATGTGCCATGCCCGGCCTGTACTCTCTCTATAAAATAAATATTCCCACGTCGTTGTCGTGTCGTTGAAGCCGCTAGCCCCACAGCCTGGGCCTGCCTTGTTCATGCACTCACCCCCAGGAGTCCTAGGCTCAGCGCATCCCAGAAAGGAGGGGGAGTACCTAGGACAAGGCCCCTCCCAAGGGGACAGCAGCTCAGGGTCACAGCAAAGAGTGGGACGGCTGGGGTCGCAGCTCTGGCCTGACTGGCTGTAGGACTCTGTGGAATGCTAAGCGTTCCTGCCTCAGTCCTCCATGATGCATCCCTCTCAGGGCTGACCTGTGGGTTAAGTACAGATAGTTGGTCGGAAGCCCCGGCGGCTCTCAGATACACTCCCTGTCCTTTCTACTTAAAAAGTTAGTGATGCCGTAAGACATAGCATCCTGGAGACTCCATGGTCTTCTCAGTCTGCAAAGGCAAAGTCTGTTCCAGAACTTCTCCACTTCATTTAGCCAAGACCTGAAAGCCTAGTGACGGGTTTCAGGATGGATGTCCTGGACTGCTCTGCCGGGTTAGTGGTCTGGCCTTTCCCATCACAGCAGACATGATCACACCTCAGCAGTAGGAGACAGAGCCCAAAGGCTTGGCCCTGAGCTCCCTTCCGGCCTGATCCTCACACAGTGGTCTCCTGCTGCACATCTCTTCCCAGCTCAGCTCAATGATGTCACACACTGGAAACTGGCCCAGCTGAGTAGGTGTATGTAAGTCCCTGCAGCAGACAAATACTACAAATCAGAGCTTGATATATTTATTGCTTTGTAGGTGGGGCTACATTCCAGAAAGAGATAAGGAAGAAAATGTGAGTGCGGCAGATTAGCTGAGCCATGCGTTATACCTGAATGCAAGAGAGAGAAATCTTTTTTCTAGTGTTTGAAAACTATTATCTAATTCACTAAGACCTTGCTTAATAAATATAATTTTAAATAAATACAACTTGTGTGATGATCACATAGCAGGTCTAAGGACAATAGACCTATAAAGATTTATTGATATGGATGTGTCTGTGACATGTGTCCAAGTGTCCACGGAGGCCTCAAATGAGAGTTCTTGGGAGCTGGACTTACAGGCAGCTGGGAGCCGCCCGATGTGGGTGCTGGGAACTGAACTCAGGTCCTCTGCGCCCCTAACCACTGAGTCATCTCCCCAGCCCCTTAAGGACCATACATTTGATGTAAAACTTAAAGGTATCGATTGAGATTTAAGTCCATTTGTCAAATCATGGCTGAATATGTTTGAGACAAATCAGTGAATAAGTTATATATGAATCAACTGGGTATATAGAAATTACAGTTAGGATATTATATATTTTAACATTATTTATAAATTTTCTATTCTCCTTTGTACCATTAGAATTTATAAGAAACACAGATTTGGGGTTTTGTTTTATGTTTTTAAGTTTTATATGTATGAATGTTTTGCTTGCACATATGTATGTATGTGTACTACATGCATGCCTGGTACCCAAGGACTCCAGAAGAAGGCATTGGGTCCCCTGGAAGAAGAGTTACATGTGATTGTGAGCCACTGAGTGGGTGCTGGGAACTGAACCTGGGTCCTCTGCAAGAGCAGCCAGTGCTCTCGACCACTGAGCCGTCTCTTTGGCCCCAGAAACACACAATTGTGTATTCATACACAGATGCATTTTTTGGGGGGCAGTTGCTAAATAACTCTTGCCCTATCTCCAGGCCATACCCCCTGTACCTGTCCAGGACTGTAACTGCTGCTGTGGTTCTGTGTGTCTCTCACTGGACTTTTTGAGGACAGCAAAGAATCAGTGGCTCCAACATGTAACTTTGCCTGTGGCTTATTCCAGAAAGGAACATGAATGAAAGCATTCAGGAGGGGGTTCTGAAGACCCTGTCCCTACTCTCCACAGCTCTCCACGTACTCTTCCTGGGGAGACACACTGACTCCTGACACCTGATGGTGCAACAGCGAACCAGGTCCAGTAGCTGGTGTTAGGAGGGGAAATGTCAGCCATGTTGGGCCTTCCAGATGCTCTCTGTGCCTCATCCTTCTCTGCTACAGGGACACTTTGGGCACTGTCGTAGTCTGTCACATGCTGCTCTTCCAGAATGCCACTGCCTGGTCAATTATAAACAAGGAAAGTTCAAATTGACTCACAGTTTTTAGGTCAGGAAGGCCAAGGTGGGGAAGCTGTGACTGGTGAGGGTCTTCTCTCTGGTGAGAGGTATTGTATGGCAGGAAGATGTGCCAAAACCAGCAAGAAAGGGCTGGGCTCATTTACATAACAAATACTGGAATTTGGAGGGGGCACAGTCACACCGTAGGCTGGTCCCCCCAACTTAATCAGGAAGGAATACCAGACCTACAGGGTGGCTATAAGTAAAACAGACTTCATTTTGCTAAGCCACTGAGACTGTAGGGGTTTCTTATCATAGCAGAGTCTAATCGCTCTTAGCTAAACCTGTGAGGCCTGGAGAGATGGAAAGTGGGCTGGGCTGCACAGCATGTTCATGGCAGGGCCAGGCCCAAGCGCATCTTTATTTTCACAGATAGACCAGTTTCCACCTCCAGACATGTCCTCCTTCACACTTCTTCAGAAACACCAAATGAGGGGCTGGCAGTTTGGGCTCGGTGGTTAGGAGTGGGTTCTTTCGGAGGACCAAGATTATTTCCCTGCCTGCTACCCGTAGCTGCCTGTAACTTCAGCTCCCAGGAACCCAAGTTGCTCTTCTAGACTCCGCAAGCATCTGAACCCACATGAGCACATACCCACACAAAGACCTGCACACACACGTAATTAAAAACGAAATGAATCTTTTAAAAAGGTGTTCAAAATTACAAAATGTGAATCCAAGGTAAGTTTTGTTCAAGGCCTCATTTCAGCCAACCTGATCAGGGCTCTCCTGTGATGACGCCTCTGAAGGCAGCCAACCCATCCGACGTCCTCTATCATTAGAGGATCAGCCAGCGTGGCTGCTGTCTGGATCTGAGGCTCCATCTTCCACTAAGTGTTATTAGCCTGATCCGCAGGCCCCTCCCTGCCTGCCATTCACCATTTGCCTGGATGCCGTGTGGGAGCAGGATGGACAGACAACCAGTTTCATGACTAGCACTCTCACAGCCTGGGACTGAGACCCCATGTGCCGAACCCAGCAAATGGGATCCTTGGTGTCAGCTGCGTAAACCTGGACTCAGTTCTGAAAACATGTGCTAAGCAGTGTTGCAGTGTGGTGGAGCAGAGTGAGAACAGCATGGGGGCATACAATGGCTGCTGCATGGTGGAGTGGTATAACATGGTGGAGTGGGATGGCATGGTGGAGTGGGATGGCATGGTGGAGTGTGATGGCATGGTGGAGTGGGATGGCATGGTGGAGTGGTATAACATGGTGGAGTGTGATGGCATGGTGGAGTGGGATGGCATGGTGGAGTGGGATGGCATGGTGGAGTGGGATAACATGGTGGAGTGGGATGGCATGGTGGAGTGGGATAACATGGTGGAGTGGGATGGCATGGTGGAGTGGGATGGCATGGTGGAGTGGTATAACATGGTGGAGTGGGATGGCATGGTGGAGTGTGATGGCATGGTGGAGTGGGATGGCATGGTGGAGTGGGATAACATGGTGGAGTGGGATGGCATGGTAGAGTGGGATAACATGGTGGAGTGGGATGGCATGGTGGAGTGGGATGGCATGGTGGAGTGGGATGGCATGGTGGAGTGGGATGGCATGGTGGAGTGGTATAACATGGTGGAGTGGGATGGCATGGTGGAGTGGGATGGCATGGTGGAGTGGGATGGCATGGTGGAGTGGGATGGCATGGTGGAGTGGGATGGCATGGTAGAGTGGGATAACATGGTGGAGTGGTATAACATGGTGGAGTGGGATGGCATGGTAGAGTGGGATAACATGGTGGAGTGGTATAACATGGTGGAGTGGGATGGCATGGTAGAGTGGGATAACATGGTGGAGTGGTATAACATGGTGGAGTGGGATGGCATGGTGGAGTGGGATGGCATGGTGGAGTGGGATGGCATGGTGGAGTGGGATGGCATGGTGGAGTGGGATGGCATGGTGGAGTGGTATAACATGGTGGAGTGGGATGGCATGGTGGAGTGGGATGGCATGGTGGAGTGGTATGGCGTGGTGGGGCTGTATAGCATGGTGGAGCTGGTATAACACAGCGTCACATAACATGGGTAGTATTTTTTGTTTTGTTTGGTTTTTTTCCCCAGGAAGCTTGGACATTTTCCCTTTCTTTGACCGCAAGGAGGGATTTTGAGACCGTCAGGTTGAGGTCAGAGAGTTCCAGGTGCCTTGAGAGTTGTCTCGGCACATTCCCAACTCCTAATTACCTATGATGACACAGCCTTCTACACCTAGGCCCCACCCACCTGTCCGGTCAGGAATTCCAACTATGGCTTGGCCCTAGCCTCCTCCCCACAATATTTCCACCTTTGTTTTCTGTCTTCGTCACTAGAATAACAAGTTCAAGAACAGGACTCCCCCTGCACCCCCCCCTTTTTTTTTGCTTCTATTTCACCGTGTCCCCAGTGTACAGAATGTTGCTGTTTGTTGAACTGGGTTGTAGGGCCTGCGTAGATAGGGACCATGGCTCTTCCCATAGGCCCTGCCTCACTCAGGGGCAGTGTTTGTCCAGTGACAGTACAGGCCACTATCCCTCACACACCCTCCTCTTCTTGACCTGCTCTGGGTCTTCTCCAGTGCTGTTCCCTCTGCCTGAGCACACCCTGCCTGACTTTTGTTCCCATGAGCTCTGGCTTGTCCTTCGGGTATCAGCTTGACCATCTCCCCTGCCCTCAGTTCTGGAGTTCCCATAATTCCCCTTTTGCAGTATGGTCACACCTCAAAATCAGCCTGTCTGTCCTCCCACCTGGGCTGTCGGCTTGGGGAGGATGCAGCCTGATGGCCTGCTCACCGCTGTGTGCTCAGTTCCCAGAACAGCACATAGCAGAGGTGGAAATGTTAATGGATGAATCCATGAAGGGCTGGCCACAACTAACAATTCACCATTCAAGGTAAACCCAGAGGCCACGTGCGGAGGATGCAGGAATCATAGCCTGGCCCTTGTAAGAGAAGGGAGTCTCTACTGGTCATCTCCCTATGGTGTCTTCAAAATGGCCTCAGCCTACTGTCTACTGTCTGTCTCTGCATCCCTCCCTGTGTCTCTGTCCTCCAAGCTAGTCTATTTCTGCTAAGGGAGTAACAGACTCTTGCTGTAAGGTCTGAGCTGCTCTTATTCTCTCACAATTATTCAATTTAATAGCTGTTTTTATGTACCAGATGCTACATCGGGCACACTGTAGCTGCAAAGGTAAGTGTAATGTGACCCCCCACCTCAAAGATACCCATTCTGCACCTTAGGGTACTTCTTCCACTGTGCACCTTGGCAGAGGAATACTCTTTCTGTTTTCTGGCCATGCATCAAAGTCTCACAAAGGGCCTCTAAAACTCCAGACTCTGCTAGGCATGGTGGCGCACGCCTTTCATCTCAACACTCAGGAGGAGAGGCAGGTAGATATCTGAGTTCCGGGCTAGCCTAGTCTACATAGTAAGAAAGTGGTGTATGTGGGACACATCTGAGGGCCATTGCTGGCCACACATGCCCCAGTGTTCTGGCAGAGCTGGGCTGGCATTGCCTCTAGGGAGGAGACCCAGAAGGGAGGCTCTGGGAAGAGGGTCGTATCCTCCGCAGGCTGAGAAAAGAGACATGAAGGGTGAGCTCAGATACGTGGCTTTATCCAGTGTTGGGCTTCTGAGCAGGAAGCCAGACAAGCCCAGCCCCAGAGAAGGAAAATAAACTCTGGACACATATTTTTAGAAAGTGGGCAAGCCCTGCAGCTCAGTTCCCTGTGGAACAGAATCTAAAACCAGTTGGTGTGTCTCTAAGCAGGAAGCCAGGACCCACAGGCTGCGTGCTGGATGGCGACCTCTGGGGAATACCAGAGGGCCCTACCCTGCTGCAGCCATCATTCCAGGTCTTGCTTCAGGACCCCAGGGCCATGAGGGACTTCCCTGCTGTCACCATGGTGTGGACAATAGCTTTGATGACGGAGGTGTGAGCCATCATGTACTAAGCCTATGATCCTGCTCAGGCCCTTCAATGACCCTGAGAACTAAGCATGGCTCATCCCGATCAACCCCCTTGGGGCTCCAAGGGTCAGTCCCATAGTAAGCAGCCACAGGCTGGGGACTCAGAGGCAGGTGATCCTCCACGTGGGTGGAAGTCCTTCCCCCTCCAACCAGTCTAACTGCTACTTGTTCACATCAGCCCTCAGGGCCTTTTAGACCCTCTCCATACCTAGGTTGAAGGTGGTAAGTCCTTTCAATACCTCCTTCCTCCTCACTAACATGCTGTAGGATACTATGTGGAATCAGAATTTTGAGATCATGTGGCACTAGTTTTTTTTTTTTTAAGTCTCATATAGCCCAAACTGGCCTCAGATTCACTATTTAGCCCAGAATCACCTTGGACTCCTGATCCTTCTGCCTCCACCTCCCAAGTGCTGGGATTGCAGAGGTGTGCCCACACCCCTGACTGGATCTCATTTTCAGAAATAGTAAATCATTCCTAGAATTAAGACTGTAGGAGGTGGATGACTGAACTGAGGGGGGAAAAAACTTAAAAGGAAATGGTGAGGTGTTCTTTTTACAATCTGGCCTAAAGGCACAGAGGTAGTTATTGCCAGAAAAAAATTTACAAAAATAGCAACAAGCTTAGGCGAAGGGTAGAGCCTCCCAAGGCAGGAAACACTATGTGCTTTGATGCAGACACATCCCAGCAGAATGGGATAGAAATGTCAGCAATACCATTTACAGACATTGGCAGAATTGTCATGGTCTGTGCCAAGATGGTTAGAGGGGCCGGAGTTTGCACAGTGGTTGTATCATAAAGGCATGGGGCTAGATACATGGGGTCCCTGTACCTTCTCACTCTTGTCCTCTTGGAACCTGCAGCCCTGGCTAGAGCCCCACACTGAGGCCTCCCCATCTTTCCAGTAACTACTGTGACTTCTAAGGACTTCAGGGGGGCAAATAGGCAACCATCTAGCTGGTTAGGAGCCCTGTGAAGAGAGCAATTCTGAGTTTCAAATCAAGGCCGGGGGGAGGGATGAAAACAGGGAACAAAGACCTTCCCTTGATGTGGTTCTTCCAAATCCGAGGTCAGAGGCTCCTGCCCTAGCTGCAGGGCCTGGCACACTGCCTTCCTTCTCCCTAAAGACTCAGCTGTGCAGGCTCCAGGCCCAGATTCAAGATGACCCAGGCTCATCATATTCAAAATGAGAAGCCCCCCTGGTCTGCTAGTCGGAGGATCATAACTCCAAGTCTGAGAGAGAACAGGAAGTGACTCCAGGGAGATGAGACAAGCTCTGTAGAATGACACTAGATGGGATGCACACACACACACACACACACACACACACACACACACACACACAGAGACACACACACACACACACACACACACACACACACACACACACACACACACACACACAGAGACACACACACACACACAGACACACACACACACACACACAGACACACACACACACACACACACAGACACACACACACACACACACACACAGACACACACACACAGAGACACACAGACACACACAGAGACACACACACACACAGACACACACACACAGAGACACACACACACACACAGACACACACACACAGACACACACACACACACACACACACACACACACACACACCCAGTGACCTGGTGAGGTACAGCCAGCTCCACAGCCAGGAGAAGAGAAGGCTAGGAGGAACAGGCCTGGTCAGGCTTGAGCATCAACAGAGGTGTGGGGGCACAGGCAACTGCTGCCCAGGGACCAGGGCAGTGGAAATATGGCCCCAGGAGGACCTGGTGGAGAGGACCCTCCCTGTGGCCCAGGGACCAGGGCAGTGGAAATAGTGGCCCCAGGAGGACCTGGTGGAGAGGACCCTCCCTGTGGCCCAGGGACCAGGGCAGTGGAAATAGTGGCCCCAGGAGGACCTGGTGGAGAGGACCCTTCCTGTAAGTGGCCACTGCACACACTTCTCCTCATGGCAGGCAGTCAGGACTAAGAAAGGTTATTCATCACCAGTCAATGCCCACACTATGGAAGAGACACAAGTCTTTGCCGAATAAAAGAATTTGATACAATTTGGCACCTACTGGTTTACCTCTCAAGCTTTAGAGATTAAGAAAACAAGTTTTGCTGGGTGGCAGTGGTGCACACCTTTAGTCCCAGCACTTGGGAGGCAGAGCCAAGTGGATCTCAGTGAGTTTGAGGCCAGCCTGGACTACAGATCAAGATCCAGGACAGACACCAAAAAAACTACACAGAGAAACCCTGTCTCGAAAAACCAAAAAAAGAAAAGAAAAGAAAAAGAAAACAAGTTTAAGTAGAGCCTGCTGATGTATCCCTAACCCAAGCTACTCCAGAGACTGAGGAAGGAATGTGAGATCAGCCTAGGCTGCATAGTAAGACCCTGCCTCTATAAGCAACAAACGTCAAATGATACTCTTTAGTTATGGACCCTCCCACTGACTGTTTGACGTCACACACGTTTTAATTCTACTCTTTGGGAGTGAACTGAGGACACAGATGTGGTGACACACAGCTGCAATCCCAGCATTCTGGAGGGGCACAGAGGAAGACTGAAAGTTTGAGGAGAGCCTGTGGGTGATGGTGGCTTGTTGGGGGAACAGTGCTTGCTACTCAAGCATTAGGAACTGAGTTCAGATCCCCAGAACCCACATAAAAAGTCAAACATGGTTTTATGTGCCTGTAACACCAGCACTGGGAGTCGGGAGGGGGGAGGAGAGAGGAGGTAGACAGAAGGATTCATGGGGCTTGCTGGCTAGCCAGTCTGGCTGAAAACAGTAAGCTCCAAGGTCAATGAGAGATCCAGAGACCCTGTATCGAGGGAATAAGGTGGATAAGGGTGATAGGACAACCGATACCTTCCCCTGCCACCCCCAGGTGCATACAAACACATATAGTACACACACACACACACACACACAGAGAGAGAGAGAGAGAGAGAGAGAGAGAGAGAGAGAGAGAGAGAGAGAGAGATGAGTACTTACAGAAAGTTTCAGAAACATAGAGATATGAACCTAAAAGAATATGGCTAAGTTTATAATGTAAAAGTTACAGTTTGGATGGAAAGGTATCCTGGCAGCCAGGAACCAAGGAATACCACAAAGTCACACCACACAACAAACCTCACACAAGAGATTTATTGGGAGGGAAAGAATCAGGAGGATGGCTGCCTTTGCTTGGATGAGAAACAGCCTCAAAATGAACAGGATACAGCGTTTATTATATATCTTCCTGGGAAGCAGGTGGAACTTTTCAGGGTAGAGATTGGTAGGATTTCATGTCCAGAGATTGGGCTTTTGACTCTGTAGGATGGGGCAGTTAGGGCAGTTAGAGTATTTTGGGGTGGCACATGTCAGTAGGAGGTCCTCAGGGGAGGTGCCTGGCTTGAGGGGCTTACATACAAGGCAAGGGATAGGCAGGAGGTACTCCAGTTAATACAGTGACCTGGGCTCCACAAGCCTTTTTCCATTCTGCCTCACCCAGCAGAGGCCATCTTCCCCAAACTCAAATGCTCACACACCAAATCAATAGACAACAAACAAAGAGACAAATGGACAAAGTCTGCCTAGTTTTATGGGCCAGGAAATTGTTGGGCAATAGAATGAGATGGAAGCAGACCAGATCTTTGAAACTTGCTATCACAGCAGTCTACATCCTACAAGCTACCTGATGTCAGGGGTACCAAGGGCTTATGTCATTTCCCAAAGGCCACAGAGACCTAGCAGCATCATTAGTAACAAGGTCAGGCTGTATGTGGCAACACTCAAGGCTGATATACTCACCTAATGAGCACAAATCAGAGATGCCAAGGGCTGAAGTCAGCCTGATCGCTCTAGAAGAGTGTATGCATCCACACACGTGCTTGCACACACACGGGCACACAAGCCGACTCCCTGGCTTAGGGTTTCATGTTCATTCAGCCTCACCCTTTGAAAGTATTTCCAGAATTTTGGCTAGTACCCTCAGCAGCTTTGCTGCATACACATACTCAGAAGTTAAGAGTTTATGAAGTGTGACCTGTTTGTCAGTGACTAGGTTCCATTAGGTTCAGCTTTCAACTGTGAATTTTCACCCATGACTACAGCTGGCAGTGGGGATTGGAGCCCTGAACCTAAGAGTGGCTAGTCTATCAGCTTGGAGTTTCTCCCTTCTCCAGAAGCTCAGAAGTATGGCCCCAGAGAGGGAATAGATGGCTCTCACGCTTGGGATTTGAGCCAGTATTAAACATACATGGAGACCCTTCCTAATCTACCTTGGTCTAGATCCCAGGATACCTTAAAGCAATGGAGCCTGGTGAGGACCTAGGACAGACCACTCAGGGGACTGGTAAGAAACTTCTGAGACACACTACACTGAGCTGCTCTGCTCCTTGAGGCTGGAGAATATCTGGTAGGTCGCACAGACTTTTCTGGAAGTCCTCATTATGCCTCCTTCCTCCTTCAATAGTTGCACAACAAAAAGTTCATGTAGTTCGGAGGACAAGGAGGAAGACTAAAGGAAATAGTTTCTGTTCCTGGGGCTTGTTGTTGGCTGCCCACCCTCCATCCCTCCCTGAGCAGTCACCAGGAGGGGGTGTTAAGCCGGCTGTCACTGGGGTAATGGACATTTCTGAAGTCTTGCTGTTTTGGGAGCCTGAGTCTCATGAAGACCTCAAACTTGCTTTGTAGCTGAGGATGACCTTCTTAAACTCAGCTTTCTGCCTCCACCTCCCGAGTGGGGCTAACACTGTGCTGCACCACCATGTCCAGCCGGAAGTCTCAGGAGACAGGACCTCGGAGGACAGTTCTGCTGTATCCTTCGGAATCAAGGCACCTTTAAAATCACTTCAGCTGTCATCCACAAAGGCTAATTCCTTCTATGCCGAAAAGTATGAGATGGCTCTAGGCATCCCCAGAGGCAGATTCCCAGCGCTGCTTCTCCTACACCCCCGCCCCCCCCCCCACTGCCGCCGCTGCCAGGGCTTTGATGCCCAGAGAAAGCAGGTGGTTCTGGTGAGAAGGGGGTGGCTGGGAGGCCAGCGGCTGAATTCGATTTCCAACTGGGCCTCCATTTCAAACTCAGTCACAAAGAGCTGCGACATTCCCAGGACCCAGCAGTTTACAGCTCTGGCTTCTCTTTTCTCGGGTATGTGAAAGCATGGCTTGTCCGACTAGTAGATTAGAAAAGGATATGGGGATGTGTCCCCACACTTTAAAACCAAGGGGAGAAAGGCTGGTGAAGAGAAGACACAAAACCTGTTTGGTGACTTGTCACTTTAGCGAGAACAGAAACCTCTCCAGGTGAGCATTCACAGCCCTCCCCTTCCTCCTTCCATCCAGGAGCCTTGGCTGGAGACCAGGGTGAGGACAAGGGACCCAGAAAAGCAAGGCTGCTGCTCATCCAGACTGCACCACTATTGGATGACAGAGGTTTGAGAACATAGTTTAGGGCAAAACTAAGTTTATTAACCTTGCCAGGTCACGTCAATAAAGTAGCCAGAGAGAAACAATGCCTTCATTGTACATGTATCAGCTAGGAAAACAGCTGTGTAGCAGACACACATTTTTTTTTTGATAAGAGCAAATTGTCATATTTATCTTCTCTTTCTTCCTCTTTAGTACATGTTAAAGAATTGATATCACCTGCATTAAAAGAAAAAAAAGCTGCCACTAAATCCTGGGAAAGGTCTGATTCCCCATGGCCAAAGCCCTGGGGATTTGGGAAGAATGTCCTTCTCTTTTTTGTTTTGTTTTGAATTGATACTAACTAGGGTTCCATAGGCCTCACTGATCAACTCCACCAAGCTCCTCATGAAAGCTAGTTCCCAATGGGGCCCTATCCACTAGCAGTGTGTGCAAAGAATTCTACCATCAGAAATCTGCTTCTGTAGCCCTGCCTGTATGCCTCCGGATGGCCGAGGGCTTCATGATCAGCCACTGTGCACCCGCAGGGACCTCAGCATGTCTGGTGGGTAGCATCCTATAGTCTGATTCTTCCTTTCTCCTCTAGCAGCATTACAAGAGGATGTAACCTTAGGAAGACTATGAAGATCAAAGGTTCGGCCCATTTTGTGAAGATGAGCATGCACACTAGGTAGGGTGCAGATGTAGAGAGGAGGCAAGAACTGGAGCCGACGCTTCTCTCGGGGACTGCTGGGTAGGGCTGTCTGTGGCTGCGAGACTCTAGTTTGGACGGCTGTGTAAAGAACTGTTAGTAAAGAAAAGGAGAAATTGTTTTGTTTGTTTGTTTGTTTTCCCCTTGACTTTTACATAGTACGATAGAGTTTCCTAAAAATGAAGAACTGTTTATAAATGTCACCTGAGGAGAAACTGGGAACTTCAGATCTACCTTTCCTTTTTATTACACTCTTGCTTTGAAATATGGTCCTTCAATGCTGGGAACTAGCCGTCAATTAAGAATGTCCCATCACATAACTACTACAAGGAAACTAATTCTTTTCAGCAGACAAGACACACAGCAGGGCCCTCAACACTCACAAAAATGGGGCTTTAATCATTAGGGCTTTGGACACATGAAATAAAGTAACAGTCAATATATGGATTAAATAGAAAGAAAACATGAATAAATAGAAGAAAAAGCAATAACCCTTTAAAAGGAAATAATATAGTGCATAATGTAATACAGTTGTTTATAGGTAAGATAAAATGTGTTTTTCAAAAATGTCATTACAAGAATATATTAATATACAGTTAAACTCATTCTACTCACAATAAAGTCATAGGAAAATCCTCTATAAAGGATATTTGTAACAGCTGTCTTAAGACCTTCAATTATTAAACACTGTGTATGGCATCTCACTTTGTCAAAGAGAGACTTCCTGGCTCCAGTCAGCAAATCCATCATAAGTAGGAGCAAAATTAAAAGTACTTTTAAAAGTTTAAAGCCCTTATTTAAATTAAGATGAAAAAATGTCCGAGATAACTTCAGGAGAAGAACTGGGTGAGTTGCTAGGCCGTGGTTCTGAGGAAATAAAACCTAATTGTTCATTTTCTTTAACTTACAAGGTAAGTGGAGTCCCCCGTGAACATGGCCTTCAGCAGCCCATTTAGAAGTCTGAGTCTGAGTAACACTCAACTGGAAAAGAAAGGGGTTCTCTGTAACCCAGCTGCTGAGGACCTGTGGGTGTGTCTCTCAGGCCAGCCCTTCCCCGTCTATTTTTAGAGGTTTGAGACGCCAGCCTTAAATAGTTTTTTGATAATAACACTTGTGGCCACAACTCTGCAAGACAAAGTCTGGGAGAGAAGGAAACTTCATGCTGCAGAACTGTTCAGTTTTCTCCTTCAAATGAGTCCCAGGATGTTGTTCACAGTACACAACCAATCAGATGGTTTCCTTCTGTCTACTAGCAACCCAAAACTAGTGAAGTGACAAAGATTTTAATTTTTCTTTAAATGAAAAAAAAAAAAGTTCTTAAGTAAAAACAGGAACTATCTTGCTTATTTGAAAGCAGGAAATACTACTTTAATTGGGAACAGAACATACGGTTGAGGAAAAGGTACTTGGGGTTCACGTGTCCTTAGCCAACTTCCATAATAGGAAGAATTCTTAGCGCCTGGACACAACACTGAGGCGTCTGTGGGAGAGAAGGAAGTGTTCATATCCTGTAGTTAGATAATGGTGTCTTCAGAAGTAGAGACTTATGTACTAATAAATGTGCATACACAGACACACGTTACTCACGTATACGTTAGCACAGGTACATATATTATACACAACAGACTCATACACATTCCAGGAGCAGACGTTAGAGTCGCATGAGACTTGCTTTCTCGAAATTACCACCTGTTCCAAACTCGGCCTCTTGTTTCTCAAAGTTCAAAGTTAGGGCAAATCTTACTCAAAAGGGCTCGTTCAGATTTTCAGTTAAGAAAATGGGGCAAACCAAATTCTGTCAAGAAAAAAAAACCCACCCAGATTGGTAAAGTACCATCTCCCACCCTTCAAAAACAAACACACAAACAACCAGACTTCAAAGTGTATATTGACACTGTAAAAATTTAACAAGCATTCTTTTTAATTTTCGAGGAGGCGGGGGAATCCTGAGTGTCAGAGAGCTACACCGGCTTTCAAGCCCTGCGTGTGGGATAAAAGGCCCGATCAGAGATCCTGCACCAAGTCAAGCCAAGGCCGTCCTCTCATAGAGAAGCCATAGATCATCTGCAGCCACGGAAACCCACAGGTCCTAAAGGTTATTCCGTGACCCCAGCAAAGGAAGAGGACTGCTCGGAGGCCTGGTCCTTGCTCCGCTGGCCTCTGACACAGGGAGGGATTGGGGCAGAGGCTTCTTCCCTGAACGTGCAACACTTCCTGCAGTCCGGCTCCTGTGCCTACAGAACGGGACACCCAGTGCGGGCATACAAGGTCTACCCAGCCACTCCGACAGACAGGCCCACCCGCGGCCCTCACAAGTTCTCCTTCAGCAGCCCGAGCTTGCGCAGGGCCTCACGTCTTGCTTCCTCCGTGGAACCGCGGCCGGAAAACTGCACCGTGATGCCCTGTGGCCGGAAGCCCACAGCCCGGGGGAGCGAGCCGGTGCGCTTGCGGGCGTCCTGGGGGCCGTCCAGGCGAGGCTCGTACAGGCTGCGGCTGGCGTTCTGGCGCGCCAGCTTGCCGGCTACGGCGGGGTCTGGCCGGAAGGTGATGGTCTTGCTGGTGGGGGCGAAGGCGCTGGGCTCGCTGCGTAGAGCCTCATGCACGCTCTGGAAGCCGTTGGCCAGCGCCGGCTGCTCCGTCTGCACGGCCCGGGACTGCTGCGCTCTGGCTGGGCCTCCTGCACGCGGCCCGCCGGGCTCCCCGGCCATGCCCACCCTGCCCTGGGCGCGCCCCCCGTCCGCAGAGCCGCCCCTCTGCTCCTCCGCCTTCTGCCACCGCTCTTCCGACGACGTGTCGCCCGCGGCGATGAAGGACATGCCATTGATGTTGGCCAGGACCTGGGCCTTCCGCTCCTGCACGTTGACGGCCGCCTTGGAGATAGTCTTGTTGAAGTCCTTGCCCGCGCTGTTGGTCACACTTATGTTGCTGGGGAAGCGGTGGACCTTGGGCGCTGGCTGGGCCGCATGTCGGTGCCACACGCCGACCTGGTCCCCATTTCGAGAGGCTATCAAAGTCGGCGTCCTCCATTCCCCAGGCCTGCCCTCCTTCGATGGGGACGTGGGGGACAGGGCTTCGTTTCCCGCCAACTTCTCAGAAATTTTCTGAGCAATCACCAGAGGCGTGGGCACGGAGCGCGGCAGTTTGGGATGCTCTGCGGGAGGAGAGGGGGGCATCAGCTCCTTTCGGGGGGCAGAGGGCGCAGAGACAGGCGAGTTGGGTGGCAGAGGAAACACCTCAGGATCCCTGGAGTCTGGTGGTGGCAGGGAATTCTCAGCGGCTTGTTTCCCACCTTCAGGAACAGGAGTGCCCTGCTTTGTAACAGATGGGTCCCCTGAAAGAGAAAGGTCTCATAAGTTTTCACACCAGTAAAAGTAGACACGTGGTGTTCCTGCCCACTGAACTTCAGAGAGTAACCGTAGGACACACTACCAACCTCTCTAATGCCTAAACAAAATGCTGGTCCTGCGGCCTGGGCTGGTGAGAAAGAACGAAGTCCATTTATTCTCAGGGCCATACACTGAGAACCAACAGATTTCTGGAAGGATGGTAACCATCTAGAGCCAGAAACAGCCAGTTAGGAAGCAGTCTGGAAAAGTCTGCTTCTGAGGCTCCACCACCCGGGTGCGTGCGTGCGTGTGTGGGTGCGTGCGTGCGTGCGTGCGTGCGTGTGCGTGTGCGTGTGTGTGTGTGTGTGTGTGTGTGTGTGTGTGATGTGACAGGAGGCAAGCAACGGCCACTTCATCAGGGGTCTTTACAATGAGACACCAAGTGAAGGATGAGGGTGCCAGTCTTGAATCCTAGTGCTCAGGAGGTAGGGAAGGCAGATCACTATGAGTTCAAGGCCAGCCTGGTTTACACAGTGAGTTCTAGGACAACCAAGACCACATAAAGAGACCCTCTCTCAAAAAGCAAACAAAGATATGAAAAGATGTGGTTAGAGAATCACTGGGTACAAGTGCTGAATTTTCCAAACCCATTTCCTTTGTTGTGACTATGTGATCTAATCTTTTTAAAGGACCAGCTGGTTCAAATTATTTTAGGAACTATGCTTCAAAGCAGAAGTGTAAAAAAAAAAAAATGGAGAATTTATTGTCTCTTCTCTCAAGGGTTGGCTGCAAACCATTCTCTCTTTGTATGGAATCCATGACTGCAGGATGTCAATTCTGAGTGATGTAGTTTGCTTCAAAAGGAAGCATACATAGGCTGAGAGCGGTGCATACACTGTAATCCCAGCACTTGAGAGGCGGAGACCAGAGGACAGAGTTTGAGGTCAGGCTGGGATACCCAGCAAGTTCCAGGATAGCGGGGGGGATCCTTTTCTCACAAAGAAAGATGTGCCCCCACTCCCAGAAGACAAACACCTGTCTTTACAGTCTGCAGGGCACAAATGTTTTCTTGCTTCTTTCTTTCTTCTCCTGACTAGTCTTAGGTGCTTCCCAGCAGCAAATGAAGGCTGTAAGAAACTTTCCTTCCGGTTCTATCCCAATGGGCCTCAGCATACCTCCCTCCTCATTGGTGCCGCCCATGATGCAGAGCGTACAGAGTGGGTGCTGGCCTGCCCTCCTCTGCTCTTTCTACCTCACAGAGCCATGTGTTAGAAATGGGACATAGCCTTGCAGCACAAATCAAGTGCCCTGCAACACCGTCTTTTTGGAGTTCCCTTGCAGGAGAGACTACCAAGAGGAAGATTCCCCCTTCCGGAAGCTGAACAGCTTCAAGAGCTTCTGTACTGACAAGCACAGGCCAACGGCGGGGAGTGCTGGTGTGCCTCAGGGGCACCACCAAACCAGGTCAAAGGCATGGGGGGGGGGGGACCTCTGTGTACCTGCTATGTCAGCAAGGCTCTCGGCTTCCCCAGGCACAGGTCCTGGCCGCACTAAATCGATGACATCTTCAGGGTCGGAGTGACTGGAAGGGCTCTCTTCCAGAGACTGTGGAGAGTGGCAATGAATGCCACTGTCACACAGGGCTGGCTCATCAAAGTCATAGTCCAGGGAATCGAGAGTCTCTTCGAAGAACAGGATGACGTCCTTCTCCTCATGTGTGAGGTGCTTCAGGCTCTCATCATCCTGCAAGTAGGTTTGGGGATTGGTGAGAGATCAACAGCGATGTCGGCAAAGAGAAAGTCACAAAAAGGAGCAGTCAATCCCTAGTCTAGGGTAGACTTCTCTGTGTCCTGGAAGGTCCCTGCCATTTGGGTTACCCCACTGGAAAATGACCTGTAAATCCCTCACTATTTTCTCTGCATGGGGAAAAAAAAGGTACTGTGAAGATATGCAGCAAAGCCAAAGCCTTCACCCCTACCATGAACTCTGGCAGGGGTGACCAATAAGTCAGTACAATAGAGGAAGTCTCCTCCAGGAGTTCCGATACCAGACATACTGCCGTCTCCATACTAACAAGGGAGACTTCTCATTAAACACTGGACTCAACTCATTATTTATTTCCCCTTCCTCCAGAAATGCTGCTAAAACAACAGGGGTCTTATTAATGATTCATTATGTTTATGGTATGAGTGTTTTGCTGGCAGATACGTCTGTGCCCTGTGTGTGTGCCTGGTGCACAGAGGCCAGAAGAGGATGCTGGATTTTCTGGAACTAGAGGTCCAGAGAGCTGTAGGCTGCCATGTGGGTAGCACTAGGAATCGAACCCAGGTCCTCCGCAAGAACAAGTGCTCTTAATTGTTAAGGCATCTCTCCAGCCTAGGACCTTATTAATTTCCTTAACTAGGCATAAATCACAAAGATAAAAATAACAGGAAGAGATGACGCCACAAATGGGGAGTCGGAAGGCAGAAGGAAGGTGGAGATGTGAGATGAGCCAGGGCTGCGGTTCACATCAGTGCTGGGAACGCCTGTAGCCAGCCTGCTGGGTACTGTGTGACCTGGACTGAGCCCAGCCAGGAATACAGTGAAGGTGGTGCTTGAAGGGCAGAGCTGGGTGGAAGTCTCCCTCAGAAGCAACTGAGTCATCCCAGCAGAAAATGAAGGGTTGATTCTTAAAGGAGTTCGTAGTGGAGGCAGTGGAGCGGAGTTGATGGGGAGGAAATGTACAGGAAATGGAGGAGGGGGCGAAATGAAGCCAAATGGATTCCCTGTAGACAGAGCACTGTAAGAGCCTTGGGGGGGGGGGGGGTTGAGAGCCCAGAAAGGATTCTTCCAATCTTCAGCAGTATTAATTTACAGGTGGAGGCCAGTCAACACTTCCCACATTAGAATTTCAACCAGGGGCTGAAGAGATGATTCCTTGGTAAAGGGAACACATTGTTCTTTCTGAGGACCTGAGTTGAGTTCCCAGCACCCATATTAGGTAACTCACAACTGCCTGTAACTCCATCTTCAGGAGATCTGATGACCTCTTCTGGCCTCAGTGGGCACCATAGTCATGTGCACACTTCCTTTCCCCCATATACACATAGTGAAGAATTAAAAAATAATAAAAAAGAAATTTCAATCCATATTTTTGAGACAGTCTTGAGAGCTAAAGGTGGCTAAAGGAGACGGGGTGGATTTGTGAGTTATTTGAAAAGCAGAATTGGCCCCTCACATGACATCCTTTTTGCACTATAGCTGCTACACACCCACACTCTTCCCTCTGTTAGACTTCACACTTGAGAATCACATCCCAGGGGCTGGAGAGATGGCTCAGCGGTTAAGAGCACTGGATGATCTCCTAGAGGACCTGGGTTCAGTTCCCAGGGCCCACATAGCAGTTCAACCTGCCTGTAGCTCCAGCTTCGGAGCTTCTGACATCCTCACACAGACACATATACAAGCAAAACACCAATGAACATAAAATAAAAATAAGATACACACACACACACACACACACACACACACACATTGCAGGTTTTCTTGCATCCCACAGGGAGTTATTGTAACCAAAATGTCAGATCCCTCCTCACCATGTAAATCTGTTCTGACCTTCTGACAGCTAGAAAAGCTTCTAAGAAACCCAGCACTACTCACTTTGTCATTAAAAAAACATGTGTATACACAACACACATACATATATGTATGTATGTGGCAGGAGAGAAAGCTCGGTAGTTAAGAGCACTTGTTGCTCTTGGAGAGGACCTGGATTTGGTTCCTAGCACCAACATGGTGGCTCACAGCCATCCTTACTCTAGTTCCAGGAGAGCGGATGGTGCACAGACACACACGCAGACAAAAACACTTATACACATGAAATAAGATAAAATAAAATCCCCAGCTCCACACGCACATTGGTGGTGACATCTGAGGGTCATACACACATACTGGTGGGGACATCTGAGGGTCATACACACATACTGGTGGGGACATCTGAGGGTCATACACACATACTGGTGGGGACATCTGAGGGTCATACACACATACTGGTGGGGACATCTGAGGGTCATACACACATACTGGTGGGGACATCTGAGGGTCATACACACATACTGGTGGGGACATCTGAGGGTCATACACACATTGGTGGGGACATCTGAGGGTCATACACACATTGGTGGGGACATCTGAGGGTCATACACACCTACTGGTGGGGACATCTGAGGGTCACAATGTATGGCTTTCCCGACTCATCTCTTCACCACACGCTTTATTTTTATTGGACGGCCTAGTCCCCACATTCCACACATGCTGCCCTCAGTCACATAACATAAACATTAGGTAAAAGTTTTCAAAAACAAGGCCCTAGAATGGACCTTCAGCTTAAGATGCATTCCGATTTCCCACAGAGGACAAAGTAAGAATGGACTCTAAGGGGGCTGGAGAGACAGCTTGGCGGCCGAGAGCACTTATTCCTGCAGAGGTCCTGGGTTTTTTATTCCCAGCACCCAATGGCTCACAGCCACTTGTAGCTCCAGCTCCAGCAGATCCAGTTCGTCCTTCTGTTCTCCACAAGCACCAAGCACATATGTGGTATACATGCACACACAGGTAAACACTCTCAGGCATTAAAAAACAAAAGGATGGGCCATGTCTAATCCAAACTGAAAGCAAGCAGTCCCAACATGAGACCGAATCTGGAAAACAGGCTTAGGAAGGTGCTTCCCACATGCCTGTTCATGCCTGCACACTATGGAAGGTCCTGGCATGACTTTCCAAGGGTCTCACCACGACTTCACCTTCTGTTTTGCCCTTTCTAAACCTAGTCTAGCAAGTGCCGACAGATCTCACAGAGATGCCAGCGTGAGTCTTGTGCAATTTACCTGGGGGTTCTTCAATTCTCTCAGTGTTCCTGTTTCCTCTCACTAATTACACAAGATACAAATCAGCTCCGGCCCATCTGCTCAGGACAAGACCCCCAGGTCACTCAGACCCTAGCACCCTCAACCTGAGGGCTTTCTCTTTAGAGCTGGGCCTGAGTGAATGGCATGATTTCTTTGCAGTCAGCCTGGCCTGGAGTCCTAGATTGTGGCAAGGTCAAACATGCTGTGGGTTTGGCGTGGTTGCCCAACTTCTAAGACCTGAAGCTTTCTCCCAGTGAACCTAGACTCCACATACCTGGGAGAGGAAGGAAGGCAAGGCTGGGCAGTGCAGCCAGGTACACCAGGCCTGGCAAAGGGGCACCTGGTACCAGGTTAAGATGGCTCCTGTCTACTCCTCCCATTCTGGGGAGATGCTCAATGCTGCCTCTGATAGGGATGTAAAAGGAAGATATTCTTGGCCCCAAGAGAGAGGTTGGGCAGTAAGAGACGTGTTAGCTAAATATATCCAAAGTCAGAAAGGAGGCTATGGCCAGGGGAGTAGAGCAGGGACTGGAATGTGACATAGGATGGGCATAGGATTTCCTTAGGGGAGATGAAATGCTCTAGAACCGACTATGGTGATCTCTGCACACAGAGAAACCATTGAGTTTAACTGAACACACAAAACATAAAAATTGTGTACTTTTATGGGGTCCCATGTAATACCAAACTAGGCCAGATAGACTCATTTCTTCACACACTTTTCACTGCAGTGAAAACTTTGAAAACTTTTCTTCTGGGTTCTGCAAGTATAGCACACATTGTTGTTGTCATGGTCAGCAGTGAATAGCACACCAGAACTGGTTTCTAGCTAACTGTAGCTTAGTAGCCCTGACCAGTCTCTCCCCATCGCGACCCTCGCCAGCCTCAGGTGACCACCATTCTGTCTGCAACTTCTGTGAGACTAACTTTCTTTCAAAAACGTTTCCTCTTCTTTTACTTTATGGATGTGGGTGTCTTGCCTGCAAGTATGCCTGTGCACCATGTGTATGGCTGGTGCCCACGGGGGACAGAAGAAGGTGACAGATCCCTTGGGACCTGAGTTACAGACGGTTGTAACCTGCCTTGTGGGTTCTGGGAACCAACATGGATCCTCTGCAGGATCCAAGTATTCTTAACTGCTAAACCATTTATCTCTCCAGCTCCAAGTTCAAGATTCCGTATGTGAGTGAAATCATGTGGTGCTTGGCTTTCTGAGCCTGCCTTATTTTGCTAAACACAACGGTCTTCATCTAGCATGTTGTTGCAGATGACAGGGTTTTATCTTTTTTATGGCTGAATAGCATCCTGTTATGCATATATAGCACAGTTTCTTTATCCATGAAATGTATGACAGGCACTTGGGTTGTTTCCATGTCGTGTGTGTGTGTGTGTGTGTGTGTGTGTGTGTGTGTGTGTATGTGTCTATGTGTATGTGTGTTTGGAGATGGGCTCTCATTATGTATCCCAGGTTTAGATTCACTACATTACCCAGGTTGGCCTCAAACTCATGATCTCTCTGCCTCTGCCTTAAGACCTGGGATCAAAGGCATGTAACACCATACCTGGCTCTTGCATTTCTTAGTAACTGTGAATACTGTCACCATTGCCATGAAAACACAGAATGTCCTTTGAGATACTGAACTGCTGGGTTATATAGCAGATCTAGTCTTCATTTTAAAGGAAACTCCCTCCTGTTTCTTGTCACAGCAATGCTAACCCCCACTCACGCTAATAGTGTACAAGGCTTCCCTTTCTCTACACCAGCACAAGCACTTGATGTTTCAGTCATTCTGATAATAATCATTCTTACGGAGGGGAGGTGCTATCTCGTGGTGTTTTTGATTTGCCTTTTCCTGGTGATTAATGATGTTGAACTCCCACCCACCCCCAATACCTGTTGTATGTCTTAAGAAACATCAATTTAGGGTGATTGTTCATTTTTCAATTGGATTTTTTTGTTGTTGAGTTTTTGATTCCTTATGTGTTGTTACTATCAACTTCTTTACAGATGAATAATTTGTAAATACTTTGTAGGTTGTCTCTTCACTCTGTTGCTTATGTCAAGTTGGTTTTTATAACTAATGAGAAACTGGATTCATGTCAATCTTCTGCAAGCGGACATCCAATTTACCAGTACCACTGACTGGAATGCCCATACTTTCTCCAGTGTGTGTGCTTGTAGCATGTTTGTTGAAAGTCAGCTGATGTGTGTGTAGGTTTAAGTCTAGGCTCTCTATTGTGTTCCTCTGGTCTGTGTGTCTGTATTTACGCTAACACTATGCTGATTTTTGCATGTGTGTTTGTATGGAGCTAACAATTAAACTTAAGGCCTTGCACATATGAGAGAAGTCATGTGCCCACTGAGCCATACCCCCAGCTTCTACTAGGCTGTTCGATCATAACTCTGTATTGTACTTTAAAAATAATACGTATGGCTATTTTTGCCTAAATGTATATCTGTGCACCCCCTGCATTAGGTGTCCATGGATGGCAGGAGAGGGCATTATATTTGGAACTAGAGTTATAGGTGGTTGTGAGCTACCGTGTGGGTGATGAAACCAAACCTGGATCCTCTGCAGGAGCAGCCAGTGCTCTTAACCACTGATGTGCCTCTCCTGTCACTCAGAGCTGTGGCATAATCTGGAGACAGGTGATTTAACAGCATCTGCTTTGTTATCAAGAAAGCTTTGACTATTTGGTGTTTTTATTGTTGTTTTTCACATGCATTTTGGGTCTTTTTTTTCAAGTTCTGTGAGGAATGAACGTCATTGGTGCTTTGCCTGGGACAGCAATTGAATTGGAGATGTAGATGCCTTTGGGTAGTCTGGACAATGGGTTAGGATAAAAATGTTCTAAAAATGACAGGTGGTGATTGCACAGGCCTGTAAATACAGTGAAGATGGTTAAGTGGTACACTTTAGGTGAGTGAACTTTAAAGAATGTGAGTTACATTTCAATTTTTAAAAACCAAGGCAGTGGAATAGACACCCACATGAAGGGGGGCAGGAAGACTCCACAGTGGGCACCCTGGAGTGGCTGGTTTGGAAGCTGTTTTTGATAATCATTTAGGAAAGAAAGACAAATATATATGTGTCTTATTTATTGGGCCAGTAAGTTATAAAAAAAGGAAGTTTGTCTGCATTAATTATGAAGGTTGTATGACACAGGAATATTTTAATGAAGTCCCTTTCTATAAAGGTTATTTTTAATGTACCAATAATCTTCAGATGCTAAAAATGGTGTCTAGAAAACCATCTCTCACTTCTTAGCCCAGCATGCCAACCTCAGGTGAGGTTTACCAGTCTCTGGGGAGAAACTCTGCTCAAGACATGTGAAGCAGTCTCTCCCCTAATGTGTATGTTATGGTTTTTGAAGAAATAATCTATTAACTAATTTTCAGATCAGAATTCCAAGTGCTAAGTATACTGGGTGATTAGAGTGCACACTGAACAAGCCTCCTGCAAAGAACACAGTCTTCAGCTGGGCGATGGTGCCATGCACCACACCTCTACTCCCAGCACTCAGGAGGCAGAGGCAGGCAGATCTCTGTGGAGTTCGAGGCCAGCCTGGTCTACAGAGCGAGATCCAGGACAGCTAGGGCTGTTACACAGAGAAACCCCATCTCAAAATAACCAAAACCAACCAAGCAAATAAACAAATAAAAAAGAACAAGAACAAAGCCTTGCCAACCACCACTATTCATTCATGTAAACCAGCAGAAGAGAGCTCTCTAGTCTGATTCAAAGAGAGGGGAGTACCCAGATAAAAGGCAGAAGACAGTGGGAAATGTCACAATAAAATTCATCACTCAGTACAAATAATATAGACTTTCTGTCACCCTGGCTGTCCTGGAACTCACCACGTAGACCAGGCTGGCCTCAAACTCGCATAAATCCACCTGACTCTGCCTTCTGAGAGCTGGGACTAAAGGCATGTGCCATCACACCCGACTCCTGTATATACTAATTTTTTTAAAGGTAGATGACAAACTTTTCTTTGGGGTGTGTGTGTGTGTGTGTGTGTGTGTGTGTGTGTGTGTATGCTTAAGCAAGTGTGAGTACAGGTGTGCACGGCCATGGTAGTTCTATGGAGGTCAGAGATGAGAGGACAACCTTGGATGTCAGTCTTCTCTTATTTACTGCTACACACACCAGGCTAGCTGGCCCTTGACCTTCCGAGGATCTATCTACCTGTCTCTGCCTTGCCTCACACAGCAGGAACGATGGGAATGCAGACACACAGGACTGCACTTGGCTTTACTTAGGCTCTAGGGATTTGGCCTCAGGTCCTGACACTTGCACAGCAAGCCCTTTCCCCTGTTAGTCAGCTCCCAGCCTATGATGAACTTTAAATGAATGATAGTGATCCAAAGTCAGTTGTACTGATCTGTGTTAGAACAGGTTAGGAATAGGAGGTTTGGGGTGGGAGGGCAGGGGAAGGACACTAGAGAAAGGAAAAAATCCAGACCTTTGGTTGAACTTAATACCTGAGAAGACTTAAAAAAGACACTCTAAAATAACCTCTACCTTAACAATCACTCGCTTTTACTCTATGATTTAGTTAGACTTTTCTTTTTCCTTTTGTTTTTGTTTTTCAAGAAAAAAACATTTAATTGAATTACAACCCGAAGAATGCACCAAGGAACCAGAAAGACCAATGGAAAGAAAGTACATATTGTAAAAATGAGGACAACTAGAGCCTGGTGTGGTGGCTCATGCCTGAGCTACCGCACTCAGGCTGAAATAGGGTCATCAAAAGTTTGAGACCAGCTTGGGCTACATGTAGATATTTCCATGCCAACCTGGGCTGCATAGCAAGACTCATTCACAAGCAAGCAAGCAGGCAGCAGGCAGCAGGCAGCAGGCAGCAGGCAGCAGGCAAGCAAAGGTAACTAAACAAATATTTTGAAAAGAGACCAAGACTCTTCACAACTCATCCTCCAAGTAGGCAGGCAAGGATATTTTCTCTTGGTGGAGTCTGATTTAATGATCACGTATTCTTTTTTTTCCTCCAAGATTAAATTTTATTTTATATGTCTGGGTGTTTTACCTGTGTGTATATAGGCACACCATATGCCTAGTGCCTAGGAGGTCAGAAGAGGGTTTCAGATCCCCTAGAAGTGGAGTTACAGATGGCTGTGAGCATCCATGTAGGTGCTGGGAACTGAACCCAGGCCCTCTGGAAGAGCAGCCAGTGCTCTTAACGGCTGAGCCATCTCTCCAGCCAGATCACATGTTCTCAAAGACAGCAAAGACCTGCCTGGCATTTGAGCAATGCTTTACTGATTTAATTATGTAAGTTGATGCCAAAATGGAATAAAGGCAGGGAGAAGACTCACAGCTTCAGTGTTGTGCTGTCTCTGGCAACCCAGGCCAAGCCACCATAAGTACACATGGCACTTCCCTACGGCAGAACAAGGGCTTGATTATGCTTATTTCTAACTAGACACTGTTGTAATCTTTTTTTTTTTTTTTTCTGGGGCTAACTTCAACCTGTACTTCTGAAGTTAAGAAAGGGACACAAACAAATCAGCAGAGAATGAGGACTGTGTGCAGTTTTGATTATAGAACTGCAGGAGAATGACTTCAAAGGCTTACAGCCGGGCTCGGTGGCTTTAAAGTTCTTCAAACTGGCCATGGAACCCTTGATCTCTCATCTGTCTGATGTTCGGGGCGCCTCATAAGCTGTGCCACCCATCCTAGCTCCATCCACGTCTCGATGCAGTCTTGAATAAAAGCATGTTTTATTCGGTTCTTGTACACACTAACTTCTAATGGATTAAACAGAAGTTCTTTGGCTATGTCCTCAAATAGTTTCTGGTCTGGTGTGGGGAAGAAGCCAGCCCCGGGCCACTTTCCGACCAGACTGCCTGTCTTCTTCTTCCTCTTGAAATTACAGAGCAAATGCTTATCAAAATCCTACGACATTGTGTGCACTTGGGCTCACCAAGAGAAGAGCAGTCCCACAGCTCAAGAGTCCTCCATCCTTACTCTGTGACTAAGGGGTGTGCCAGTGGGTAGCTCATGAGCTGGTAATGTGGACTAATCATAGACGTTCTGTGACTCTAGGACCCAAAGTCCATTCACTTTGAGAGCTTGGGTGGGGGTGGGATTCACGAGAGTTCACACTGTATTAAATCTTAAAACCTTGCCAAAGAATTTGGATCACTGTGTTCGCCCAAGTCATAGATGAAAATGATTAGGGAGCATTGTGGGGTGCCCCCAATCCTCAGAGAGTGGGCACAGATTAGGGTTAAATTCCTTAGGAATTAACCCTATGAAGACCTCTCTCTTCTTTCCAACAGTCCAAAATCCCATTACTTTCTAGAAGATGCTCCAATGTGCCCTTGGGTAGATTAGGCTTCAGGAACACATGAAGAATAGGAACTCAAGTGAGTTCCAGGACAGCCAAGGCTATACAGAGAAACCCTGACTCTGAGGGAAAAAAAAAAGAATAAGAACTCAAAACTGTGAATGTGGTTCTGCTCCTGAAGTGGACACGAGATGTTTTTATGAAATGGTATCACCACTGTGCCCCCTGAGTCAAGAGGCTAAGGACAGCTGGTCTACCATGCCAAGACTAGGAGTACCAGAAAGGGAGTACTTGTGAAACAGACCTGAAGTTCTCAGGTGGGTTAGCTCTGTGTAAGGGTCTGGATCAGAAAGACTGGGCTTTGTAAAGTGAGCTGTCTTTACCTTACGGGATGGTGTCCGTGCCCTGCCCCCACCACCACTACAAACACCTAGGTTGTCAGTGATTGCAAGCATGGTCCTTTCTGGAGATAAACTGCCTTGAGTTATTATCTGTGATCAGAGATTTGCTCCGCTGCCACGTGCAAAATTTAATATGATTAAAAAGAAAATGCCAGTTCACCAAGAAGTATTCCAAGACATTCAACAGGGTTTTGTAAGCTGTTCCTCAAAGGGGTGAAGAGCTGAGGCCAACTCAACCAACCAACACATCTAAAAGTTTTAAAGAAAGCAACCACTCACCAAAGTGAAGCTTCTGGACCGAGAGCTGCTGCTCCGGCTCTCCAGACTGCCACCTCTGCTCAGGTCACTGAGCCTGCCACTTGGTGACATGTCAGAGTCCATCTCCAAAGACTCTGGTTTCTGCTGGTTCCCAGGCATCCCCACAGAAAGCTGGCACTCGTTGGCTCACAGGAAACGGGGTAGGAGCCGGGGTCCCATTCTGAGGCAGGGGAGGTCTTCTAAAGAAATCAAACACAGCAGCAGCAGTTAGTGACCTGAAAAATGCCCGACTGTTCCAAAGTAGCATGTGTGGAGGCCAGAGGACACCCAGATAGGAAGACTTAACACTGTGCAGATGGCTGTCTTACCAAAAGCAATCTACAGATTCATTACACTCTCATCAAAATTCCAACTCTGTTTTTTTTTTTTTAACAGAAATAGAAAAAAACAATATTAAATCGCACCTGAAAACACAGACTACCTCAGATAAGCAAATGAGGGTATGCTGGGCCTACAGAGATGGCTCAGTGGGTAAGAGGGCCTTCAGAACAAGCAGAAGGATCTGGTTTGAATCCCCAGCACTAAGTAAAAAGCCAGGTACTTGTAACCCTAGTGCCACAGTGTGTGTGTGTGTGTGTGTGTATGTGTGTGTGTGTGTGTGTGTGTGTGTGTCAGGGTAGTCACTGGGGCTTGGTGTGTATGTGTGTGGGAGTGGATAGGGTGGTCACTGGGGCTTGGTGTGTATGTGTGTGGGAGTGGATAGGGTGGTCACTGGGGCTTGGTGTGTATGTGTGTGTGAGTGGATAGGGTGGTCACTGGGGTGTATGTAGGGAGGGTCAGGGTGGTCATTGGGACTTGGTGGCCGGGTTGAGTAAGAATCTGTCTCAAAGATAGAGAGTGACAGAGTAGGACACCCAGTGTCCTCTGGCTTCCACACATGTAGATATAACCCATCCCCACAATTAATAATGCCAGAGGTATCACCATACCTGATTCCAAATTATGTTACAGAACCTAGTAACAAAACTGACATGATATGGACACAAAAACAGATATATAGATCAATGGGACAGAATGTAAAATCCAAACATAAACCTACTGACTTTTGACAAAGATGCCAAAAATATATATTGGAGGCAAAGCGTCCTCTTTAACAGACGGTGCTGGGAAAACTAGATAGCCACACACAGAAGAATGAAACTAGATCATTCTCTCACTCTGAATGAAAAATAACCCCAAGTGGATCAGAGCCCTTAATGTAAGACCTAAAACTTTGAAAGTTCAAGGAAAGTGTTTTAAGATACAGGTACAGGTAAGAACTTCTGAATAGGACTCCAGCCAACAGCTGAGATATGGGATCTCACAAAACCACAAACCTTCTGCCAGCAAAGGAAACAGATAATCTGGTACAGAGAGCCTACAGAACCTAGCCTACCGCTAGCTACCCATCTGACAGGGGATTACTATCCAGCGAACTAACTCAAAAAACTAAACAAGCTGGGCATAGGGGCACACGCTTTCAATCCCAGTATTCCAGAGACAGAGGCAGGAGGATCTCTATGAGCCTGAGGTCAGCCTGATCTACAGAGTGAGTTCCAGGTCAGTCAAAGCTACAGAGTGAGACCTTGTCTCAAAAAAATAAAAATAAAAAAATAAAATCAAACCAACAGACCAAAACAACAAACAAACAAAAAAAAACTATCCAAAACTCTAAACAAAACAACTCACCCAATCAAAACATGAGCTACATAACCGTAGAGAGCTCTCCAAAGGAGAGGGAATTCAAACGGCCAGTAAATACTTTAGACGTGCTCAACACCCTGAGCCATCAAGGCAGTGAAAATAAAAACTACCCTGAGAGCCGGAACAGCAGTCATCCAGAACACAAATGACCACAAACACCGGCAAGGATGTGGAGGAAGAGGGCCCTTTATCCGCTGTAAGTGGGAGTGTAAACTTCACTATGGGAATCAGGATAGATGGTTCTCAAAAACCTGAAACAGAACTACCGGATGACCCAGCCGGACCACTTGCAGGCAAACACCCAAAGGATTTACATCCTACTGCGGAGAAACTACATCAATGTATTTAGTAGATTATGAAACCTTGTGACTATCTTTTTTTTTTATTTTAAAAAAACTACTACCCTGAAATCCCCAGGTCATAATTTCTTCATCTGTAGGAGAATAATTCTTTAAGATTTACGCTTTATTTTTATTCATGTATGTGTGCACACCTATGGGTGCCTGTGGAGGCAGATGACATCAGATCCCCTTGAGCTGGAGTTACAGGTTGTTGGGAGCCACCCACCTGGGTGCTGGGAACTGACTCTGGACATCTGCAAGGGCGGCAAGCACTCTTAACCACTGAGCCATCCGTCCAGCTCTGATTAGTTCTTTTTGGTGAAAACTTCACTGAAGTTAACTTTGAAGTGAATCAGTCTCCGTTCTTCCTTGCAGCAAACACCTGCATATTTGGGGCTTGGTTTTGTTTCCCGTACTTTATCTCTTTATGTGTCTGTGTATCTCCTCATGTGAGGAGAAACTGCCTGGAGACCCTCAGTGTTCGACAGATGCCAGATTCTATATGTTCCATGTTAGCACTTACTGACTCACCTAAGAAACTAAAACGCAGCCGGCTGGTGGTGGCGCACACCTTTAATCCCAGCACTCGGGAGGCAGAGGCAGGTGGATCTCTGTGAGTTCAAGGCCAGCCTGGTCTACAGAGTGAGATCCAGGAGAGGTGCAAAGCTACACAGAGAAACCTGGTCTCAAAAAAACAAAACAAAACAAAAAAACTAAAATGCATTCATTTTTGTGGAGAGTATAAATACCATAAGAAGAATCACCCATAATCACCCCCAGAATGAGGAACTTCATCCTTTGGACATATTTCTTTCATGTACACTTCCAAAGCTTAAATGCTGAAGTATGCCCTGACTGGGTGTGTCAGTGGGTGATTTCATCCCTGTGTGGACAACACTGTGCATTTCCATACATTAGAGAGGCTATGATGTCACTGGGGGGAATAAATTAAATAGATCGTGTAAGTTCCATACTCACGTAAATGGTACTATGTAGCATGTGATTGTTTTCTCTTACAAAGTGAAAACATGTTTAGCTTAATCTACTAGTTTGTTGTTGTTTCATCCAGAGTCTCTTGTAGCCCAGGCTGGTCTTAACAAGTAGCCCAGGATGACCTTGAACTTCTGATCCTCTGAGGTACTATGGTGGGTTGACACAGTTCTAAGGAGCTGCCATGCCAGAATTACACATCTTCAGCCCCTCTTAGTATACTTGCAAAATCTTTATTTTTATTAAGTTTGTATTTGTTTCCCATTTGGAACTCGAGTGTCAATCAGCTTTCCCGGACAGTGACAAAATGTCGTAAATAAGCTATTGGTGGTAGTGGGGGGGTCTTGCTCATCATTCTGGGTCCATGGTTGTTTGGCAATAGTGCTTTGGGACCTGAGGTGAGGCAATGCATCATGGTAGGAGCCTATTCAGAAGAGATGCTACCACCCAAGAGTTCTTCAAGTTCTCTTTAGAAGTGCTTTCAGAATCAGGACCCTGAGAGTTAAAAACCCTTGACAAGGCTGGGAGAGAACCTGTAAAACGTAACCTTCTGAGTGGGTTTTCCTGTCCCCTTTCCACCTAACAATGAAAAGTAAAGTTTTCTAACATTTTGGGGGATATACCCTAGAAAATAATTCAGTAACAACTTTTCAAGAAGGTTAACAGTGTGGCTTAAAAAGAAAATGTGTGTGTGTGTGTGTGTGTGTGTGTGTGTGTGTGTATACACATATATATGGGATAACCCTATCCTCCATACCCAGAGTTCTAATACTTGAATCTGTTTTCAATTTCTTTTTTTAAAAATACATTTTATTTTATTTTTATGTGCATTTGTGGTTTTGCCATGGGTGTCAGGGTCCTCTGAAACTGGAGTTACAGACAGGTGTGAGCTGTCATGTGGGTGCTGGGAACTGAACTCAGGTCCTCTGGAAGAAGAGCCAGCACTCTTACCCTCTGAGCCATCTCTCCAACCCGTTTTCAATTTCCAGCATTACTTTTTGAGACAGGGTCTCAGGCAACCCAGGCTGGCCTTGAGCTCTTCTGTAGCCAAGCATGACTCTAACTGTTCATTCCCCTGCCTCCACCTCCGGAATGCTAAAATTACAGATGTAAGCCACTCTGCCTGGTTTATATAGTGATGGGTCTGTAACCTGGGACTTCCTGCAGGGTAGGCCAGCACTTTTCCAACTGAGACATCCCTGGACCCTACTTCAGGCTTTGGATAGAGGATATAATCAAAACTACAGGGCAGGGCAGCCAATGTCTTCGCTCCAGCACACTGTTTCTAGGAAAGGCCTTCCTCCTCACAGCCCTGTCCCAGCAGGGAAGAAAAAAAGCCTTACCTGTGTAGGACAGAGCTAGGACAGAGAAACAAGAGACAGCCAAGAAGGAGGGTGCCCCTGCCCAAGGAGTGAGTGTCTCAATATCCGGTCTAGGGACTCGCCCACAAGACCTCGATTCCTCCCACTAGTCCCCACCTCTTAAAGGTCTCATTACTTCCCCAAGGTGCCACAGGCTAATGATAATGCTGGAACACATTATCATCAGCTCCAAAACCATAGCACACACCTTGATCTTAGCAAAAGCCAGCTGAAGAAGACATTTATAATAATAATAATAATAATAATAATAATAATAATAATAATACCCTACTGCAGCGGGGTCTGGAGCACAGAGGTAGAGCACTTGCCCAGAAAACGTGTGTTTGATTGCCATGTAGATTGAATTGCCAGCATTATGAAAGAAAAAAAAACTGAAGTGAGTTCAAAATTAGTTTTATAAAGTTACATGGGTGCCTGTTGCCTGCAGAAGTCAGAAGAGGGTCTCGGATCCCCTAATCCTGGAGTTATAGACAGCCTCCAGCTACCATGTGGATGCTGGACATCAAATCTGGGTCTTCTGTAGGAGACTCTTAGCTGCTGAGCCATTTCTCCAGCCCTTAGTTTTTAGTTTTTGTTTGTTTGTTTTTGAGACAGGGTCTCACTATGTAGCTCTGGCCGTTCTGGAACTAGCTAGGTGGACCAAGCCAGAATCCAACTCACAAAGAAACAGCTTGCTACCAAGTTGCTGGGACTAAAGGCAATCGCCACCCTGCTCAGCAAATTTCTTGAGTTTTAAAGCAGTGAGAAAGACTAGGGGTATATTTCACAGGAACAGCCCCGGCCTATCAAATGCAAGACTCTGGGTTCCATCCTCAGAACCACCAAAAAAAGACTTGGGTGTGAGGGAATGGAGCAGAGCACAGGTATGCAACTATAATCCTGGCACTCAGGATGGTAAAACCTCGAAAAATAAAAGCAGTAAGTTTACTACAGACAACACCATTTAGGACGGTGGTTCTCAGCCTCTGGGTCTCGACCCATCGGGGAGTCAAAGGACCCTTTTACAGGGATTGCCTAAGACTGTCAGAAAACAGATATTTACATTATGTTCATAACAGTAGCGCAATTACTGTAATGAAAATAATTTTATGGTTGGGGGTCACCATAACATGAGGAACTAACTGTATTAAAGGAAGGTTGAGAACCACTGTTCTAGAGGTTTCTTTCCTAGAGATTAAGTATTTTTATGAATAACTATCCTAAAAGACCCTTCTAAACTGTATATCTATTTTTCTCCACCTCACTTTGTGTCTTTTCTCACCATATACATCCTGTGTGTGTGTGTGTGTGTGTGTGTGTGTGTGTGTGTGTGTGTGTGTGTGTGTGTGTGTGTGTGTGTGTGTGTGTGTGCCTGGTTGGCACAGAGTGTTTTGACAGGAGGTGTGCCAGAAGTGAAGCCAGTGTGTTCTCCACAGTGAAGCCAGTCCCTGTTCATCTGTAACGGCACTCAGGATTAATTCTCATAAACATTGGTGTTTGCTAGGGGAAGGGGCCTCTTGGATGAAATGTCTTCTTGGTCTCAACTGCTTTCTTGTGTGTTTTGTCCTCACCCTGTCTTTTTCTTTCTGCTTTCATCTTTTTCCTGCCTAATTCCATCATCCTTTCCTCCTACTTCATCTACAAGAAAGCAACTTGCCACAAAAACTTTATTCAGCAATGATCATGGAACTGTCAGCTTAGACTCTCCTGGATTTGGTTCAGAAAGAGGGGATAATACTACTTGCCTAATTAACTAGCATGTTGGGTAGATTAAAGTGCTTTGTAAACATTAATTAAAGATGCAGGGAGCTAGGTGAGGCCAATGTGTTATTAGAGAAAATGTCTTCCCTTTAATCAGGTACCTCTTCTTCCTGGGGAGGGCCAAAGTATGATCTAATGACCGAGGAATTGGACTCAGCCCTGCCAGCTGTTTGTAACCCAGGCAGGCATTTTGTGCAGCCAGCCATTTCCTCCCTTGGTTTTCTGTGAAATGGGTACAAACACAGACATTTTGGGAATACAGATTGTTACAATGGCTGTCGTTGGAGCCCATACCCAGTCTCATAGTTAATAAGACGCACGCCTCTGGCTTTCTCACTGGTAACCTTGACTTCCACCTACTTACAAACGGTTTCCACAGCTAGCTATCATTAGCTATCAGAAACACTTCCTGCGGTGAAAGACACAACAAACGGCAGGGGCAAAAACGGAGCATTTCTTCAGCCTTGTCTGCCTCAGTACCCCCTCTCTGGAAAATGACCATAGGAAGCCAAAGGATGTGGCCCTGGAGATGGCTCATCAGGTTGGGGCACTTGCCCTGCGCAGGAAATTGAAGGTTGCCCTCTGACCTTCACTTTTTCCCTCTGACCTTTTCATTTTTGCCCTCTGACCTTCACTTTTGTGCAGCAACTCAGACATACAAAAATGAATGAATGAATGAATGAATAAATGGATGTACCAAAAGAATCCAAAGCTCTCAAAAAAGCCAGGAGGATTTTGACATTTTTTTTTCATGAAAAAATGATAAATATTCAAGGAGCTCTAGCTATGCTTACTCTGCTAAAATCTCTGTTCAATGTGCACGTGTATGGGGACATCTCATAAGTACTTCGTAAACATGTAACTCTTACAAGTTCATTAAAAATGAAATAAAGCTGGGTGTGGTGACAATG